>NC_056625.2:239062223-239734723 GCF_002870075.4 Lactuca sativa
CAAGCACGTCAGAGGGCACATGAACGACATCTTTAGTAAGTTATGCGTCAACTAGCTGATCTGAGGGTTCGCCCAACGAGTGCCTGTCGCCCGTAGAAGATTTCTAATCATCTCACTCTTTTGTTTAAGGACTAACCTTTCCTTTCTATGCTCAGTAGGGCACTTGTCTGTAAACATTCCTAGCTTTGAAAGTACTCTAATTAGGCCTCTAGACTGCCAACATTTTCCTTATGGTTTGAGGTAAGACCTACTATTAGGTCACTTTTCACGAACTTGTATTACATCATTAATACCAGTAAATTGGCAGTTAACTACTCTATTTCTATGACTCTCTTTCTAATCTTTGGACTATGATGATTTAGTCCATAAAACACTCTTATCATATTAGCAATAGACTCTTACTATTGCTATCATTTCTATGAACTTTCAGTAAAACATGCTTACTCGCAAGCGTCCAAACAGAGGCAGCCCAGCAACTCAAACCCCTCCTCCACCACTTCCTCCTCCGCAGTTCGATCCAGTGTTGTTTCAAACAGCTGTGACTGCAGCTGTGACGGCAGCCATGGCTCAAACGAACTCTGGTGATGCGAGCGGTGGCAACTCTAGATTTGGTGAAGTCCATCAAAGAATGCAGGGATGTACTTATAAGGATTTCATGAACTGCAAACCTACTTTCTTCGATGGGACTGGAGGAATCCTAGCATTGTCTCAGTGGTTCGAAAGAACTGAGGCTGTCTTTGAAATGTGCTCATGCCCCTAGGAGAGCAAAATTAAGTACGCTACTTCCACCCTCACTAATAGGGCCCTGACATGGTGGAACGGCCATGTCAGTGCACTCTCTTTGGTAACAGCCAACGCCATGGGCTGGGACACACTGAAAGACCTCATGAGAGGGGAGTACTGCCCTAGGGGCGAAATTCAGAAACTTGAGGAGGAACTCTGGAACCTCAAGATGAAAGGGACCGACATAACAGCTTAGACAGCCAGGTTCTGCGACTTGGCGGCTATGTGTCCCAACATGATCCCTTCGGAGAGCAAGAAGATTGAACGATACATTTGGGGTTTAATGCCCCCGTATCGAGGAAACGTTCTAGCCTCACGCCCTACGACCTTTGATAGTGCCGAGGAATTGGCCCAAAGTTTAATCAATCACAAGGTTTCATCCACTCCAGCAACAGCAACCACAACCGCCACTACACCACCCAAATCAACTGACAAAAAAAGGAAGCATTGGGATAAGATGAAGGGCAAGAAAACTCAAACCTCCTCCAAAGATCAACAAATTGTGGCTGTCCATGCTGCCACCACTCCTGCTACCCCTGCACCAGCAAAAGCTTATGTTGGGAACTTGCCCAAGTGTCCCAAATGCCCCTTCCACCACAACGGCGCCTGCCGTGAATTGCAATGCACCAACTGCAGCCGGAAGGGCCATACTGTCCGGTTTTGCAAAGCCCCACCCAAACCTATCTCGCAAGTTCCCAGTTCGGGAGTGACCCAGACCTGTTATAGTTGCGGTGAAGCGATCCATTTCAAGAAAAACTGTCTGAAGGCTGGGAATGCGGGAGGAACAGGAAGACTACTCGCTATTGGCCACAACGAAGCAGTAGCGGATCCCAAAGTAGTCACGGGTACGTTCCTTCTCAACAACTCTTATGCATGTGTCTTATTCGATAGTGGTGCAGAAAGAAGTTTCATAAACCAAAACTTTAAGCACTTACTTAAACAATCCTCGCAACCACTAAAAGAAACATTCGTCGTAGAAATGGCTAACGGAAAGACCGAAAGCTCTAACGAAATTTACATAGGTTGTACCCTCACGTTAGACGATTATTCATTCCCAATCGATCTCATACCTGTCTCGAGCAAGAGCTTCCATTTCATTGTTGGCATGGACTGGTTGAGTCTTCATCGCGTCGATATCCTGTGCTTCGACAAAGCCATTCTATGGAGACAAACCCGGTACGAGCCTTCGTATCATCTCAAGTATTCAAGACCAGAAATACTTGCGTAAGGAATACCGCACCTTTCTTGCACACGTTGTCGACACAAGCCAGAAAGCGAGAGATCCAAAAGACATCCCCGTTGTATGCGATTTCCCTAACGTCTTCCCATAGGACCTTCCAGGTTTACCTCCCAAACGTCAGGTTGAGTTTAGAATCGACCTAGTCCCAGGAGCTACCCCCGTAGCTAATTTGCCCTATCGTTTAGCGCCTGCCGAGATGCAAGAACTATCCGGTCAACTTAACGAGCTGCTCAGCAAGGGCTTTATAAGACCGAGCTTCTCACCCTGGGGAGCTCGGGTCTTGTTTGTGAAGAAGAAGGACGAATCGTTCCGTATGTGCCTCGATTATAGGGAACTCAACAAACTCACGGTCAAAAATCGCTACCCTCTTCCCCGTATCGACGACTTATTCGACCAACTACAAGGGGCGATTTACTTTTCCAAGATTGATCTTAGGTCTGGGTATCACCAGTTACGAGTACTTGAGGAGGATGTGCCGAAGACAGCCTTCTGAACTTGTTACGGGCACTATGAGTGCGTAGTGATGCCCTTTGGACTGACAACGCACCCGCACGGTTCATGGACTTGATGAATAGGGTGTGTCGTCCATACTTAGATCAGTTCATTATCGTCTTTATTGACGATATACTCGTCTACTCTCGGAGCGAGGAAGAACACAGGAATCATCTACGACGAGTCCTAGAAACCCTACGATCGGAGAAGTTATACGCGAAGTTCTATAAGTGCGAATTATGGATCCGAAGAGTTGAATTCTTAGGACACGTGGTTAGTGAAGAAGGAATCCGCGTGGATCCCTCCAAAATTAAAGCTATTGAGAACTGGTCAGCACCGAAGACGCCTACAGAAATTCGTCAATTTCTAGGCCTCACTGGCTACTACCGCAGATTTATTCAGAACTTCTCTCGGATTGCGAAACCTCTCACCGTGTTGACACAGAAGGGCGTAACATTTGACTGGGAAGAGAAATAGGAGAAGGCATTCCAGACCCTGAAGCGAGCCCTATGCACCGCACCGGTATTATCCCTTCCCGAAGGGACAGAAGATTTTGTGGTATACTGCGATACATCGAACCAAGGGCTCGGTTGTGTCTTGATGCAACGAGGAAAGGTCATCGCCTATGCCTCAAGACAGCTGAAGACACATGAGGTTAACTACACCACTCACGACCTCGAGTTAGGGGCGGTCGTCTTCGCTCTAAAGATCTGGAGACATTACTTGTATGGAACGAAGAGCATAATATACACTGATCATAAAAGCCTCCAGCACATACTGAACCAGAAAGAGCTCAACATGAGGCAACGACGATGGGTCGAACTACTCAATGATTACGACTGTGTGATTCGTTATCACCCGGGGAAAGCCAACGTGGTAGCAGACGCCCTAAGTAAAAAAAGAGTATTCTGGTCAAAGAGCCAAGTCGTTAACAATGACTATCCATTCGCATTTATCCGCACAGATTAATGAGGCTCGACTCGAAGTCTTAAAGCCTGAGAATGTGACGGGAGAATCCCTGTGTGGAATAGATAAGAGTTTGGAGGTCAAGGGTGACGGAGCCTATTATCTCATGGACCGAATTTGGACTCCGCGCCACGGAGGTTTCGGAGACTTGGTCATGAAGGAAGCACACAACACTCGATACTCTGTTCAACCAGGTTCAGATAAGATGTATCTAGATCTCAAAAAGCTATATTGGTGGCCTAACATGAAAGCAGAGATTGCTACCTTCGTGAGTAAATGTCTTACTTGCGCAAAGGTCAAGGTTGAATACCAGAAGCCATCAGGTCTTCTCCAACAACCGGAGATACCGGAATGGAAGTGGGAGCGGATCACGATGGATTTCATAACCAAGCTACCCAAGACAACGGGTGGGTTGGATATCATATGGGTCATCGTTGACAGACTGACCAAGTCCGCGCACTTCCTACCCATCAAAGAAACAGACAAAATGGAGAAACTCACAAGAACGTACATTAAGGAGGTAGTACGACTGCATGGTGTCCCTGTATCTACTATCTATGATAGAGATAGTAGGTTTACTTCAAGATTTTGGCAATCACTACAAAAAGCATTAGGGACGAGGCTGGACATGAGTACAACCTATCACCCGCAAACTGATGGACAAAGTGAGAGGATAATCCAAACCTTAGAGGATATGCTACGAGCCTGTGTGATTGACTTTGGTAAATCGTGGGATACCCACTTGCCCCTGGTGGAGTTTTCCTACAACAATAGTTATCATACAAGCATCAAAGCAGCTCCATGTGAAGCCCTCTACGGCCGGAAGTGCAGATCCCCTCTATGCTGGGCTGAGGTGGGTGACACTCAGTTAGCTAAAGGACGAGTTCTTGATAGCACCCTCACGGGTCCGGAGATCATTCGAAAAACGACCGAGAAGATTGTATAGATTCGCGAACGATTAAAAGCAGCTAGGGATCGACAGAAAAGCTATGCAGACAAACGAAGAAAACCTTTGGAATTCCAGGTGGGAGACCGAGTCCTTTTGAAAGTCTCGCCCTGGAAGAGCATGATACGCTTCGGAAAGCGTGGAAAGCTGAACCCAAGGTATATATAGTGCCTTTTGATATTCTTGCTAGAATCGGCCCCGTAGCTTACAAACTCAACCTACCCCACGAGCTAAGTAACATACATCCTAACTTCCATGTCTCAAACTTGAAGAAATGCCTATCCGACGAGACTCTCGTTATCCCACTCGACGAGATCGAAGTCAACGAGAATCTCAACTTCGTGGAAGAGCCTGCGGAGATTATGGACCAGGAGATCAAACGAACGAAACAAAGCCGCATCCCAATTGTGAAGGTTCGATGGAACGCCAAAAGAGGACCAGAGTTCACTTGGGAGCGCGAGGATCAAATGAAGCTTAAGTATCCCCATCTTTTCGCTTAACTATATTATAATAACTTTATTGTTTGAACTCTAATTTCGGGACGAAATTCCCTTTAACAGGGGGATGAAGTGACAACCCACAACTATTCCGTCACCATAACCCGTTTTCCGTTATTAGAACTCGTACTTATTTAACTTTTCCGTTAACATTGTGATCAAAAAAATAAAAGTTTGTACTTTTATAATGACTTCGTAAGGATAGGAATAAATTAAGAATACGGGAAACACCCTAAATATCCTTTTAAGAAGTTTTAGTTACAAAAACATTAAATTGCGACAATTTAATCGGGTACGACCATAAGCCCCGTTTAACGTCGGTATCGGCTAGAATCCACCGTGTGTCAAACCTAAACCATATTTAAAGTTGAAATAACTTCATTATGAAACTTCTCACCCTCTGTCTACTCTCTCTCTACTCTCTCGCTAGAAAGCCAAGTTTGATCCAAAAATCATCCAAATCAAGCTCCAAATCGGTAAGATAACTATCCTAGCTCATAGTATAATATCTTTAGCATTCAATTTCGTATTTGAATCGTGGAATAGGGCCATAAACATGTGTTTACGGCCCTGGAACAGCCTTAGGCCGTGAACACATGTAAATGGGGGTTTTTGAGCCTTAAAACCCTTCCAAACCACCTTTAGAGCTTTGATACGACTTAAGGACTTATTGGATTGGAATTGGAACACCTTGAACTCATCATTTAGTGAGTAAACATGAGCTTACTGCCCAAGAATATGCTTGGGCCGTAAACACCCTTTCATGGGTAGTAAACTCCTTTTAAGGTGTTAAAATGCCACTTACACACCTCATAAGCCTTGATCTAATATCTAGAAGCAACCACAAACGAATTAGAAGCCTTAAACATGATGAAAGCAACTCCCGTAGGATTTCACGGCCGTAAACCCCCAAGGATGGGTTCCTGGGCCATAAACTCCTATAAATGGGTTAAATGATGCTCTAAATTCACCCCTTTGCTTGTAAAATGAGTTGGAATCATATGTGATTGACTTAGGACCACCAAAGCACACTTTGAATGGACACATAAGATTTTACGGCCGTAAACTCCTATGTTACTGCCGTAAACTCCTCAAATAGTCCTTAGAATGTCCAAATTACTTTCCAATGCCCTAGAACCAAAACTAGCATCACCCCTCAAATGTTATAAGGCCATTTGGCACCCTAGAATGCTCCACCATGATTTTACGGCCGTAAACTCATGGGGAGTGGGTTATTAGGTCCGTAAACTCTCTTGGGAGTTTACTCTTGAAGAGTAAACTCCATATCCAAGCCTTATACGTCCATAGATGTCACCCGGGTCACTCCAAACACTTGAAATGAAGTGTTTTCGCGACTAGAAGTGTATATCCTCAACTAATTAGTAGTTCAAAGTCTAATTAGATACAATTATATATCTCTTCATATTACATAGGAACCTCGCGTGTTCTCCAGTCCCGAGCTGACACTTAACCCTATCTGACACTTCCACCCGATCTACACGCTGCAGGTGAGTTCATACCCCTTAATAAACCTTTTTAAATGTTTTTACATGTTTTAGGGGGGGATACAAGTATAAATTCTACAAGTTTTTATTATTAAATCATATGTGATTCACAAATTATCACCAAAAAGGGATTTTCTACACTAATATATTTATATAAGTAAGGCTTGAAGGACTTAGGACCGCTAGCGCGCCTTATTTCCTGTTCTTGTTTGATGTTGTCTTAGGGTAGCGGTTATCCGTCCGACTGTCGTTGATTTCTTAGTTATATATCATATATATTTGTGTTAGATATGAAAGTCTTCATCTCACTCAATACCTTTGTTATTCAAAGGCAGGAAATCATACACTCTAGTTAGCTATAATAGGTATACCTAAGACTACTACTCGTTATCTCTACTACTACTATGCTCGCTATAACGGCTATTAATATAAGTTAATACTCGTACATGAGAACACTCTAAGAACTATAAAAAAGACTATTATACTAAAATACCGAAGAATACACGAATCCATAGTATAACACACTATCCCTCTATAAGACACTCTACTACGCTTACACCATGTGACCAGGGCTTTCTGGTTGGAAGGCAACACTACATGTATAGATCTATACGGGGCAGACATTACATCTCGTTTGCAAGCTACAGTCCGAGCCGACTAGGCTCAGGGGAGGCACTGCAACACTACACTACGCATGACCCGAAAGGTCATCGGGTTCTCTATTAACACTTCAGTCTGGTCACCTGAGGGGTTACACCTTTATCCAACCTAATACACTAAGACTTAAGTCTAATGCTAACATCCCGAAGTAAGTAAATATCTATTACTAATGGAAGTTTGTACCACTACTACTGTTAACAGGCATAACTTTTCTTCACCTATGTTACTCACATGAGATTTATTATTGTACCTTTACAACTAAAGGTTTTCAATGATATTGCTTACACACAACTCAAAGGATTTAACTTACAAAGTAATTTTCTAGAAAATGTAGGATTTTCTAGGGATTTCTACTACTTATAAACATAAATTTCAGTTTTTATTCTATAAGTTTGAAAAAAAAATTATACAGCAAAGACACCAAATTCTTATGAACTCACCAGCTTTATGTTGATATTCGTTTTCAAAATAACTTGTATCCTCAGGTCAAAGGTAGACAGGTACAGGTGCAGCTTTTGGAGAAGATGGAGCACATACAAGACCCATCTTTTATTTTGTTATACTTTTGGTGTGTATGAAATTTTACAGAACACGTTGTAATTAAATTTACTATATATATGTAATGGTTGTTGTCGCTTGTTTTTACTATTATGCAATTATTATGATACTGTACATGACGTCCTCCACCCTAGAACGTATTCCGTCGTTACCGGTTTTGGGGTGTGACACATAAAGAGTTTGATAATTTTCAAAAGCACAACACCCTAATGATACTTGGTACTACTCCTCAGCTTACATGTTACCTGAGAATGCAAGTTATTTTGAAAACGGTCAACATATGGAATGTTGGTGAGTTCATAAGCAAGTTTCATATGAAAAATGTTTTGTGTAGTTTCAAAGGAAACAACCCAAAAAATCCAATATTTTCTGAAAAGACCATTGTGTATATAAAAGTGTGAAGATCCGTAAATATATGCATGATGATTTCCAAACATGTATAGTCGAAAAGTTTCGTATTAAAAGTACTAGTGAAAATTGTTGAACTTCCCCGGAAAACCCGATGTTTTCCGACAATAAAAAAAATATCGTATAACTGTTCGAATTGTTATTCCATCACTTGAATGATTTTTGATTTGCCTTGATTACTTGATTATTATTGGATTTATTTATGTGAGTCGTTATAACCATGCATGATAATGACTAATTCGTCTGTCTTGGCACTTTGGTGAACGTCGGAATTGCTCTTAAGATTTTGTCACTCTAGACTGACCGAGTCTAACTGTAGCGAACAGCTGAGGTGTGGGGGAGTCACCCCCATATAGATCTATACACAAACTCTCGCTCTCCCTCCAAGAGACTTTGATTATAACTACAGACTACGACCGACACATGCTGGTGTCACCCGTTACTACTTACTAAATCCCAATTGACTTTGATTACTATTGATTATCGATCCGTATTTGTTTACTTGGATTGAAGATAGGCCTAATAAACGAGGAGAAGAGGATTACAAAATCCTACTAATCCCACGTATTATTTATAGCTATTGGATATACGAAGGACACGCTGGCCCATTTCGCATTTGATTCACTTGGACCTTACTAGCAATGCTAATGGGCCACTAAGGCCCAATAGCACTTAAAAGCCATTGAGGGTCCCTTAAATATGAAATTGAGTCATAGAAGGCCCAATAACATTTATTATTATCCTTTGGGCAAAAAAATCATGTTAATGGGTCACAAAGTCCCAACAAGCATGATTGGAACTTTCAAGCCCGAAGAATTTCATGTTTACTTGTTTTAGGTATAGTTTAATTGTTAGAAAGTTTGATTGTGTGATTGTTAATTTCGCACCGGAACAAGGCCGGTCGGTTATTTTTAACGATGTTGGAGTTATACGTATTTTCATCTTTTCATTTTCATGAAATTGCAGTTTGGTATTTTTATTTTAACTCAAATACCTTAAAATAAAATAATTGACTCAAAAATCTTGGTTTGAACCCCTTTCAGCCCTTCTTTGGTAAAATTGACTATTTTAGTCCTTTTATATATAAAAAGACATTTTAAACCCTTAAACCATTTTCTTGACACCTTTGACCCAAAGACTTGTTCAAGTGATATTTTTAGCTCAAAACTTATTCTTTGGCACTTTCAGCCCTTACAGAAAAGTATTTTTCAGTTAAAGCCCAATATTTTTGCAACTTTTACAATTTTGACCCGAAATCCAAAAAGTTTACAGTTTTGATCCTTATTTGGAAATTACAACATTATAACCCCTGAATTTGTTTTATTCACCCTTTTACCCCCTGTTTTGAGAAGTTTACCATTTCAACCCCTTGAAAGCTGTAATTTTCGCATGTTTTGGCTTAATGGTGTTGGGTAGCATAGGAATTATTTTGTATTGCGTCATTGGACTCGGTTTATAGTCCAGTTTTGCACTCCGGTTTGGGCCTGTCCAACCGTGAGCTTGTAGGGTTTACTATATAATAATGTGCTTGCATGTATATTAGTAAAAATGATCTAGAATACGATTTACAGAATTCCGATAGCTTTGGAGATTTCTTTATCGTTCTTGTAAACCTTTAATCCTCTACAGTTGTAGTTCTTCATCGAGCTCTTCTGAGGATTGTTTATAATCATTCGACATTGTTCGATTTATTCTTGAGTTGTTTGCTGTTTTCGTGTTCTAGCTGTTTACTCTTTATTTTACCTGTTTAAGATCTAATCGATCTTCAAGTTAGTTTTTAACTTATCAATTGGTATCAGAGCAGGAGGCTGTGTAATCGATACACTTCTTTTCTGAAAAAGGTTTTCGATTAGGATTGTTCCGCAATTACTGATATTTATTGAGCCGTCATCTCATTATTGATGTATCTCGATATTTATTGTTTTGCCCTTATTTGATTTATTACAAGTCTGATCTTTGAACAGGTTATTCGATCATTATGGACGAGTCGCAATCGAATCCCATCAAAATTTCAAACAGCATTGGATCAACAACGAAGATTCCCATTCTGTACACCCATGATTATGAAGTCTGGGCGCATCACTTTGAAGATTATGCTATAGGATCTGAGGATAATGGATACCTCATCTGGGAAGCAATCATTAATGGACCGTTTTCTCATTCTGCAACTTCAAGGATTATTAAAACTCAAAAGGAGTATAATGATCTTCTGAAAGATGTTAAAGATATTGCACAAGATGAAAAGGATAAATTTCAGTGCAATATCAAGGCGTTAAGATTGATCAGATTCGCCCTTCAGTCCGACACTTTCAGGCTGGTAAGTTCATGCACGACGGCAAAAGAAATATGGGACAGGTTACGTGAACTGTACTCTACAGACGAAGATCTAGAACACTCCATTCAAACATTACTCTTGTCTGAGTTTGATGAATTTAGGCAAGGAACTGAAGAAACCGTGACCCAAACGTTCGATTGCTTCAATCATCTTCTTAGCAAGATGATCAAACATGACATCGAAAGAAAGCTTATTGAGCATAAGGTTACATTCTTAAATGGTCTAAGATCAGAGTGGAGGGCAATCGTGTCCACAGTTAAAGCCCACGAGCAATTTAAATCATATTCCTTGGCGAAACTGGTGGGCATTCTCAAATCTCAGGAGAAGATTGTGTTGCAAGAGAAGAATGTGGTTTCAAGCCTAGGTTCGTTAGCCCTACTGTCCAAAAGTAAAGCTGTGATGGAAGACGAAGACCTCAACTTGGAAGATTATGACCTCACGTCTGAGGATTATGCTATGATGGTGTCTAACCCCAAGAGGTTCATCAAGAAGAGATTTCCCTCCAACAAAAACCGAAACTGGCAGGGGAGTTATAGTTCTGAAAAGGTTAAAGATGAACCGAAGGTTGAAGAGTCTAAGAAGGAACCGAAGGCAGAAGGTGATTCTGGAATAAGCTGTTACTATTGTGGTGGAAAGAACCACTATGCAAAGGATTGTGTCCTTAAAAGATGGCTGAAAAGGATGAGGAAGCTTTGCTGCAGAAAAAGCTTGATGAGATAAGGAAGAAGAAATCTACCGCTAACCCTTCTATGAACGCTCTAATTGTGCAGGGTTCATTTGCTGATGACGAGTTCGGTAGCGTGGAAGTTTGGTCAACCGACTCTGAAGACGATGAAGTGAGGAAGCCTTCTCATGGAAAGGCATGTGTGGCTAAAGAAGAAAGCAGTGGAGGAAGGTGTTTGATGGTGTCCGACGTATCTCAGATGAGGGGATACAACACTGATGGTGGGAGTAATGAACCGAAGGAGCAACAGGATATGTGCTTTACAGCAAAGGCGCTCAACGTGCAGTTCAACGAGCTCGACGAACTGATCAAGAAGGTACAATCCATCTTTGTCTCATTTAAAGTCCCACAAAGCTCATATGAAAAAGAACTAAAAAGTGTTAATTCAAGAATCTCTCATCTAGATAGTAGTTTAACTCAAACTCGAGTCACCAATTCTAACCTAACTGACCAATTAAGCAGGGTGTCTTCGAAGAGTGAGGAACGGCGCATGTGGATTGAACTAAAGGAGTCGGAATTAATCAAAACAAAAGATGAAAACATTTATTTACAGAGAGACAATTTAAAGTTGTTGAAACAGCGAAATGTTTTTTGTTTAATTGCCAAACGTCTTTACACTAATATTACTCAGCTTCATTTGGATTGTGAAATAGGACAAAAGATTCATCGCATGATTTTACCCTTCCTTGAATTTAAGGAGGATGAAATTGATGCTGAAGCGTATAATTGTGAGAGTGTTATTTCATCTGAGGATGTTAATCCGACGGACATGTATGGACTGGACAAAATAGAATCTTTCATTAAATCCAAGGACCATAAGGACATGCTTAAAAACCTTTTGGATGAAAATGATAAACTGAAATTGAGAACCGAAACCATACAAAAATTTGATTCTTTAAACGCCAACTTGAGCTCAAAAAATAAAATTGATGTTGAAAATGCATCTGAGCTTAATGAGGACGATAATATGAGTGAAATTTCTATAGAGGACACGGTTGACTGCTCAGAATTTGTAAAAAGCGAACCCGAAAACCACAAGAATCTAATTTCAGAAAATTCAGTAGAGTTCGCTCGTTTGTCCCAACAAAAGTCCCCGATTCTTGCAGAGAAGGCCGTAGTATATCAAAAGGTTAGAACCACTCCAAATCAGGTATACAAGGTCACAGGCGTAACCGAACATCAGACTGCTGAACTCACAACTATTGTAAACGAAGACAATGCTGATGGCTGCGATGAGTTCTTCTGGTCAGCTCCAATCGATAATGCTGATGAAACAGTAGGTTTGTCTGAAAGGACCTCATGGAAAAGCAAAGGGAGATACGGACCAGAACCCTTGAATAAACTTGATAACTTCGATGTGCCAAGCACAAGCGGTACGAAAGACATTCCTCAAGAAAAAGGAATTCCAGCAAAAGAAGTCACAACTTCAAGTGAAACTTCCTCAGTTCAGAGTGAACCAGCCATAGAAAAACCGAAACTGAAAGCTAATATCCATCATCAACCGAAGCAGATGAGAAATCAGAAACGTCAAAGGAATCAGAGATACAGGAAGAATCTCTCTGAAAGAAAACAGTTCTGGCAATCCCAGAATGCTTATTTCTCTCATCAAGACAAGAACCTAAAGTCTGAGAAAAATCCTATCGAATCGCAAGAGAGACACAACAACCGAAAGCAGAGGTTCGGTTCAGAAAATGATTTCAACCGAAAGCAGAAGTTCGGTTCAGAGAACTACACCACCCGAAAGCAAAGGTTCGATTCAGGAATCAAAAGAGATCAAAGCTCTAAGGTAAGTCCCACCAATGATCAAAAGCAAAAAGGTCACCTAGAGTCTCCAGCCAAGAAGTCATCTCAATCTAAGCTCTCTCATTCTATCTTATCTAATTCTGCTAATTCTTCCAACTCTTCTTCACCTCATTCTAAATCCCATTCTGCTCTTTCTCAAAAATCTCAATCATCAGTAGAACAAAAGGGAAAATAGAAGGTTTCAGCGTCTGAACCAGAGTCAAAACCAAAAGAACCAAATCCTAATAAAATTAAAGTTTTTACCATCAAAAAGATATATGAAACAACTCTAATTAAACGAACATATTTTGTTGACATCTCTCTTACTATTCCTATTCCTGTGAAAGGCTCACGAGGACCCAAGAAACTTTGGGTTCCTAAATCTACTTAATTTTTGCAGGTTATCAGTGACGAGCAGTTTGACGAAGAATGGTACATTGATAGTGGTTGCTCACGTCACATGACAGGAAGGAAGGAAGAGCTAAGGGAATACAGGTCTCTTTCAAATGGTGGAAACGTCAAATTTGGAAACAACTCCTTCGGCACCATAAAAGGATATGGAATGATTACTAACGGTGATTTCACGATAAGGAAGGTTGCATACGTGGAAGGGCTACAACACAACCTCATCAGTGTATCTCATCTTGTTGGAAGTATCGGTCTCAAAGTCTCGTTCGATGATGAGGGTTCTGAAATAATTGAGAAGAAGACGAAAAGAGTTATTCTCAAATCTGAACGCAAAGGTGAAATGTTTCCTCTAAACCTCAAACCCATCAAAGGAAACCCAGCTATCTGCTTGTTATCAAAAGTGCAATCTGACGAAAGCTGGCTGTGGCACCGAAGGCTCTCTCATCTTAACTTTAAGGACATCAACAAACTTGTCACTGGAGGTCACGTTCGAGGTCTTCCACTGCTCAAGTTCGATAGAGACCATCTGTGTGCTGCATGTGAAATGGGGAAGCAGAGTCGTCAAAGTCACCCATCTATAATAAACACTAAAGTTGTTGAACCACTTGAATTACTTCATATTGATTTGTGTGGTCCTTCATCTATCAAAAGCATCGGTGGTAGCAAGTATATTCTTGTTATTGTTGATGACTTTTCGTGTTTTACATGGGTGTTCTTTCTGAAGCGACTCCTCAGCTAAAGGTGTTCATCAAGCAGATTGAAGTACAGCTGAAAAAGGTCGTTCGCAACATCAGGAGCGACAATGGTCTGGAATTCAAAAATAGAGAATTTGAAGAATTCCTGGCGGAAAAGGGAATTAGTCATAACTTCTCAGCTCCCTACACTCCTCAACAAAACGGGATTGTCGAAAGACAAAACCGATCTTTGTGTGAAGCCGCCCGAACCATGCTAAGTTTCGCTTCCTTACCTCTTTATTTTTGGGCTGATGCTATTTCTGCTGCTTGTTTTACACAGAACAGGTCATATCTCAACAAGCGACTCTCGCTCACTCCTTATGAGATTCTCAACAACAGGAAGCCCAATGTGAAGTTTTTCCATGTGTTCGGTTCTAGGTGTTTCATTTTCAATTCCAAAGAACACTGAAACAAGTTCGATGTCAAAGCCGACGAAGGGATATTTCTGGGATATTCTCTCACTTCTAAGGCGTACAGGGTATTAAACAAGCGTTCGAGGAAAATCGAAGAAACTTACTACGTGACTTTTGATGATAGCTATGTCAAAAAGCTAAAGGCCAATGAAGACACAGCTGGGGAAATCTTTCCTCAAACTGGCCAAGTCACAATCTCGATCGCTAATCTATTCGAGAAGTTCATGGAGCTCTTTGATGAACCAGAGAAAGCCACTCTATCAGAAGCAGGCGCAGCAGACAACAAGGTAGATCACATGAAGCAAGTTGTTGAAGACGCTGCAAGAAGAATGAATGAAGGAGAATCAAGTTCTGACGAACCTCCATCACTTAATACTTCAGTCGAGGGGGAGGATCAACCATCGTCAACTCAGCCGACCTCACAGGTTGAGGGGGAGCCAAGCACTTTGCCAACCGAAAGCACTTCACCAACCGAAAGTGCCACACCATCCGAAGGTGCATCAACGCCTGAAAGCTCCACACCTCAAGAAACCTCTGAAGCTCAAAACATTCCTGAAAGCTCATCTATCGAGGGGGAGCATGCTGACATGTCTTACGACTATGAAAGCCAGTCCGAACCAGAAGAAATGATAAACGCTGAATTAGATCCAACCTTTGATCCAAACTACCCTCCTCTCACCAAATGGACCAGGGATCATCCTATTTCTCAAGTTGTTGGTGATGTATCTGAAAAAGTTCTGACTCGATCACAACTCAAGGCAAAACAGACTTCCTTGTTTTCTAAAGTCGAATTTTGCATGTTTAACTCATTCGTATCAAAAGTTGAACCAAAGACAGTTAATACTGCTCTTGATCACTCTGATTGGGTTCAAGCTATGCAAGATGAACTGAACGAATTCGAGAGGAACAAAGTCTGGCGTCTTATTCCAACTCCTCCAGATGCCTCGGTTGTTGGTCTTAAATGGGTCTTTAGGAACAAAATGGACAAGGAAGGAAACGTAATTCGTAACAAAGCTCGTCTGGTCGTGAAAGGCTATTGTCAGGATGAAGGGATTGATTATGAAGAAACGTTCGCTCCCGTAGCTAGGCTGGAATCTGTAAGAATATTTCTAGCCTATGCTGCCCACAAAAACTTTGAGGTTTACCAAATGGACGTCAAGTGTGCATTCCTCAATGGTGAACTCGAAGAAACTGTGTATGTGGAGCAACCTCCTGGCTTTGTAAATGAAAGGTATCCTAATCATTGTTATATTTTGGATAAAGCCGTGTATGGACTGAAACAAGCTCCGAGAGCCTGGTATGAAACGCTGACTAAATTTTTAAAGATGTCCAAATTCAAGCAAGGTTCAGTTGACCCAACCTTCTTTCGCAAGAAGGAAGGTAACCACCTTATGATCGTTCAAATTTATGTCGATGATATCATCTTTGGCTCCACGAATCCTAGCCTAACACCTGAATTCAGAAAGCTAATGGAGACTAAATTTGAAATGAGCTCAATGGGTCCTATTAACTTTTTCCTTGGTTTAAATATTAGACAGGGACCCGAAGGCATCTTTATCAATCATGAAGCTTACACGAAGACTCTCCTAGCAAAGTTTGGCATGATGGGACATTCCAAAGTCGAAGTTCCAATGGCGTTCGGCACCAAGCTCACCCCATCCCTGGACAAACCGGCTGTTGATATTACGCTTTATCGACAGATGATAGGCTCACTAATGTATCTCACTGCTAGCAGGCCTGACATAATGTTTTCTGTTTGTTATTGTGCTCGATTTCAGGCAAATCCACGCGAACCTCACATGCTTGCAGTGAAGAACATTCTACGCTATCTCAAGCGAACCACCTCTCTAGGTCTATGGTATCCTTCCAACTCAGGCTTCTTCGTTCAAGCCTATTCAGATGCGGACCTTGGAGGTTGTGGACTCGACAGAAAAAGCACAACTGGTGGCTGCCAATTCCTTGACGGGAAGTTGGTTAGCTGGCAGTCAAAGAAACAAACGTGTGTGTCTTTGTCCACTGCAGAAGCTGAATACATTGCAGTTGCATCCTGCACCTCTCAAGTGATTTGGATCCAGAGTCAACTCAGAGACTATGGACTCAATATGAAAAAGATTCCACTATATTGCGACTCTGAAAGTGCAATTAGGATCTGTCATAACCCAGTGCAAAACTCCAAAACCAAACACATGGCACTGAGGTATCACTTCATCAAAGATCATGTGGAAGATGGAAATGTTGAAGTACACTTTATTAGAACCACTGATCAACTGGCTGATGTCTTTACCAAAGCTCTTCCCGAAGCCTCATTCAACAAAATTCTACAAGGGCTAGGTATGATGGAATCAGAATCAGTACCACAAACTACCTCTCGATCTCAAACGTAAGAAGCGAAATTGACCGAACGTTCGGGTTCGGTTGCATCATCTGCACTCGCTCATCATTTCAAAGGTAGTTTTCTTGGTTGTAAATTTCTTGTACAAAGTTGTTTATCTATTCGTCTAAAGTATTACCTACTTGAATGTCAAAATTCCTTGGTTTCTAAAAAATTTTCAAAACCGAAACCTACCGAAGGTTCGAGTTCGGTTTTTCAAAATTTTTCAAAATCGAAGCCTACCGAAGGTTCGGGTTCGGTTTTCCAAAATTTTTCTCAACCGACACCAACCGAACGCTCGGGTTCGGTTTTCCAAAATTTTTCAAAACCGAAACCAACCGAACGCTCGGGTTCGGTTTTCCAAAATTTTTCAAAACCGAAACCAACCGAACGCTCGGGTTCGGTTTTTCAAAATTTTTCAAAACCGAAACCAACCGAACGCTCGGGTTCGGTTCCTAATCTTTCCAAAGTTTTTTTTTAACTCCTTTTAATTTCTTTCTGAATCTTATTTTTTTACTTTGTTATTTTTAATTTTTTTATATATATCCAAAATTCCAAAAATGTTTTGTTCTTTATTTACTTTTTAGTCTTTCATCTTATATGAGTGTTCGTTTGATTATGGGAAATTTTTTTTAATAAATTACTTGAGTGTCCCTAGTAGCATGCTGCTGTATGCGACCAAAGTCTCATCAGATTTTGAATAACAGCCTTAATGACTTGGTATACACAAACCTTGTCTTCCCAATTAGGCTATCACATTTATTCTAATCAAGAGCTACCTAACTCTCTTCTCACATGAGATAAGAGTTTTCTGCTTGGTCCTTCGTTTATAGCAGAGGTAATTTGATTTCTCACACCATCTCCATTACTTTCTCCATTACATTCATTTCATCAATGTAACCCTTGAGACTCTCAGAAATTACCACTGAGGTTTATGGTTACTCAAAATCTGTGTTTATGATCTTAGTTTCGTGCCACTACGAGCTGAGTGAAACCCAAAATTCAATACCAAATCTGAATTGACGGTCGTATCCTCATGAAATCTCAAGTTTTTTTTGTGTGATTCCTATGAAACTGTTACACACCATAACATTTCTTCCCTTGGGATCCAGTTTTAATTTTTTTTTTGTTAAGATTTCTATTTGCCAGTCACTTTAACATTATTTCATGCCTACTTATTCAATAGACTACACCGGTCTCACAAGTACTTTGTTCACTTTCTATCTTATTTCAAGAATAGAACTGTTGAATCAAAGCTAAAGCCACCCTAAGGAGCCTAATTAAAAGAAGCCTTTCAACACTTCTTCATAAGTGTTTGATCATTATTCAACGGGAAACCACACTAACACTTTAAGGTCTCTCTTGACTTTGAAGGAAGAGATTCGTGCCCGGGATCATTTGTTTCGTGTCATTATTGACATCACATTTATTCCTAAAAAGATTTGCTTTATTTCTTTTCTTTTTACACCCTTAGCACGAAAATCTATGATTTTCCAAATTCTGGTACTAATAATTACAGGCTGTTTTACTGAATTGGTGGTTAATTAAAAGACGTGGTCAAAATTAATCCACGTGGGCGTATCATTCAAAAGATGCCGTTACAAGGATAAGATGAAGGGTTGCTGACTCAGGCGGGAGTCTAATGGATTGAATTTCAAACGGCGGTAAATCGGGGACGCATGCGAAATTGAAACGTCCATTCTTTAACTGACACTATGGATGCGTGTGCGAATTTGAAGCGATTCCAATCTGGCACATAAAGGCGCGTGTGGATTTGAAACGGTTTCTTCAGAAACGGCGCTTGTTGGGCGGCGTGTTACAAGGAATCTGACATTCTCTCTCATGGTGATCATCGCATTCCTTAACTGTCACGCATCAGTCAAATTCCGGAGAAAACCTTTCGTATTTCGATAGAAGATTTGAACAGATTTTTCTCTCTCCTGCAAACCACTATAAAAGGCGACCTCATCTCCCTTTTACCTCTTTACCGCATCCAAATTTCCAAGAGAGCAAAAATTCCCTGAAAACCTAACTGTTCATCATCTTCTTCCCCACTTCAACAATGGCAGAATCATCGTCAGTTCACGCTACTTCCCACATCCTTCCCATTCGCCCTCAACAGTGTTTGGTGATCGATTTAACCCCTCAGGCGTACGATTCCTACATGTTCCCGATTATCGAGTGCCTGAAGTATTCCCCTATCGCTCCTGCACTTTCACGGGTGGAAACAGTGCCCATGGTGATATTATCGCGGATCTATGCGACTGCACATTATGACAAAGCAGTCGATAGAATCTTCTTCGAGGTTGCTGATCACAAAACCTCGATTTCCAGGCAACGATTTGGCTCATTGCTTGGGTTTGCTGCTGACCCTTCAAGGGTTAATCCGGAGACAATTCCGTTGGGCCATCTCTACAATATGTTTTATAATATTGGATACACGGAGGTGCTCACCTCCGTCGCGAAGTTCAAAAATTCATGTTTGCCGCCACAGTGGAACCGTATGTTCACTGTCCTCTTCAAGGGTCTTTCAGAACGGAGCTCAGGTTCAGACGGCTCCAGTCGGCTCTTTCTCTCTATCCTGTACAGGGTTTACAACGGATTCAATCTTGATTATGGGTTGGTTCTCTGGCAACAACTCATCCAGAGTTTATCCTCCTCTTCACGACATTTTGAGGTGTCGTATGCCAGGTTCTGGACCATCGTTACTAAATGGGCGATGGATAAGCACGATGTTCCCACTGCTGCCGGTGCATCGATGTCTTCAATTGGTACATTCCATACCACGAAGATTATCGTCTCAGATGCATCGAGGTTCTCTTTCATTGGCTCCATCCCGGAGACCATGTACGGTGATGTTCCAGGTAACAGCAGGATCATCCGGACTATCAAGGAGTTCAAGCAGTCTGGACCGAGGGAGCTCACACAGGAGATGCTCAAGTCTATACATGATGCCGATAAGCCTGTTTCAAGAGGCAAAAAGGCAGAAAAAGGAAAGCAAGTGGCGAAAGGGGCTAAAGGCCCTTCTCCCAAAAAGAGGAAGGCTATTAAACCTGCTTAGTCCCCGCAGCAGAAGAGGCGAAAGACAAAACCAAAGCGAAAGCTCATTATCGCTTCCTCTTCCGACGAGTCGGAGGGTGAGAGTTCGGATTCGGACGGCTCTCAAAGAGGCAACACCCCACCCAGATCACCTACTCCTGACATGGAAATCCATAACTCACCAATCCCCTCTCCTACTCAAACAATTCCCACTTCCATTCCCACCATAATCCCCACTACCAACATTCCTAAAACCTCTTTCCCTATACCACCACCCATTTTCACCGATGCAACAACTGCTACTGCAAAGGTTACAACCAACGTATCTGATACGGGGGTTCATATTGATGCAACCGAACCACCACCAGTAACCGAACCCAGACACACAACCGAAACCCAACAACCAACCGAACCTACCCCTCCTTAAACTCAACCTGAACCCACTCACACCACTACACCACCAGCTTCACCACCACCTCCATCTCTCGGTCATGCCTCTGACGGAGATAACCCTTTCCTTGGCGGGGAGAACATGCAATTTGATTCGGTCTATTTCAGTCCGTTTCAGGTCCAAAGCGACGATGATGAGGAAGCTCCAGTAACGAAGAAACATCTTAAGGAGTTGCATGAGAAGGTTGACCTGCTTATTGCTTCATCCTCCAATTCTCAATCCTCTCTCTCTGAAGCTGCTCTTCAGAAGATCGTTGATGCCTTTTCCCGGGCTCAGCAAGCTTCAGTCGCTTCAGCCACTGCCGCCATTGACGCCTCGACGAAAGCATGTGAGGCTGCGACCGAAAAAGTCGATAAACTATTCTCTGACACCTCTTCCCTGTTAAAGTCCTTACAGGAGAGTGCCGATGCCACAAAGACAACGTTGGAACCAATCGTTCAACAATTGGCCACGTTCGTCTCCACGGAGTTGAAGTCGTTCGCTACTCTTCGCCAATCAATTAGTGACGACAACTCGGCCCTTCGTGCCTCCATTGACGAGCGCCTCTCTAAACCCCAAGAGGATCTCGCTGCAGAAAACTCGTTGATGGACGCCCTTGCAAGCAAAACCACTACTGTCAAGGTCAAGAGCGCTCAGCTTTCCAACTCTCAGCAACAACTTGATGCTCTTCGATCCGAACGGGAGGTCATCAAGACATGTGTTTCGGATGTACACTCTGCCATATCCAACATCCTAGAAGCACACGATCCGATTCTCAACCACTCTGTGAGGCGAACCCTTGCAGAAAAACTTGCTCCTGCCCTGGACCTGCTCAGTAAATTAGAAGGGCTACCTAGTTTCGTGTCCACTCCGAAACAAGGGGGAGAAGTGAAGTCCGGATCGAAACCACCTCCTTCCTCAAAAGCTGCTCACACAACCGAACCTCCTCCTACTGGTCAAACTTCGGGTTCGGGTGTGAAGGATAAAGGAAAGAAGATAGCTGAGGAAGAAGATGAAGATGATCAAGAAACCATTGCTGACTTGATGAAACGCAAAAATAGTCGCAATGTTGATAATGACAACATTCGTGTGGCGCGAGAAGCTGAAGAAGCTGAACGCAGACAAAAAGAAGCCCACGATCTCCTCGAGAGCATGAAGACTCTTTTCCCTGGTTGCACTCGAGAGAGAATGATTAAGGAGGCTATCAATACTCCGAGCATCCTATGGCTCGAACCGGTGATGTCCTTCGACTGCTACAACTCTGTCGACTCGCAGTTCGACATGCCCTTAACCCGAAAGGCGTTCATCTTTCACGCCTTCGCCTACGTTGCCAAAGTCCCTCATCCTCATCCGGAGGTTGATCGGGAATTAATCGAGTTCTATCTGAAGGCCGCTCAACCACAGTATCAAACATGGAGCGCTCAGAAGATAGTCAACGTTCGGGTTTTGAAGCCATATACCGAAGGTAGATTCATCAACGTTCGGTTCAGGGTGATCCGAGGGTCTGCAAGAACCGAACATCTCATATCTTTAGCAGATCTACCGAACCTCAACCCCCATGACTGGATTGTTTTGCACAACATCCTCTTGACGAATGAAGCCGAATATGGTCCGATCATAGACCATCTCAAAAGGATGTTAGTATGCTATATCATGGAGGTAGCACTGATGGATCAGGAGATTGCCACTGTCTTCAAGAAGAAACCGAAGATATCTCCTGTTGGCTCGGCCAATGATCTGAACCAGATGAAGATGGGAAAGATTGACCCAAGGCGTAATTCGGTCATGTTCACTAGGGCTGAAGGACAGAAATGTCTCTTTGCCTTAGCGGATAAACATCTTTATACCACTGCTTGTCTTGAGCATGTGCTGGGGATCATCCATCGGTGTAAAGAGAATGCAGCGGATGATATCAAATACTTCAACGATATGATTCAGTGGTACATCCGATTCAGACAGACGATCCTTGCTCTTATCTCTCGTATGTTTCAGACTGTAAAGAAGAAGGTTCCTGCTGCTGCTGGCCCAAGCAAGAAGTAATGATCTCGCTCCAATTGACGCAAAGGGGGAGATTGTTGGGTAGCGTAGGAATTATTTTGTATTGCGTCATTGGACTCGGTTTATAGTCCAGTTTTGCACTCCGGTTTGGGCCTGTCCAACCGTGAGCTTGTAGGTTTTACTATATAATAATGTGCTTGCATGTATATTAGTAAAAACGATCTAGAATACGATCTACAGAATTCCGATAGCTTTGCAGATTTCTTTATCGTTCTTGTAAACCTTTAATCCTCTACAGTTGTAGTTCTTCATCGAGCTCTTCTGAGGATTGTTTATAATCATTCGACATTGTTCGATTTATTCTTGAGTTGTTTGCTGTTTTCGTGTTCTAGCTGTTTACTCTTTATTTTACCTGTTTAAGATCTAATCAATCTTCAAGTTAGTTTTTAACTTATCAAATGGGCCGAAAGCCCAAAATTTAGCCCATTAAGCTACAAATTACATTTCTAGCCCTTAAAACAGTATGATATTCATAAAAACATTTATTTTTACTGCTTTGACTCTTTTAGTCCTTAAGAAAACCGTGGATGGCAAATTTTCAACCCAACTTTTGTTTATTTGACAATTATGGCCCAAAAATGGGTTTTATGTTGCCATATGTTTGTTTTAATCTTAGAGGGTAATTTTCTTAATTTTTTTAGTGTAAGATGTTCTATATCATGTTTATCTTCCTCTCAGATCCATAGATCTCGAGATTTCCATTCTTTTTGTTACATATTTATCACATAAACACATGAAATCACACATAACATACACTTACACATAGATCTACACATTTTACTTGTATTCTCCCCCATAAAACATATGAAAACCGAAAATAAAGGGGTATGAACTCACCTTTCTTAGTTGTTCTCGGTTTGAAGAAGAAATGGGAAGAGGTAGAGGTGATTCTCGGCCCTAGCAAGTTTCTTGAGGTATTTAGGCTTAGATGGGTTCTAAGAAGCATGATCATGAATTTTCATGAGTTAAGATGACATGTTTGATGAAATATAGAAGTTAAGCCATGGATTCAAGTAAAGACCTACCAAGAATGATGATATTAATTGATAAACTCCTTGAAGACACACACCAATGCTTGAAAATTTGGAGAAAAAGGGAAGAGTTCTTGAGAGTTTTTCTTGTAAGAGTTTGATCATAATGAAAATGGTAGTGGTGTGTGGTGCTCTCGACCGTAGATAAGGAGAGGGGGAGGGGGAAATGAGCTTGCCTTGATACATGAACTTGGCATGGATACATGAGGGATATAACTTAGAGGTATGTTGGATAATCATGAGTTGTCAACATAAAAGTCAACTCTCTTAATCTCCTTCCCTTTTTTTTATATATATCTAGATGAGCCGAGAGGGAGAAAGAAGAGGGATGGAATGGGCCTTTAATGCTTGGTTCCAATAATAGGAGGCCCATTTTGATAGTTTTCGGCCCATTGGACCCTTAGAGGTGTTTACGGCCCAATTAGAATGAAAGAATGGGTTTCATAGCCCATTTAAGCTAATTAGGTTAGTTATGGCCCAATAAGGTCCATTAGGGTAGTTTATTCAATTCTAGGCCCATTATGGTCCAAAATGTTAAAATAAATGAAAGTGGGTCCAATTAGGGCCTATTTAAGAGTCTTAAGCCCAGAATAGTCAAATTGGGAGCTTATTGGCCCATTAGGCCCAATAAGGAAATCCTGGTCCAAAATGGAATTAAACCGGGATTTCTAGGGTTTCCAATTCTTTGTGGACTATTTGAAATGCTTGTATAGAGTGTTTGATGGAAAATTTGTTGTTATTAAATAAGCATCATACATGCTTTCACATTTTTGGTTCACTAATGTTATCATTGTTGTTGTTACATGGTATAGAATTCCTAGTTGTGACATCATCCCTCCGTTAGAGGGAATTTCGTCCCGAAACTCTTTTTAAAGCTAGATTTAAGAATGCGAGAATAGGTGAGGGTACTTCTGCTTCATCTGGTCTTCGCATTCCCATGTGAATTCTGGCCCACGCTTCACGTTGCACCGTACCTTCACATTCGGATTGCGACTTTGCTTAGTACGCTTCACCTCCTTGTCCATGATTTCGACTGGTTCTTCGACGAATAGGAGATTCTCGTTGATTTCTATTTCTTCGAGTGGAATGACGAGGGTTTCGTCGGATAAACACTTTTTCAAATTAGAAACATGGAACATGGGATGTACACTGCTGAGCTCAGCGGGTAGCTGCAGTCTATAAGCCACTGGACCGATTCGGGCAAGAATCTCGAAGGGTCCAATATATCGTGGGTTCAGCTTTCCCCATTTTCCAAAACGAATAACCCCTTTCCAAGTAGAGGCCTTTAACAACACCCGATCCCCGACTCGAAACTCCAAGGGATTTCGTTGTTTATCAACGTAGCTATTCTGTCGGTCACGTGATGCTTGTAGTCGAGCTCTGATTTGAATTATTTTCCCCGTTGTTTCGCGTATGATCTCCGGTCCCGTTAACGCATTGTCTGGTGTCTGTCCTCTTGCTAGTTGGGTGTCACTTACTTCAGGCCAGCATAACGGGAATCTACATTTACGTCCATACAATGCCTCGAAGGGAGCAACTTTGATCCTCGAGTGATAACTATTGTTGTATGAGAATTCGATTAAGGGCAAGTGGGTATCCCATGACTTTCCAAAGTCTATCATACACGCGCAAAGCATGTCTTCAAGCGTCTGAATGGTTCGTTCACTTTGACCATCCGTTTGCGGATGATAAGCAGTGCTCATGTCGAGTTGTGTTCCCAGCGCTTTCTGAAGTGATTGCCAAAAACGCAAAGTGAATCTACTATCTCTATCTGAGATGATAGATACTGGCACTCCGTGGAGTCTCATAATTTCCTTGATGTACATCCTCGTTAATCGTTCCACTTTGTATGACTCTTTGATTGGCAGGAAATGAGCGGATTTTGTTAACCTGTCGACTATTACCCATATGGTATCCAAACCATTTGTCGTCTTGGGTAATTTGGTCACAAAGTCCATGGTAATCCTTTCCCATTTCCACTCAGGAATTACTTGTTGCTGTAGTAATCCCGAGGGCTTCTAATATTCCACTTTTACCATAGCACAAGTAAGGCATTTGCTAACATAGGTGGCAATCTCTGCCTTCATGTTGGGCCACCAATAATGTTGCTTGATATCCAAGTACATTTTATCTGAACCCGGATGAATGGAGTATCGTTTCTTGTGGGCTTCATTCATGACCACCTCTCTAAATCCCCTAAGTTTAGGGATCCAAATGGCGGTTCATAAAATAATATGCTTCATCCTCCTTCACTTCAAAATTCTTTTCCATCCCACGTAACGCTTCGCTTGCTTTGTTTTCCGTCTTCATGGCATCGGACTGGGCCGCTCTAATTTGTGAGGTCAGGTGGGATTGAATAGTTATGGAGAGTCTTTACATGACGATTCAAGTATTCTTTCCGACTCAAGGCATCAGATACCACGTTAGCCTTGCCTGGTTGGTACTTCATCTCGCACTAATAATCGTTTAGCAGTTCAACCCATCTTCGTTGCCTCATGTTCAACACTTTTTTATTTAAAATGTGTTGGAGACTCTTGTGGTCTGTGAAAATGGTGCACTTTGTACCATAAAGGTAGTGCCTCCAAATTTTTAAGGCGAAGACCACAACTCCCAATTCTAGATCATGGGTCGCATAGTTCACCTCATGTGTCTTTAGTTGTCAGGATGCATAAGCTATCACCTTCCCACGTTGCATGAGTACACAGCGTAAACCCTGATTCGACGCGTCGCAGTAAACTACGAATTCTTCTGTTCCTTCTGGTAGCGATAGTACCAGTGCATTGTAGAGTGCTTGCTTCAGAGTTCGGAATGTAGTTTCTTGCTTACCTGTCCACTCAAAGGGTACACCCTTTTGTGTAAGCATGGTAGGTGGCTTGGCTGTCTTAGAGAAGTTCTGGATGAACCTCCTGTAATAGCCTGCGAGACCTAAAAAATGGCGAATTTATGTGGGTGTCGTTAGGATCGCCCATCCTTCGATGGCTTTGACCTTAGAAGGATCCACGTGTATCCCTTCTTGACTAACAACATGACTCAAAAAGTTCACACTATGGAGCCAGAACTCACACTTAGAGAGTTTTGTGTATAGCTTTTCGGTTTGCAGGGTTTCCAGGATTTATTGGAGATGTTGGCCATGCTCCTCTTCGCTTCGAGAGTAAACTAGAATGTCGTTAATGAAAACGATAACAAAGTTGTCGAGGAATGGTGGCAGATTCGATTCATTCGGTCCATGAATGCGGCAGGGGCATTCGTTAGACCGAAGGGCATTACGACAAATTCATAATGTCCATAACGAGTTCGGAAAGCAGTTTTGGGGATATCCTCTTCCCGGAACTTGAGTTGATGGTATCCAGATCGCAGATCTATCTTGGAGAAATAGCTTGTGTCTTGAATTTGGTCAAATAGATCATCGATTTGCGGAAGTGGATAGCGATTTTTGATAGTGAGCTTATTTAGTTCCCTGTACTCAATGCACATCCTAAAGGATCCGTCTTTCTTTTCAACAAAGAGAACCGGAGCTCCCCAGGGTGAGAAACTGGGTCGGATGAATCCTTTGTCCAAAAGCTCACTTAGTTGGCTGGACAATTCTTGCATCTCCGCAGGAGCCAATCTGTAGGGCGATTTGGCGATGGGCGTAGCTCCTGGCACAAGGTCAATTCGAAACTCAACTTGTCTTTCTGGGGGAATCCTCGGAAGCTCTTTAGGAAAGATATCCGGGAACTCACAAGCTACTGGAATGTCTTGAATATTAACCTCTTCCTTGGATTTATCCACTATATGAGCCAGAAACGTCAAGTCTTTCTTTCGTAGATACTTATGTGCCTTAATGCACGAGATAAGACGAAGGTTTATGTTGGGTTCGTCTCCGTATACAATCAGGGTTTCGCGATTTGGAAGGTGAAGGCAAACGACCTTCTCGTGACATATAATTTCAGCATGGTGGGGGCTTAACCAATCCATGTCAATAATCGCATCAAAACTCCTAATGGAAACAGGCATTAAGTTTATTTGAAAGACATGTTGGTTCAAGGTTAGGGTACATCCGATGTAGATTTCCCCATTGGATTCTGTTTTCCCATTGGCCATTTCCACCATAAAGGTTTCATTAAGCTTCTGGGGTTGTTGCTTTAACAAGTGTGTAAATCTATTGCTCACAAAGCTTCGTTCTGCTCCGGTGTCAAATAGGATGCATGCCTAAGTGTAGTTTAGGAGAAACGTACCGGTGACAACTGTGGGGTCCTGAACCGCTTCTCCCTGACCCATGGTCAGCACTCTTCTTGTTCCTCCATTCCCAGGGTTGTTGTTGGTGCAGTTTCGACAGAAATGCTCAGTCTTTCCACATCCATAGCAGGTGTGGCTCGGTCCTGCATTGTTGCCACTGTTGTTGGTGTTGGTGTTGTCTTTGCGGTTGTTGTTTCTTTGCTGCTGGTTCTGGGGAGGATAGGTCCTGTAATATTTTGCCGTGTGACCCTTTCGATTGCAACTGGTACAATGCATCTCCCTGCATTCGCCATTTTGATGGAGAGTGCACTTGTTGCACTTTGGGAGATTTCCGGAATATTGCCTAGGAGCACTTGGAGCAGCTGAGACTGGAGCATGTGGTGTGGAGGGAACTTGGGTGGTTGCAGCATTAACTGTCACTGTCTGTTGCTTCTTTGACGACTCCGAGCCATGTCGTCCCTTTCTCTTGTTATTCTTTCCTTTCTTGTTGTGACTCTCCTTTTTACCTTCAGCTTCCCCTGGCTTCTTGCACTTCTTGTTTTTGTGGTCATACAGTTTCTTAGCCAACCTCTTGGCACTGTCGAAGGTTTCAGGATTTGCAGCTATCACATTTCCTTGAATTGGGGAAGTTAATCCCCAGATGAATCGTTCGATTTTCTTTCCCTCCGAAGTAATCATGCCAGGGCACAACAGAGACAGTTCGCTAAACCTTGATATGTATGCGTCAATGTCGGAATTTTGGACGGTGAGATTCCACAACTCCTGTTCCATCTTCTGAATTTCACCTCGCGGGCAGTACTCGGCCATCAGCATTTCTTTCATCTCCGCCCACGGCATAAAGTTGGCTACGGGGAGAGTCATGGCTTCCACGTGTCCGTTCCACCAGGTGAGAGCTTGATCAACGAACGTGAATGCGGAAAACTTCACCTTCATCTCCTCAGGGAACTCGCATATCTCGAACACTGATTCCACCTTCTCAATCCATCTTTTTAGGGTTATCATTCCCCCAGTGCCATTAAAGGTTTGTGGCTTGGCATTAGTGAAATCTTTGTAGAAGCATGTCTTGGTAGGTCCTTGATTTATTCTGTTGTTCGAACTTCCAGCCCCTTGTCCATTGCCTACTCCATTGTTCCTTTGGTGAATTTTTTGCCATGGCTACGGTGACCGCAGCAGATACAACTGCTTGGAATGCAGCTGAATTGACTTCGGGTGGGGTTGGCCTAGGGTTTCCACGGGTTAGTCGTTTAGGCATCTTTCTGTCATGGAACAGAAAGATGTTGAGTGTCTAGGATTTCTACGAGTTTGTGGTCACACATATTTTTCACTGATAATATCCGTACTTTGATACATGAAAATTTGCTCACAAGAGCATACATAAGTGGTGCAAGTTTAGCAGTGTAACGACTCTATGAGTATTGTAATCACTTAAACATAGAGTCGACGGTACATACCATAGATCATAGTACTAGTAGGGTAAGTCTGATCCTAACACTCTAAGGAGTGCCCGATGACGGCAGCGAGGTAATACACCGAAGTGTTGTGCCAACAACTGGGCCATCTCAGTCATTTCTCCAACGACTTCATCTCTTTCTTGTTCAGACTGCACCGCTCGTGCTTCCATGTCGAATAGCTGTTGCCGTAGAGTAGCAATCTCAGCTTCTGGAGAGCGATTCTCCCTCACGGGATTTCCTGGTGGGGCGGGGTGGTCCTGCTACACCTCGCTGGCAGGTGATGTGGCAAAATCCTCGTATGTGTCTTGTTCTTCCTCAATGTCGTCATCGGTCCCATCAAACTCGTATTCAGTGTCCGTGTACTCGTCAGGCCCAATGTCGTGTGCTTCTCCCTCGGGCTCGTCCTCGATCATCCCGTGGACCACTAAGACCTGATGAAACTGAATGCCCTAGTGCTCTCCTTCCATGGTGACTAAGAGAAGGTATATGAATAGACTATCATTACTCCTACGACGTTTTAATTGCTATATGATTTGAGTTGATGTTCTCTTCTTGGTAATAAAGGGGTATGTTTTTAGGTTTACCAACCATCGCGATTTCCTCGGGGCATGTGATAGTTGTACTTCGGAGTAAATGTAGTTGATCAGGCTACATTCACTCCTTAATACGACTATGAACAGTCCCGGCTTAACCGAGATGCTAGCATTATCTTATTTGATTTGGTATTATGTTATTTTTCCTATATCGTACAAGTATAGTTGTTTTATCGTTGTGTTTTATTTGTTTTGTTTTGTTCAGAGTTGTTTTTGGTCCCTCTTTGGTTTATAGTTGAATATCAATGTGTGGTTAGATATGCTAGTTCACTATAAACAGTGTTCTCATACCAACATGTCACACCCCCGAACCAGACGGCGGAAACATCCGAGGGCTCACGTGACTTAAATTGAATATCATCACAATGAATATACATGAATCATAACATAAACATCACCATGCATCAATATTTTACAGCTGACATTGTTCACGTCAAGTACATTGTTTTAACATTACAAATTCATAACATAAAGAGTTTGATAGTTTTCAAAAGCACAACACCCTAATCATACTTGGTACTACTCCTCAGCTTACATGTTACCTGAGAATGCAAGTTATTTTGAAAACGGTCAACATATGGAATGTTGGTGAGTTCATAAGCAGGTTTCATATGAAAAATGTTTTGTGTAGTTTCAAAGGAAACAACCCAAAAAAATCCGATATTTTCTGAAAAAACCATTGTGTATATAAAAGTGTGAAGATCCGTAAATATATGCATGATGATTTCCAAACGTGTATAGTCTAAAAGTTTCGTATTAAAAGTACCAGTGAAAATTGTTGAACTTCCCCGGAAAACCCGATGTTTTCTGACAATAAAAAAAAATATCGTATAACTGTTCGAATTGTTATTCCGTCACTTGAATGATTTTTGATTTGCCTTGATTACTTGATTATTAGTGGATTTATTTATGTGAGTCATTATAACCATGCATGATAATGACTAATTCGTCTGTCTTGGCACTCTGGTGAACGCCGGAATTGCTCTTAAGATTTTGTCACTCTAGACTGACCGAGTCTAACTGTAGCGAACAGCTGAGGTGTGGGGGAGTCACCCCCGTATAGATCTATACACAAACTCTCGCTCTCCCTCCAAGAGACTTTGATTATAACTACAGACTACGACCGACACACGCTGGTGTCACCCGTTACTACTCACTAAATCCCAATTGACTTTGATTAATATTGATTATCGATCCGTACTTGTTTACTTGGATTGAAGATAGGCCTAATAAACGAGGAGAAAAGGATTACAAAATCCTACTAATCCCACGTATTATTTATGGCTATTGGATATACGAAGGACACGCTGGCCCATTTCGCATTTGATTCACTTGGACCTTACTAGCAATGCTAATGGGCCACTAAGGCCCAATAGCACTTAAAAGCCATTGAGGGTCCCTTAAATATGAAATTGAGTCATAGAAGGCCCAATAACATTTATTTATTATCCTTTGGGCCAAAAAATCATGTTAATGGGTCACAAAGTCCCAACAAGCATGATTGGAACTTTCAAGCCCGAAGAATTTAATGTTTACTTGTTTTAGGTATAGTTTAATTGTTGGAAAGTTTGATTGTGTGATTGTTAATTTCGCACCGGAACAAGGTCGGTCAGTTATTTTTAACGATGTTGGAGTTATACGTATTTTCATCTTTTCATTTTCATGAAATTGCAGTTTGGTATTTTTATTTTAACTCAAATATCTTAAAATGAAATAATTGACTCAAAAATCTTGGTTTGAACCCCTTTCAGCCCTTCTTTTGTAAAATTGACAATTTTAGTCCTTTTATATATAAAAAGACAGTTTAAGCCCTTAAACCATTTTCTTGACACCTTTGGCCCAAAGACTTGTTCAAGTGATATTTTTAGCTCAAAACTTATTCTTTGGCAGTTTCAGCCCTTCCAGAAAAGTATTTTTCGGTTAAAGCCCAAACTTTTTGCAACTTTTACAATTTTGACCCGAAATCCAAAAAGTTTACAATTTTGATCCTTATTTGGAAATTACAACATTATAACCCCTGAATTTGTTTTATTCACCCTTTTACCCCCTGTTTTGAGAAGTTTACCATTTCAACCCCTTGAAAGCTGTAATTTTTGCATGTTTTGGCTTAATGGGCCGAAAAGCCCAAAAAAATTGGCCCATTAAGCTACAAATTACATTTCTAGCCCTTAAAAGAGTATGATACTCATAAAAACATTTATTTTTACTGTTCTGACTCTTTTAGTCCTTAAGAAAACTGTGGATGGCAATTTTTCAACCCAACTTTTGTTTATTTGACAATTATAGCCCAAAAATGGGTTTTATGTTGTCATATGTTTGTTTTAATCTTAGAGGTTAATTTTCTTAAGTTGTTTACTGTAAGATGTTCTAGATCATGTTTATCTTCCTCTTAGATCCATAGATCTCGATATTTCCATTCTTTTTGTTACATATTTATCACATAAACACATGAAATCACACATAACATACACATACACATAGATCTACACATTTTACTTGTACTCTCCCCCATAAAACATATGAAAACTGAAAATAAAGGGGTATGAACTCACCTTTCTTAGTTGTTCTCGGTTTAGAGAAGAAATGGGAAGAGGTGGAGTTGATTCTCGGCCCTCGCAAGTTTCTTGAGAGGTATTTAGGCTTAGATGGGTTCTAAGAAGCATGATCATGAATTTGCATGAGTTAAGATGAGATGTTTGATGAAATATAGAAGTTAAGCCATGGATTCAAGTAAAGACTTACCAAGAATGATGATATTAATTGATAAATTCCTTGAAGACACACACCAATGCTCGAAAATTTGGAGAAAAAGGGAAGAGTTCTTGAGAGTTTTTCTTGTAAGAGTTTGATCAAAATGAAAATGGTGGTGGTGTGTGGTGCTCTCGACCGTAGATAAGGAGAGGGGTGGGGGGAATGAGCTTGCCTTGATACATGAACTTGGCATGGATACATGAGGGATATAACTTAGAGGTATGTTGGATAATCATGAGGTGTCAACATAAAAGTCAACTCTCTTAATCTCCTTCTCTTATATATATGTATATATATATATATATATATATATATATATATATCTAGATGGGTCGATAAGAGAAAGAAGAGGGATGGAATGGGCCTTTAATGCTTGGTTCTGATAATAGGAGGCCTATTTTGATGGTTTTCGGCCCATTGGGGCCTTAGAGGTGTTTACGGCCCAATTAGAATGAAAGAATGGGTTTCATAGCCCATTAAAGCTAATTAGGTTAGTTATGGCCCAATAAGGTCCATTAGGGTATTTTATTTCATTCTAGGCCCATTATGGTCCAAAATGTTAAAATAAATGAATGTGGGTCCAATTAGGGCCTATTTAAGAGTCCTAAGCCCAGAATAGTCAAATTGGGAGCTTATTGGCCCATTAGGCCCAATAAGGAAATCCTGGTCCAAAATGGACTTAAACCGGGATTTCTAGGGTTTCCAATTCTTTGTTGACTATTTGAAATGCTTGTATAGAGTGTTTGATGGAAAATTTGTTGTTATTAAATAAGCATCATACATGCTTTCATATTTTTGGTTCACTAATGTTATCATTGTTGTTGTTACATGGTATAGAATTCCTAGTTGTGACAAGGAAGAAAATGGAACTTCTTGAAGAGTCATTGTTTAACTTGGAGCTTTTCGATCCAAGCTTTGTACACCTAGATCTATCTTCTGGAGGTATAAAGTTTCAACTTGAGACATATATCTAGCTTGTTCTTAACCTCTTACTATTCTTGAACATCTATAACACATTTAGAAATATTAGTTTAACACTTAGTATCAAGTAATCGAGTATTAGATGAAAAGTAAAGTTATATCATATAAATGCTTGAACAGGGCCGGTCCAGATGGTGGGCAACCCCGGCGACCTCCCAGGACCCACGCCTCCAAGGGGCCCAAAAATTCTGGGCTATGTAGTGTATATATATAAAAAAAATTATATCCTAAATGATTTTTTGGGCTTAAAGTTGATTCAAACTCAAACTAGTTCAAAAGATAAACAATTTGGTTTGCTTGTTATTGCTAATTAAACATGTTTATAGTGAAGAATAAATGATATTTTTTTTAATCTTTATTATATTTGTCTTTAAGGGACCCTTTTTTTTCTTTTCGCCCTGGGCCCCATGTACGTTTGGACCGACCCTATGCTTGAAGGGCCAGTATAGGCATATTTATTGTTAAATATGGGCCCAGTATAAGGCGTGATACATCGATTGAATCCTTAAAATGTTTCGACCATGTTTTATAAGCTTCTATATATGTGAGAGGGGATCAACAGGAAGTAGATGGATAAGTATATATAACTTCCCTTGTGTCTGAGAACCATTCTTAACCTTCAGTGTTAAGTAAGAAAGTTGTTAGTGTATAGTTTTTTTTATTAAGGATGGATCGTACGCGTAAGATATTCAGGGTATTAGCACTTTGGGACATATAGAAAACATTTACAAAATTCATATAGTATTTTTAATATTTAAATCTTTAACGATTAATACTCTTTATGTATCTAAAACATTAATTCTTAAAGTATAGGACCCAAGTTGCAAAATAAATAAATGATTAGGTATCTTTTATCTCATTTATTTAATCTGACAAGATAGATAGCGGTTATCAATTATATTCCAATATAATTCATAGGAGTATGTGATCGCTAGCAACTTTTGTTAATTAACATGTTTGATCTCATATATGCCTCGTGTCTCTTAAAGTTAGATGTCCTTTATCGTAAAATAATCATAATCAAATCATCCAATTAGAAAAAACATTTGAAAGTGACACATAACCAATAGTTAGGTATCATTTATCTCACTAGAAACACCAAAACCGCCTCGACCATCAAAAGATAATAAAAGCAGTTAGGTGTCATTTATCTCACAAGTAATGTACAATTGGCGTGCAAGTGTTTTTGAAAAAGACGGAACAAATTTGCATTTTGAAAAATAGATTTTATATGTTTTATAATTATAGTTTTTTTAAACTATGTAATACCATGGTTCTTGCATGCATTCACTAAGCAATGATATCTTTTTTTTTTAAATCATATTTTATTGTTAGGTTCTTTATAAAATGCAATTTTATATTTTGACGCGTTAAAATTTTACAATTAATATCTTATATTAAAATTTGACGATTGAGTGCGAAAAACCCAATTTTAAACCTTTGGGTAAATGACACTGTAGCCCTACAATGTTTTAGGTTTTGATCGAATCAGTCCCTTAACTTAATTTATTATTTTTTAAGGGAATAAAATGTATGTTGACCTGTTTATTTGGTCCCCTTAACTTGGAATAACCGGTTCTATCTTCCAAACAATCAATCGAAGATGACGTGGCTTGTAAGTCAAAATTAAAGAATTGTAGAATGGAACATATAAACATACATACACCATTACTGTTCACACCGACTTATCAACTATCAAGCTTCGATCATCACGTCATGAGTTTAACCCCCCCCCCCCCCCTCTCCACTGGAAATTGTTACAACCGTTTAGCTGCTTTTGTTCTCAGACATGCTGATCTCCCCTGTTTTTGAGCTTTTACCATTTGCATATGTTCGTAATAAAAAACCGAGAAATTACAACACAAATTGTCTTAATCTTCCTTCAAGCAAATAATAGCGCTACTGTTTCGAAGATTTTCTATAAAACACACTTACAAACTTCCCTTGATTTCAAGTTCAAAAGCAAATACAAAAAGAAACATTACAGACACACACACATGCATAAATAATACGAGAATTATGAAGTCGATAGTGCTTCAATACACAAGAAAAACATTACAGACACACCCTACTGGCACCCAATTCACCTCCAACAACCACTATCGGTACAAACTCAAAATCAAACTAACACAAACCTCATATATGCAATTCAAACCTCAAATCACAATTACAAATTAGAATATACTTAACACAAACCTCATATGGTCATATATTTGCTTAAAATATGATGAGAAAACTAATCACAAACTAAATGCTTCATCATGGAGTTTGCAATATTGATGCTGGTCTAAAGGTTGGCGATGGTCAAGAGGCCGAGGAGTGTGGTGGATCCCTATGGACCCTAACACTACCTCATTAAAGATATCTCCTCCTATTGGAGAACTGTGATGCATGGATTGAGAAACAACTTAGAGACCTAAACATCATCGATGATGGTGAACAATCAAGGGAGGCGTCGAAGGCAATCTGCAACCACCGCCGCCAGTCCGACATGAAATGTGGAGGTTTCAAATGTCGCTCCATGTCGTTCGATTCTTTTTTAGGTTTATGGAGGTTGGAGATATAGGAAGTGGAACACAGATTTGGATTTGTTGAAGAAACAATTTTGATAGGCGGAGTTGTCGAGGGTGGAGGGAATTTTTCAAGGGAGATAGTGTTCTTTTTGAGATAAGGACGATGGACCCAATGAAAGACAATAACAGAAGATAATAAATGGAGTAATAAGGTGAAAATGAGCTGGAAAACATATTTGATAATTCATTTAACGAGGTGGCAAGGGGTAACCGGTTTACCCCTTCATATTTTACAAAATGGCCAAAAAGACCCGACAAAATGGACTTTATTCAAGTTAAGGGACTGATTCGACTAAAACCCAAAACATTATAGGGCTACAATGTCATTTACCCTAAACCTTTTAATAAAACTTCATTTTATTATTTAAGGTTTGGCGTTTGAATAAGTCTCTAAAATCATAAATTTAAAATTATAATTTTAATCATCAAAATTTGTCATTATAGAGTTTTAAATGATAAAACTCATTTTGTTTTAAACTCATTTTATACATCTTATGTACAAAGAAAATTTTATTAAAAAAAACAAACTCGATGTGATTACTTTTTATGTTCAATGTATTACCTATCAATCATTATTTCTTTTATCAACCAAGCATAATATCAATATAAAAAAAAAACATCAAAAGCATAATATGTGTGCATAAAGCAAGCTATAAATTAGTGAAATTTTTTATAAGACATCACAAAATGTCAAGTCCGTTTTTAAAGTACATTAACAACACAATTTCATGCTTCCACTTGCTTAAACTAGTAGTAGCAAGTTCTTGAAAACTCCATGAAGAGTTCTAAAAACTCTTTTAAATCGTGGACATGGTTGTTTGCTTGTACACGATCTTCAATCATATTATACTTTTAAATAATATGAACACTATTTATTTAATTATTACATTCAATATAAATAAATAAATATTTCAACATACTTAACAACTCAACAAAATCAATCACAAATGGTCTATGACTAGTTTATGCATTTTAAATAAAGATCTAGATAAAAGCAACATTTTGTTATTTTAAGATAACTTTTATGATCAAAAAATATATGTTAACTTTGGTCACATAAAATAACAAATATAAACATTTTAAAATTTTTATAAAAAATATGTACGATATTTTCTTACAAAAAGAATATCATTTATGTTTTAAAAAAACAAGATTATCTAAATAATCTTATAATCTAACAATGCATAAAAAAATGATTAATAATTTATAAATTTCGGTTTCTAAAACGATAAAATTAACAATAGCAATATAAGTTCAAATAACATAAAACTATTTTATTTCCACCGAGATCATTTTTCATGTATAGAAAGATTAATACAGCGATAGGAATCAATAATAACAACATTTGAAGTCTTTGATTATTCGAGGGATGTTTGAAAGTTTATGGAGTAATGACAAGAGCACAAAATGAACTCCTCTAGAAGTATTCGCCAACAATTACCAAATTGACTTGGATGCTATTGAAAGATTAATACATCAATGCCTTATTTGGATGCTATTGAAAGATTAATACATCAATGCCTTATCTCCCATCACTGATCAGAAGAATCCATGACATTTGATCCAACAGTGAGATTAATACTTTTTTCGATTCTCTTGAATTTAAAAGTTTCTTTACCACACATAGAAGATCTATCATATATATACACAATCCTTAGAAAATACTAGTAGATTAATTGAAATCTATCTATCATATATCATATATACATAATCCTTAGCAAATACTAGTAGATTAATCGGAATCATGAGTACGGATGTCTCTCCACCTTGTTAACTTTACTTCTTTGATGTGGTATTAAGACGACCTCTTCGATGTCGTATTAATGGTGTGCTCCGCAAAAATAGCTAGTAACGGGTAACCTGTAGCGAATTGCAGATAGCATTTTTCTAAACACCACCTGAAATAGCATTTGTATTTGGAACTTTTTATTTAAACTAAAATATAGATAATACTAACAAACGAAAATCAAACATTTTGTCAAACACTAAAAACTCTAACCGCTCCTAAACATTCCGCGCCTAACAAGCCTTAAGACATATGAATCAAAAATAGTAACCTTACCAAAAACTAAAACTATTTCACTGGAATAGGTTGCGTGTAGCAACATATACAAAACAAGTCGCAAATTAACGTGTTTTGCGGGGATTTCGCACAAAACATGCACACAGGATACCCGGATTTTGTCACAAGCAATTTGATTGGACAACAAATAGTACAAAGACATAGGGATTCCATGAAACTTTGGGCTTAACTAAAAAAAATACATGATAAGATATCAGTAATTAATAATGGTGTCAACCAAGCAATCCGCCACCGGAGGAACCGTAAACCGGAGGTGGTTCAAGTGGCTGAGAAGATAAAGAACCACCTACATTACGCCCTACGCCACCACCCAAATGCAATTCAGATAAATTTGGTATGTTGGAATTGTCTCTTGTTCCAGCTCCCTGATCATACAGGAACCCTTTGAACAAATGACCACCGATTGTTACGCATGCTTGGTATGCATATTCGTCGTCTCCGTCTTCTACAGCCGTTACTCTCACACACTTGAAAACCGCCGGAGCACGCACTTGAACCGGCAATGATTGCATAAAACTTGGATCTAAGTTTTAAAGAAACCATTTTGTTAGTGCCCCATAAAATGATGAAGCGATATAATTCCGCCATTAACTAAAGATGATGGTTTGTCAATTACCTTGGTGATGATGACTAGAACTAGTGTCAAAGCTTCTTGGAGGTGTGGTATTTGAAGTTGAAGTGTGTGACGGAGTCGTGGTGCGCGAAGTGAGTCGAGGTTTCTTGGTGACGGAAGTAGACGCCGAGGAACCTGCTGCAGCACCGCTGGTGGATGGCATGAGCTGACGTTCGCGACGGCGAGCAGCTGGGACCCAAGTGCTTTTCACGTGGGTAGCACAATCAAAACCTCTACTTTTACAGCAAGTTCTACACCGTCGGTGGTTGCAGTCTTTCTTAGCTTGGTTTCCGCAGTCTTGACAAGTCAGGGTGGATCCTGACGTTGACGCCGACCCAACACCGCTGCCGCCTCCGCAAAATCCATGATCGGAAACTAACGATTTCTTGAAGTAACTTTGTTGTGGATGCGATTGCCATAACTGAATGCTATTACTAGTAGTGTTCGCGTTGTTACCTCTAATCCCACGATTACCCACCATACCCTCATCTAGACAAGGGGTGGCGGTTATAAGCGGGATTACACCAACGCCAAGCGCCGTCGCAGTGGCGGTGGAAGCATTGGAGAAAGGTGCGTTGAGAGAGTGAGCATGCGCATGATCAGAAAGATGATGGCTCGAGGGAGCAACCACAAACATACCCATTTCAGCTGGTACACCATAGTTGATTTGCCGAGCAGAGGCTGACGACCAAATACCCGTCGAGCCTCCACCGGGGGCGGCGGAACAGGCATTGAAGCCCAAGGAGAGGTCCTGATCAGAAGGTCTGAGAGCAGAGGAAGACGAAGGATTAGCCACCCAGTCTGCAAACGCACCTGAATCAGAAGGCAGCCTAGTATTCCTGCTAGAAGCCACAACTACAATATTTATTATAACTTCCTGTAATCTTCTTCTCACTGGAACTTTTATCTTACAATCTACAAACCCTTTGTGACATAGGGCTGAAACATACAAATCGAAGATCCGAGAAGATCTACTTTAGCTTACAAGCGCAATTATTAGATTTGCAGACAGCAAGAGATGATATACAGAGATTTTCAGTAAGATCAGAAGATACTGCCACTGCAACAAACTAAATCATAAATTCATTGGTTCTTGATCTTCTCCGTCTCGTGAGCTTTTATGGCGTCTTCTTGGGAAGCGAGAGACTTTTGGTGGGTTGGGGTTTAGTTTCTCTCTCCAATAATCGAAGAGTGACGGGTATGAAGAGTTTCTTTATCTAGTTTTTTTGTAGTTTTTTGTGGATGGGAAGAGGTTTTAAAGTGACATGAGAGAACCCCCACACTACCCTCTTCCATTCTCTAGGGTTGCTACAACTACATCGCTAGTACTGTCAAGACTGCTGCTAACTTCTCAAACAACATAAATCCTCACCTTTTCTCAAGCGCGTAAGGTACAACACATATTGTATTTTGTTATATTTTTACGTGTAATTATTTTTGGTAATATATTTCTTTAAGATGATTTTTTAGTAAATATAGTTATATTTTCATTAAGGTACAACACATATTGTATTTTGTTATATGGGATTATTACTTGTTAAGGTAATTAACTTTTTGATATTTTTATATATGGGTAATTATCTTTTTTTTTGTATATATCTAGGTAACAAGCTTGTTGGAAGTGTTTACATATGATCATTATGACCTGCTATAGCAGGTAAAATCCTAGATGTGAACGTTTTCAACAAGTTCGTTACCTAGATTTATAAAAAAAAAATGAACAAAATAAAAAGTAAAATTAAATTACACGAATGGTCCTTGTGATTTGGGGGAATTTGTGTTTTTGGTCCCTAACTTATTTTTTTTTTTAACTTAGATGGTCCATACTGTTTATTTTTGTTACGCGTTTGGTCTATGTTTTACCTAAAAAGACTATTGTGCCCTTATTAATTTATTTTTTAATTAATTTTCTTATTTATGTATTTATTTTTTTACATATTTAAAAAAATAATAGACCACACATATTTGTATCTCCTCGGATGATTTCTACTGTTTATTTTTAATTAACTTATTTTTTTTAACTCGGATGATCCCTACTGTTTATTTTTATTACGCGTTTTGTCTCTATCTTACCTAAAAATACTATTTTTCCCTTATTAATTATTTTTAATTAATTTTCTTATTTATGTATTCATTTTCTATAAAAAGAAAATTAATATACCCAACATATATATATCTACTCACCGTAAACTTGAAACCATATTTGAGAAATTTAATTTGGGTCTTACCGGTCACCATCTCATCTATCATCTTCCTCATCTTCTATTTCTTTTCCATCTTTAGTAACATCGATGTCTTCACCATCCTTCTTTTTTTTGATACTTCAACTCTGGAGAACCAACACCATAACCTATTATCTCTTCATCTTTAGTGGGTTTTGGTGTTGATTCGACGGAGTTGAAGGACCGAAAAAAGAAGTGATGATGAAAACGTCGATATCACTAAAGATGGAAAATAAATAGAAGTTGAGAAGGATGAAAGATGAGATCGTGAGGAGATACATATATGTGGGGTCTACTAATTTTTCTTTAATATATAAAGCATAAGTACATAAACAAGAAAATTAATTAAAAAATTAATAAGGGCACAATAGTCTTTTTAGGTAAGACAAAGACCAAGTTCGTAACAAAATTAAACAGTAGGGACCATCCGTGTTAGAAAAAAATTAATTAAAAAATAAACAGTAGTGATCATCCGAGGAGATACAAATATGTGTGGTCTATTAATTTTTTTAAATATGTAAAAAATAAATACATAAATAAGAAAATTAATTAAAAATAAATTAATAAGGACACAATATTCTTTCTAAGTAAGACATGGACCAAATGTGCAACAAAAAAAAACAGTAGGGACCATTCAAGTTAAAAAAATAAGTTAGGGACCAAAAACACAAATTCCCTCAAACCACAGGGACCATTCGTGTAATTAAATTTTTACTTTTCATTTTGTTCATATTTGGGTAACTATTTTTTTTGTACGCATTTAGTTAACGAATATGTTGAAAGCGTTCACATCTAGGATTTGACCTCATAATGGTCATATGTGAACATTTTCAACAAGTTTTTGTTACCTACATTTGTACATAAAACAGATAGTTAACCAAATGTAAACATACCGAAAAATTAATTACCTTAATAAGTCATATTCCCTTTGTTATATTTTAGGTGTTATTATTTTTGGTAATATATTTCTTTAAGATGGTTTTTTTAGTAAACATAGTTATATTTTCATTAAGGTACAAGTACAACACATATTGTATTATGTTATATTTTTACGTGTTATTATTTTTGGTAATATATTTTTTTAAGATGATTTTTTAGTAAATATAGTTATATTTTCATTAAGGTACAACCCATATTGTATTTTGTTATATTTTTACGAGTTATTCTTTACGATGAATTTTTTAGTAAATATAGTTATATTTTTCATTAAATTTATAACAATATTTATGAAATATCAAAATAGAAAGTTACCAAATATTACATAATCGTTCTTAGTTACTTTTTTGCGCCAATTGGATCTTGAATACATTTAACTTTATAATGATGGTTATATTTTTGTAAGGATTCGATATATATATATATATATATATATATATATATATATATATATATATATATATATATATATATATATATATATATATATATATATATATATATATATATATATATAGGAGTAGGATCAAATGAGAACACCAAAAATGTTGAGAACGCGAGAACAAAATATATTCATTTACGATTTCATGTATACATTTGTGGAGAAAATGATAAATTTTTACGACTTTGATTTCAATTGAAGAGAAAAAACATATTCATGTTGATTGTGCGTAAAAATTTATCATTTCTCCACAAATGAATATATGGAATCACAAACGAATATATTTGTTCTCGCGTTCTCAACCTTTTAGGTGTTCTCATTTGATACTTTCCCTATATATATATATATATATATATATATATATATATATATATATATATATATATATATATATATATATATATATATATATATATATATATATATATATGTTCAGGTTCATTTGAAAACGATTCTAATTTTGTGAGACCGGGAAACCAAATCTAAAAATAATTTTAAAATGCAAAATAAGTGGAAAAATCCAAAAAAAAATTTAAATATTATTTTCGAAACTTGAATTAACTAAAAAAAATTAAAAAAAATTAAAAATAAATAAAAATACGTGAAATATTCTAATAGAATATTACACTGACATATTCTAAAAAATAATTTTAAAATGCAAAATAAATGGAAAAATCTAAAATTTATTTTTTTAAATATTGTTTTCGGAACTTGAATTAACTAAAAAAATAAAAAAATTAAAAAAAATTAAAAAAATCCCATTTTTTTTGAAAAATACATGAAATATTGTAATAGAATATTATACTGTACATATTCTAAAAAATAATTTTAAAATGCAAAATAAATGGAAAAATCTAAAAATTCTTTTTTTTAATATTATTTTCGGAACTTGAGTTACTAAAAAAAATAAAAAAATCCCTTTTTTTTTAAAAAAAATACGTGAAATATTCTAATAGAATATTACACTGTATATATTCTAAAAAATAATTTTAAAATGCAAAATAAATGGAAAAATCCAAAAAATCTTTTTTAAATATTATTTTCGGAACTTGAATTAACTAAAAAAAATTTAAAAAATAAAAAACAAATAAAAAAATAAAAAAATGCGTCTCACGGTCTCACAAAATATAGGTGGTCTCAAATAAACCTAACCCTATATATATATATATATATATATATATATATATATATATATATATATATATATATATAGAGAGAGAGAGAGAGAGAGAAAGAGAGAGAGAGATGGTTCAATATAGAAAAAAAAAACGTTGAGAATGAGATAATCATTTTTAGCCAATCATTTAATATGAGCACAAAAAGACACGGTGGCAAACTTATAAATATGATAATAACCTTCAATTTTAAATACATAACTGTAAAGAATTAGATAACAGTTCAAACTCATTCCTAATCGATCGTTCATCATCCAAATTTATCCTCCAACCTTCAACAATCATCCAGATTTCTTCTATTAAATCATCATTAACGTCATCCAGTGTTAATCAATCATCAAACTTCGTCAGTAACACGTTTATCAACACCATTCAACAGTTAACAATAAAAATTCATTTTTGGTTCTTTTAATCTAACCTTCAATTCTGTTTGAATATGATCAAATCTTCAACATCTACGATTAATTATACTCCCAACGTCATTAGATCAACATCATCGATAATCAACAAAAAATCCACTTCATATCATTCAAACTTCGATCATCAAATAAAACTTCAAAATTAAGGTTAGAAAAAAGATAAAATCGTTTTTTATTTTTGAAAATTTTCATATAATTTTCTATCAATCTACTATTTTGTAAGATTTAAATAGTCAAAGTATCATGTTTTTAATATTTCTAAAAAAGTTAATTTGTATGCACTCCAACTGTTTGGTAAAATGTATAAACTAAATTACCACGTTATATTCACATATGAATATGTTTTTTTTCTCACCTGAATAGGTATATGATTATTAAAACACAAAACAAATATATAAATTTGTATGTTATTCATATATGAATAACATATAAAAATTATATATATTTGTGAAAACACTTTCTAATATTCATATGTGAATATACTGTGTAATATTCATAAATGAATATATCATCTAATACTCACAAGTGAATATATTATGTAATATTCACATGTGACATACCATATAATACTATGTAATATTCACATATAAAAATATCATTCAATATTCATAAGCGAATATACTATCTAATATTCACAAGTGAATATACTATGTAATATTCACAAGTGAATGCATCGTCTATATATTTAAATACAAATATACTATGTTTATTATATGTTATATTCATATATGAATGATTCTTAAATTGTAAAAAAGATTAATCATATTTTTTATTCATAAATGAATAACGAATGTACTGTAGTAAAAACTTGATGCATTTTTATTCACTTATGAATAACAATAGCTGAAAATATAAAAAAAAATTATTTTAAAACTATATTAATATGGATGTCTATTTATAGAGAATAAAAAACCATGAATTTTGGTATATTTAAAATCATTTTTCGATAAAAATAAGTTCTTAAAGATTAAAAAAAACGAAAAAAACTATGTTTTTGTATATATTAAGATAATGTTTAACATAGTTTAAGAAAACATGTTTTGTTGGAAAACACATGTCTATTCTTTTCCCATTTCCGTTGGTAGGACGGAGGCTTTTGCGGCAAAAATAATTGATTGGCTGAGAATGATTCATCTATTATCAACATTTTTTATTTTCTCAATTGAATTTACCTCTCTCTCTCTCTCTCTCTCTCTCTCTATATATATATATATATATATATATATATATATATATATATATATATATATATATATATATATGGTCCGGTTCATGTGAGGACTCATTTTAAAGTGAGGACACCTTAAAAAAATTGAAGAAAAAATACAAATCATAAAATCGAGCATAAATCTATGTCCGGGAGAAAACAATTTAAAATTTTTTTTGCATCATTAAAATAGAAGTAATGTGAACGTATATAAATATTTCACTTCCCCCAATAACACATTACGAAGAATGTCATTCATTAAAATCTAATTCCCAAAATCTCAAAACTAGAATTGATGCATAAGGTAACTTTATCATTTACCCATTTGCTACAGACATCTTGTTGAACATGAGGCTTGGATAACAATCAATCTCATTTAGTGTTTAACTTTAGGTAACACACGTTAGATGTGTTTCTCTCAACATATAAGAGGAACAAATCCCATCTTAACTACATAAGCCTCTTGCATAGTTCACACCACACTTGATAATGACTTTTATAATTGTCTGGTTAATGATCAACATTTGACCACATCAAATCATAACACTCCCTACACTTAAGTCCAACTATATATCTCATGTATTAAGGATACAAAGATAATACATTTTTATCAAGTATCACTCACAAAAGTGATCCATGGGGCGATCTTGATGTCGATCCGTCAAATACCAGTTCTCGTACAAGTATCTATTAACCTTGGTTACAACCCATTGCGCAATTTCATCTTATAAGAGTCAACCAATCCAATTTATATTCGTCTTACTTCATAATTGCTCCTAAAATTATAACTCGCTATGAACTTTTAGAATAAAAAGATTATTTATGGATTAAACATGTTAATATAAAACACACACTACAAAAAATATGTCTTTTAGTGGCACACAAAAAGTGTCACTAAAACCCCAAAAAAATTCCACTAAAAGGATGTCAAAGAATCTGTGGCACACATAATAAGTGACACTAGAAACGCTCTCACTAAAACCTTTTAGTGACACATTTTACTTTTGCCGTTGTAGAAATTTGGACTTTTAGTGACACTTTTTTATTTGTCACAATAGAAGAAAAGTTTTTGTGGCACATTTTTTGTGCCATTGAATTCTCATTTGATTCAACAATTCATTCTATATTTAGTTGCACATTTTTTTATTTTAGTGGTACTTTTTATTTGCCATAAATACAAAAAATTCTTTTATGACACATTTTGCATCTATAAATACTAACAAGATTCTAGAATTTAGGCTATTTATATCTATATTTTTTTTTATCAATAATATACAATAAAATAAATAATTAAATTATAGCAAATAGACAAAAATAAAAATGTTATTGTTTTTCATCAATGGTTTTAATCTTATTGAATCAAATATCTAAGTAAATATCAAATATGTATAAATGTGAAACCAAATACATGATAAACATAAAGTAAACAACAAAAGTAAACTAATAATAATAAACAAATAAATAAACTTGAAACTTAATTGCATATGAACTTCCCCAAACTCCATGTTAGGTTGAATAAAATCGTGTTATCTCATACTCTAAAATCAATATTAGCAATTTCATGTCCAAAAACAAACAAAGACAATTCAAAATATAGTTACATCATTCATAGTTTAGAAATAAACAATTTAGCATTAAGAACAAATAAATTATGTCTGTAAGAACAAATAGAAGACGAAAGCACATAAAATTGATCACCTTCATTATGGAGACATTCAAAAGGCGATCTCGGTGGTTGAATGAATTAGAGTTGCATAGAACTATAGAAGTGCTACATGGCATTTGAAATAAATTAATAAAAATGTAAGTCACTACTACTACTAGTTTACTATAATGCTATTGTTCAAAAAATTACCAAAATATCCACCGTACCATATATACCATTAGTCTCTAACTCTCCATACCTTCTACTACTCTTGTATGAATGAACCAAAAGAAAGCATAACTAGATTACTTTGAAAGAATGACAAAATAAACATGGCATTCCCAATGTTTTTGTCCCATTTTGAAAGTAGTAGCAATATACTTTCAAAGTAGATTGATATACTTTGAAAGTATAGCAACCTACTTCTAAATTATGTTGCTATCACTTTGAAAGTGTGACAAAAAACATGACAGTCCAACTGTTTTTTAACTAAGTTTCTTTCCAAAGCCAAAGACATAACTAGATTATAAAATTTAACTTAAATATCTAAAAAAATAACGTTTAAAAATAATTCGTTAGCAAAATACGTAAGTCATTTGTGACAAACAAAGAATATTTCTCGTTAGCAATTTCTTCACATCTTACAGTTGCCACCATCACCAAAATTTTTGACAAAAGCTTTTAATCTTTTTACAGAATGTCATATTTTATAAAAAGAGTCTACAATTATTAACTTGTGAGTTGGAAGATAAGGGCTTTGTTCTCCTTAATAGATTTCTAGATTTTTTTTGGTGTACTGAAGGAAAAACCAAAAGAAGGAACTACCCCTCGCCTATCACCTGCTAGACCACCAGGGGAAATAGAATGTAAGAACCTCTGCCTCAAATCAACCACATTCAAAGAAAAATAAATAAATAACTAGTATAATTTGTATCTTAAATGGGTATAATTGTAAATATTTTTAAAAGAGGCATACATACTCTTTAAACCGTTCTTCCTTTTCTTCATAACTAGATAGTGCAACAACTTGAACTTAGTCATGCAAGTGATAAGTTATGATATTGTAGATATGAAATTGTTTTATATAAGGAAAGAGTAAATATAAAAAAGAAAAAGATTACTGAAATTTTGAAATGCTATATTTTGCATCTTATATTGAAAATTTCACTCAGGCTATGTGTTTGTGGCTTATGGCTTAGGAACATAATCCCATATCTATAAAAAATGACATATCATTAAAAGTTGTACTTTAACGAAATCATAAGATATACGCAAAGCAAAAAGATACCTTCTGGATATCTTCCCTCAAGAGAAGCTCTAGATTTTCAACAGGTGTCTATATATAAATAAAAAAAGAATACTTGCATCAGATTATATCAAATACAAATATATAGGTGCAAAAAACTTATCTGAAAAACAGTTTTTAGAAGTTTCAAAATAGGTTTATTTGCCGCCTGCTCACACCCAATATCATGACACCACCTGTGTAACATAAACTTATTTAATAAATAACTTCAGTCTACAAGAAAAGAAAAAGGAAAATATACATGTTTATAAGAACTATATCTGAAACAACAAGCGCAAAAAACACACTTTGTTTTTTCAACACGGTATCAACCTGAAGAAATAACATAATGTTAAAAAAAACTAAAGCACAATGAAACTTATTCAAGAAAATAGCAATAAAAAAAGAACATAAATTTTTAAAACAACATATCCTCACTCTCATCCATCATTAGCCTTAAGATCCATTACAATGTTGCAAGGTTAATAGCACGACATCTTGTTTTCCAAATACCTTTAGTAGTTTGAGACCTGTTAAAAAAAATCAAAAATTATATTCCAAGAAAATAAAATAAAAAGAAAGAAAGAGAAAACATGCCTCCCCTACATGCATCCATTTCCCTAAAGTTGGTATATAAAAGATGATTGAAAAGTGTGTTATTCCCAATGTTGATTTTGCTCTATTCCATGAGCTTCTCCCTTTTCTATTACTTGTTATTATATTGTTATATACATATATTCAAAATAACTATATACTAATATAGATATACATATTGGCAAATATTAAATCGAGTTCTTTTTTCTCTTATAAATATGCAACACCCATAGTCTAAAGTTACAAAATAGCCCAATAACCTCAAGCACACAATTCTTACTTTTTATCACCCAAATTTTGACAAAAAGGTTTTACTTAGAAACCTAATTCCATATTTGACTATTTGAGGACCAATTCATAGATGCAGCGGTTGGAATCGAACCTTTCCCAAATCCACCAACATATAACAAAGACTACAATATACAATTATCACCTGGTTAAACAAACACTAATCCAAAACTGATGCAAACTTAATTAATCAACTCTCATGAATCAATAAGGGAAAGTAATCAACCAAACTTACTTGTTTGGAAAGAACACCACTAACTTGAGAAGTGATGCAATGAACGCCTCTCCAGAGAGAAAACTCCAAGTGATCACTAGTAACACTATCTGGAAACCCATCAGGGAGCATCAAGCACATGAAGAAAGTCCATATTATGCTAGGTTTACTTGATTGAAACCAAGTCCAACTGCATTGAAAGTCATGTTGATTTATAATGATATATGAATTTTAGTCATTAAATTGCACATAATCATGGTGAATCACTTACCATAAGGAATGTTGGGAGTGTGGTCATTTGTTGAATCTACAAAGAAGAAGAACAGGGGTCTGAAGTTGTCAAATATTCAAAAATTATTAACTAGTAACAATAAAAACTTAAACTAAAATTCTCTTAACTAAAAAACTCTTCACATTTAGATTCTGATTTAAACAAACCCTAACTAACTGTTAACTACTAAGTACTAACAAGTAGGAACCAACAAAAAAACAAGTTGATTTTCAACAAGGAGTATCTTTCTTGATAAGAGATTCATCTAGAATAACCCAAGTTTAAATGGTTTGTTTTGATTCAGATTTCAAGAAAGAACATAAAACTTTCGATTCTTAGAGTCAAAACTTATGCTTATTGTTTTCATAAATAGTGTGAACTAGTTACAAGCTTAACAACCTTTCTTTTCAGTTCTTTTGTAGCCAAAATTGGAAATATGTTTTACTTTATATGTGTTTGAATCACACTAAACCTTCCATAGATAATCAAATAGTTTAGGTTCATCTAATCTTCATTTTCTAATTTTAGATCTCCTTATCATATTTTGGAAGCAAGTGGTAATCACAGTATTCCTTACTCTTACACTACCAACAAAACGAAAGTAAAGGTTAATAGATTAGAACATTAGGCATCATTAAACAAAACTTTTGTTTCTAATTTTCTGTTATATGTTGACTTGTTGAGTATTCTGTTGTCAAGATAAAAAGGATTTCTTTATTTCTTAATTGGAATTTGAGCCCATGACAAGACCTTCAATTTTTCTAATGGCACTATAGGACTCACATAATGAAATGGTAGTCAAAGAAATCCATCAGCTATATAGTTATATGCAATAGCTATGAATGCCTAAGTTAAACTGCAGGAATCTACTTTTAAATACTAGTCAGGCCAAAATCTCACACGATTCTGTTACCATTCACATAGTTTTCTCATAATTTGTCACACCCCCAAACCACGGATGGCGAAAACGTCCAGGGGTGGAGGACTTCATGTACAGTATCACAACAACGTGTATAATAGTGCTCAAAGTAAATACAACCATCATAAATATAATTGAAAAAGTTACATCAAAGTATATGTTTACATGTTTCAAAATCAATTACATTATGATGACAAAAATAAATTGTTGACGGTTTAATGTCCCATCCTCAAAGCGCTGAAGTTTTCCTGTTTCACTGATTTCCTGAGAATACAAGTAGTTTTGAAAGAGTGTAAACAATTAAGTTGGTGAGTTCATAAGAGTTTTGTTTGGAGTAGAAACCGTTTTCCTTTTTAAAATCGATAGAGTTGATTTCCAGAAAATCCAATATTTTCTTAGTTAAGTGTAAACAGAATATTCCTATATGATGTATTAATGAACCCTAGATTGACCCGTAAATTTCCCCTATAATCGTCCAGCGTATATAAGTTATATAAGATTTAGGTTAGATAAAACGTTGAATATAATGGGTCTGCCCTAGGTCCACAACCAAACAAGGAACAGGAGATGAGGCGGGCCCACCAATTCTAAGCCAATCACGACTAGATTCTATATAACTCTATCATATACACTTAGAAATTATAGCTGAAAACTAACAATGCGAAAGTGAATGTGGACTTAAACCCAATAACCGGAACCAATCCTAGTGTAGTGCACGAAATAGTAATAGTGACTGTGAACATAAACTCTACATATCATAGTTCATCGGATAGTGATAGTGACTAGTGAACATGAACTATGCATAGTATAGTTTACCAAAAGTGGTGGTGATGGTGAATATAACCTATACATATCATAGTTCACCGGATAGTGATAGTGACTAGTGAACATGAACTATGCATATTATAGCTTATCAAAAGTGGTGGTGATGGTGAATTCCTTTCTTGTAATTAAGTTAATAGGGTAGATGAAACTTAAACTATACCTATTATAGTTTATCACTTTGTTTGTAATATATATCTATATGCCATAACTATACCGATTATAACTAGCGTGTTCGTTTGTGGGAGTATAATGGCTTATCTATGCTTATTATAGTTTATCATAATTATCCATAGTGGTAATAACTCTTTTGTATGTGTAAAACCTTTAATAATGTGTTTGTTATGTAAAATAACCCTAAACTATACCTATTATAGTTTATTAATTATTTGTGTGGGTAGTGAGCATAAGCCTTACTTGTCATAATTTACCAATGTTTATATTTTAATGGATGTAGCCTTGTAATATCATTTATATATTTACCATACTTGTGGAGGTATAAATCCATTTGTTTTATGATGTATGTCTATATAAGAATACAAAATTGTCATATATTGCAACAACACATAATCACATAATGATGTATACCTTGCTCAACATGTTACAAGGTGAAATGAAATTTATAGTGTTTTTCTGTTAATAACCTTTTCTGTAACTGTTATTGGCAAATTTGTAGAAAAATCATAAAATGTCCAAATCAAGTTCTGCAACTTCTGAGAGTTTGGAAAATGAGTCTAGTTTGTTCATAAATTTTATTATAATTTTTAATGACCTCTTACTTGTGTGAAAAAGTCCATAATCACAGACTGGTCCGGATTGATATTTGAAATGATAGGCAGTTTTGTAAAAATCACCATAAATTGTAGAAAAATCATATGGAGATATGCAAGTAGTCATTTTAAAGCTAATAAGTGGAACTACATGCACCTAAAACAGTTTTGAAAACTAAAATGTTTAAGATGTCCAAAACAGTCCGTGAATGGAGTTGAACTTTTCTGATGAAGGCTGTTAGAAAAGTGTAGTTATGTTCTTGGTGTTTTAACTTGTATTTCCCCCCCCCCCCCCCCCTAAAAACTTGAGAAAACATGAAAATATGGGGGTATGAACTCACCTTAAGTGATTTCAGTAGGTAAGTGTTGAAGAAGAGAAGTGTTCAACCCAAAAACACTTGAAGATTCGAAGATCTAACACAATTATGAGAGAGTTTGTGTAAGATATCCATGATTCGAGTAGAAAGAAGTGAAATAATCATAAAGAGAAGGGATTATTCTTACCAAATGTGGAGGAAAATCCCAAGATCAGCCCTCAAATCTCGAGTTCTAGAGAGGGAAAATGAGAGAGAAAAGAGTTTGCTCTTTTTGGTGAAAAGAGAGAAAATGAGAGAAATGAGGAGAGAGGATGAATATTCAGCTCTCAAAAACGTGGGAAGGAGTGATGATTGAGTGGAAAGGACATTGATGTGACTTAGGTAAGGTGGGGAGGTGTGGCTGGTCATAGAGTGGGTGTGGGAGTGGTTGCTTGTGTCATAAAGTAAAGCAAAGTCAACACTCCACCTCTTTGAACTTTATCCACTTGCTTTTATTATTTAAATAAAGATTTTTATGAAAATATGATTAAATTGTGAATATTAACGGTTTATTATGTTAAAATTTGATTTTGGGTGAAAACCCCGCGTTAAAATAATTAAAAACGGGCCTTAAACGTAAAACTACGCGGAAACCGGGAGAAAATGAGTTCCCAGCGAGACCTCTCGGTCCTAGGCCGAGGTTCGGTCCCTAGGCCGAGGCTCGGTCCATGCTGAGGATTGTAGCCGGAAACGAACAGGGAACCGAAGGGGCGAGGGGTCCAGTCTGAAGGCTCGGTCCGAAGGGTCAGAAGCGAAGGTGAGGTTCAGTTCGGAGATAAAAGGCGAGAAGTCAGAACCGAATGAACTGTAGTGAACAGTACCTTCGGTTCGGTTCAGCAGCCTTCTTCATCAGGAGGGTTCGGTTCCTAAGAGGGGTTTCGGTTCCTAAGAGGGGTTTCGGTTCCTAGGGTCCGTTTTTCGCGTAGACTTCCGTTTTTTGGGCTGTTTTCGCCAAATTCAAGGGTCGGGATGCCCCGAGTGATTATAGAAAGTTGGGAGAGATTTCGAGAGAGATTTGAGAGAGATTCCACATACTCAGAGAGATTTGGGAGAGATTTGACATTCTTGGAGAGATTTCACATACAAAGATATATTTGGGAGAGATTTCACATACTTAGAGAGATTTGGGAGAGATTTGACATACTTGGAGAGATTTCACATACAGAGAGATATTTGGGAGAGATTTCACATACTTAGAGAGATTTGGGAGAGATTTGACATACTTGGGGAGATTTCTCATACAAAGAGAGATTTGGGAGAGATTTCACATACTTAGAGAGATTTGACATACTTGGAGAGATTTCTCATACAAAGAGGGATTTGGGAGAGATTTCACATACTTAGAGAGATTTGGGAGAGATTTGACATACTTGGAGAGATTTCTCATACAAAGAGAGATTTGGGAGAGATTTCACATACTTAGAGAGATTTGGGAGAGATTTCTGATAAGAAGAGATGGAGTGAACACGATTGAGAGAGGTTTCATTGGTGACCTTTTTGAGTGTTCGGCTTCGCAATGCAGGGTCCATAAGCCCCGTTAAGCCTTGTTTAAGGATCTTGCATACTCCCGATGAGTATGCAACTTTGTTTTATCGGTTTGGCTCACCATGTACCACAGTTTTTAGGTTAAGGAGATCTAGATGTACGCACTTTTCGATTTATGATCTCTCATTAGAATAGAGAGTTGTTTAGAAATTACATAACGTAAACTCTAGTACCTACGGGCAAATTGAGTTGGCCTGTTTGACTTGTTGACTATAGTTGACTTTGACTTGACCGAATATTGACGGTTGTCACATCATCCCCCCGTTAGAGGGAATTTCGTCCCGAAATTTGAAATCAGGCAAGGAGTTTGTGAATGACTAAGGTCGGCTCTACATTATTTTGATTCTGACTAAGAGATGAGTTATTATACATGAAAACTTAGCTTATACACATTATGATATAACCAATACTGGGCGGATAGTAAAATGCGTGATTCTACTTCAGTTTCACATCCCAACGAGGAAAAGAAACTAAGTCAGAATTCTCACATTCTATTATCTACCAGGTATTCGTTATATATAACTGGGGAATGTATAAGTGAGGAAATCATAACAAATAACATTCTTAGTAATCCTTCTTAATGAATTAGAGTTCCTAGTCAGGGCTATCATTGAACCTAGATGTATTTCAACCGTTCACCTATAGAGTAGAAGTATGTTCTCGAAGGTTTGACCTACATCCCTATGATGCAGTCCCATTACGGAGTCGAAGTAAATTCATAGAATGGTCTCATGACGGCCTTGGAATTTCTTATTGTTTATGCTCTCAGTTTAATCCTTGGCATTACTACTATGCATGCTTTAATCGATGCTAGACTTAATCAAATAAAGAAATTTGGAATTTAGTCATCGATGTTAGAAACATATACTGATGTTTGCAGGCGGTTCCGGGGTGGTCTCTCCTTCGGTGATCGCAAGCACCCTTCCACCACCACTGGCATCTCTTGCTCTTGGGCAGTTCCTTTTAAAGTGGCCTGTTTCTCCACATTTGTAACAGGCTGGGCTTACTCCAGAGCCGGGGAACTGGTTGATGAGTCGTACCGGTGCCCTACAGAAACGGGTAGTGTGCCCTTTCCTATTACAGTTCATGCAATGCAATTCTCTACAAGCCCCAGTGTGATGGAAGCTACACTTGTTACATTTCGGAAGGGTTCCAGCGTATTGTTTCATGGGAGTTGGCGTGGTGAGGGTTGTGGCCGCATGAACAGCAAAAATTGGCGTGGTTGTCGTAGTGTCATGGCTGGCACGATGGTCGATGAGTTGTTGTGCCAACTCCTTGGCGCTGTCGAAGGTAGTTGGTCTGGAGGCCAATACACTATCATGAATCTGGGATGACAGCCCCCAAAGGTATGGTTCTACCTTTTTCTCCTCTGGGGTGACCATTGCAGGACAGTGGAGTGCTAGGTCATTGAATCGGGCAGTATAAGCTTCGAGATCCGTCCCTGACATCTTGAGATTCTAGAGTTCTTCTTCGAGTTTTTGTATTTCTCCCCTCGGGCAATACTCCTTTAACATCAACGCTTTTAAGTTTTCCCAGCCTATGGAGTTAGCCACTGCAGGAGTAAGTGACTTAACTCGGCCATTCCACCAAGTAAGAGCTTTTCATGTGAAAGTGAATGCTGCATACTTGACTTTGCTCGCTTCGGGACAAGCACAGATTTCGAAGACTGCTTCGGTCCTTTCGAACCATTGCATCAGCGCGATGACGCCCCCGCTTCCGTCGAAAGGATCGGGTTTGCCATTCGTGAAGTCTTTGTAAGAACACTTCTTAGTACGCCCTGTGCTGTCCCCCTTATTCGAGTTAGTATTCCCGGATCCGAAGCCGCCGGAACCATTTGTACCCATTTGCGACATTGCTGCCGCCACGGCTGCTGTTACGGCAGCTTGAAACATTATGGGATCAAACTGCGGAGGGGGCGGTGCTGTGCTTCCGGAGGGTCTGGACTTTTTCTTTGGCGGCATAGTCCTGTCATAAGTTGGTAGAGACGAACAAACGATAAGTTTTTAATAGTAGTGACAAGTCAGATGTTATCAAGCCAGACTTGTCTGTATTATGTTCTGACTTAAAAGTATTTTGCATGTGATTCATAACAAAGCCCTTATGAATGAATTTTAGTGGTAGTGACTCAAATGCAACTTGTGATTTGTTTCGCCTGATCCCTTCCTAAAATCACTTCGTATATATTAAGAATTTCTTGGAGTTACCATATGTAAATTGTTTGTAATATAGGGTTCGTGGAAAATAGGTCTACATCTCATTAACGTAAGGAAAATTTTGGGCAATGCTACAGTTCTCTTGAATAGTGTAGTCTCTGGATTCTAAAGGATTCGAATGTCTCCATTTAACAGCCTAGGTTAGTCGTGTTCTTCGCTCCAGGTTTCCAAGCACTCTACCCAAGGAGGCGTCGGGCCTTGAAAAACCGGACGAGGGATAGGATTCGGAACAAGAGCCATCAGGGTAGGTTCTCCACTTCAGGGTCGGAGTCAGAACCATCAGCAAAGCCTTCAGCTTAGTGACCATCCAAAGGGATCCGGTAATCATTCACTGGCTCCTCTACGAGCCATTCAGTATTGCAGTGGTTAGGGTAGTACGGGTCGTCGTGGGGATGGAATTCAGCCATGATATCTTCGCGAGAAATGGGGATATAAGAAATAACTAAGTAGACATACTAATTAGATAATTATAAGATGATCTTTATCAGGTACATCAATATATTGTTTAGTGCATACTGGTCATATGTATTTGGGACAGGATAGACCTTTGAATAAGCGATCCTAACTCTAAATCCCCAATCCAACGAGAACAGGAAGTAAAGCAAAGATCCACAGATTCTAAGTCTATGACGTCCTGGATACATATAATTTTAATGTATCCACTAGGCAATTATTGACCTATTGATAAAAATCTATTTAGTTCTCAAATAAGTAATTATAATAACACCAAATACCCCTATGGTATTTCATTGTGGTAGTGTTGGTAAGTTTTAGACTTGTTGCAACACCTACGACCATTCCTGGGCATATGCTAATCACTTCTGGGTGAGACATAGTTGATCAGGCTATGTCATTCCCAGACCTGACTATACATCCCCAAGCCTACTCGTATTGTTCAACAATCACCACTTTTGTCCCATCCCACCATGATACTGACCCTAGTGTGTGTGCACATGCTCCTACTTTTACCGAGAAATTATTTGTTTCTAAAAGTATAGTTGCTTTGAAAACTTTAAATCAGAGACTTTCAGTCCCAATGTATTTATAGTTTGTATATCTTATGTGGTTCGATATACTGAGTTCACTATAAACAATGCTCTGATACCAATCTGTCACACCCCCAAACCACGGATGGCGGAAACGTCCAGGGGTGGAGGACTTCATGTACAGTATCACAACAACGTGTATAATAGTGCTCAAAGTAAATACAACCATCATAAATATAATTGAAAAAGTTACACCAAAGTATATGTTTACATGTTTCAAAATCAATTACATTATGATGACAAAAATAAATTGTTGACGGTTTAACGTCCCATCCTCAAAAGCGCTGAAGTTTTCATGTTTCACTGATTTCCTGAGAATACAAGTAGTTTTGAAAGAGTGTCAACAATTAAGTTGGTGAGTTCATAAGAGTTTTGTTTGGAGTAGAAACCGTTTTCCTTTTTAAAATCGATAGAGTTGATTTCCAGAAAATCCAATATTTTCTTAGTTAAGTGTAAACAGAATATTCCTATATGATGTATTAATGAACCCTAGATTGACCCGTAAATTTCCCCTATAATCGTCCAACGTATATAAGTTATATAAGATTTAGGTTAGATAAAACGTTGAATATAATGGGTCTGCCCTAGGTCCACAACCAAACAAGGAACAGGAGATGAGGCGGGCCCACCAATTCTAAGCCAATCACGACTAGATTCTATATAACTCTATCATATACACTTAGAAATTATAGCTGAAAACTAACAATGCGAAAGTGAATGTGGACTTAAACCCAATAACCGGAACCAATCCTAGTGTAGTGCACGAAATAGTAATAGTGATTGTGAACATAAACTCTACATATCATAGTTCATCGGATAGTGATAGTGACTAGTGAACATGAACTATGCATAGTATAGTTTACCAAAAGTGGTGGTGATGCTGAATATAACCTATACATATCATAGTTCACCGGATAGTGATAGTGACTAGTGAACATGAACTATGCATATTATAGCTTATCAAAAGTGGTGGTGATGGTGAATTCCTTTCTTGTAATTAAGTTAATAGGGTAGATGAAACTTAAACTATACCTATTATAGTTTATCACTTTGTTTGTAATATATATCTATATGCCATAACTATACCGATTATAACTAGCGTGTTCGTTTGTGGGAGTATAATGGCTTATCTATGCTTATTATAGTTTATCATAATTATCCATAGTGGTAATAACTCTTTTGTATGTGTAAAACCTTTAATAATGTGTTTGTTATGTAAAATAACCCTAAACTATACCTATTATAGTTTATTAATTATTTGTGTGGGTAGTGAGCATAAGCCTTACTTGTCATAATTTACCAATGTTTATATTTTAATGGATGTAGCCTTGTAATATCATTTATATATTTACCATACTTGTGGAGGTATAAATCCATTTGTTTTATGATGTATGTCTATATAAGAATACAAAATTGTCATATATTGCAACAACACATAATCACATAATGATGTATACCTTGCTCAACATGTTACAAGGTGAAATGAAATTTATAGTGTTTTTCTGTTAATAACCTTTTCTGTAACTGTTATTGGCAAATTTGTAGAAAAATCATAAAATGTCCAAATCAAGTTCTGCAACTTCTGAGAGTTTGGAAAATGAGTCTAGTTTGTTCATAAATTTTATTATAATTTTTAATGACCTCTTACTTGTGTGAAAAAGTCCATAATCACAGACTGGTCCGGATTGATATTTGAAATGATAGGCAGTTTTGTAAAAATCACCATAAATTGTAGAAAAATCATATGGAGATATGCAAGTAGTCATTTTAAAGCTAATAAGTGGAACTACACGCACCTAAAACAGTTTTGAAAACTAAAATGTTTAAGATGTCCAAAACAGTCCGTGAATGGAGTTGAACTTTTCTGATGAAGGCTGTTAGAAAAGTGTAGTTATGTTCTTGGTGTTTTAACTTGCATTTCCCCCCCCCCCCCCTAAAAACTTGAGAAAACATGAAAATATGGGGGTATGAACTCACCTTAAGTGATTTCAGTAGGTAAGTGTTGAAGAAGAGAAGTGTTCAACCCAAAAACACTTGAAGATTCGAAGATCTAACACAATTATGAGAGAGTTTGTGTAAGATATCCATGATTCGAGTAGAAAGAAGTGAAATAATCATAAAGAGAAGGGATTATTCTTACCAAATGTGGAGGAAAATCCCAAGATCAGCCCTCAAATCTCGAGTTCTAGAGAGGGAAAATGAGAGAGAAAAGAGTTTGCTCTTTTTGGTGAAAAGAGAGAAAATGAGAGAAATGAGGAGAGAGGATGAATATTCAGCTCTCAAAAACGTGGGAAGGAGTGATGATTGAGTGGAAAGGACATTGATGTGACCTAGGTAAGGTGGGGAGGTGTGGCTGGTCATAGAGTAGGTGTGGGAGTGGTTGCTTGTGTCATAAAGTAAAGCAAAGTCAACACTCCACCTCTTTGAACTTTACCCACTTGCTTTTATTATTTAAATAAAGATTTTTATGAAAATATGATTAAATTGTGAATATTAACGGTTTATTATGTTAAAATTTGATTTTGGGTGAAAACCCCGCGTTAAAATAATTGAAAACGGGCCTTAAACGTAAAACTACGCGGAAACCGGGAGAAAATGAGTTCCCAGCGAGACCTCTCGGTCCTAGGCCGAGGTTCGGTCCCTAGGCCGAGGCTCGGTCCATGCTGAGGATTGTAGCCGGAAACGAACAGAGGGAACCGAAGGGGCGAGGGGTCCAGTCCGAAGGCTTGATCCGAAGGGTCAGAAGCGAAGGTGAGGTTCGGTTCGGAGATAAAAGGCGAGAAGTCAGAACCGAATGAACTGTAGTGAACAGTACCTTCGGTTCGGTTCAGCAGCCTTCTTCATCAGGAGGGTTCGGTTCCTAAGAGGGGTTTCGGTTCCTAAGGTCTGTTTTTCGCGTAGACTTCCGTTTTTGGGCTGTTTTCGCCAAATTCGAGGGTCGGGATGCCCCGAGTGATTATAGAAAGTTGGGAGAGATTTCGAGAGAGATTTGAGAGAGATTCCACATACTCAGAGAGATTTGGGAGAGATTTGACATTCTTGGAGAGATTTCACATACAAAGAGATATTTGGGAGAGATTTCACATACTTAGAGAGATTTGGGAGAGATTTGACATACTTGGAGAGATTTCACATACAGAGAGATATTTGGGAGAGATTTCACGTACTTAGAGAGATTTGGGAGAGATTTGACATACTTGGAGAGATTTCTCATACAAAGAGATATTTGGGAGAGATTTCACATACTTAGAGAGATTTGGGAGAGATTCGACATACTTGGAGAGATTTCTCATACAAAGAGAGATTTGGGAGAGATTTCACATACTTAGAGAGATTTGGGAGAGATTTGACATACTTGGAGAGATATCTCATACAAAGAGAGATTTGGGAGAGATTTCACATACTTAGAGAGATTTGGGAGAGATTTCTGATAAGAAGAGATGGAGTGAACACGATTGAGAGAGGTTTCATTGGTGACCTTTTTGAGTGTTCGGCTTCGCAATGCAGGGTCCGTAAGCCCCGTTAAGCCTTGTTTAAGGATCTTGCATACTCCCGATGAGTATGCAACTTTGTTTTATCGGTTTGGCTCCCGACGTACCACAGTTTTTAGGTTAAGGAGATCTAGATGTACGCACTTTTCGATTTATGATCTCTCATTAGAATAGAGAGTTGTTTAGAAATTACATAACGTAAACTCTAGTACTTACGGGAAAATTGAGTTGACCTGTTTGACTTGTTGACTCTAGTTGACTTTGACTTGACCGAATATTGACGGTTGTCACATAATTTAATCAAAATCAATTCAAATTTGATGACAAACTAGTTAAGCACTCAACGATTATGTTCTTTATCTCATATACAAAGAACCCTAAAACCGATATCAATATTAATCAAAATATAACAAAGACTACAAGATACAATTATCACTTAGTTAAACAAACACTAATCCAAAACTGATGCAAACTTAAGTAATCAACTCTCATGAATCAGTAAGGGAAACCAATCAACCAAACTTGCTTATGTGGAAAGAACAACACTAACTTGAGAAGTGATGCCATGAACGCCTGTCAAGAGAGAAAACTGTTGGATAAGGTGTCTAAGTCCATAACTATATTTGGGATGTACTTGACCCGACCCGGCATGGTCTATTTGGGTTGCACTTCACCGAAACAATTTATATGGATAATCTTTTGAGAATAGTATAATTTATGATTTATTAATATATTATAAGTTATAATATATTAATATGAAATCATATTAATTAATTAGTATCGATCTAGAATTAATTTGGAATTAACTTAGTGATCAAAAGGTAACTAGTTAAATATGGACTCTTATATTTATATAGAGTGGGCCAATGCTTATTTAGAATAAGCTAAGATTGCATGGAAAGTCCATGGAGCTTTAACCCATGGATCTTATGGAAATGAAAGGTCATGGGTATTAGGGTTTACATGCATGTAACCTAATCCTCCACACTATATAAAGGGGTCATTGGCACATGAAATGACACTAGTGTGTGAGTACAAAAGAGTGGGCCGATTTCTACTTGGTGCTAACTATTCTCTCAAGTCTTCCAAGGTGTTTTGGTGATTTGTGATTCCACTTGAGGCATCCACACTATTGGTGCTAGACTCTCAAGACTCCAAGCAATCAACCATAAGAAAAGGTATGTTATTATACTAAAGTTTTATCTTACTAGTACCCCATAACATGCTATTTAGGTTGAGAACCTTGGAAATTCTTATTTGCATGTATGATAGAGAAAACATAGATCCAAGGTTTCTAGGGTTGCATGTACACCATAGGAGTGTTAGAATGCTCAAAACCCTTCAGTGGTATCAGAGCCTAGGGTTGTTTTCAATTATACTTGATGCAACTTATTTTTCAAAACCAAGAATTTGCCCATACTGAAAACTCGACGAGTTCTGGGCAAAAACTCGACGAGTTCCTTATAGAACTCGACAAGTTGGTCTTCCAGTTTGTAGATTTTCGAATTTAAGCTGAAATTGGACTAGTTACATTACACTAAACTGTTTTGGACTTATAAGACCTGTTGTTGAAGTGGTAATGATTATGATAATCCAATTTCAAAGGTTATTATCAAAATTTCAAGTTTTATGTGTGTTTATATGATTCTTGAAATTGATGATATGAATGTTCATACACTTATAAGTCTTGGTAAATCATAGGAATGATTTGAAAATTATTTGTTAGTTTAATTCTTGATTTAGATGTTTTTAATGGAGTCCATAATTTGTCCTCAAGTTATGGATTACCAAAAGTCATTTCTTTTAAAGTCCATTAAAGAACACATAAGTTACACAAAATGAAGAATCTTCATTTTAATAAATCATTAACTCATAAGTTATGAAGTTGAAGAGTCTTGAATAGTTTCAAAACTTGCCCTCAAGTCTTGGAATTTGTAAAGTCTCACACACACTTTAATTCCAAACCCTAGAATTTTAAAAGTTAAAATTAACCCTTATACTTTATAATATTATAAGTTAATAATATATATATATATATATATATATATATATATATATATATATATATATATATATATATATATATATATATATATATATATATAAGATCAAATCAGTTTTACCGTTTGTAGGGGGGTATAAGGTTGTTGCCTATAAAATGGCAACTTAATGGGTGTCCACTCCCACCCGCCTCTTCCTTGACTAGTGGAGGGTCGTTAGCCGAACGGGTAGCACAAGGACTATAATTCTCATTAAAATTATAATGAAAATATAAAGTAACTAAATTTTTATAAATTCCCAATCTTAGTTACTTTAGGAAAATGTGAAATTGGTGTTATCCCATGAAATTACACTTTGTACCTTACCAAGTCGTTGGTGGAGCGTGTGTGGGTAACCGGAACTCTAACATGGACTAGTAAGGGTGGCAAAGGGTGACTTAATGTTTATCATAGATCGGTGGAGTGCATGTGGGTAACCACACATCGATTAGGTGATAATATTAAGGGTACCAAGTTAATTTGCATGGTTATTCACACCTTGTTGTGATCCTCGACATCCCAGTCACAAACTTGAGAGGGCACAATCGAGATTTAAACATGCCATTGAAAAGTTCAATGAATCTTAAAAGAATCTAGGATTTTCAATCCAATTAAAACCTAATAATTTATTTCGATTTTCATGGTGGAAAATGGTGAATCGTCATTCGCCTACCTTCAAATATTTTATAGCTTGGATTACGACATCCCTCTTCCAATTTATAATGTATTGTGTTGGTTCCTAGCCTTAATATTACATTTGGGCGTCTTATTAAGGATTCTAAATCTAATCTAAACTTGACTTTCTTGTTTTCGAATGTCTTCTAACAATGCTACTTCTGGCTCAAACCTTACTGGCTCCTTCTCTCTCATGAACCTTTGTGGGAGAGTAATCTTTGATGGTTACAACTAAAATGATTGGATCAGAAACATTAGGATGGTCACGCATTACGAGAACAAGGAATATGTCCTTGACAAGGAGCTGAAGGATATTGATGAGTCAACTACTACTCCAGAGGAGATCGCTCACTTCAGGGCACATGAGAGAGATGCTACCAAAGTGGCATGTATCATGTTGGTCACAATGACAACTGAACTCTAAAAGTCCTGTGAGGACTTTTACCCTTTTGAGATGCACATGGACTTGATGGACTGCTGCCATCAAATTGCTCGTCAAGAGAGGTATGAAATCATCTCATCCATGATAACAACCCGAATAAAGGATGGTGAATCCATCACGGGCCACATGCAGAAAATGCAAAGGTTTGCGGACCATTTGCTGAAGTTGAATGTGAACTTCCACGAGGAGTTGGCTATTTATATCATATTGCACTCCTTACCTACTTGTTACGATCAGCTCCGTATGACTTATCACATGAACAAGGAGGAGGTCACACTCAACAAACTTCAAGGACTTTTGAAGATCACCGAAACCGGTGTCAAAGGTAAATCGGTTGTTACTACTCCTACTCCTAACACCCCCCTTTTTTGGCAATCAGGCAAAGTAGAGGGAAAAAGAGGAAGACCACATCGAAGGATACCAATGGAAAGTCTCTTGATGGCTCCTCTTCAAGTGGAATGAAAGGTGGTTTTGTCACTCCTTCTTCAAACCCAAAGGATGCTGAATGCTTCTATTGTCATTATAAGGGGCACTGGAAACGAAACTGCCCCAAGTACCTGCAAGATGTTAAGGATGGAAAGGTCAAACCTACCCATGCATGTATTTACACTATATTGTCTAATAACTCATTACATTCTACTTCTTGGGTTCTTGATACAAGTTGTGGTATTCATATATGTTCTGATTTGCAGGGCCTAAGAATAAGTGAGGATGTGGAGCACGGAAAGATAAACTTGATCATGGGTAATAGGAAAGCTTCACCTATGACAACCTGAAATTTCTATTTGTACAAACCCTACAGTCAAAAACTTCAAATAGAAGTCAAATTCATTCCTGCTAATTTTTAGCTCGGTTTAAAGTCCCTTTGAGTATTTTAAATATTTATTCTCCAAAATAATAAACGAAAGGAAGTATACTTTATGATTAATTGCACAACATTTAAGTCACAAAACTCCAACAGTTAAGAGTTTTCGGCCCAAATAGTGTTTGGACCGAAAACCCTCAAGGGTATATAAATGACACTTAGTCATTTTTACCATTCTTTTTCCATTTCCAAGTCAAGAACAATTCTCTCTCAAGTATCATCCTAATTTTTGTCAAGATCTTCAAGATTGTAAGTGTTTCCTTCCTTGTTTAGTTGATCTCTTCCATTATCTAGTGATCTTACATGATTTCATCCGTGAAATCATTCCATTTTCTTAGATCTTCAAGTGTTCTTCAAGAACACCAAGAACACACACTAGTGTTTTGGGCCGAAAAACATCTTCTTTGCTTCCATATTGTAAGTATCTATCTCCTATACTTGTTATCTAGTAAGGATACTTAATTTAGAGCCTTGAAAACATCCATTTATCCAAGAACAAAGGTGTTTTCGGTCTAGTGCATCTCCTTAGACCGAAAACCCTTATGAAAGGTGCAAAATGACTTTAAGCCTTCCTAATGCTTAGTATTGAGTCTAGAACACTTCTTGCTTGCTGGAAGCCCTTGGAAATCACCTTATGCATCAAAGAACAAGAGTTTTCGGCAAACCTTTTGGACCGAAAATCTCTTGGACCGAAAGCCATATGGACCGAAAGCCATATGTACCGAAAACCACAAGAAACATACCACTTGGACCGAAATCCCCCTTAAGTGGCTATACAACCCTTAGATGCAACCCTTGTTACTTCTAGCCCTTTAACCAAAGTGTTTTTCCATGTCCTAGGGTGTCTTAACTTAGTTAGTTAATTGTTAAATGACTAATTGGATACATATATGTGTTATTATATGATAAATAGGATCCGTATGTGTGCTCAAGTCTTCACTTGACACTTAGCATCCTATACCATCCGTTCAATCAAACCACTCACTACAGGTGAGTTCATACCCCTTAATTAACCTTTAAATGTTTCTAAATGTTTATAAATGCTTTTATGGGGGGAATACAAGTTGAATCACGCTAGTTAGTACATAAATCAAATGTGATTAATAACTAGCATATAAATGAATTTACTATACTTTTAGCTGTTCACCAAACAAATTAATTCAAATGACTTTCTCAAATGTTTTTACATGTTTAAAACTCTTTATCAAACTATCTTACATACTGTATGTTTCCTTTTAAACTCTATTACAATGGTGTTTCAAATAAAGTTTTCCTTGTACTTAAAACTATTCTTATCAAACAAACTGCTTTCAAATCGTTTTACAAACTGACATCAAGTCATCATTTTCTTAGTTATTAAACTTTTCAAAGGTTTTACAAAATTTCTTTTATACTTTTATGTTGTCAAATGCATGCCTATATATGTATAGTTATATAAGTAATGTTTAAAGGGCTTAGGACGGCTAGCTCGCTTTATTTCCTTTTCCTCGATGGGATGTGGCCTTAGGGCATCGGTTATTCGTCCGAATGTCGTCTAAATATTAGTTATATATCATGTATACTTATATAGACATAAAAATTCCGTAAGTTAGTTCAGTACCTTTGGGTAGCAAAGGCATACTTCGATTATACACGTACATTACTAGTAACTATAATAGGTATAGTTAGGAGATACTACTTACTATTGCAAGTACAAAGAACCACACAAGAGTCAGTTCATTCATGATTCTATACTAATACAATTACAAAAGTATAATTACAGGCATACTAATACATTACATACTATATGAAGAGATACTATTACATACTATTACATAGATACTATTTCATAAATACAATACAAAATAACATAAGAGAACACACAATAAAGAGAAACAGGGAGGAAGATACAATACACGATAACTGAACAAACATAACAGGGTGCTATAGCATGGAAAAATTACAGGATCTAACTATACCAATGAATCACTAACGCGTTGTTTTAAACAAAAGGTGATAGTTATATTGGGTATACATGATCATAATAATGTGGATGTTCACGACTTGCAGCATTGCAGGGGTCGCGTTTGGTTCCCAGAATCTCTTGACAGGGGTGCGTTTAGTATGGGATCTAGCCATCACATTATGTCTTAATACTCAGTTAAGGCAATTAGTACAATAGTAGTCACGTATTACAAATACTACATTACTTACACTTCACATACAACAAATACAAAAGGATTACAAACCCAGTTTTTATATTATTATTACCTTTACTTTGTGTCACATTCACATAATCGATGAGGTAGTTTAGATTTGAATAATAATAGTTGTAGAAGGAAAAACCTTCACTTAAGTAGAGGTTTATACTTTCAAACAGTCGGGTCTTGGTAGAAGGCTACTTTCAAAACAGCCGGGTCTTGGTAGAAGGCTACTTTCAAAACAGCCGGGTCTTGGTAGAAGACTACTTTTTATAATAGTAGGAAATATGGGATTTTCTAGGGTTTTCAAACGTTTACAATTAGTTACAAACATTTTCGTACTTATACAAATTTTTCATCAAACAATTACAAGTTTTTCCTTTACAGTTTTTACAAGTCAAAAGACACATAAATACTTATGAATTCACTAGCTTTATTGCTGATACTCGCTTTCAAAATAACTTGCATTCTCAGGTCATATATAGACAGGTACGACGACCAGATTTTGTGAAGACGGAGCAGTCAAGACTCGTCTTTTATTTTGATTATTCATTATGTTGTTTATAACTACACAAAGAACACTTGTAACAAAAATTATACTATTAATGAAATGGATGATATTGTTGCTTGTTTACTGCTTTGCATTGTTATGATATTTTACATGACGTCCTCCGCCCCAAAACGTTTCCGCCGTTCTTGGTTTTGGGGTGTGACAGATTGGTATCAGAGCATTGTTTATAGTGAATTAAGTATATCAACCCATAAAAGATATACTAACTATAAATACAATGGGATTAAAAATACTCTGACCAAGAGTTTATAATTTTAAATAATAAAATATTTAACTAAGTATACATACCTGCATTCATACTAAAATCAGTGTCATAATGACAAAAACAAAAGTATTACGATTGTCGAATATCACAAGTAAGCTCGGGGATGTATGGTTAGTCCTAGGAATGGCATAGCCTGATCAACTATGCTTGTCCGAGGAGTGATTAACATATGCCCTAGAATGGTTGTGATATGGCAACAAGTCTAAAAACTTACCAACACTACCACAATGAGAGCATTAGAACAGAACATAGGTCTAAAATACTATGGGAGTATTTTGTGTTACTATACTTACTTACTTGAAAACTAAAAAGATCTTCATTACTAGATCAATAGTTGCTAAGTGGATACACAAAGGTTATATGTAACTAGGATGATATAGACTTAGAATTTGTGAATTTTTGCTTTACCCCTGTTCCTTGTGAATTTGGAGTTAAGGTCACTTATTCGAGGGCCTATCCTGTTTTGATTACATATAACTGGTATGAACTTTACAAATAGTGATGAAACTAATGAAGATTATCTAATAATTATCTAGATAGTTCGTCTAATAATTATTTCCTTACCCCAATTCTCGTGTAGATAACATGGATGGACTCCATCCCCACGGCAACCCGTACCTTCCAAACGAAGGGAATGCTGGATGCTTTGGAGAAGAACCAGAGGATGATCATCTAATCCCTTTGAATGATCACCATGCTGAAGACCTTTCAGATGATGCCAACTCCGAGCCCGAACTTAAGAACCTGCCCCTGGTAGCTCCCATTCCAAATCCTAACCCTCGTCTGACTTTTCATGGCCCAACGCCTCCTTGGGTAGAATGCTTGGAAACATGGAGCGAAGAGCAAAATCAATCTATGCCGTTTAATGGACATCGAAGCTTCTACAACATAGGCGATGGAAGCTCAGTAGACAAAGTTCTTCCAATCCTGGTCCGTAGAGTTGCCCGAAACGAGATTCAGAGCAGGATAGCTCTCCATCGTATCGCAGAGGTTGATGCCAATGCAGGAATGCATACCATCCACACCAATCGCCTTGAACACACTCACGAGAGATCTGAGAGAGACCATGAGACCCTGCTGCAAGCACTAGCTGAAACACGAGCCGAAGTCATAGAGCTCCGAGTACGCTAGAGGGTGTACGAAAGACACCTGCTTGATATGGAACGTCAACTAATTGAACTAAGGGTTCACCATAGGGGTGACCATCACCAGTAGGAAATGCTTTATTTTGCTTTCTTGTTATAAAGGAATTGTTTTCCTGTCTATGTCCTATGTGGCATTTTTCTATGAAACTATCTTGTACTGTAAGTACTTTTAGTTAGGCCTTTATGCGGCCGAAACCTTTCTACTTCGGATATGATGTAAGACTTTCTACAAGGTCAATTTTTCCCAAACTTATTACGTCATGAATATCAATGATATTGAAAGTTGGCTAACTTCTGTGTCACTCATTATTCAAATACTTTCATCATACTTTCGTTGGGGCCTATCTGAAACCCACTCTAGTCAAGTTATTGGACTAGGGTAATTTAGCTCAGGGATCATTCCCAATTCTCTTTTAAAGGTTGGATCATGTTATTCACCAACCATGGAACCCCGGTTTGAACGACAAACGTCTTATGACCATTCTACGAACTTACTTCTAATCTTTACTAGGACTGCATCGTAGGGATGTATGTCAGACCCTCGAGAACATACTTCTACTCTTTACCTGAACGATAGAAATACATCTAGGTTCAACCATAATAGCTCACGAACTCCTTTTCTTTCGTGTTACAGAATCATGTTGCCGAAGAAAAGTAATCAACCCATCGGCCAAACACCAACTCTTCAGATTGATGCAGCTACCTTTCAGACTACAGTCACAGCTGCCGTGATAACTGTTCTGACTCACCTTAACGCTAACAACGCAAATGTTAGCGGAATGGTTTTCAATAATTCCAATCCAAGTAACAACCAAGTACACCCACGAGTAACAAAATACCACGACACTCCGAACCTCGAACCAAAGAGCAATAAACAAAAATTTTGGGATAGAGTTATAGGAAAATTTCCCCGAGGGACGAACAAGAAACAATCACCGGTAGCAGCCTTCATGGCCATGACATCTGCAACTCCTACCACCATCCCTGCTAGTATCCCAGTTATCCCAAACCCAGCCAGACAGTATGCCGGAAATCTACCAACGTGCAATAAGTGCAGCTTCCATCACCTAGGTAGTTGTCGTCTGTTGCACTGCTATAACTGCAACAAGAAAGGACATACTATCCGCTGCTGCAGGACTCGGATCCAACACATTACTTCGACCACCAATGTTGGAATCTCTCGGATATGCCATCTATGTGGCGTAATTGGACATTTCAAAAGAGACTGCCCAAAAGAGAACGGTGACGGGGGAACAGGAGGAGTTTGACCCCAAAACAACAAAAGACATTTAAGGACCCTACTATAATATAGGTTCACTTCCAATCGACAGTATTTATGTATGCTTTTGAACATGTTTAAAACTAGTGCAACTCGAGTCTTTTCTTTTGCGAGATCCCGTCAGTAAAGGGACTCACGTGCTGCGCATACTTGTCTTTTGTAGTATACCTTGTTCGCAACAGTATTCCTATAGTAAATCTAAAGTACTGTAACTCTGCTAAAAGTTGCACTGTTGTGTTTTGTCTGTAATGCCTTTATGATCAAATCAAGTGCCTTTATTTTCCCAGTGTTTCCGATATTATCATTTAACTTGAGTCCATTCGATCCTCTCAATACCAGTTCGTGCGTATATATCTTTCTCTGTAACGTCTTTCTAGCGAAGCCGTCATTTCAGAATTCCAAAGTACTCATGCGTAGAGTACCTCATGTTTCTTATCCTTTCCGAAGAAACCCCAAAAAACCTCCCCAGAGTACCACTCGTACAGTACGTCAAGTTCAAACCAAGGACCCTTACGATTGATCTATCATTGAAGAATGTATACACAGGGGTGGTATATAATCAAGGTTCTACAGGTTTAGAATTGATGATTCCACTTTAACTTCTTTTCCTCGTTGGGATGTGAGCTTAAAGAAGAATCATTTATTCGACTACCTTTTCAATCTTAATTATATACGACTCGTATACACATGACTGTGATTGATGAACCACATATGATTTCTAATATGAAATTCAAGACGGAGACTACCCAAGACTACGAGTAATCGCATCGTCATGCGAACAAACTTAGAACCCAATACGACTCCTACACCCATGGAGATACAAGAACCGTCCAGACAACTGAGCGAACTACTCAGCAATGGAATTGAAAGACCAAGCTCCTCGCCTTGGAGAACTCCTACCTTATTCTTCAAAAAGATAGACAGATTGTTTCGTAGGAGCATCGACTAATAGAGACTTCGACAAGATTTCCATTAGAAGTCATTGCCCTCTGCCTCGCATAGAAGGATGGGTTGACCAACCGCAAGGAACGATTTACCTTTCTGAAATAGACCTGGGATCCGAATATCACTAGTTGCTAGTATTAGAGAAGGATGTTCCGAGGAAAATCTTCCAAACTCGATACGGATGCTATGAGTCCGTAGTGATACCCCTCGGATAGGACCAATACGCCTGTGGTATTCATAAACTTAATGAATAGGGTACGCCTTTCTTACTTGGATCACTTCGTCATTGTCCATGTAAATGACTTACTTATCTACTCTTGTAGTAAGAAGGAAATCATAAAGAGCATCTACAACAAACCATGGAAACAATACGATCAGAGAAGCTTTACACAAAGTTCTCTAAATACAAGTTTTGGAATTGAAGAGTCGAATTCCTAAGACACACTATTAGTGATGTGGGAATTCTTGAGGACCCTTCCAATAATCAAAATCGCTGAGAATTTGCCAGCACCAAAGACGCCGACGGAAATTCGCAAAATCGTAGGTCTTGCTAACCTACTATCATAGTTCATTCAGAACTCCTCGCGAATTACGGAAACCTCTTACGACTTTGACCCAAAAGGGAACGACCCTTGACTGGGAAGAGAAGAAAGAGGATGAAACCTTTGGAATTCCATGTGAGAGACCAAATTCTTTTGGAAGTCTCACCCTGGGAGGGCTTGATACGCTTCGGAAAGTGTGGAAAGCAAATCCAAGCTAGTTTGGACCTCCGAGATTCTTGCCAGAATCGGCCCGGTAACATAAAAATTTAACCTACTCGCGAAATCAGTAACGTACATTTTACCCTCCACGTCTCAAACTTGAAAAAGTGTCTGTCCAACGAGACTCTTGTAATCACACTCAACGAGATCGAGATTAATGAGAGCCTCAACTTCGTGGAAGAACCCTTAATGACCACGGACCGAGAGGTCAAGTGAACGAAGCAAGGTCGCTTCCCATTAGTGAAGGTTCGCTGGAATGCCAACAGAGGACCTGAATTCACTTGGGAGCGTGAGGAATCAATCGATTAAGAAGTATCTCTATCACTTTGCTTGATTATTCATATATACTCTTTTACCTAAATTCTAATTTCGGGACGAAATTCCTTCTAACGGGGGGATGATGTGACAACCCGAAATTTCTATTTGTACAAACCCTAGAGTCAAAAACTTCAAATAGAAGTCGAATTCATTCCTGCTATTTTTTAGCTCGGTTTAAAGCCCGTTTGAGTATTTTAAATATTTATTCTCCGAAAGAATAAACGAAAGGAAGTATACTTTAGGATTAATTGTACATCATTTAAGTCACAAAACTCCAACATTTAAGAGTTTTTGGCCCAAATAGTGTTTGGACCAAAAACCCTCAAGGGTATATAAATGACACTTAGTCATTTTTACCATTCTTTTTCCATTTCCAAGTCAAGAACAATTCTCTCTCAAGTATCATCCTAATTTTTGTCAAGATCTTCAAGATTGTAAGTGTTTCCGTACTTGTTTAGTTGATCTCTTCCATTATCTAGTGATCTTACATGATTTCATCAGTTAAATCATTCCATTTTCTTAGATATTCAAGTGTTCTTCAAGAACACTAAGAACACACACATTAGTGTTTTGGGCCGAAGAGCACCTTCTTTGCTTCCATATTGTTAGTATCTATCTCCTATACTTATTATCTAGTAAGGATACTTAATTTAGACCCTTGAAAACATCCATTTATCCAAGAACAAAGTTGTTTTCGGTATAGTGCGTCTCCTTAGACCGAAAACCCTTATGAAAGGTGCAAAATGACTTTAAGCCTTCCTAATGCTTAGTATTGACTCTAGAACACTTCTTGCTTGCTGGAAGCCCTTGGAAATCACCTTATGCATCAAAGAACAAGATTTTTTGGCCAACCATTTGGACCGAAAGCCATATGGACCGAAAACCACAAGAAACATACCACTCGGACCGAAATCCCCCTTAAGTGGCTATGCAACCCTTAGATGTAACCCTTGTTACTTATAGCCCTTGAACCAAAGTGTTTTCCATGTCCTAGGGTGTCTTAACTTGGTTAGTTAATTGTTAAATGACTAATTGGATACATATATGTGTTATTATATGATAAATAGGATCCGTATGTGTGCTCAAGTCTTCAATTGACACTTAGAATCCTATACCATCCGTTCAATCAAACCACTCACTACAGGTGAGTTCATTGTTGGATTAGTGTCTAAGTCCATAACTATTTTGGTATGTACTTGACCCGATGGTGCATGGTCCTTTTGGGTTGCCTTCACCAAAGCAACTTGATAGGATGAATTATGGAGAGAAAGGATTAAATATGATTTATTAATATATTATGAGAATAATATATTAAAGGAGAAATCATATTATTTAATTAATATTAGTCAAGAATTAATTAGTAATTAGTTTTGTGACTAAAAGAGATTAATTAAACTTAAGGGACTGGAATTGTAATTATAAGATAATTGCAATTTGGGCCATGGATTGCCTTATATTAAGGAGTCGACGAATTCCATGGGGAAACCCATGAGGAAATTGTCCAAGGCCTTAAGGAAAGGGATCCATGGGTTGCTTAGGGCTTAAGCATCCAAATTAGGGTTTCCTTGTTAGATAACCCTAATAGCCTCCTATATATATATAGATCCCTTATGACCCAACAACGTGTCTAAGCATCCTTCTAGGGTTTCACACGTTTTTGGGCAGCCTCCATCCTCTCTCCTCCTCATCCTCTTGCTCTTGGTGTTTGTGAACCATTAGAGGAGTGACATTTGTGACTCTAAGCTTTCTAAAGTCAATACAAGGAGGAATTGAGATTGTTATTGCTACATAACAATCAAGGTATGATCTAAACCCATTCTTATGTTAATATGATTACTTGTATGCTAGAATTAGGGTTTACAGTCTTGGATAACTTGCATGTACAATAGAGAAACCTAGATCCAAGCATTAGGGTTTGTATGAGCACATAGGATGTTCTTATGACCAACACCCATCAGTGGTATCAGAGCCTAGATTGGTTTCTATAGTATTGATGCCTTGTATGTTGAAAAAAATTCATTTTTTGTGGTTCTGCTTGCTGAACTCGCCGAGTCTATAGATGAAATCGCCGAGTCCATGCTGACTCGACGAGTCCATGCCTGACTCGACGAGTCGGCTGGTCAGAATGAGGGAAAACCGGGATTTCTTGCTGTTTTTGCTTGAGGATACTTGCCTTATCAGATCAATATAAATCCGATTTTTTAAAATATATGACTATATTCTTGATCTAATTGAAGATATTTATCAATTAATAAAATATTTGTTTCCTTATGTGATAATTGATTAATTATTTTGATTAAATTGGTAAATTGTTTTGCAAGAAATCATTAAATAAATCAAATATGGATAATTATGTGATTAAATGTTAATTTAGATTATTTGTTATTTGATCCTTGTGTTATGAAATGTTTCATATTTTCCCCTTTAGGTTTTATAGTTTAAATTTGACCTCAAAAGTTTTGTTGTTTTGAAATTTAAATAGTTGAAACCCTAATGTTTTGAAAAAGGTTTCAAAACTTGCCCTCAAGTTTTGGAATTTAAATTTTGATTAATTGTTTAATTTTGATGTATATTTAAATTCTAAACCCTAATGTTTTGAAATGTTTCAAAACTTGCCCTCAAGTTTTGGAATTTAAAAGTTGATTAAAAGTTTAATTTAGGAATGTTAAATTCTAAAACCCTAGTAATGTTTTGAAAAGTTCAAATCACTCCCTTATGGTTTTATTAATTAATTAAGGTGTATAATTAAAAGAGGTTCAATAAATCCAAAAAAGTTTAGGTTAACAATTTCATTGAATTAAAAGTATAATTGTTAAATTAAACCACCTAGTATTTTAAAAGTGTATAATACACCCTATACTATATATATAACATTAAAAGTCTAACATTATATATATGTATGAGTAAAAGTCAGTCTTATCGTTAGTAGGCCTCATTCACGAAGCTGGTCTATAAGGGGTGTTTAAGGAAATTGCCTATAAAATGGCGATTGAATGGGTATCCACTCTTACCCACCGCACTCTTGACTAGTGGAGGGTCGTTAGCCGAACGGGTAGGATAGGACGAAACCTTCCATTATAAGTATAATGAGTTATTAAAGTAACTAAATGTTTTCATAAAATTCTCAATCTTAGTTACTTAGGCAAAAGTGAATTGATGCAATTCCATGAAATTACACTTTGTGCCCTTGCAAAGACGTTAGTGGAGCGTGTGTGGTTTACCGGCACACTAAATGGTTCTAAGCAAAGGTAGCAAAGGGTGACTCAATGTTTGTCATAGTTCGGTGGAGCGTGTGTGGTTTACCGGCACATCGAATAGGTGACTGTAACATGTGAGGGCACCATGTAAGTTTGCATCGTTATTCACACCCGCTTTGTGATCCTCTGCATCCCAGTCACAAACAAGAGGGGCATATCAAGATTTAAAAATGCCATTGAAATGCTCAATGAATCTCAAAGGATCTAGGAGTTTTCATAGATTTAAAACATAAATTTCCTTTTCGTTTTTCATGGTGGAAATTAGTGAGTCGTCATTCACTTACCTTCAAATGTTCTGCAATTTGGGTTACGGCATCCCTCTCCCGAGTTGTAGAATATTGTGTTGGGTCCTAGCCTTAGTATCTCATTTGGGTGATTTACTAAGGACTCAATCAATCAACTAACTTGAATTCGTTTTCTCCCGTTTTGTAGATGTCAAAGTTCGACAACTATGGTCTTCCCAAATCCCGTGGAACAAGCTTTCCACATGAAGATGATATTCCACGATTCAATCGAGGAACAAGAAATCATGCTTCACTTCCTCCACCTCCTCCAATAATTCTCCCTAACCCACAAGTTCGAAGGCTTGAAAAGTTCAAGATCACTCAAGCCTTTTTGGCAAGTAAACATAAAGAAGGAAAGCCGGTGTGTGCACACGTCCTAGGGATGAAGTCACACATCGATAGGTTAAGAATGTTGGGATCCGTTGTCTGTGAGGAGATGGCTGTTGATTGGGTTCTTCAGTCACTTCCTAACTCATATAGTGAGTTCGTAAGAGAGTACTATATGATGAACCGCGACGTGACCGTTATAGATCTCACCTATATGCTTATTGCTGCTGAATCAACAATGGTTTGGTGCAATAGAAAAGCAAAGTTGATTGGTGAATCTGCCTTCAAGACCTCTATGGATATAGATAATGGCAACGAAAGACATGCTATGATCGAAAAGTTTGATCATAAGAGAAAGGCAATTTCTGAAGTAGTTCCTTTTCATGTTCCAAAAGAGTAAATTTGCTTTTATTGCCAAGAGAAAAGGGCATTGGAGACGAAGCTGCCCCATTTACCTAAGAGATCTAAGAGATGGGAGAGTCGAAACGTATGGCTCTAATATAGGTAAAATCCATTAACTAACTCTTTTAAGCTTCTATTCTAGATTCTTAATACATAATGTGATAAGATTGCAATTGATGTTTTGTAGGATCGAAGAAAAGAAAGGAAGCTTAAGGGAAGAAGTGAGTAGAATCTAACCGTGAAGGAATGGATTTTGATCACATTTCTCGAAGATTAGATTCTTGAGCTACTACTTAGAGTTAGAATTAGATAACTAAGAAAGATGTATTAGCATAGTTTTTTCAATGAATTGCATTGTAAGGACAAAATTTTTCCGCAATAAAATAAATTTTGATTTTATATTATTTATTTATCCTTGCAATGGCGTATATGAAAAATTGATGTTTGAATGTTTCTATTATTAGCAATAATGGACTTGGTTCTTATTATGTTATTTATGGAAAGTCGAGAGTTTACCAAATAGGGAGAGTTTCTCATCGCCCAAGTTTCAATTGGACAGAAACTTGGAATCATGCAACTTGGTTGCATGATGAATGAGAAATTTCATATTTGGAAATTAGACTAGTTCATTGACAAAGTGTCAAATGAAGGACTAGGAGATCGAGCACACAAAGTTGCGTGTTGATCAAGTCCACCATAAGAATAACAATGATATTCATCATGATTTACTAAAGGTTTAGTAAATATGATTATACTTACAAGATTAAGTGTAATTATGAATTGATTGAAAAAGTTTAAATCAATAGCAAAACGAATAAGAAGAATCATGTAGACAGAAAGATAAAAGTTTCTCCATTTTAAGAAGAAGGGAGAGTAGCTTTTGTGCTTTATGATTGGTCTTAATGATTAAGAACCATATCTCAATTAATCCTCTAAGCGAGTCTTATGGTTAAGAGGAGGAATCAAGAATTGAAGAAATGGTTAAATCAAGAAGTCAATCATACTTCGTTCAAAAACAAGTCTTAGAGTAAAGATTATGACATTGAGTGACAAGAATTAGAAAGGTTTATAACATTCATCAAATGTGGAAAGCTGTGATGTCTTGGATAAGACAAAGACCAACTAGGACCCATTTATGATGTGTTTTGATAAAAGCTACACTAACTCTAGAATATTTGTTTGTCAAGAAATGGTTGTTGACAAGAGATTCTTATATGTCAAGGAGTCAGTGGGAGTCTTATTGGTCTTGAAAGGTTTCAAGAACAAATCAAATAGACCTTATCGATCATCACTAGCACACGAGTTGAGGTTTACAACCTATCGTGTTGACATTATTTTGTTTCTGTGCCAATCCAATCGAGTTAATTATGCATGTGAGTCCTATGAGTTCTCATTTGAATGCATAAAAGGCAAGGACCTTGATCAATGGAAAGTACATTGATATGAAAAGGTGAGCTGCTTAACTACTTGGAAGACATGGTGGGCAGCTGTGCTACCATAAGGCAAGAAATCGAGATTAAGAAAGTTCGATCCATATGAGTTTGAATTTGTCGTAAACTTTGGTTTTAGTAAATTCACATGGATAGGAACACATACACCGTTTAAATCTAAGTGTCATAAGATTTCCTCCTTCATGAAAATGATTGTGAGGAAATGCTTTCACTAAGAAAGATTTTAAGAAGATAGTGATTGTAAAATTGCATTCTCAAATTCGATCATGGTTACGGTATCCCTTTCCATGATTTGAATTGTGAGGTTTGGCAATTGTTTAGACACACACATATGAACTATCTAAGGCAAAGGTGTATCAGTTCAAGAAGCCTTGATAAAAGATTATCAAAGCACTAAGTATTAGAAACATGAACTTAAGAAATTCAATAAGCATTGTTTTTCTGAAAGTTAAGCGGTTTCTGAATACATGTCAAAGCTAGTGGGAGCATAAGTGTTATGTTTATAATAATCATCATGATAGTGGGAGCATAAATGTTATGATTGTATGATTATTAAGGATAGCATTGCAAGTTAGCAATATTAATTATAGAAAACAAGAGTCATACTTTGCAAAGTTCTAAGAGTTGAAAGGTTGTTTTGCTATAATTAAGGGAGAGAATATTATGATTCATTTCAAATCTAAAGGCTTAGGTTGAGAAATGTTAATAAATTTAGTCAAAGGTACATAGTGTGTTCTTAAAATTTCGATTATGGTTACGACATTCCTCTTCACAATTCAAATTTTGAGAACATAGCAAATAAAATATTATGGCAAAAGATTGATAAAGCATCAAATCTTTATGTAAGACATTATGCATCGTGTCCCATACGCTTCGGGTATAAGATCAATTGCAAATACTATAATATTTGACCATTCTAAAATTTTCCAAATGTCTAGCGCATTTAGAGGGAAAAGGGACAAGAATCGGTTTTGGCTAAAAATAAACAACTATCAAAGGACAATCCAAAGCTCGCCGAGGATTGGTCGCTTATGAGTAGTTGGAAGTATAGTATTCGAAAATATGGAAATGTTTCCATATTGAATGGACCATATCGACATTATTATGAATAGATAAGATTCTATTAAGAATGAGTTGTCATATGGAAAATATGGAAACGTGTCCATATTGGGAATTAAATATTGAAAACCTATGACTAGATTAGAAACTTTTATGCAAAAGGATGTTTAAAGGAAAGTACTTAGAGTGAGAGACATCATATCTAAGGAATTGTATTGTAACAATATCCGATAGAGGACTTTGTAATATAATTGGCAATAGTCTTTGTGACTTTGGTGCAGTGATATTACGAAAGGTCATTGCATAAAATGTTAGAATCTAGCATATTCTATAAGTGGCAAGAATTTGATATTCTTTCACTTATGAAAAAGGATTTGGAGTTGTGAAATGAGTATGATTGGAAATGTGTTCAATGTGATCTATTTCACAAAGTAAGAACCATAGGTAAACATTGTGTGCATGCTAGGAGCATGGGACAAGTGTTGTAATTCAAGTATGAAGTTGATTAACCGAAACGACAAATAATGAGTAATCGATGTGGTGATAAATAAAAGGTGTTTTATTTATGCTCAAAGGGTTGAGGCCATATGGGATTAGTATTATTCTTGTGTTTCACTTTGCATGTTTTGACTTCCTGAATAATTTAATTGGTTAAGAACAGTCAAATTATTCGAACGGGCCACAATCGTTCATATGTTGGAAGTAGGTATGAATGAAGACTGTCATGAATTGGTGTGTTGAATGTCTAAAAGAGTATTAGACATAAGCAAATGTTTGCTGCAACGTTCATGAGTGCTTATGAATATGAATTGAAGCATTGGACCAAACCCACGCTCACTTGGATCACTCCATGGATTGTATCACTCCATGGATTGTATCACGAGTGATTGGTGAGACGATAACATCTTATATTCTTGAAACCGAGATGTGTGAGTTGTATCTTGTAAATCGGTTGCACATTGATAATATGTAAACGCACTAGTAACTTGGTGTTATAAAACATATTGTTGTGTGTAATTCGGTGAGTGAGTGCAAGCAAGCATTGTATCAAAGTTTATCCGTTCCTTTTATCCAAAGTAGGATAAAAGCGATATCTTTGGGCCCCTCGATGATTTAGTGATGACAAACGTAAATGCTCGGCCGGGCTAGGGCTAATTTGATTTGTTCAATTAGTCAGTCGTCATAAATCGGAAGTCGAGAAGTAGTACAAAGAGAATGATTTGAAATCATGTCTCATACGATATCTAGAATGGAGGAATATATGATCCCTTATCTAAAGGACACGCGTATCTGATAGGATCAGAGTTGACAGCGGCTTTGGAAAGCTACGATTGCAGATCAGGATCTGAAGTCATACGCATAACAGTTATTAGACTTATCCAAGTGGGAGACTGTTGGATTAGTGTCTAAGTCCATAACTATTTTGGTATGTACTTGACCCGATGGTGCATGGTCCTTTTGGGTTGCCTTCACCAAAGCAACTTGATAGGATGAATTATGGAGAGAAAGGATTAAATATGATTTATTAATATATTATGAGAATAATATATTAAAGGAGAAATCATATTATTTAATTAATATTAGTCAAGAATTAATTAGTAATTAGTTTTGTGACTAAAAGAGATTAATTAAACTTAAGGGACTAGAATTGTAATTATAAGATAATTGCAATTTGGGCCATGGATTGCCTTATATTAAGGAGTGGACGAATTCCATGGGGAAACCCATGAGGAAATCATCCAAGGCCTTAAGGAAAGGGATCCATGGGTTGCTTAGGGCTTAAGCATCCAAATTAGGGTTTCCTTGTTAGATAACCCTAATAGCCTCCTATATATATAGATCCCTTATGACCCAAAAACGTGTCTAAGCATCCTTCTAGGGTTTCACACGTTTTTGGGCAGCCTCCATCCTCTCTCCTCCTCATGCTCTTGCTCTTGGTGTTTGTGAACCATTAGAGGAGTGACATTTGTGACTCTAAGCTTTCTAAAGTCAATACAAGGAGGAATTGAGATTGTTATTGCTACATAACAATCAAGGTATGATCTAAACCCATTCTTATGTTAATATGATTACTTGTATGCTAGAATTAGGGTTTACAGTCTTGGATAACTTGCATGTACAATAGAGAAACCTAGATCCAAGCATTAGGGTTTGTATGAGCACATAGGATGTTCTTATGACCAAAACCCATCATTCATACCACTTAATTAACCTTTAAATGTTTCTAAACCTTTATAAATGCTTTTATGGGGGGAATACAAGTTGAATCATGCTAGTTAGTACATCAATCACATGTGATTAATAACTAGCATACAAATGAATTTACTACACTTTTAGCTGTTCACCAAACAGATTATTTCAAATGGCTTTCTCAAATGTTTTTACATGTTTAAAACTCTTTATCAAACTGTCTTACATACGGTATGTTTCCTTTCAAACTCTATTACAATGGTGTTTCAAATAAAGTTTTCCTTATACTTAAAACTATTCTTATCAAACAAACTGCTTTCAAATCGTTTTACAAACTGACATCAAGTCATCATTTTCTTAGTTATTAAACTTTTCAAAGGTGTTACAAAACTTCTTTTATACTTTTATATTGTCAAATGCATGCCTATATATGTATAGTTATATAAGTAATGTTTAAAGGGCTTAGGACGGCTAGCTCGCTTTATTTCCTTTTCCTCGCTGGGATGTGGCCTTAGGGCATCGGTTATTCGTCCGAATGTCGTCTAAATATTAGTTATATATCATGTATACTTATATAGACATAAAAGTTCCATAAGTTAGTTCAGTACTTTTGGGTAGCAAAGGCATACTTCGGTTATACACATACATTACTAGTAACTATAATAGGTATAGTTAGGAGATACTACTTACTATTCCAAGTACAAAGAACCACACAAGAGTCAGTTCATTCATGAGTCTATACTAAGACAATTACAAAAGTACAATTACAGGCATACTAATACATTACATACTATATGAAGAGATACGATTACATACTGTTACATAGATACTATTTCATAGATACAATACACGATAACATAAGAGAACACACAATAAAGAGAAACAGGGAGGAAGATACAATACACGATAACAGAACAAACATAACAGGGTGCTATAGCATGGAAAAATTACAGGATCTAACTATACCAATGAATCACTAATGCATTGTTTTAAACAAAAGGTGATAGTTATATTGGGTATACATGATCATAATAATGTGGATGTTCACGGCTTGCAGCATTGCAAGGGTCACGTTTGGTTCCCAGAATCTCTTGACAGGGGAGCGTTTAGTATGGGATCTAGCCATCACATTATGTCTTAATACTCAGTTAAGGCAATTAGTACAATAGTAGTCACGTATTACAAATACTACAATACTTACACTTCACATACAACAAATACAAATGGATTACAAATCTAGTTTTTATATTATTATTACCTTTACTTTGTGTCACATTCACATAATCGATGAAGTAGTTTAGATTTGAATAATAATAGTTGTAGAAGGAAAAAACTTCACTTAATTAGAGGTTTATATTTTCAAATAGTCGGGTCTTGGTAGAAGGCTACTTTCAAAACAGTCGGGTCTTGGTAGAAGGCTACTTTCAAAACAGTCGGGTCTTGGTAGAAGACTACTTTTTATGCTAGTAGGAAATATAGGATTTTCTAGGGTTTTCAAACGTTTACAATTAGTTACAAACATTTTCGTACTTATACAAATTTTTCATCAAACAATTACAAGTTTTTCCTTTACAGTTTTTACAAGTCAAAAGACACATAAATACTTATGAATTCACCAGCTTTATTGCTGATACTCGCTTTCAAAATAACTTGCATTCTTAGGTCACAAATAGATAGGTACGACGACCAGGTAAACAATTACAAGTCTTTCCTTTACAGTTTTTACAAGTCAAAAGACACATAAATACTTATGAATTCACCAGCTTTATTGCTGATACTCGCTTTCAAAATAACTTGCATTCTTAGGTCACAAATAGATAGGTACGACGACCAGGTTTTGTGAAGACGGAGCAGTCAAGACTGGTCTTTTATTTTGATTATTCATTATGTTGTTTATAACTTCACAAAGAACACTTGTATAAAAAATTATACTATTAATGCAATGGATGATGTTGTTGCTTGTTTACTACTTTGTATTGTTATGATACTTTACATGACGTCCTCCGCCCCAGAACGTTTCCGCCATTCTCGGTTTTGGGGTGTGACATCAGTTGTCACCAAGATTGGAGTTTATTCTTTGTTTCTAAGTAGTGGGTTACTGTTAGATTTGAATAAGTGTTGTTACTCGTATGAAATGGCGAGAAATATTATTTCCTTTCATGGTGTACAAACAAGGATTTACTTTTTCATTTGATAATGAAGTTGGTGGTATTAATGCTTTTTATGATAATGTTCTTTATTATAAAGCATTACCTTGTGATGGTGTATATGAAATTGTGTCGTTTGTAGAAAACTTAGGAAATAATGTATTGCATATCGATTCTTCCACTAGTGTGGATAAAGCATCCTTGTGGCATTGTCGTCTTGGACATGTTAACAAGAAGCGCATATGCCAACTCCAGAAGGCGAGAGTTTTGGAGTCTTTTGACTTAAGGTTAGATGATAGTTGCGAGTCTTGTTTTCTTGGAAAAACGACGAAGTCACCCTTCACTGATACTTATGCTAGGGGTGAAGGTTTGTTGGACCTCATACACACAAATGTATGTGGACCCTTCAGAACCACCACTAGGGATGCTAACCGCTTCTATGTGACTTTTACTAATGATTACAATAGATATTGTTATGTCTACTTAATCAAGCATAAGTCGGAAACCTTTGAAAAGTTCAAAGAGTTTAAACAAGAAGTGGAGAATCAGCTGGGCAGGATCATTAAGATGCTCTGATCCGATCGAGGAGGAAAGTATCTTAGTACATAGTTCCTTGACTATCTTTAGGAATGTGGAATTGTTTCATAATTGACACCTCCTAGGACACCACAGCTGAATGGTGTGGTTGAGAGACGCAATCAAACCTTGTTAGACATGGTTTGTTCCATGATGAGTCGAGCTTCATGACCAATCTCATTATGGGGGTATGCCTTAGAGAATGCCGCCCATATCCTAAATCTAGTCCCTACCAAAAAGGTTGCCAAAACACCTCACAAGATGTGGATTGGGAAAGTTCCCAATTTGGACCACATCAGAATTTGGGGTTGCGAGGCTTTCGTGAGACGTGAGACTCAGGACAAGCTCGAACCTCGAAGTGAGCAGTGTATTTTCATCGGCTACCCACAGAAATCCTTTCGTTACCTCTTCTACAAACCTAGTGAGAATGTGGTCTTTGTGGCAAGGAGCCTTGCATTCAACCTGAGGAGGAAAATCCTGTTGAACCAACTGACAAGTCTCTACCTCTGAAGTGTACCACTAGAGTTAGGAATGCACCTGAACTAGTGTGAGTATAGTTATCTTTTTGGTACTGTATGTGGATGACATACTCCTCATAGGAAATGACATCCCAACTTTATAAGAGGTTAAGTCCTGGATTGGGAAGTGTTTTGCTATGAAGGACCTTGGAGAAGCTGCCTATATCCTAGGGATAAGGATATTGAGAGAAAGGAGTAAAAGAATAATTGGACTTAGTCAAGGCACGTATGTGGAAAAAGTGTTGAAAATGTTCAACATGCAGAATTCCAAGAAAGGTGACTTACCGATCCAGCATAATGCCAAACTAATTGTGGTTCAGCGCCCGAGTACAGAGGCTGAAATAGCTGAGATGAGTCGATTAGCATATGTTTCCGCTATTGGCTCGATCATGTATGCTATGACTTGTACTCGCCCTGATGTGGCCTTTGCTTTGAGCATGGTCAGCAGATATCAGGGGAACCCTGGAAAGGCTCACTGGACTGTGGTGAAGAACATTCTCAAGTACCTGTGGAGGACTAAGAACTGGGTCCTTACCCTTGGTGGGAGTGATGACTTGAGAGTAGTGGGGTATAGTGACGCTAGCTTTCAGACTAATAGGGATAGTTTCCTTTCTCAGTCTAGCTGGGTCTTTACCATGAATGGAGGAGCAATTACTTGGAAAAGTTCCAAACAAGACATAGAAGCTGATTCGACATGTGAGTCAGAGTATATAGCAGCGAGTGTAGCGGTGAAGGAGGCGATATAGCTAAGGAACTTCATTGGAGACCTTGGAGTTGTACCAGCTATAAAGGAGCCTATGGAGATTTTCTGTGACACTAATAGTGCGGTTGCCTTAGCCAAGGAACCAAGAGATCATGGCAGATCCAAACACATTGAAGAAAAATATCACTTCATAAGACATAAGATATAAGAAGGAATCCTCATGGCAAACATGATATCGTCAGAAGAGAACCTAACAGATCCCCTCACGAAGGGACTGACTAGGGTTAGGCATTTGCAGCATGCGAGGTGCATCGGGCTAAAGGGTGATATTAGTTTTACAGATTAGATAGCTCTGAAACGTGTAAAATGTAATTCACATTTGATGATTAAATAAAAGTTATTGTTTATTTATAAGTAAGGTGTTGCTATCTTGTGTCAATCATTTACTATTGTTTTAATTTTGCATGTTTTGACTTCCAGAATAATTACCTTATTCAAATTTTCCACAATCGGTCATATGTTGGAGGTAGGTATGAATCAATATGTTGGAGGTAGGTATGAATCAAGACTGTCATGAAGTTGGCTTGTAGATGTCTAAGGTGTTGGACAATGTTCTTATAAATTAACTTCTAACTTGATTTACTTCCATGATTTTTATAAATTACACACTTATCTTCCTTTTACATAATTTTCATTTTCAACAACAATATATATAGCCTAGTAGGTGTTCGGCAACAATGTGCGATGTAAGAGAAAGATAATAGTGAAATTTCGAAAATCTTGAAAGTAAATCAAGTTAGGGGTTGAAGACTAAAAACATTATAAAGAATATATCAAACAAAAAGACGTATTATTGTGTGTTTAGGTACCTAAGTTTATATACCCTTAAGGGTATATTCATTTTTCCAATATATATATATATATATATATATATATATATATATATATATATATATATATATATATATATATATATATATATATATATATATATTATATTGGTTTAAATGGTCCCTCGTGACTATTTTTTGCTTTTAAAGGGCTTATACTTGTCATTTTATGGTTTAAAAGGTCACATTTCTAGATTTGAAGGGTGCAACCGGTCATACCCATCTGACTAGGACGTTTTCTTATTCCACCTCAATACCAAGTATATTAAATATGCCAGGTCATTTCCACGTGTTATGTCACTAAATGAAACTTATATCCGTTTAAACCCTCTCAACTGTCCCTTTCATTTATTCTGTTACCATTTGCATTCGTATACTTTTTTCAAACCGTGATTGACACGAATCCATTTCTTAAACTCTTCCTCCCTAAAATCGGCCAACATAATCAATCCTATGGCTGTCTACATGAAGATAGATCTCCATTTTGCCGGAATTTTTTCGAGGTACCCTGCTATTTGTTACTCAGATGGTGCAGAACAAATGTTCGATGATGTCGATTTTGCTGGAATGGACAAGAACGATTTTGTGGGGTTCATTCAAAGATTCGCTAATGAGGTATGCATCAATTTTTACTTTTGCATGCCCGATGTGGTGTTCCCTGATGGATTGAGGTTAATAGTTACTGATATAGACTATATGGACTTCATCGAAGTAGGATATGCTTCTGGTAGTGTTATTAATGTGTACATGGACCATCTTGGTGTTAATGTACATCAATGGATCCTTGAGGAGCAAGGCGAAATATGCAGTTCATTAGATGAATTGTGTGATAGAATTGAAGTTGGTGAAGAAGTGCAAGGTGGTATAGATATGGATGATGGAATTGAAATTGAGGATCTGTTGGGTCATAGGCAAGGTGTTACGGAGGATTTGCAAGGCACTAGGGAAGAGTTGCAAGATGGGGAAGGTGATGACATTAACATTGAAGTTGAGAATGATCAAGGTGATATGGAGGATCTGCAAGGTAGTATGGAGGATTGGCAAGGTAAGGAAGATGATGGCATTGACTTGGAAGTTGACAATGAACCCGATGAATGTATTCCTATGAATAGGACAAAAGATGATGAGTTTTTGAGCAAACTGTGCCCAAAAGACCAAGTTACCCCTAACAGTCCTCCTCATGAAGAGCTATATGAGCATGCAGTCGATGATGAAGTAATATCTAATGAGCAAGCTATTTATAATGACAATGTTCATTGGAAAAAACAGAAGCCTGTATTAGGTATGAGATTTTTGAATCCTACACAACTGAAACACATGTTGTGTAACTATGCTGTTGCAAATGGTTATCAGTTATGCTACAAGAAAAATGATAGCAGGAGACTTTTAGTGAAATGTTGTTCCGGTGCTTGCAAGTTTAGATTGTGGGAATCTTGGATGAGTGAGGAAAAATCTTTCCAAATTAAGAGTCTCATAAATGAGCATAACTGTGCAAGAAACTTCAAATTAGGTTCAATTGTCAACTATGCTTGGATAGGTACCCATTACACCACCCAATTCTTACAGAAACAAAAAGTTAGTGTTAGGCTGCTTAGGGATGAGGTTAAAGAGAAATTTGGGATAGATGTAAGTATGGGACAGTGTAGAAGAGCTAAGAAGTATGCAATTGAGTTGATTGAGGGAACATTAGTGGATCACTATGCAAAGCTATGGTCATATGGTGAGGAGATAAGAAGATCAAATCCTGGATCAACAGTCAAAATAGATGTCAATGTTATGCCAGATGGTAAGACTTATTTTAGCAAGTTTTACATTTGTTTTGATGCCCTCAAGCAAGGGTGGAGAGGGAGCTGCAGAAGAATTATAAATTTGGATGGGTGTTTCTTAAAGGGTTTATGTTCAGGAGAGCTAATTGTTGCGGTAGGAAGGGATGCTAATAATCACATATTCCTAATTGCATGGGCAGTTGTATCTATAGAAAACAAAGCAAATTGGAAATGGTTCTTGGAAAATCTAAAAGATGACCTTCATCTAGAGGATGGTTTTGGTTTATCATTGATGTCAGATCAACACAAGGTATGTCATATACTTACAACTTTTATATATTTCACAATTAAGTTACATGATGTTTAAAATATGACTATTATTATGTAGGGGTTGTTAGAGGCTGTTAAGGAAGTGCTTCTTATTGCTGAACATAGGCAATGTGCAAGGCATATTGTAGCTAAATTTAGGAAAAGATTTAGTGCTGTACACTATGAGAACATGTTTTGGAAGGCAAGAAAAGCCTCCACTGAGCCTTTATTCAATGCTGCCATGAAGGAAATTCAAGTACTTAATCCTGCAGCCTATGATTACCTTATGGAAACAAACCCAAAATCTTGGAGTAGAGCATTCTTTCAAGAAGGAAAGATGTGTGATGCAGTGGAAAATGGATTGCATGAGAGCTTTAATAGTGTCATTAGGGATGCAGGGAAAAAGCCAAGCGTCACCATGTTAGAGGAGATTATACTATATGTTATGGAGAGGCTGTACAATTTGAAGATAAAAGGTTGTTCATGGCCTGATTACAAACCCTGCCCATCGATAACACTCCTACTAAATAAATTGAAAAGAGCTCAAAGGTACTTTCTAGTCTTTACACTTTTAATATAAGTGACATACTAACGAATAAGGTGGGTTTAATAGGTATTGGCAGGTTTTACCAAGTGGTCTTAACCAATTTGAAACCAGAAACCTGGCAGAATCATATGTTGTTGACCTTGACAAGAAGACTTATACTTGTAGAGTATGAAAACTTAATGGGTATGGTTGTGTGCACTCAGTAGCTACTATATCATATTTGAATAGAGATGTAGCCACTTATGTTGATCCAATGTTGTATGCTGCCTTCTACAAGAACACTTACAAATACCATTGTCACACCCCAAAACCGGAACGGCGGAAACGTTCTGGGGTGGATGACGTCATGTCAAGTATCACAACACATGCATTATAGTAATCAAAGTACAACAAAACATTGCATTAATAGTAATAGTTTTACAATGTTACATTTCAATACATCAAAGTAATACAGACAAATATGATAAGTACAGCAAGTTAATAAGCTATCTTCGTCAACTGCTCCTGGGATGTACCTGTCTAATGCTAACCTGAGAATACAAGTTATTTGAAAAGCGAGTATCAGCATTTTTACAAATGTTGGTGAGTTCATAAGTATTTAGTGACATTTTCATTCAAATAACTTTAATGAAAGTAGTAGTTTAAGAGATTTCAGTGTATTAGAGTCCTTTCCAGAAAATCCTATATTTTCTTTAATAATAGCAGCCTTCTACTAAGACTGGTCAGTGATGTGTGGTAAAAAGTAGTTTTCCCTAAGTTGCTATCATTATCAAAATACTGAATTTGATTATTGAGGAAAGCAAACGACATCAGGGAATATCATATGCCACAGCAGTGAGGACTACTGACTAAGTCAAGGAACCATAGACTCCAGGAAAGTATCAAACGAACGATACGCCTGGTTCAGTCTAACAAGTGAAGACTCAGACCCAGAAGGTACCAAATGAAAGGTACAACTAGTAAGGTCTAAAACAGTGAACACAGTGAATACAATGAATATAGTGGATTCTGTGAATATAGTGGTTACAGTGAATACAGTGGATTCTGTGATTACAGTGGATATAGACCCCAGACAGCATCAAATGAAAGATACGTCTTGTAAGGTCAAAACAGAGGAGACAGACCCCAGACAGTATCAAATGAAAGGTATGTCTTGTAAGGTCAAAACAGTGTGACTCTGAAAATGAATTACCAGCATACAGTGTAAATAGCTGGCGAAATACCGTTACCTTAAGGCCATGAATTATAAGGTAAACCGGGATACTCGTAACCATACTGACTAGAGTACCAGACACCCTACAAGCGTCTATAAGATGTGACATTTGTCACCCCTTGGCTTGGTGAGCCGTGGACTGTAGCTAGCAGTCAGGGTGCGGGGGTGTCAATCTCGTATAGATCTATACACACAATGTCCGCTCTCCCTACAGGAGCCTCTGGTTACCAACTAGACGACGGAGAAGGCCGTGTCCTGAAGATGCATCCCAATAGTGGGTAGAGACTTCCGAATAGTGGGTTTTTAATGAAAGTGCTGTACTAGAGGTGGAGACTTCCCAATAGTGGGTTTCTAATGTAAGTGTTGTATTAGAGGTGGAGACTCTTAACTGAATTGACTGAAGTAACCTATATGCCTAAGCTTGTATACATAGTATATAACTAATGAATCAAATGACCTTCGGATGGACATCCGTTCCCACCAGACCACATCTCAACGAAGAAAAGGAAATAGGGAGGACAAGCCTTCATAAGTCCTTCAATCATTATTTATATGCCTCTATACAAGCACCGGCATACATCTAACTACGCTTGAGTGTGTATCAAGTAGAAGTGATTCTTGCGAAGTAGGAGTGTCTAACAAGTGAAGTAGGAGTGGTCGCAAGAGAAGTATAAGTGTCGAATAAGTCTAAGCGTATCGCGAAGTAGAGACGACAACAAGTGAAGTAAGAGCGTATCGAGTATAAGTGAAGTAGAGTCGATCTCAAGTATAAGCGAGGTAGAATCGTATCACTAAGTAAAAGTGTGAATAAGTATAAGCGTCATCAGGTATAAGTGACTTCAGGTATAAGTGAAAGCATTACAGAGTAGGAGTATAGAATAAGTATAAGCGAAGCAGCAGTATTTAACAAGTAAAGTATACGTGCAAAAGGGAATCTTTGATGAAAAACCTTTATGTCCAGAGAAAATCACAAATTGTATTCTTTGGTAAAATGTGTTTGAAAACCTTAGAAAATCTCTCATAAACCAGTTTAGGATGAATCTAGTTAAAACAGTATAAGTAAGAGTTTTGAAACAATTGAAAACCATCATAGTGTCCTACTCGGTAAAACAGTGTACAGTGGTAAAATCTTATGCATGCGGGTTATCAATCACATGTGATTGATATGATAACTGGCATGTTTAACTTGTATTCCCCCTATAAAACATGTGAAAACATTAAAAAGGTTCATTCAGGGGTATTAACTCACCTGGTGTAAGTAGGTCCGACGAAGGCGCCGTTTGGGCGTTCGGTGTCACGCAAGGACTCGAACACACACAATGACCTATTTAACATATGGTAACATATGTTCACATACAATTAGCATATATAATACTAATTAAACACATTTACGCGCTCACATGAGAGGAAAACACCTTGGCTAAGTGTTTGGGTGTCCCGGGTAGCGTTTAAGGGTGTGTATGGTTAAGGAATGGAGCTTGCTATCCGAGAGTAAACCCCTATCACATAGTTTACGGCCCAGGGACATCTCACCATGAGTTTACGGCCGTAAACTCATGGTGATGAGGTCTAGGGTGTTTAAGGCTTCTACTTGCATCATAGAATTATTCTAAGCACTTTTCCTAAAAGGCATGAGTGGATTTGAGGCTTCTAAGGGCACTAACTTGGAGTTTACGGCCTAGGGACACTCCTAAGGGAGTTTACGGCCGTAAACTCTCACCCTTAGTGTTTTGTGAAGTTTCAAGCCCCTATTACCTTTCTAGCAATTTCTAATGAAGTGTGATGCTATTTTGGGGGATTAAATCTAACATTTGGATGTGTTTTGGGGAGTTTATGGCCTAGACACTTGCTTGGGCTGTAAACTCCTTTTTACCCCTCCATTTCATGTGTTTAAGTCCTTAAATCCTTCCTAGCATTTTATAGAAATAGTCTAAGGTCATTTGGGGGACAAAAACCAACATTTTGGCTTAGTTTGGGGAGTTTACGGCCTTGGTATAGACCTGGGCCATAAACTCCTTTTTATCCTTCATTTTGATGTGTTTAATTGATCCAAACCCCAAATACTAAGTCCGTAAATTATGTGTTAAGCCCTAGTGTGGTTTGGGAGTGTTTTGGAGGCATTTAGACAAGGTTTTGAGGGGTTTACGGCCTAAGCATGTGCTTTGGCCGTAAACTCACATTTTTCTGCCCCAATTTATTGTGTTTTGATGTTTAAACACTCCTAGGCTAGATCCATAATTAGTTTCCAAGCTTAAGGGCAAGTTTAAAGGCATGTTTGGCACCATTTTAGGGGTCTACGGCCCTAGAGTGTTCATGGGCCGTAAACTCCTTATCCCATGCCTTCTTGAATGGTTTTTGGGCTATAACTACAACTAGTAATGTTTAGAACAAGCTAGGGTAAGCGGACTTACAATTTGGAAGCGTTTGGTTGCGGATTCGAGGCGAAAACGGGTCTAGGGAGAGAGTATAGAGAGAGAGTGTAAGAAGTCTCCAATTGACTCCACTCACCCTTATATAGGGTTCACAGTCGGGGCTCCGTGGAATTTTACCCGATACTGCCGTTAAACGGGGCTTTTGGTCGCACCCGATTTAGTGGTCGTAATAATAAAACTTGACATTTTCCCAATAAATGGAAATGTGTGTCCTGTGTTTTTATTTCCTTTTATCACGACTTAACGACATGCTAAATGTAACCAAATGGAATGTTTATTAAAGTGATGCCCTCTAATTAACGAAACTTTTATACAGTGGAATATTCCGTTAACGGTAACGGGGAAATGTAACGGCATAACCTGGGTTGTCACAACCATCCCCCCGCTAGAGGGAATTTCGTCCCGAAATTCAAGTCTAGGAAAGGAAGTAGGTATGAATGGCCAAGTAGGGGTAAGGGAGTACTTCCTATACGGTTGTCCTCGCATTCCCATGTGGTCTCTGGTCTGTGTTTGTCATTCCAACAGACCCTCACGTATGGGATGCGGATTCCGTCTATTGTAGCTAGTGGTTTCCAACTGGTGTATCTACGAGGTTAGGGTTCTTCATGGATTCTATCGAGATGAGTGAGGCACGAAGAGTGTTGTCGGGAGATCACATATCAAGTCTAAGAAGTAGATCGATCAGGTGTGAATCTCGTGGTATATCTGAAGGTAGTGGCAGCCTGAAAAGGGTTGGACCAAGTCTCCATGGGGATTCTCATATGGTCCTAAGCTCTCGGAAGGGTAGAGCTTTTCAACACTTAGAACATAGGGTACTTCTATGGCAAGATCATCACTGGCGTGATCGCCATTTTGAAGTTCCTAACGTTCTCACTCGTACTGTGTGTGTAGTCCTTCAGGTTGGTTCTTAGGAATCTCGAGTGGTCTTTGGTTTCATGTTTTCCGTCAACTGGCTGATAGAGACTTTCTAGATTGTCGAGTGGGTTGCGTGACTATGGTTATCGGTTTGCTGTAGAGTGTCTATCTCAAGCTTGTGCAAAATGGACCTGCACCAACGAACCTTGAGATACGGAAACCCTGAGGGTCGGGGAGATAGGGTTTCACCATACGAGTGTTGGACTATCTCGGGAGGTGGTTCTATTATCTCTGCGTGAGATAGTATTCGTGGAACACCTAATAGTCCAATGAATCTCTAAGATTGTGGTTTATTTTAGCGTGGAAAGTGTATGCTCCTACATAACCCCTCGACTAACACCAAGGCTGGTGTCGAGTGTACAATCTTTTCGGGATCAGGGTCACGAGGCTTAACACAACTACGTTCGCACTTTACCAAGTATTCTTGGCTGCGAAGGTTATCCTGTGGTTCTCGGTATCCTAGTGTTCACTTCGGAGAATGTATTTTATCGTCTACCGGGCGACGACGAATTCCTCCATGCGAGAGGGTGGAGGATGATAAGCACCACTTGTCTATAACTGGGTGGACGAGGTGCATGAGTAGTGCGATCATCTACTACAACTACTCCTCCGAAGGTTATGAGTTTTCTCGGTCTAGGTCAAATTTAGTGGGTATAGGGTCTCCCGGGGGATTCTACGGAGTATGCTTCGGATGGTGGTCGTCTTCTCAGAGTATTTGCAGTGCCTTTTGCTTCGGTGTTTATCTGACTACGAGGGGTCGATCAACAGTGTGCGGTACCCTCCCTTGGGTACTTCAGAAGGTCCTTGAGAGAAGAGGGACGATTGACGGATCGCATTATGTTTGATTATTTGTGTTATGTTCAGGTTCGGAAGAACCTTTATTCGCCGACATGGCTATGGAGAAAATTCTTTTTGCACAGCACTAAGGACGTACACATGGTTGCACGAAGTCAAACCATGATCAATAGAGTCGTCGAAGTTGGCACACTCCGACATGATGTAAAGTGAAGATCAATAGAGTCATGTGCCGAACAGGCACACAAGTTCTAGGCGTCTCGGGTTTCGTCCTATGTATCACTACCGCGGATAATTGGACCGATAGAGTCGACGCGGAACTATCGAGAGTTCTAAGTGTTTCCGAATAGAGTATCTTTTCATGAACGGATTCTCACGAGGCATTTCTATAATCGCCTCACATATACTAGTCATGTATATTTAAGGTGGGGAGGACTGTTGACTGAGCGACCCCGCACTAAATCCACAACCAAACGAGGAACAGGAAATGAGGCGGCATTCACTCACTCTAGGTCTGTCCATCTTAAATATACATGGCCGTAACGTATATGTTTAGCCATTATAGTTTTACCTAATGAATTTTAAATTTTATAACAGTGCTGCGACTTTCGCCCTACTGGGAAGAATTTTCATTTGAATTAGTCTTTTGTTGTTCTTAGTTTAGTTATCCGAGATCGAGAGACGTACCAAAATCTAACGAGTTCCTTGCCGCTTCTCCCTAAGCAGTAGTGTCAGGCTCGTTCTGTGTCTTTGTCTTTCTCTTCGGTTGGGCAGTCCTTCTTGAAGTGTCCCATTTTACCACATAGGTGGCAAACTGTACGGGTCGCCACATTGGTGGTTGATGTAATGAACTCAACCGGGGTTCTGCAGACGCGAGCAGTATGCCCCAACATGTGGCACCTAGCACAATAGAGCTCTCGGCAGACACCATGATGAAGGTAGCTGCACTTGCTGCAGTGGGGAAGGTCTCCTAGGTATGGTCTTCTTGGAGTCGGGAGGGAGGGAATGACAGGGGTATAGACTGTCTCAGCTCGTTTCCCTTCGGAAGGTCCTTGAGCCGAGGTACTTCCCTCCTCAATCTTGAGTTTTCTCTTTAGTGGGTTTGAGTGAGGTTCTCTTTAGTGGGTTTGAGTGAGGTTCTTGGGTGGCTAAGTATGGAAGTGCTGGTTGTTGCTGTCCATTGCTAGGATCGGAATTTCCGACAGGGCCCTTGCTAACATTTGCGGTGTTAGCATTCAGGTGAGCCATGACAGCTGCTACGGCTGCTGAGATTGCATCTTGGAACGTAGCTTCATCGAATAGGAGAGCAGGTTTCTTGCTTGTGGATTGGTTACGCTTCTTCGGTGGCATGGTTTTCCTACACGGAAAGAAATACAAGGTAATGAGAGACGATGGTTAACCCTAGACATTTCTGTCCTTAACGTATTAGGCATAAATTTTCCCGTGCCTCGGATGTTGGTTGTCTGAGTGTCGACCTACATCCCTATGATGTAGTCCTGGTAATCGAAGTGGGTATATGAGTATCGGAAAATCCATAAGATGCGAGTCGTTCCTACTAAGTTACCTTTATACTGGAAAAGGTTTCACTCCCCGACCTAGAGAGATTTGAGAACGGTTCGGAACGAAACTGCAGAAAGAGAGGCTCACAAGGGCAGATGGCTAAAATTCTCTCAATAGAGATGCGGGGATCCGCCCTAATCGTGTATCTGGCAACGGGAAACGATGATTTACCTAACACATAGCGTGATTAGTGTAACCACTAACTCACTAAATTGTATTATTTTTAAGGGTGAATTATCGTGACGAATACGAGGAAAAAACAATTCTCGGGTTTCATGTACCGGCTCCCTCGGTCTGCCTCGTATCTTTGACTGGGATCGGCGTTGGTTTCCTTCGGGTAGTTTCCTAGGTTTCTCTTCTCGTATGGACATTGTGAATTTCTACTCCGCCTTCCTTCTGATTCCAACTCTAGGTGTCATCACTTCATGACGGATGACTGAGAATCTCTGAAGTTTAGGCGAACTCCTCACCGATGTTCCTAAGAGAATATAGGCACCTGGTCAATTCAATGGTCTCGACCCAGTTCATTTATTTCCGAACAGGAAATCTTCTCGATGAACCTCCTCGGGGTTGGAATCAACTCTTCTGTCAAGCACTGAAGTGGGTAGGGTTTTTTACAGGGTTCGCGCGAGAATGGAAATGTCTAAAGAATCCTAAGAGATTATTAACATTTCACTGTATGATCCATATCGAGTCCTGCTACGATTACACAGGGTATACAAATCATATGTAGCTTAGATCCGATAGGCCTTCGAATATGTGATACTACTCTAGAACCACATCCCAAAGAGGAAAAGGAAATAGAGCGAAACCACACATTCTCAGCCTATGGGATCCTTATTATATATAACCTTGGGAGTATACCCTCTGTAGTTGTAGGTATATCAATAAGGATCTTTTTAGTTATTCACGCAAGGTTGGTTATGGATCCTAAAATACCCTTATGGTATTTTAATTCTTGTTTAGTTCTTATCTTCTGAGTATCATTCTGGGATTAGTGTGAATCCTTTAGCGTTCTAAAATACTCCTATAGTATTTTAACTTTATGTTTGGCTCTAGCAATCCTAGTTTGTAAGTTTCAGACCTGTTGTACACCACTATCACTCCCAAGAACACGTTCATCGAATCTCGGATAAATGTAGTTGATCAGGTTACATTTATCCCAGCTTACGATTACATAACTGCCCAGGTTTGACTGGAGTGCTCAACCTCCGAAGACTTTTATTATTGTTCTTCTTGTGATACTTTTGTTCGAGTGTTTAGATTCTGGATGTTATTATACTTTGGTAAAATATGGTTATATTTTAAAGTATAATTCTTGGTCAGAGTGTTTTATCCCTTTGTGTTTATAGGTTGTATATCTTTTATGAATTGATATACTTAGCTCACTATAAACAATGCTCTGATACCAATCTGTCACACCCCAAAACCGGAACGGCAGAAACGTTCTGGGGTGGATGACGTCATGTCAAGTATCACAACACATGCATTATAGTAATCAAAGTACAAGAAAACATTGCATTAATAGTGATAGTTTTACAATGTTACATTTCAATACATCAAAGTAATACAGAAAAATATAATAAGTACAGCAAGGTAATAAGCTATCTTCGTCAACTGCTCCTGGGATGTGCCTGTCTAATGCTAACCTGAGAATACAAGTTATTTGAAAAGCGAGTATCAGCATTTTTACAAATGTTGGTGAGTTCATAAGCATTTAGTGACATTTTCATTCAAATAACTTTAATGAAAGTAGTAGTTTAAGAGATTTCAGTGTATTAGAGTCCTTTCCAGAAAATCCTATATTTTCTTTAATAATAGCAGCCTTCTACTAAGACTGGTCAGTGATGTGTGGTAAAAAGTAGTTTTCCCTAAGTTGTTATCATTATCAAAATACTGAATTTGATTATTGAGGAAAGCAAACGACATCAGTGAATATCGTATGCCACAGCAGTGAGGATTGCTGACTAAGTCAAGGAACCATAGACTCCAGGAAAGTATCAAACGAACGATACGCCTGGTTTAGTCTAACAAGTGAAGACTCAGACCCCAGAAGGTACCAAATGAAAGGTACAACTAGTAAGGTCTAAAACAGTGAACACAGTGAATACAGTGGATTCTGTGAATACAGTGGTTACAGTGAATACAGTGGATACAGACCCCAGACAACATCAAATGAAAGATACGTCTTGTAAGGTCAAAACAGAGGAGACAGACCCCAGACAGTATCAAATGAAAGATACGTCTTGTAAGGTCAAAACAGTGTGACTCTGAAAATGAATTACCAGCATACAGTGTAAATAGCTGGCGATAGAGACTTTCTAGATCGTCGAGTGGGTTGCGTGACTATGGTTATCGATTTGCTGTAGAGTGTCTCAAGCTTGTGCAAAATGGACCTGCACCAACGAACCTTGAGATACGGAAACCCTGAGGGTCGGGGAGATAGGGTTTCACCATACGAGTGTTGGACTATCTCGGGAGGTGGTTCTATTATCTCTGCGTGAGATAGTATTCGTGGAACACCTAATAGTCCAATGAATCTCTAAGATTGTGGTTTATTCTAGCGTGGAAAGTGTATGCTCCTACATAACCCCTCGACTAACACCAAGGCTGGTGTCGAGTCTATAATCTTTTCGGGATCAGGGTCACGAGGCTTAACGCAACTACGTTTGCACTTTACCAAGTATTCTTGGCTGCGAAGATTATCCTGTGGTTCTCGGTATCCTAGTGTTCACTTCGGAGAATGTATTTTATCGTCTACCGGGCGACGACGAATTCCTCCATGCGAGAGGGTGGAGGATGATAAGCACCACTTGTCTATAACTGGGTGGACGAGGTGCATGAGTAGTGCGAGCATCTACTACAACTACTCTTCCGAAGGTTCTGAGTTTTCTCGGTCTAGGTCAAATTTAGTTGGTATAGGGTCTCCCGGGGGATTCTATGGAGTATGCTTCGGATGGTGGTCGTCTTCTTAGAGTATCTGCAGTGCCTTTCGCTTCGGTGTTTATCTGACTATGAGGGGTCGATCAACAGTGTGCGGTACCCTCCCTTGGGTACTTCGGAAGGTCCTTGAGATAAGAGGGACGATTGACGGATCGCATTATGTTTGATTATTTGTATTATGTTCAGGTTCGGAAGAACCTTTATTCGCCGACATGGCTATGGAGAAAATTCTTTTTGCACAGCACTAAGGACGTACACATGGTTGCACGAAGTCAAACCATGATCAATAGAGTCGTCGAAGTTGGCACACTCCGACATGATGTAAAGTGAAGATCAATAGAGTCATGTGCCGAACATGCACACAAGTTCTAGGCGTCTCAGGTTTCGTCCTATGTATCACTACCGCGGATAATTGGACCGATAGAGTCGACGCGGAACTATAGAGAGTTCTAAGTGTTTCCGAATAGAGTATCTTTTCATGAACGGATTCTCACGAGGCATTTCTATAATCGCCTCACATATACTAGTCATGTATATTTAAGGTGGGGAGGACTGTTGACTGAGCGACCCCGCCCTAAATCCACAACCAGACGAGGAACAAGAAATAAGGCGGCATTCGCTCACTCTAGGTCTGTCCATCTTAAATATACATGGCCGTAACGTATATGTTTAGCCATTATAGTTTTACCTAATGAATTTTAAATTTTATAACGTATATCATCCCAAGCATTGCCACCATGACGCCGCCCATCACCAGAGCAATCGCTTTTAACTTCCTCTCATGATCTTCCAACTTGTGATGTAGACTGATGTGATCAACACGTCACACAATGAAATCTTTACCCACTTGATCTTTGAGCGTCTGCATCTCGATCTAGTTGGCAACAATCTTGTCTCCACAGTCGCAAAAAATCGAATGCAAGTCGCTGAGGTTAACAAACTCTCCAGAATTTATCGAGTCAGGTGAGGGAGGTGGTGGAGCCGACATTTATAGATTTTAGGGTGTTGGTCGGAATCGTGTTCGGCTTATTAGGGTAAAAAGGTTTCGATTTCTGCTACCTTAAGCACCAAAGATTTGTGAAGAAGACTTTATGCCCCCACCACCACCGACTCTTCCTTGTCCTGTACGGGTTGTTGGATGGTTGGTAGACTTAATGGCTAATTAATGAAGGTTAGTTGGACGCTTAGGTGGATGATGAGTACACGACTCAAGTTCAATGCTGAGTAAGCTGCTTAGTTGGCAAGTCAAAAAGTTCTTTTACCTTCGATTGTGGGTTAAAGTCCCATATTAACCGGTGATTTACAAGTATAATCCCTTTAAAAGCAAAAAATAGTCACGAGGGACCATTTAAACCAACATACGAAAGATAGTTGGGCCAAAGTGACAATAACCCTACATATATATATATATATATATATATATATATATATATATATATATATATATATATATATGTATGTGTGTGTGTGTGTATATATATATTAGTTCAAGAACTCGAGATTTTTGGCAAGTCTCAAGGTTTTGAATTATATATCACAAAGTAGATGTTAGAAACAAAAACTAATAGGTTTATGAAGTATAAATCATAAATTGTTATATCAAGAATCATAAGGTTTTGCTTCAAAAATTGTTTAAACAAATTGTTATACATAATATTTTGGAAATGGTTAAATTGGGGTATTAATGATATTTTGGGGTCCATTTTCGGCTTCATATATATAAGGACCGTTTTGGAAAATGGAATAAAACTTAAGAATTATTGAACATCTTAATTTTTAAAGGACCAAAAATGAAATTTTTGGATAAACAAAGGCCTTTTTGAATATCTTCATAATATAAGTCTAAAATGAACATTTTTGAAGAAATGGGCCATTTTCAATACTTCACCTAGTTTTGAAGCACTTATGACAACTTTTGGCAAATATGGGTCTTATTTGATACTTTATAAAAAGAAGGACCATTTTTGCCAATAACGATAATATTGGGTCATTTTTGATAATTGTGATTACAAGTGGATTATCCCCAATAAACAAAACGATAGATCTAGTCAACGAGTATAACTATTCTTATTTATTTAATAAATCTAGTATTCTAGTAAGACGAATCTCCAAAGTACCTAAATATATAAATATATTAGTGTACATTTAAAGTCCTATAAAGAGTTGTAACCAGAGTCTCCTGAAGGGAGAGCGTGAATTTGTGTATAGATCTATACGGGGTTGACACCCCGCACCTTCGTTGTTCGCTACAGCTAGACCGGCCAGTCTAGGGTGACAAATGTCTTTAATCGATTTTGGGGGCCTGAGAAATGCTAAGGCAGGCCTCCGTCATATTAGTATTATTATAACGGCTCACTAGAATATGATAATGCTATTTAGAAATTTATGTAGGGAAAAAACTTACAAATAAATTGGCACATTGTGTTGACCGCCCCTATGCATGGTAGTGATTGTCCACATTTGTTGTGTTGATCATCCACTTGCGTTGTGTGGAATGTCCACAATCGCCTGTTGATTTCTCACACCTCACCAGTCTTAGGGTTTTAAGACCACCAGTTTGTATATCATAAAATGTAGGATTTTCTGGAGTAAATGATTTTATACAATTTCGAAAACGATAGAGTAAAACACACACGTGTAACTATACTTAATTGGAAACAAAAATCACAATTATTTTATACAAGAAAATATAGGATTTTCTCGAGTAAACAATTTTATATGATTTCGAAAATGATAAACTAAAACACACACATGTAACTATACTCAATTGGAAACAGAACTCACGTTTATTTTATACAAGAAAATATAGGATTTTATGGAGTAAACGGTTTTATACAATTTCGAATATGATAAACTAAAAACACACATATGTAACTATACTCAATTGGAAACAGAACTCATGATTATTTTATACAAGAAAGTATATTATTTTATGGAGTAAACGATTTCACAATTTCGAAAGATGATAAACTAAAATACGCACATGCAACTATACTAGATAGAAAACAAGACTTACAACTGTTTTAACAAGAAAACACTGGAATTTTCTAGATTTCTAAACTATCACAAAGTTTTATACGAAAATGCTTATGAACTCACCAACATATTTTATGTTGACACTTTTCAAACGACTTGTATTCTCAGGAAACTAGTAAGCAAGTTAAAGGGACGCGGATTCAGGATTATTTTGCTGTAGTTTGGAATTTATTTACTTATGCCTCTTTTATGTATGTTGAAGAACAAATACAATCTGTAAATAATGTAAGTTTGTTATCTCAATTTATGATGTTTGGATTTTCTATGTTTCATTTATATTTAATTGTTATGACACTGCACAATGAAGTCACCCGCCTCCAGACGTTTTTGCCGTCTGGTTCGGAGGTGTGACAGTTCTTCTACTAAAGTTTTATATTACTAGTACCCCATAACATGCTAGTTAGCTTGAGAACCTTGGAAAATTCTTATTTGCATGTATGATAGAGAATACATAGATCCAAGGTTTCTAGGGTTGCATGTACACCATAGGAGTGTTAGAATGCTCAAAACCCTTTAAAAACTCCAAGTAATCACTAGTAACAATATCTGGAAACCCATCAGGGAGCATCAAGCGCATGAAGAAAGTCCACATTATGCTAGTTTGACTTGATTGAAACCAAGTTCATCTACATTGAAAGTATTATCCCCATCTATCGGGGGGGGGGGGGGGGGGAGAGCGTGAACAACTATAACAAAGTCTTAATATATGAGGATTCAAAAATAATAAAGATAACAATGTCAAAGATGAGTTTGATTTAAAACAAGTTTAATTCAAAAGTATTTTACATATAGAACTTGTTATTTATAAAACATTGATATTTACTTAATAATTCTAATTAAGAGATCTAGTCTCATAAAAGAATTTTGGTCATTTTTGAATATGAAGGTGATCGCTATGAAAAATGATTTAAATAAATAGTCAATCATTCATAAATTAAACTGATACTTATATTTAGCAAGCTAAATTAAGACATAAACTGTTCCAAACAAACATTTTTTCATAATACAAGTGAATTATGTTCCTAGCATAATTAATAAACTAAACTTTAAGAGTGTAGTTCCAACTTGATTGTGCTCAGTTGGTTACTCTTCAATAAATATCTGCAAGCCAATTACAAATATTAGATTAACATTTAAGTATCGAGTATCTAAGTGTTATATGAAAAGTATGAGTTATATCTAGTAGATACCTGAAGTACTAGTCTCTTCTAGACTTTCTTTCCAAATAAGAGGAGCAGATCCTCTTACAGTGTCCAGTTTCTCCACAAAAGAAACAAGATCCATCTATGTTGGCCTTATTGGATTTCTTGGGCTTAAAGTGTCCAATCCATGAAATATGTGTCTCTCAGTCCATGAAAGTGTCCAGTCATCTTTTGGGCCTTGTACCTTTCCCAGTTTGATGTGAGAAACATCTTTAGCATCACATTGATTCCTATACTAGGTATCATGTTTAGGCTTATTGCTCAAAGCAAATAATTTAGGACTAGGACGTTTAAGTGTATATAATTTCATATCTCTTATGAGATTGTCTCTTAAGGCATGAACCTATTCATTAAAGTTGTATCTAGTGAACGTTATTGTTTCATTAAGTCATTAAAAAATGACAATTCATGCTAATGAGAATGGATTATTTAACTACAAAATTTTAATAAAATTCCTTTAGTATTTTCAATATTTAAACTCTTTAATAATTAACACCCTTTTAGTTTCCAAAAACATTAATTATCAAAGTCTAGGATCCAAGTTGCAAAACAACTAAATGGTTATGTATCCTTTATCCCATCCATTTGAATTCAACTCGGTAGATATCAATTATCAATTGTATCTTACTATATAATTCATAGATTTATGTGATCGCTAATAACAAATCTAATTAGACATGTTTTATCCATCTATGTAGGCTTTATTGGATTTCTTGGGCTTAAAGTGTCTATTCCGTGAAACATGTGTGTCTCAGATCATACAAGGTGACTCTTTTGGGCCTTGTGCCTTTCCTAGTTTGATGTTAGAAACATCTTTAGCAGTACATTGATTCCTTTACTAGGTATCATGTTTAGGCTTATTGCTCAAAGCAAATAATTTAGGACTAGGACGTTTAAGTGTATACAATTTCATATCTCTTATGAGATTGTCTCTTAAGACATGAACCTATTCATTAAAGTTGTATCTAGTGAACGTTATTGTTTCATTAAGTCATTAAAAAATGACAATTCATGCTAATGAGAATGGATTATTTAACTACAAAATTTTAATAAAATTCCTTTAGTATTTTCAATATTTAAACTCTTTAATAATTAATACCCTTTTAGTTTCCAAAAACATTAATTATCAAAGTCTAGGATCCAAGTTGCAAAACAAATAAATGGTTATGTATCCTTTATCCCCATCCATTTGAATTCAACTCGGTATATATCAATTATCAGTTATATCTACTATATAATTCATAGATTTATGTGATCGCTAATAACAAATCTAATTACACATGTTTGATCCCATCTATGCCTCATAACACTTTTCTTTAGGTATCCTTTATCACAAAAGATTTTTGATCAAATCATTCAATTTGAAAAACATGTGTAATCGGCCTATAACTTGGTTATATAAATCACGAAGACACCCTGTCCATCAAAAGATAACACTAAGCAGTTAGGCATCCTTTATCCCACTAGTACATACAAGACATGTGCGATTGCTCTTCAAAAAGGATTGCATAGATTTGAGGTTTGAAAAAATGGTCTTTTATATGTTTTATAATTCTAATTTGAAAAACATATGATATCATGGTTATTACATGCAAATAATAAACCATGTTACCAACTTTGAAAGGAAAATCACCTCTTAAAGGTTCTATATAAAAAGCTAGTTTTTATATAATTCGACACAGTTCAATTTTAATAACCGGTATTAAGTTTGAGTGCATTTGAACCTTATATATCTTTAATAAAACTTCCTTTTATTACTTATATATTTAGACTTTTTATAAGTTACAAAAGCGCCATTTTAAAACTTATATTTAAGTATTTCAAAATTTGACGTTATTAACGTTTTTTATACAACCATATTTTATTTTAAAAGAATAACTTGTTACATCTTATGTCCGCATGATAAATTTTGAAAACCAGACTCCATGTGATGTTAATTTTGTCCAGAAATTATTTTAGCATATGAAAAACTAATTTATCAACCAAACATAATAATTGCATAAAATAAACAACACAAACATGCATAAAATATATGTGCATAAACATAACCAACTAATGACATTTTTTGTGAGTCAACAAAAAAAATGTCAAGTCCATTCCTAAAGAGAAATTTTAAGGAACCAAAAATCTTCTTGTAATGTTGTTATAGAAGCTCCCACTTGAGTAAACACCATTTGCTTGCAAAAGATTGGAAAGACTTCTTGAAAGCAATATTTCAGCAACTGTCACTAAAAGTCCAACAACCCTTTGTAAACATCATTAGTGACACTTTTCAGAAACTGTCACTAACTTTTAGCACGTTGTTAAACTCGAAAATTGCTCTTTGGTCTTCAAAAGAAATGGCTCCAACTTCATTCTTGTTACATTTGCATAAAAATAAATTCTTTCTAACAAATAATCTATTAATTACAAAACTAAATCAAGAAAACTAACGTATTTAATATATTCCATATGTTGAGAGAAAAACGTTGGGAGAAACACTTGAACAAAATTTAGTATAGGATTATAGTTGCGGAATAAGTTAATCTCAAAGAATCATAAAAGCTCAACAGTAAAAAGTTAGATTTGTTAGATAGTTAGTTGCGGAATTATAATGTGTTGAAAAGTAAAGGAAATGTAAATGACAACATATATCAAGTATACACCAAACTGATTCATAACGAGGTAAGCAATCAAACACAAGTTAATATGCGTGATCAGTTTAAAGTGAAGAAGATCTTCGAAGAGAAAGATATAAGAAAATGATCTAAATATTTCAGAGTGAAAGTTTAGAAAGATCAATAAGATATATGATAAGGATAAGTGATAAAGAGATGTGTATTGAAACATGAAGATGGAGACTCTATTTATAAAGTTCCATAAAGTTACATCATGAATAAACTATAATAAACTACCGACTCCTAAGTGACCATGTAAGGTTCACTGGACAATGCAATGCTAATACGACAAGTCAGTTGATTGTAACAAAAATCTTCATTGCGGTAGAGAGGTTGTGGTCCATCTCTGGATCAAGCATCTTCAATTGCGGTAAGGAAATCTCCGTTGCGGTGACAAGGTTGGTTGTGGTAAACATAATTAAGATTTCAGGATACGTTTAGAGGGTCACTTTTTGTAATGACAACATGCCATATGAATAAATAAATTATTACAACCATTTTTATAAAACAAACAACACAACAAACATAATGGTCCATGGCTAGTTTATGCATATCACACATATTAACAAACACATTAAACAACCTTTGTTTTTCAAAGACAACTTTAAATGATAAAATATGCATGAAAATTTTTGTCACATAGAATAAAAATTATAAAGTTGTCGTAGAAAATATGTATGAACTTTTTTTTTATACAAAACCAAGTTATCCATATTCTCCAAAAACTAAGATTTCCAAAAATCAAAAAATCTAACCAAACTTGCAAGGTGGCTCTGATACCATTTAGCGGGGTTTTATTCAAATCTGGTTTCGAAAACATGATTTTTAGCAACGCGTAACATCCGTATTTTCAAGTATATCATTGTAAGAGTAAATTCTGAGATTTATGGAGCGACTCGATGAGTTGTGAGTCCAACTTATCAAGTAAAATTGAGTTATTCGCATGGGTTTAATGAACTGACTCGACGATTCAGTATGCCAACTCGCCGAGTTGGTACTGTGCGAGTAAACCCTAAACTCCCGGGGTTGGGGCCTATTTAAGGGGACTTATAACCTCAAATGCGCCTCACCAGTTGCCCAATTCTCCTGTGTGAAACCCTTAGCGGCCATTGAAGATAAGAGAGAGTGATTGAGCTAATATCAAGTGTTTTTGGTGAATCTTTGGAAGGAAAGGAGTGAGCAACAAGCAAGGAACGAAAAGAGGCTGTGGGATCTAGAATTTCTTCACGTGGAGCTTCTGTTGAAGGTATAAATCCTACACCTTTCTCATCTTATTAGTTGGATCTCATGATTATGGAATTTAGGGCTTTTCTACTTTTTGTTGGGACAATAAGTGCATGGATTCTATTAGGGGGCCTAGGCTTAAGATCCAGACTTTGTGAGGTCCAGAGAGTCCAAATATTATAGCTTTATTCAACCATATAAGAGTTATTGTGGTTAAACATCTTTGTTAGAGTTATATTGGCATTTATAGCAACATATGCCATGCATGGACGTAAAGCTCGTGACTTTATGTGATAATCGAGCCCTGAGAACGTAGATCTAAAGTTTAGGAAGATTTTCTTCCTTGAAATCATCTGAATGAGAAATGAGTCTGAATGGACTCGCCGAGTCGATGAGCCGACTCGACGAGTCTGTTAGACTTTGTGCTGATGAGCTTGATCATGCGATAACTCAGCGAGTTTGGGGTCAACTCAACGAGGTAAGTTGGACCTTCACGAGACTTCCAAGGAAACGAGTGGACTCAATGACTCACTTAGGTGCACTCGGCGAGTCGGGTCAAACAGGGACTTTTGACTCGAGTTGACTTTAGGGTTTGGTCAAACATGAGTAATAGAGACCATGGAGGGGTAAAATGGTCTTTTACCCACTTCAAGAGTTAGAAAGAGGAAGAATAACCTTTGGTTTACTTGGAGTCGAGAATCGAGTATTTATTGAGATAATTACCCTATGTGTTAGGTGGTGGTTAGTTCGAGATTCGAGTGCGAGGATGATTGCTTGCTGTCGAGATGAGTCTTCTCACTATACTTACCATGAGTGATATTTTTGTGTGACGGAGATGTGTTATGTTTTTATATTAAGTACTGAGATATCTTGCATTATGTCTATGTGATTTATGTTGTGTATTATTCTGTGCTTACTGAGTTAGGACCGAAGGATCCACCCGAGTTATGGGACTGGAGGGTCCCACTGAGAAACATTGACCGGAGGGTCTTACTGTGTTATAGCCTCCAGTGGCTAATGAGCTGTGTGTGGGAAGGCACCGGCTTGATTGTACACACCAGTGAAAGAGTTATGTTTTGAGGATCCTGGATTTTAATCAAACAATTATGGAGTTGCGAGCTGCAATTAAATAAATGAGATTTTTGTGAAATATGTTATGAGAATTATGTGATTTTGAATGAAAATTTTGTTTGAAAATCTTCGGTGTTACAAGTTGGTATCAGAGCCTTGGTCTGAGGGATTCGGATACACCTTCGCGTATTTCTGGACTCAAACTGGGGATTTGAGAAAAAATTTCAAAAGAAATGATTTTTCTAAAACAAACAAGAGTTTCTAAGACATAATGGGAAGAAGTAGTGTGTACAATCAGCCAAAGCCCGACCGGTGATTTCCCAAAATACCCTTACTTATTTGTGTTATGCGCTATTATTGAGATATTAATGATGCATGCTAGGAGATAGGCTAGGTATTTCATACTTTAGGGCTAGATTTTCCTGACTTGTGATGCCTTAGCATAGGAATTTTTCTATCTGTGATATGCTTTGAGTATGTGCGGAGTAAGGGTAACCAGCAGTAATATTTCAGAGATAGAGGTTTGAGAAGAGGGATAATCTAGGAGAGATACCTAGATAAGCATTGGAGGAGCCTACTGAGAGAGTATCTAGATACCCGTGTGGGGTAGAGTTTCTTTAGTTCAATGACACCTTTAGAGTGTGAGTAAAGCAGATAGAGTTGTAACCTAGAGTGGTTTTACATGCTGGTGGAGACTATTCGATGCCCGGATGCTGCTTGCTTCGTGCTTTGTGGAACTCTCGATGATGGGAGTCAACTACTAAGTGAATATGACGATATTCAGGAGGTAGATGGTTGGCATTGTAAGGAGTTCTTCAGCAGCTGATGGTAGAGAACTGTGAGAACCTAGGAAGAGCCTAGGGGGTGGCCTTAGTCAGATGAGTACGTTGATAGAGGAGAGTGCTCACTGGGGAGCGACAAGATTTGACGGGATTAGTGATCGAGAAGGTTGAGCAGCTACTTAGGAAATCTGGGACGATCAGTGTGGAAAGTATGGGTAGATGTGGCAGGTAGTATGGGCCCGTACTACTAAAAGCAGAGGACCTGTACTCGAAACAGGGAGAATTCCAGAGGTTCTAAGTAGCAGATTGAGAGGAGATAAGATGGTTCAGGTACCATGATTCGTAGCAGATTGAGAAGAGATAACATGGTTTAGGTACCATGATTCGTAGCTGATTGAGAGGAGATAGCATGGTTTGGGTACCATGATTCGTAGCAGATTAAGAGGCGATCACATGGTTTGAGTACCATGATTCGTGGCGGTTAGTGCTTTTGGTTTTACCAGTTATCCCATTGTATTTAATTAGACTGAGATCAGATGTGACAGAGTGTGGGGCCCGAGGGCCCTGTCGAACGAGTTTCAATAGATGATACCTTGAGAAGGAAATCGAGTTAGTTTCTGAGAGATTTTTGGTGAGATTCCAGTTGGAGTCGCAAGACTTAGGGATGAGTAGAGACGATGTGTAATTGGTAGATCACAGTCTGAGTTGAGCAATCGACTAGTGGATGAAACGTCACCTTCCGTGACAGGAGTTGCGTTGTCCCCATTTCTGGGAGAAGAAAAGGAGATAACAAGTTCCCGGTTTCAGAGTTTGGAGTTAAACCCCATGGGGTAGCATAGGGATAAAACCTTTTCACCAGAGTATTTGGGTAGTATGTTTGCTGCGAGATATTTTGATACCATGAGAGAGTCATTAGTAGGACTAAGATGGAAGAGAACAAGGAGGTGCCTTAACGAGGGAGGCATATTTTTAGCAGTAGTTCCAGGTGATCAAGAGGACCATATAGGGGCGGTGGCCCTTGTTGTCTACGTTGTGTATTGAATGTGGGAGTGAGGTCTCTTGCTTTTATGATGATTCCCGTGGTGGGAGGCTTGTCGAGGAATCAATGAAGGGGTGCATGATAGTGTAGTATTTTGAGATTAAGATTCTGGTCTATTCGAAATAGTTGGGGTATCCAGCGGTGTGTCGGTCTGAGGCTTCGAGATGACCAGAGGCAGTCACGTTAGGAAGATTCTGAGATTTCTGTCGGAGTTGCAGGATTTATGGATTTGGTTGGTTTCTATTGGGAAGATCATTGAATGATTACTTGGTACGTTCTAAGAGTCAAGTGTAATGTACCGGGTAAAACAGTATGGAGTAGATTGTTGGTATGCCAATTGGTGATGGTTCGAACCCAAAGTGGGGGAGAACTGGGTATTCTATTGGAAGGATCAACGATTCATTCAAGTGCGGGTAGAGAACTAGTTATGGAGATCTGCGGTGCCGACACATGAGACTTGGTTTATTAGTGGATGAGGTGAGGTGCAAGGTTGTAAGATGAATGAGTATGAGTTTAAGAAAGGATGAGTGAATCCATGGCAGTTGGCCGTTGATCAGAGAATTTATTGTGGCCATGGATTTTTCGGGTTTACAAATATTGAGTTTGAGGTGGTTGGATTGCTGAGTTTGGGGCACACTAGCTGAGATTTGTGGGTATAGGCATATATTATGATCTATACTCCAGGAGGGGCATCAGTTGATTTGTCAACCAATTTTAGAGTCAGTATAAGTAGTTTCGTATGGGTGGTGATCAGTAGAGGATGGAACCTCGCATTTTGGCAACGTGTTTTCAGTCATTGACGATTCCTCCATGTTTCAGTTCGCGAGATGAGAGTATTTTGAGGTTTCGAGTTGTGTGAGTGGAAGAACAGTGGTTGAGGCAAGACATCATGAGATGTTGTGAGGGTGTACCGAGGTACCTGAGTACGATGTCCTAATTTTTGGTCATGTTGAGACTCGAGTGTAAGATGGCGAGTGGAGTACCGAGAGATTTTTGTTCCAGGGGGAACCCATCGGCTATGTGTCGTCGGAGTGGGAGTGTATAATGGTGTATCTGTGCTGAGAAAAATGTCGTCCCTTCGAGAATTTACATCAAGGAGTGGTGGTGCATAAGCTGGGTGGGTGTAAGCACCTATCTAGGTTGAGCTGCAGAGCATGATTTGGTGAACTCATTGTAGTGATGTCTTGATGATGAGATTATGGTTGATAAGAGAGTGAGTGGATCCGGGTAGGAATAATCGCTTAGGATTATCAGGAGAAACCATGGAGTGAGCCCATGGCGAGTCAGTGAACGAGAGAGTCTTGTAAGACTACGACGAGCCATAGCATTCATGAGTCAGTGGGAAAGGGTATCGTGGTACTATGGGAAGCCGTAGTATTTGCCAATCATCAAGAGAGTGTCGTGATACTGTGGGGAGCCAGAGTACTCACTAGTTAGCAAGAGAGCGTTGTGATACTGCGGGGAGCCGCAGTACTCAATGGTTAGTGAGGGGGTGTCATAAGCCTACGGGGGGGGGGGGGGGGGGAAGGGGGAACCGTAGCACTCAGTAGTCGATAAGGGTGAATACTGTTCTGCGGGGAGCTGTAGTATTCACTAGTCAAAGTATGACGCAAAGGAGTTCTTAGGCTTAGATAGCCTTACCACTTGAGTCTTCTGGAACCCGGTTGCCGGACCAGGGCCGAGACTGGGGTCTCCGTGTTGGACGAGGATTGTTGTATCTTGGGTTATGGAAGGATTGCTGTGGAATCAGACTATCGAGTTGAGTTTGGGACAATTCCTGTATTGAGTAGGCGAGATGAGGTTTCGGATTCGCATATGGGTTCCATTTTGAGAGGTATTGTGTGTCATCTGATGTCTTAGACAAGAGTGGGTCAGTTCTTCTATATAGGAAGGACCTAGAGACATATGAAACTAATGAGTAGTAGGCAACAGAGGTCAATGGTGAAGATGATTTCAGTTGGGGTTGTAGTATTCGCTTGGGGTAAAGCGAACTTCGTGACTAGTGTGTCACACTGGGCCGAGACAGTTAGTGTGAGAAGGAAGTTCGTAAGACGTTTTGGGGTATGCAACGGGTAACCTTTGGTGGTTCAACTGTTGGGTCGGGAGTTGACCTGGTGCTTAGTGTTGAAAGGGATATTTGAGAAGGTTTTGGGGCTTATGATTGAGAGATGTCAGAGGATACTTCTGAGTAAGCATGATAAGTTTCATGTTTCTAAGGACAGGGTGTTAAGAGTTCATTGTTCAGATCGGTTTTGATTGAAGTACATTTGGTGGGTTCCTGGTGATGTGATCCTTTCATTCGTTGGAGTATGATCTGGATCATCTTGTATGTTTGGTAAGAGTGATCAGTAGCCAATTTTTTGGCATTGACTTGTTTAATCAGTCACAGCGAGAGAATCAGAGGGGTAGTAAGTTATCGGGGGTCTGTTATTCGAGGATCAAATAACATGGTGATATCCTAAGAGGGCAGTCTGGCAGTGAGACATGCTACTAGAGTTTCCAGATTCTTGAGAGTCATATGGGGTAACATAACGGCATGAGGGTCTGTCCTTTTCCTGGTTGGGAGTTTCTGTTTGGATTTAGGTGCTTCTGGAGGAAGATAACCATGTGGTATGAGATCCTTTCGATGGTACCTTTTGGGTTTCTGGGTTCAATCTATGTGTTATGGAGGAGCGATTTCGTGGGTGAAATCTAATTTAAGTGGATCAGAATTGTAACATCTGGATTTTTAGGTATATCATTGTAAGAGCAAAATTTTGAGATTTATGGAGCGTCTCGATGAGTTGTGAGTCCAACTTGTCGAATAGAGTCGAGTTATCCACATGTGTTTAATGAACTGACTTGAGGAGTTAGTATGCCGACTCGCCGAGTTGGTGTTGTGCGAGGAAACCCAAAATTCCCGCGGTTGGCCCTATTTAAGGGGACTTATAACCTCAAATGTGCCTCACCAACTGCCCAACTCTCCTGTGTTAAACACTTAGCGGCCATTGAAGATAAGAAATAGTGCTTGAGCTAATATCAAGTGTTTTTGGTGAATCTTTGGAAGGAAAGGAGTGAGAAACAAGCAAGGAATGAGAAGATGCTGTGGGATCTAGCATTTCTTCACGTGGAGCTTCTGTAGAAGGTATAAAGCCTAAACCTTTCTCATCTTATTAGTTGGATCTCATGATTATGGAATTAAGGGTTTTTTCTACCTTTTATTGGGACAATAAGTGCATGGAGTCTATTAGGGGCCTAGACTTAGGATCTGGAATTTGTGAGATCCAGAGAGTCCAAATATTATAGCTTTATTCAACCATATAAGAGTTATTGTGGTTAAACATCTCTGTTAGAGTTATATTGGCATTTAGAGAAACATATGCCACTCATGGACGTAAAGCTTGTGACTTTATGTGATAATCGAGCCCTAGGAACGTAGATCTAAAGTTTAGGAAGGTCTTGTTCCCTGAAATCATCCGACTGAGAAATGAGTCTGAATGGACTCGCCGAGTCGATGAGCCGACTCGGCGAGTCTGTTGGGCTTTGTCATGATAAGCTTGATCATGTGATAACTCGACGAGTTGGGGGTTAACTCAGCGAGCTAAGCTGGACCTTCACGATACTTCCAAGGAAACGAGTGGACTCTATGAGTCACTTAGGTGCACTCGGCGAGTCGGCTCAAACAGGGACTGCTGACTCGAGTTGACTTATGTTGACTCTAGGGTTTGGTCAAACATGAGTAATGGAGACCATGGAGGGGTAAAATGGTCTTTTACCCACTTCAAGAGTTAGAAAGAGGAATAATAACCTTTGGTTTACTTGGAGTCGAGAATATAGTATTTATTGAGATACTTATCCTATGTGTTAGGTGGTGGCAAGTTCGAGATTCTAGTGCGAGGATGATTGCTTGCTGTCGAGGTGAGTCTTCTCACTATACTTACCATGAATGGTATCTTTGTGTGATGGAGATGTCTTATGTGTTTATATTAAGTACCGAGATATCCTGCATTTTGTCTATGTGATTTATGTTGTGTATTATTTTGTGCTTACTGAGTTAGGACCGGACGGTCCACCTGAGTTATGGGACCGGAAGGTCCCACTGAGACACATTGACCGGAGGGTCTTACTGTGTTATAGCCTAGAGTGGCTAATGTGTTGTGTGTGGTGTTTTGGGGAACTCACTAAGCTTCGTGCTTAGCGTGTTATGTGTTTCAGGTTTTCTCTGGATCGTGGGAAGGCACCCGCTTAATTGTACACACTAGTGAAAGAGTTATGTTTTGAGGATCCTCGATTTTAATCAAACAATTATGGAGTTGTGAGTTTTCAATTAAATAAATTAGATTTTTTTGAAATGTGTTATGAGAATTATGTGATTTTAAATGAAAAAAATTGTTTGAAAATTTTTGGTGTTACATAATGGAAGACATATAATATTTGGAATAACAGAAACAAGTTAAACCCACCAAGGATATTCTTGCAAAGTTTGGAAAGAAAACAAGCACAACCATAGAAGAACAACAACAACTAACAACCTTTGTAGTTCTTTGGATCCTCTTGGGATGCTTGGAAGTTGATGAAGAATGATGAATTTTAGAGACACCAACAAGAAGCCAACTTTATGAAGAATGCTAGTTCTTTTGTATAAAACTCTTAAGACTCTTAAGCTTTATGTTCTTATCAAAATAAGAATATAAAGAGAGAATCCATAAGCAAGTAAACTCTCCATGGTATAAACAAATGAGAGAAACCTACATCCAAGAGGATGTTACAGTTTTGCTTGGTGTAAGGTATAACACAAAGTGAAAACCCTTCTTTCATTTATATAGCATGCATAATATATATGGGACTTTAAGCAATAAGCACCCATACTTCTACTTGCTAGATTATTTCCCATACTTCTCATTACTTTTACATTAAATAAGTATAAGACCATGCTCTTCTTTTGAATAACCAGTTGAAAGCACCATGCCTCTCATTACTTTACATTGAACTATGTTAAAAGTCATACTCTTCCTTTTTTACTCTTATTTTATAAAATAATAAATAAAAGAAGACAAAACCTTTCTTTTTGATAAATCAAGTTAATAAAATATAAACTTTAACTTTTTTGTAAAAGACAAAAAGAATTCCTCTAGTCCAAAATGTTGTGCATGACTTATTAATGGATACCATATGAATTATTTTTGATGTTACTTGCTAATGAAAATTATTATTTCCTAGAAATAAATAATTTCCAATTTAATTATAAGAGTTTATTGAATATTTATTAAAATCAATTTCTAATAAATAATCAATTATATCAAGTTGTTGTTAGTGTGTCGTTTTAGTATCATATGTTAATTAGTAATATCACTTTAATATGTTGCTTGAGCATATTAGGTCTTTCATTGTTAAGTAAGTACCCATATATTCTTTAAGAACTAAGTAGATGTTACCCTTTTCTTTTTCAAATTGTGAAAGAGTGGGATTGCATATCATAGGGAATGTATATGTTTGTTTATATTTCACATCATATATGCTAAATTGAATGTATATGTTTGTTCATAATGTGAAATAATAGGTAATGAAAGGATAGGATTTCATGTCACGCTTCCATATATTCTTAATATGACTTATTCTTTAAGATTATAGTATATGCTACACAATTTTTTAAACTATAGAAGAATGGGATATGGAATCATATATTCTACAATGATATGTATGTCTGTTTTGTCTATATATTCATAACAAATGTATTTGTTTGTTTTATACATATATGTCACCCAATAAATGCTTAAATAATGAATTTGTATATGCTTCACATCATATAATAGAAAGTTATGGTAGTAACTAATAATTGTGATAATTAACACAAATTTGAATACTTCTTTGCATGTTTGTTTGTTATTGTAGTTTCACAAAATCACAAGTAGAACCATAATGAGAAATACATAGTTGAAATAGAAGTTGTAAAAGAATTAACAATGGCTAAAAAGGTGAAAAGGTGGAAAACATTAAAGGAGGAAACATAAGTAAGCAAAAAATAAGGAACTTACAAAAGAAACATTGTAAATGAACAAGTGCTGCAAAGGTTAAAGACATTTAAGAGTATCATTGTTTTCATTTTGGTTTATGGAAAACGATATTTTTTTATAGGTTTGGTTTTATTTTATGTCTTACCTTGCTAGTACTCTAGCTGGAACCTAGTAGTTTTTTGAAGTTTTCTTATGAAAAAATATACTTATTTAATAGGATTTGTGGTTGAATAAAGAATTATATTTTATGGATATTATTGTGCCACAATAACATAATCATGAGGTGTTATCTATTCCATTTTATAGGAATTGATAATGAAAGAGGATCGCTAGTAATTGCAACACGTTCTTACAACTAAAACATTAATAACAGATATAACAAGTGATACAAATGAACCTTATTAAATTTTAAAACATGGTATTGTGCAAATTAAATTATTGGTACTGTAACATGAGTACTAAAGTCTGCTCTCAGAGATAGACCAAATTGTAAATTTTTTGGTGTACAAAAGAATACATGATTTGATTCTCTAAGAATTAATATTTTTATACTTGCATAGAAATATGATTACAAACAATATGTTGGAAATATTTATATATGATAGTCACTGGAAATACGTTGATTATTAATTTACATTTTCTAACAAACATTTTCAAAATGTTTCAGGTTGGAAAGATCCTGGAGATTCAACAAGTATTTGAAGAACCAGATGTTGGAGGACTTGAAGTTGTCATGGAGCACTTGTTGTACACATGGAGCACTAGAAGTTTACATGGATTACTTGAACATGGACAACTTGCAGCTTACATGGAGCACTTGCTGAAAGCAAGTTGGACCATCATGATCTCAGATAGCACATCTAGATCATTTGTGGCACATCAAGATATTGGTGGATCATCTGGAATATTGATGGCTCATCAGAGACATTGTTGGCTTATCCACAACTCTATGGCTCAAGAAGATGGTGATGAATTAACATGAATACTTGGTGGCTCATCTCAAGTCAATGGATCAACATGATCAAATTAATGGTTCAACAAGGTTGCACATGGCACATCATGTACACTGATGGCACATCCAAATACTCACTGGCACATTTATTTCGTCCATGGTCCATCATGAATACGTGGTTATACATCTTCAAGTTCAAGACACATTCCAACATTCAAGAAACAACTCAATTTAAGGAACGACACTTTTGGAAGTTGATGACATCTTATAAGACAATAGAGCAACATGATGCTCAAGTTGCTCATCATATTTTCAATGTTGATCAAGAAGGCTCAAGAAATATGAAGACTTAAATCTTGGATGGAACCCTAACGGAATTGGAGTATTCCATCCATTCTTAGTTAAGTAGGGAAAAGGTATCAACTTATGACTAAGTCATGATGACGTGTCAACACCTGATGTGTCAAAACATATCATGGGCTTTTCCAAAGCCTATAAATAGGCCCATTGGGATCCATTATAAAGTTGCTCAATTTTGATAATTCCCTGCTCTTCCTACTTCATTCCTACTTACTCTTCTCAATTGTTGTTTAGACTAGTTCTCAGAGAGCCATTTGAGTGTTTTAGTGTGTTTACTATTCAAACACATGTAACTGAGTCTTTATGAATATGAGACACATTTGAATCATTGATCTTAAGCATTAAAAAACGTTTTTACCATTAACTTGCTTGATTCACAACTCTTTAATTACCGCATTACTTGCCACTTGATGATTCTGAAACTCTGTTTCAGTATTTTCAACACTTGGACTCTGTAAGTCTGGATATACTAGATTTTTCTCCCTTTTTTTACTTGGTATCAGAGCAACTAAATTTCTCATATTTTCAGTTAGTATCAGAGCTCGTACGATGGACCTTGAGACTTAGAAATTTTTTGAGAAAAAATATCTTTTTTCAAGTTTCAAACTAGTATCACTTGTTCTCAATGGCAAGTGTTAATCAAAACCAAAATGTTCTCTATTCAGTTTCAGTTGCAAACAGTCTTGGAGCAGGAAATCGTGTATCTATCCTTGTGCCAATTGAATACACTTCATCGGCAGATCGCATCAAGTACTACCTGGAGGTCATGACTCTGACATCTGGACCTTCAGTTCCACTAGGAAACACACTGCATAAATTTTGAAAGATATTAGAGTTCCTGAAGCCGATGTCTCTCCTGAAACCTCCCATGTTGTTTATGGATCTGTTTCTACTGCTGCTCAACTTTGTGAGAGGAAAATCAAGAAGTTTGAGGCTAAGGCAATGCAAGAGCTTATCTGTAATTCCTCATGCAATCTATGAGCAACTTCCCGATGAAGATAAGAGTTCACCCTTCAACGTCTAGAATGCCCTCAAGAAACAATTCGAGGGGCCTGCCAAGGTTCTTGTAAAGAGGAAGAAAGTTGCATTGCTATATATGGACAACTACAAAATATTACCTCATGAAACTCTCTTTGATGCATATTCTAGGTACAACATTGTTGTAAACATGGTAAATTAGCTCAAATATGAAAGATATTAAGAGGATTTCAATATGAAATTCTTGAACATACTATCTCCTAAATGGGACACATTGCACATAATCATGCTACAAACTACAATCAACCTGGATACTATGTCTTTGTTTCATCTGTACGCTGAACTTCAACAGCATGAGCCTAAAGTCAATAAGCTGACTCAAGGAACTCCCTTTGATAATCAATGACTTGTCATGGGAAATTCAGCAACCATGGCAAATCACTATTAAAGCTTGTTTGCACATCATAATCCTATCCCAAACCACTTTGCTGACCAGTTTTCCAACCAAGGATATGGAGCGTATCCTTATCAAAGTTTAAGTTTGGCTTAACAATACAATCAGAATGCCTACATGCTAACTCAACAACCTTTTCAGATAGAAAATGGGTATATGGCAAATCACCAAGCTTTCAATGGAGCCACAATGAAATCTCCTCAAATCAATGAGGAAAATGAGTATGAAGAATGCATGGCACTCCTAACCAAGTTCAATCCAAACTTCAAGAAGTCTGTGAACAAGCCAACTGGGAACTTCAGAGCACAAAGTTATCAGCAACCTGAACACTATCATCAAAACTCTAGAAACTTCCAAGGAGTGTAAAACAATCAACAAAGCTTCAACTCTCAAAACTCCTCCATCCAACAGAAGTACAATTCTTAGAATTCAAATTCTTATTCTCAGAGGTCAAACATAAGAGTTCATTATAACAAGTCGAAGTCTTATGATAATGATGAATTGATTAGTTGCCACAACTGTCAACGTGAGAATTATTTGGCTAAACATTGAAAAATGAATAGTAATAAGGTCAAAGATGAAGTATACTACCTTCAGAAAGTTAAAGAACTCAAAAAGAAATCAAAGGACAAAGTGTGGAAATCTGGGAAACTGATGATGAATCAGATCAAGTAGAAGAAACAAAAGCCTACAAGAACTATTTCTGCTTGATGTCTGATAATGAAAAAGAGCCTTCTCCTCTCCATAAACAAGTTGTTGAGAAGGTAAACTTTATGCTTCATGATAATCATTTAACAGTTGAGTCTTTTCTAGATGCCATTGACCATATTTCTGAAATAATCAAAGAATATGTCCCCAATGTTGAATATCGTCTTAGTTACTCCAAAGACGAACTGAATGCCACTCAGTTCAGATTTGAAGAATTGAGATGTAATATAGCTAAGTTAGAGAATGAACTTGCAATCAAAATTGAGGAACATCTTACATCAGTTGAAAAATATGAAATTGTATTGAATCAACGTGACATTATTGGAAAAGACAATCGTGAGATGGATGCGTAAATCAACACAAAAATCAATAACTATAAGGCATCCAAAACCCTTCTTAGAAAACTCGCATGCTATTCTCTCTTGACCAAAACCATCATGGATCAAATATGGTCTTGGTTATGATGAAATGAACAAGCAAATCATGAGTCCTAACACTCAACTAGATTTGATGCCTTGTGATCCAAGTCTCTTCACTGGAGACAATGAGGATCAAGAAGAGGTGGTGACCTGCTGTCCAGATGTAATTACCACTTCATTCTCAATCATTCCATTAGAAGTCACAAAATACCATGATCTTTTAGACTTGAACACTAAGTCTAGCTCCCCAGTTGAATATTCACATGAATGTACCACAATGGAATGTTTCAATTCAGAAGATGCCACTTCTGAAAATCCTGATATCATTGGCTGAAAATCTAATGGTAAACAACCCAAATCATATGATCTAGTAGGATACTCTAAGTCTAAACCCATTGAATTCCTCAGTCAAGAAAGATTTCAATCTCTTAATGCTTCAATCTATGGAACAAATGACATAGGATGTAAATATTCTAGGAAACAACAGACTAGGAAGTCTCTAATTTAAGTCAGCAAGGATGATGTAACATCCCCCTCTGGCACGTATCACAATATTGTCCGCTTTGGGCCACTCGGCACGAGGACTTCCCAGGGGGTCACCCATCCTGGTACTACTCCCGCCCGAGCACGCTTAACTGCAGAGTTCTTATGGGATCTGCTGCCCTCACGGCTTTAAAACGCGTTGTGATAGGGAAGGTATCCACACCCCTTATAAGGAATGCTTAGTTCTCCTTCCCAGCCGATGTGGGATCAGATCTAACCCACTTATAGTTGTAACAGCCCGGAATTCCAAATATTGATATAATTATGATTTTGGGGTGTTTTAAGAGGGGACTCGGCGAGTTGGAGCCTAGACTCGCCGAGTAGGATCGCAGACCGGGTCGCGGGTTCGCGACTGGACTCGACGAGTTCAGATATGGACTCTTCGAGTCTACGCTGTTTAGCGAAAACCCTAACCATTCAGGTTTGGGTCGTATATAACGCATTATATGCCGTCATTGTTCGTCTTTTAGTCGATTAAGAAGAACCCTAAGCGGCTGTGGGCATCTAGAGCAAGATTGAAGGCCATTGGTGACTTGAAGAGATTGTGGTGCAAGGAGGAGAAGAGTCTTGACTAAAGGAACTGCAAGGGATTCGAGTTCTGAGGTTTGGGGACACAGAGAGTGCGTTATTCAGGTAACATTTCGAATCATTTCTGTTATATTGATGTGTGCATGGATCTAGGGTTTATGGAACCCATTTGGTGATTAGATGGATTATTACCTTGTTACCCGAACGAATATAACCCTGTATTAGGACCTTTAGAGGTCCAGAAGGTCCCATGCTTGTGTATTTCGAAACCATAACTATCCCAGGATACAGTTGAGCGGTTGCATGGCATGGACTCGCCGAGTCGATGAACAGACTCGGCGAGTAGCTTGAAGATTAACTGGGACTCGTCGAGTTGTTCTTTAGACTCGGCGAGTTGAGTCGGGGTGGCCCCGCGATTCTTCTAGGAGGAACTCGTCGAGTAAAAAGGGGATACTCGACGTGTAGAAAGGGAATCTTAAGGAATCGGTGAGTCAAGGGCGAGTGGACTCAGAGTCGTTGAACTCGGCGAGTCGTGGGGTGACTCGGCGAGTTAGGTCGCGGGTTAAGCGAAGTTCTGAGTATGGGGACTCGGCGAGTCATAGGATTGACTCGGCGAGTAGGGTCAGTCAGGGGTTGACCTTGACCGTGTCTTTGACCAAGGATTGACCAGTGGTTCCAGGGGTATTTTGGTAATTGTTGTTTATTGTTTGAGTTCAGGGCATTGGTGGCTGTCCAGAGGTGGAGATCGTATCAGTGATCGGAGCAGCTTGAGCTATCTGTTCAGTCGGCAGTTTCGAGGTGAGTTATCCTCACTATATCGCTAGGGTTTATGGCACCAAGGCCGACCCTTTAATCGGATGGATATCCGGGTAGTTGTCAGTTGTTATATGTTATGGGCCGGAAGGCAATACATGTTATGGGCCGGAAGGCATTACTATGTGGACCGGAAGGTCATGGCCTGGAAAGGCGTATGTATGCATTTAGTATGTTGACTGATTCATAGGGTAATGTTATGCTACTGACCGGCCAGACCGGTATCTTGTGTAGAGTAATGCTATGATATGTGATCTGTTGATCGATTGTTGTCTATGAACTGCTATATGATTATTTGTTATGTTATATATGCATTTTATGCTTATGGGCCGGAAGGCGATATGTTATGGGCCGGAAGGCAATATGTTGTGTGATGGACCGGAAGGTCGGCGTGGGTAGGACCGGAAGGTTTACCCAGCATGGACGGAAGTCCCCTGAGACACATGGACCGGAAGGTCAGGGCCTGGAAAGGCGTATATGTGGTTGGTATTCTGGGGGTATCTCACTAAGCTTTCGGGCTTACAGTTGTGGTTTTATGTTTCAGGTTCTCAAGAGTCTGTGGCAAGGCAAAGGCGTGATCGTACTGTTCCTCGCGTTGGTGTTTTATGATATGAACCTGGGAAATTACTCTCTTAAATAATGTATTGAAAACCTTTTTGTAACAACGTTAATAAAATGGGTGATTTTGAAAAGTTTTAATTGTTTTGAAATTTTGGATGTTAGAAGTTGGTATCAGAGCCTTGGTTTGAGTGAATTGGGGAAACACTCGTGTGACTCCAGTCTCAAATCGAGGAGGATTTTAAAAAGAGAAATTAAAATGGTTTTCAAATTTAGTAAAAGGAGGACGCGGAGGTACGATCAGCCGGAGCCAGTAAGTAACCCCAAGATACCATACGTGATATTGTTTTATTGAGCTTGATAGAACAGCATGCTAGAGTTAGGCTAGGGATCTTCAGGAATTCATGATAATGTTGCCTGATTTGTGATGCCTGTAGCCTAGGGTCCCTTATGGGATATTCTCAGTGTTCCTCTAGTGGTGAGGGTTGATAGTTGTTATGCATGTTCCCTAGGGTATTGTGGTAGTACTTCATACAAATATGGGTAGGTGTGGAAGGTAGTATGGGCCCGTACTACTGAAAGCACAGGACCCATACGCGTATCAGGGAAACCATGGTCTCTGGGGTAGGGCTGCGAGAGTTGGATCCCAGGATTTTGGGAAGTGTCTGAGATTGGTAGGGTGTCTTCATTATGGAGATCTCGAGGCATGATGATAGTGGATCCGGATCAGGATCGGGAGCTGGAGAGCGAGTTCCGGGTGGATCGGTGTCGTCGAAGGTTATCGATCGGACGAGCACGAGCGAGCGGGATGCGAGGATTCGTGAGGCCCTGCATGATGGGGTTGCTGCATTGTTCCGGGCTGAGTTGCCGGAGTTGTTTGGGTCGATCAAGACCGCCATGAGTGAGTATTTTGATGAGCGATATGCGGCTCTCGCAGAGACGTTTGCCGCGGCAGTTACAGCGGCTGTAGCAACGTCAAAGAGAGGAGCTAGTCAGAGTTTTCAGTATCGGGACTTCTATTATACGAAGCCTCCCACATTCGATGGAGTTCAGGACCCGATTGTCTCCATGAGATGGTTATCAGACGTGGAGGGGTGTTTCTTCACGAGTTTATGCCCTGCTGATCAGAGGGTGAGGTGTGCTCTGAACCTGTTGAGGCTAGGAGCGAAGGATTAGTGGAGATTGACTACGAGGTCATTTTCCGATGCGCAGAGGGCTGCGGTTTCATGGGATCAATTCAGAGAGATGTTCAGTACTCGCTATGTTCCGCGGAATGAAAAGGAGAGATTGGCTCGGGAGTTCTTTGAGCTGAAGCAGGATTTGGAGTCGGTGACTGAGATCACCAGGATGTTTATTGAGAGGGCGATGTTTTGCCCTGAGTTCGCTTCAGAGCAGGCTCAGATGTCCAGATATCTGAGTATGCTCAAGGGGGATATCAGACAGTTCATGTCTGCGCAGAGGTGCGAGACCTTGTTGGAGTTCCAGGAGGCCGCCATGCGGCGTGAGTTAGAGGTTGAGTTGCAGTTGTGTGAGCTGAGGCAGGCTCCGATGCAGTCGCAGCCAGCGCCGAAACGGTCCAGTACCGTCGATGTAAAGTGGGGGAAATCGGAGCGGCCACACTTGTGGGAAGTGTGGGAGGGGTCACACCGGAGTTGCTGGTCCGGTGGTGCATGCCGCAGGTGCGGAAAAGAGGGGCACTATGCGCGGGATTGTCGGCAGTCAGTGCCGATTCGGGATTTGAGGATTTGTTATCAGTGTCGGCAGGTTGGACATTTGAGGGTCAACTGTCCACATCTTTCTGCAGGACCGGTGCAGACTCTAGCACCGGCCACCTTGAGGAGTTCAGGAGGAGGACAGGATGGAGCAGAGCCCCAAGGGCTCAGGGTCGTGCTTATCGGCTTGCGGCAGAGGGAGACGGAGCAGTGCCGGAGGCAGCTGCGGGTATGATGCTTTCTTGATGTCTTGATTAGCTTGCGTTGATTGTGGCGTATTGTTTGTGCTGGTATCTGGTGTGGATTTCGATGCGGTATTCGTTGTTTCGCGGGTTTGGCATGGTTATGGATTGGTGTTTCAGGTTTTCGCTTTGGCATTCGTTGTTCCCTGATGGTTTAGTATGGTTATAGTTTGGTGTTTTGGTGCCGGTAGCCTTGTGCGGTTTTCGATGCGGTATTCATCCTTTGGCAGGTTGTGGGTTTGGTTACGGGTTATTGTTTGGGAATTCCGTTGGTTATTGTCCGTGAGGGTTGATAGTAGAGATGCGGCACTGGGTTGAATGTCGGGTAGCATCTGCAGTCGTGGAGTGGATAATTGAAAGACCGGATTCTTTTGAGCGGATTGATCAGGGAGGAGATGTGTTTTGCTGAGGGTTGCTTATGCTTGAGGGAAGCAGTCAGTGTGTAAGTGTTCTCTCTGTGCCGGGTTGTTCTGGAAGGTCGTTAATGGCGATCGGCGGCTGTGAGTCAGTGTTTTAAGTGGGGGAGAATTGGAGAATTCTCCGGGAGATCGATGAGTATGTGAGGGTGCTTAGCTGTTGGGATTCAGCAGTGTTCTGTCAGCTCAGAGTATATGCTGACAAGAGCGATTGTCGAGTACGCGGGGCGGGATACAGACCTAGGGCATTTGAATGTGGAGGCCCGGGAGCAGGCCGGGATCAAGTTTGAGTAAGTAACCGGGGTTATGCGATCAGAGTATTTGTATGCTTGATGTACGTGATGGGTTGTACTGCGTTAATCCCACGGGATTTATGTTGTGCATGTTTCTAGAGTTGGAACCGGAAGGTTCCCAGAGTTTAGTATGTTGACTGATTCATAGGGTAATGTTATGCTAGTGACCGGCCAGACTGATATCTTGTGTAGAGTAATGCTATGATATGTGATCTGTTGATCGATTGTTGTCTATGAACTGCTATATGATTATTTGTTATGTTATATAAGCATTTTATGCTTATGGGCCGGAAGGCGATATGTTATGGGCCGGAAGGCAATATGTTGTGTGATGGACCGGAAGGTCGGCGTGGGTAGGACCGGAAGGTTTACCCAGCAGGGACGGAAGTCCCCTGAGACACATGGACCGGAAGGTCAGGGCCTGGAAAGGCGTATATGTGGTTGGTATTCTGGGGGTATCTCACTAAGCTTTCGGGCTTACAGTTGTGGTTTTATGTTTCTGGTTCTCAAGAGTCTGTGGCAAGGCAAAGGCGTGATCGTACTGTTCCTCGCGTTGGTGTTTTATGATATGAACCTGGGAAATTACTCTGTTAAATAATGTATTGAAAACCTTTTTGTAACAACGTTAATAAAATGGGTGATTTTGAAAAGTTTTAATTGTTTTGAAATTTTGGATGTTACAGATGAAACCTTGAAGATTGTGAGTAATGAGAAAAATGTTGTTGAAATAATCAAGAGACCTTTCGTTCCAATAAAAATCACTTCACCCAATCCAAAACAACATGAGACAATTGTAAAGTTAACTAATGTATCTAAAGATAAGAGAAAGTGAAATTTGATGTTTCTAAAGAACAGGGTCGTGATGGGTTTTGAGCATAACAAACAATCATATGTGTGAATGCAACCCTAAATGTTTTGATCTATGTTTTCTCTAATTGAACATACAAGTATTGAACATAAAAAGGAAAAATCCTAGGAACCGTATGTTATAATAAAAATTTATATCTAGGGTTAGTAAACATACATTTGATTGTTACATAGTAATAACAATTCAAATTCTTAGTGTTGTTAAAGCTTCGAGAACTAGCACCACAAATGTTGTGCCTCTAATGGTTGACACCCAACACTAGCAAGAGCATGAGAGAGAGAGAGGAGAAGGAGAGGGGGATTTTTGAATTCTCTTCTAAAGATATGGTGGCTGATAATACAAGGGTGAAGGGCCCTTTATATAGTGCAACAAGGATGCCTTGAATAAGCCTTATCTGAATATACTATTAATATTTCAAACTTGACAATTGTCCACCTCCTTAATTATTCATTTGTGATAATCCAGAAGCCCTAGAATTATCCTAAAAATGTTCCACCCTCCTCCAAGGAAGGTTCTGGACCCTTTTGCTCAACTATTGAACAATTGTACTTTTAGTCCCTGCACTTTTAATTAATTCCTTTAATCCCAAAATTAATTCCAAATTAATTTATGATTAAATATTAATTAAATAATATGATTTCTAATTAATATATTATTTTCATAATACATTAATAAATCATTTATTTCAATTTATTAATCAAATAATAGATTCAACCTCTCTCTCCAAATGTCGTCCTATCTACTTGCATGTTTTGAGGGCAACCCAAAAGGCATGTGCTACTATAAATTCAAGTATATAGCAATTATAGTTATGAGCTTAGACACCTAATCCAACAGTTTCCCACTTGGATAAGTCTAATAACTATAGTTTCCAGTATAACTTCTAAAACTTATTAGCAAATCGTATCTCTTAAAGTTGTTGTCGAACTCTAAGGCAGTCAGTTACTTGTCCTAAGATAAGTGATCAAATATTCCTCCATTCTACAAGATATCATATAGACATAAGACATGGATTATAATCAATGTCTCTGTCCAAGATTTGTTTTCTGATTTCTGATTTATGACGACTAAAATCAGACTACTAATTGAACACATCAATTCAGTCCAGGTTTGACCAAACACTTTAGATGTTGACATCAAATCATCGAGGGGCCTATAGATATCGCTTTTCCCATTAGGGTAAATGGAACGGATAAACTTAGACTTATATGGTTTCACTATTTACTCATCAAATCACACACAACAATACACTTTATAACATCAAGTTACTGATGCGTTTACTTATTATCAATGCACAACTGACTTGTGAACAACAACTCATATATCTCGGTTTCAAGAATATAAGATATTATCGTCTCAAAAATACTCGTGATAAAATCCATGAAGTAATTCTTTGAGCGTGGGTTTATCCAATACTCAAAATCCCCATTTTCCAAGTACTCATGAACATTGTAGAAAAACTATTGCTATGTCTAATCCCCATAGACAATCTACAATTCAATTCTTGACAATCTTAATTTGATACTTACTTCTGAAAGTATGATTGACTGTGGATGTTGGAATAATCTAATTATTCGGGAAGTAAAACATGCAAAGTCAAACTCAATAATAACCTAATTAACTATGATCTCAAAACTATTGAATATAAATAAAAACCTTATTATTTAATCACCATATTTAATTAGACTTATTGTATAACGTTTCAAGTAATGAACTAAACACATTTGATTAAACATCAGTCATGTAATGTTATAAACATGCATACTATGTCTCTTTATGGTCCTTCCTTTGTCAACAAATCGATTGGACATTATTCCAACGATGCTCATTTCACAACAAATTCTTGTCGCTACTTAAAATGTATTAGAGTTCAACCTTACATGAGTTGTCCTTTTGTGATGACATGGCACCAAAGACACCAAAAATTAGCCAACGATTTCACAAAATGCTCCATTGAAAACTTGTTACTTAAAATAATTCCATGGTAAGGAAGTCTCAAATTCAAGACACACTCCTTGAACACCTTCCTTGCATTAAGGCCCTAACTTACATGTAGATTTCATTAATCAACTCCCATTATGAAAACCTTTCCATATTCCCATATGACTATCAATTTTGACCAAGAGTCATCTCAATCCAAAACATGTCACTATGTTCCTTCCAACCAATACTATAATTCCAACTGTCTATAATCAACCAATTCTTTGGTATAACCTTAGAATTTTCTTTACAGTTATTCAACAACTTTAGTCACACCCCGCTAAAGCTTTTATATTTGAAAATGAACTATGAGTGCCCTCTCCCCTAAATCTTTACGTAGCAAAACAATTCCCAAAGTTTGTGTCACAACCCACTAAAGCAGAAACACAAGGCGTGGCAGTATAAAAATTTTCATAGTAAAAGTTAAAGACAACAACAACCATAGTATTAAAAATCATTACAAATTTAAAATGGGTTTGAACAACTTTTAAAAGAAATTACATTGAAAATTGGAATACAACACATGTGAATGCTCCTAACAGTGAAGTGTCCCTAAGTTCCACTTACTCGATGTTTCCATAAAAAGCATGTAAAACGAGCGTCAACTATAAAAATAGTTGGTGAGTACTCACAGATAAAATAATAATAATAATAATAATATTGCTTTCATGAATTGAAATCAAAGTTTTGATAAAAGTTTCCATAAATATATATATATATATATATATATATATATATATATATATATATATATATATATATATTGCAAAATGAGTATTAAGTTTGCATAAAAAAAGTTCGTTGTTGTAATGAGAAACAAAGTTCATTGCTATAATTAATAAACAAGTTTATTGCCATAATAAATAACAAGTTTGTATGTGTATGAGCAAACAATGAGTTCCCAACCAAGCCTATGACTGATGCCCTATGCAGATCTATGTTTATCGTTCCATAGATTATATGGTATCATGCACTCCAACAATCGGGCGAGTGAGTAGTTGTCAGTTCCTAATAGCGCAATCCATAATGACCATTGGTTCAAAGAGTTAATGGTTGGATTAAAGTATGAAGGGAAGGGAATTAAGACGATAAGTTGTCATGTTTCGTGTTGCATAGACATACATAGCAAAATATAGCAAAATAGTTTGATACAAATCAATTTAAATACAAAGAACAAATAATAGTTTTTTCGGATATGCTTTTCCACCCCAAAACATAAAAACTGAAAATAGAGGAGTCGTGAATACTCACAATATGCATTTAGATGACGCAAATGGTGCCTTTAACTATGATCCACTTGTACCACTATCGATTCCTACACGATGTTACACACTAATGAGTCTATAATATAAAGCTAATACTAGTATATTTGCTACTACAATAGAATTATGCCAATATTGTGTCAAAATTTAATACTGATAAGTTACAAATTTTTTTCTGAAATGGTGAAGTTTTATAACTCATGTGATTAAGAAAATTTTGGATATTAATTTTCCAGATTTTTGTAATATCAATTGAGGGTATTTCAACACATTTAAATGTGTTTTAAGCTCTTAAACAGCCAAAATATTATCAAATAGTTTCCAAAAAATTTTCAAACTTTTCATTTTGATTCTAAATATAGTAGAGGTCTTCCATAATTTTTCCTTTGAATTTTTGATATGATTAACTATTTTTCCAAAATTTTAAGCCTTCATAACAATATAAATTTATGAAAAATAGCATCCTAATGATTAAAATTCCCTAACTTTTTTTGATACTGTCATTAGACATACTTAAGCTGGGAAAGATATAAAAATGGATATCTAAACTATTTAACCCAATTTTATAATTTTTATGCATTTATTCTAATAAAAATTGAAATAAATAGAAAACAGTTTCCAAAATTGCCCAAACTTTTTGTATTACTGTTATTAAACATTCTTAAGCTGGGAAAAAATGAAAATGGATTTGTAAACTGTTTAGCCCGATTTTATTATTTTTATTCATTTATTCTAATAAAAACTGAAATAAATAGAAAACTGTTTCCAAAATTGCCCAAACTTTTTGTAACACTGTTATTATACATTTAGAAGCTGTGAAAATAGAAATGATATCTTTCAATTAGTCTTTCTATTTTTCTTTGTTTTATCCTCTTAAATAATCATTAATTGGAGAATCAGTATTAAACAGTTGAAGTAAGTTACCAAATTTTTTGTAAACTTTATCTACAGTGTAAATAATCTGGGAAAAATCCTAATGGTGATTTTATATAGTGTAATCCGATTTTGTGGATTTTGGTGTATTTAATCTTATATAATAGAAGAAAAATAGCATACTGAATAGAAAATCATCCAAATTTTTATTTAGCATTCTAATATATTATAATGTTGTCTGGTAAATTTTCATGAATTTTGGATGAGTAGAAATATTATCCCCAATATTAGTCCATTATAAATACAAAAATAGGTGAAAATAAGAATGCATTATGAAAAATTATGAAAATAATTTTTTGAGTTCCACATTAGGTAGGATCTGCAAAAAAATATTATATAGCCTTTTTACATTCCTTAAAGTGGTTTTAAGATTTATTTGAATTAAACAAAAAGAAAATTCAAAACCATAGCAAACAGTAACAAAATCGATGAAACTCACTGAGATGTCATCATTTACTTTAAGTGTCATCCACGAATTTACCTAGGATTTATAGACCTCATAAAGTATTTTATATGAATTATTGCCGTAATTTATTGCAATAAATATAATAATTTGAGGAAAATGAATTATTTTCTAAAAATTTGTAGAACATCTCATTTTGTTGACGGAATTCTGGGAAAAATCCGATTTGATTAGAAAATTTGTTTTAGATATTTATTTGGGAATAAATCCTTTATGAATATATTTGAAAGCTTTTAACAACAAACTTTGTTCATCAAGCATCTAAGCTTGAAGATCATTACATGCATGTTGTTTTGAAGACCATTAATGAGTTTGAAATGTTCAAAAATCGTTTTTGAAAGAAAACTTAGAGTGCATGTGGTGATTTTCCACAAAAACATGTAGAAAAGTGCAATTTAATGATCTTGCCTTAGGTTTAGGTCCTTGGATTTCACCATTTACAACATGCATGTTGTTTTTGGATGAAATCCTACCATCATCATTATAAAAAACGTTAGTGTGTGTGTGCATGTTTATGTGTTCATGATCTTTCATTAGAATGAAGTAGAAGATGGAGAAAGTGTAAGACAACACAATGGTATGAAGGAAAAAGTGAAGGGATAATGAAAGTTTTGTGATTACCTCAAGAACAACACTTGATGATGAAGGTTTTGAGTGTTATGAGATAGTATTTTCTGGAAATTTTCATGGTTGATGGAGAGTGGAATAGAAAATAGTGGTGGTGGAGTGTGAGAGAGAGGAGAGTAAAAGAGAAATTAAGAGATGGAGTGAAGAGTGAGTGAAAATGAGTAGTGTGTGCCTTTTGAGTGTGAAAGAGAGATATGGGGAGAGAGGGATCCAAATTTTTGAGGTATAAAACCCTCTTTCTCTCTTACTTTTATAAAAATTTCAATTCTTTTATAAAATTATTAAACTTTTTATAAAATATACACCCTAACCCACTTTTTGTTCATGAAACCTTGATTTTTGACTTATAAATTAAGTGTGAATGTTAATGACCTAAATTTTATTTTCCTTGATTATATTTCCCCGAATTTAACTATTTTAAGATAATATTATAAGTTTCATAACTATTTTTATAGAATTCTTGATGTTAAATTTTATAAAATTTAGGTTTTAAGGCTTTTAGGGTTTTGAGATTTAATAAATCTTTGGATATCAAAATCCATAGAATCTTTGAGACTTCAATTTATATTATGGTATTATAACTTTTTTTATAGTTATAAACATTGTTTGTAACTTATTTTATCGTTTTATTGGCATTCTATGTAGTGATTCCGAGATTTAAGCGAAATTGAGGAATCAAGTATACTAGTCCTTGTTTTCAACTCTGACTTAAGTTGCAACGAGACTAGGACCTAATTTCTATCACTAGGTCAAGTGCATGATGTGTGTATATGATTAATGAAAGGGTGTTCGAGTCAAAGAGTGACCTAAATATGGATATTCACTACAGTTAAGTAGTTGTAGAATTCACATATTAATGTGAAATCTAAGTATACTATCCATTGATTCTAATTGTTTCCAAGTTTCTAGTAGGTTATAACTTAGTTTCTAGTTACTAAGTCTACTATGTGTCGTGCCTACACTTACAAATAAGTTTATCAAAATCTAGAACCGACTCGAATTTTTACGATTGTCATTGTTTGCAATTTGCAAATTTTATAATCTTTGTTTCCTACAATTAGTATTGCCAACTTACAACATTTAGCATAACTTCTATAATCCCATTAGCATAACAAATATTCCTCCATCCGCATAACATTTATGCTCCCACTAGCTTTAACATGTACCTAGAAATCAACTAGACTTCTAGAAATCAATGCTCTTGACTTTCTTACTAAAGTGTAGATTTATGATAGGTGATGCTTCGATAAGTCTTCAATTAGAATTCTCAAGCTTATACACCTTTATTAGATATCATATGTGTGTGTTTAAACCCTTTCACAAATTATAGCTATAAGTACTGAATGGTCAAAACATTTCTTGCCATTTCTCAAAATCCGAACTATGAAAAGGTATGCCATAATCATATTGTGAATTTGAGAACGCAATTAACACAACTACTAACCATAATGATATTTATCAAATCCTTAAAATCTACCAGCGAAAATATTTCCTCATAGTCATTTTCATGAATTAGAGTGAAACCTTTTGCTACCTAGATTTTATGGTGTATGTTTTACTGATCCATGTGAATCTATCACTTTTAACCTACAATCATAAGATAAGGTTGAGGACAAAAACAAAATTAAATTTAGTTCTTCCTTTTATGGACTGAAATTTACTTATTTTTAATTTCTTGCCTTCTGGTAGCACAAGGGCCTACCAGCGCTTCCATGTTGTTTAAGTAGCTCACTTCCATTGACCAATGTACCATCACTAACCAATGTGCTCCACCTTTTGCAGTTAAATGAGAACTAAAGAACTCATAATCATTTCCAACTCAACTGCAAGGTGCATAGAAACAAGAATGCATCAAATTAACACCATACGTTATCAACCATGGGTCGTGAGCTAGTGATAACCAAAAGATTTATGCGTGATTGACTCTTGAAACCTTTTGTGACATCCCCTAATTTCTTGGCTAGAAAAGACCGATTTAATTTATGCTTTTTAAAATAAAATCAGAGAAATCTTTTTAAAAGATGTTGCGGAATTTGTTCCCAAAACAAAACATGATAAAAGTTTATCAAAACCTTCTTTAAGAAATGTATAGTTTCATTTCATATCAAAACCTCGGGATGACATGTTCCGATACAGATCAAAAGCATAAACAAGACATTATAAGCCTTTCAACAGTTATTTACAACAACTGGCCTATAATCCAAAAATCCCTCATCGCACTCCGACTATGCTCGGGGTCCACTTCCTTTAACATAAAAAGCTTAGTGGGTCAGGCTTGGGAGCCTGGTGAGCATATAGGGTTTTCAACCCACAGTAATAATAAACTTACTAAGTTCATCAATCAACAATAACCATGATTACCCATTCCCGTTATCCTCACTTTACATCCCTAAACACTTATCACAAGGGATCTAGCCTAAAGAATATTATCGGGAGGGACACTACTGCCAAGGGGTTTCCTCAACCATACATGTCCTAAAGGCAACCATGTGGGGGATGGAGTACAACGAATAAACACACAAGTTCATTAACACCTACAGGTTGCGGGCCTGCTAATGTTTCCCACTGGACTGTCTAGAAAGTCCGTGGTCGTCAACCAAACTCCGCTAGATGACTGGATCTCAAAACACATCGAGGCCTCTCATCACTTTTATTTTATCCCACATCACTATCTACCCATGTTTTACCCAACATATTTGTAGATAAAAATACATATACAGTTTAAAACTCGTATAAAATGTCAATTCAACAATTGTCTCAAATAATAAGTCAATATATATACACATAGCACGTATTTATATAAAATACTTCATATCTATGTGTAAGATGAAAGTGACTATACACTCACTTGATTTGATGATAATTGGGCAGCAATTCGTTTCCTAAAACGATCGTTTCTAATAAAACCGGGAGTTTTATTGAGAAACCGGGCTCTGCAAAGTTCAGGCTTTGAAACCAAAAAGATAAATTTTTTGGGCTTCTCAGGCACTTCGTGGAGTATTCCGGGGCTTATAATCGATTCCGGGGCTTTGGGGGATGTTAAGATGAAAGAAATATGAGATTTAGGGTGAAAAGTGGCAAATTTCCAAAGTTACCCGGGAGGTCTCGCGCCCTTCTATTTATAGGGGCGAGGCTTCTGATCGTACGGTCAGAAAGAAGACACGCGTCGCAGATCCGAAGGCTCGCAGGGAGGGCGCGCACATGGCCCACACATGGTCTGCACATGCGAGGGGCTCGCTGTCGGTCTGTGATTGGACCGAGGTCTAGGGTCCAAAGTAGGGCATCCGTGGCATGCATGCGAGGGTTCGGTCTCGTGCAAGAGGCTATGTGTTGCCTTCTCAGTGGACCACTTCGGATAAGGCCAGGTGCTCGGATGACTCAGCAGCATTTTTGGACACGTGGCGCGTTTTGAGCGAGGGTGACGTGGCAAAAATGTGACTATGCGAATTTTCTCGGTTTTTGTGTAAAACTTCTAAAATCCATAACTTTCGCATACGAGCTCCATTTTTGACGTTCTTTATATTTACGCATAGGTAAAATTATGCTTTACAACTTCTGTTTAGACTTCGTCGGCTAATTTTGAATTTAATTGTTATATTATTATTTTTAACAGACCGGGACAGGAAATCCGTTAAAAATTCATAACTTCGTCATCTGAGGTCCATTTTCGTCAGACTTTTTACCGTTGTGCTACTAATGATGAGACCTTCAATTCTCGTTTAGGTTGTGTCGGATAAAAATAATTCGATCTAAAATTCGAGTTTTTAGCTGTCTACTGCTAAACTGAAACTTCGAAAATTCATAACTTCCTCATACGAAGTCATATTTGGGCGTTCTTTTTATTGAACTTCTCGGTTTAACGAATACTACGAATTTAGTTTAGATCACTAAGGCTAAAAAGTAGTTTATCAAAAACTCACTTTTTACGACATTCGGCACCATGCCGGTTTTGTCGCGAAACTTCGACATGTCATAACTTCTTCGTTATAACTCGGATTTTGGTATTCTTTATATCCCCGAAATCCTTGTTTCGACCACTACAACTTTATGTAAAGATATCAGGCTTATCTCACACATTAGTTTTGACGCTTATTTTTATTCTTAATTAATTAAACCCTAATAATTAAGCATAAAACACATAATACACATAATATTCACATAATTCCTTTTCATTTCTTCAAAATGAGTTACAAAGGTTAATCTAGACTATCACCTCAATATAAATGCCTAGGCTAGAAACACGAGGGTTACAATTCTCTCCCCCTTAGGATGATTTTGTGCTCGGAATCATATATCACCAAACAAATGCGGGTAGCGACTCATCATGTCACTCTCCGTTTCCCAAGTAAGATTTGACCCATTCATATGTTTCCAATGCATACGCACTAAATCGATCATCTTGCGTCGCAACTTCTTAGTCTTACGGTCAACGATTGCCTCAGGTTCTTCAATCAACTTCTTGTTTTCATCCAACCTTAACTCAGAAATCGGAATTATGTCGGGCACATCTCCCGTGAACTTTCTCAAATAACACACATGAAAGGTGTTATGAATACCCTCCAGTTCTTCTCGTAATTCTACCTTGTAAGCTTGATTCCCGATCCTCTGAAGAAATTTGAATGGTCAAATAAACCTTGGACTCAACTTTCCCCTTTTACCAAATCTCATAAGTCCCTTCCACGACGATACTTTAAGTAAAACCGAATCTCCAACTTCAAAGGTTACCGGTTGTCTTTTCTTGTCAGCATAACTCTTTTGTCGATCTTGAGTAGCTAACATTCTTTCCCTTATCACTTTCAACTTTTTAGTAGTCTGATGAACTATTTCAGGTCCCATAAACTGCTTTTCCTCAGCTTCCAGCCAACATGACGGCATTCAACACTTTTCCCCATACAAAGCGTGATAAGGTGCCATCTTGATGCTTGAGTGGAAACTATTACCCTAGAAAAATTTGACTAAAGGTAAATGTTCATCCCAGTTACTTTGGAATTCTAGGGTACATGCTCTCAGCATATCCTTCAATATTTGAATCATTTATTCGCTCTGACCATCGGTTTGCGGATGGTAAGCTGTATCCAAACACAACTTGGTACCCAATTACTCTTACATACTCCTCCAATACCTTGAGGTGAAACGATTGTCACGATCAGATAAAATCATTAATGGAACACCGTGTAGCCTCATAATTTCCTTCACATAAGAATTTAGCAAGTTTATCCATAGACCATTTCTCGTTAGCGGCTATGAAATGCACACTCTTAGTGAAGCGATCAACGACCACCCAAATAATGTCGTGACCATTCCTTGTTCTGGGAAGTTTAGTCACAAAATCCATAATGATATCTTCCCATTTACCCATGGGTACATGTAAAGGTTCTAAACTCCCATACGGTTTCTGTTGTTGTGCCTTAACCCTAGCACAAGTTACACACTTGGACACATACTTAGCAACATTGAGCTTCATCTTCGGCCACTAGTAATAGGGTTTTAGTTCCCTATACATTTTCGTACTGCCGGGATGAATCGAGTACATGGTCTTGTGAGCTTCTTCCATAAGAAGATCTCTTACTCCTCCCGTCTTAGGTACCTAAATCCTATCTTTGAATACCTTCAATCCCTGACCGTTTATATCAAACACCAACGTTTCACTCAAACGTTCCTCTTTCCGGTCATTTTTCTCTAAAGCTTTCTCTTGAGATTTCTTTATATTTTCCACAATTGTAGAGACAAATTCAATTCTCAACGCTCTTGGACTTTTCTTTTAAAGGTTCACCTTCCGACTGAGAGCATCAGCAACAACATTTACTTTACCAGGGTGGTAAAGTATCTCACAGTCATAGTCCTTGAGTAACTCTAGCCAGCGTTGTTGCCTCATGTTCAATTCCTTCTGATTAAAGAGATATTGGAGACTCTTATGATCAGTGAAAAGCTTACACTTTGTGCCATAAAGATAATGCCTCCATATCTTTAAGGCAAATACTATTGCTGCCAACTCCAGATAATGAGTGGGGTAGCTCTTTTCATGCTCCTTCAATTGCCTTGAGGCATACGCAATCACTTTATCCCTTTGGGTCAGAACACAACCTAACCTAACTCCAGATGCATCGCTATAAACTGCGAAGTCATTAACTCCTTCGGGTAATGAAAGAATCGGTGCTTCACACAATCTCTTCTTCAACTTCTCAAAGGCTTCCTTATGCTTCTAATTCCAAGCATAAGTAACTCCTTTGTGGGTCAAAGCAGTTAATGGAGTAGCAATCGAAGAAAAGCCTTGGATAAACCTTCGGTAATATCCAACTAATCCTAAAAAGCTTCGAATCTCCGTAGGGATTTTTGGTTGTTCCTACTTCATCACAGCTTCAATCTTTGCTGGGTCAACCATTATTCCTTCTTGGTTAACCACATGACCTAAAAATTGGACTTCTTGAATCCAAAATTCACATTTGGAGAACTTTGCATACAACTTCTCCTTTTTCAGGGCTTCTAGCACTTCACGCAGATGCTTTTCATGCTCCTGCTTGCTTTTCGAATAAATGAAGATGTTGTCTATGAATACTATAACAGATTTATCTTGGAATGGTTTACAAACCCTATTCATCAAATCCATGAAAGCTGCTGGGGCATTGGTTAGTCCGAACGACATAACCAAAAATTCACAGTGTCCATATCTTGTTCTAAATGAGGTCTTTTCGATATCCTGCTCTCTCACCTTTAGTTGGTGGTATCCCGACCTAAGATCGATCTTCGAGAAATAGCTCGAACCCTGTAATTGGTCGAATAGGTCATCGATCCTCAGCAACGGGTAGTTGTTCTTTATTGTCACTTTGTTCAGCTCTCTGTAATCGATGCACATTCTCATGCTCCTATATTTCTTCTTTACAAATAACACAGGGGCTCCCCAGGGCGATGAACTAGGTCGAATGAAACCTTTGTCCAATAACTCCTGAAGTTGTGTCATAAGTTCATTTATCTCTGTTGGTGCTAATCGGTACGGTGTTTTTGCTATCGGTGTCGTTCCTGGTAACAAGTCGATACGGAATTCTACTTGTCGATCAGGGGGCAATCTGGGAAGATCTTCGGGAAAGACTTCCGGATAATCACACACCACCAGAATACTCTGCAACTCCTTCTTTTCCATCTTAGCATCGATCACGAATGCTAGATATGATGTACATCCCTTGGCCAAACACTTTCTGGCTTTGATTAGGGAAATGATTCTAGAATTTACTCTGCGTTTGTCTCCATACACCATAAACGACTCTTTCCCTGGCGAGTTTACTTTTACTATCTTCTTCCTACACAATATTTCGGCATCGTTGGCACTAAGCCAATCCATTCCTAAAACTATATCGAATCCATTTAAGTCGATAGGCAATAATTCCTCGTGGAACTTATTCCCATCCAAGTCAATGAGGGTGTTTTTCATACGATGGCTAACAGGTACAAACTTTCCACTAGCAATCTCGACTAATAAAGCATTAACTAGGCTATCTACAGGCAAAGCTAGCTTTCTACCAAATTCATGCGATATAAAGGAATAATTGGCTCTAGAATCAAACGAAATTTAGGCAGGCAATTCGTTTATGAGAAAGGTACCTGAAGTGACATTGACTTCTTCTTTTGCAGCTTCAAGTTTCATTTGAAAGGCTCTCGCCTTCGGATTTGGTGGTAGATTGGGCTTTGCTGCATCCTTCATCTTTCGATAGTCTTTAAGAACATTCCCTACTTCATGGCACTCAAAATATACCCTCTTGTCGGACGGACACACGTTGGCATAATGCCCAGTCTTTCCACATTTGAAGCAAGTCACCTCTTCACTACATTTCCCAGAGTGCTTTTATCTTGCACTTCTCACACCATTTCACTTTACCTCCTCCTCCTCCAAACTTATTGGACTTAAAAATTTTGTTTTTCTTGTTGGAACCTGAAGTTCATTCAAATTTTCTCTTTTCACCAACTTCTGCCCTCTCCAGACCCTTCTCTTTGATCTGAACCTCAACATTCTTAGCAGCCTAGATGGTGGCTTTCAAAGTGGTTGCTTGCTTAACCATCGGACCAAATTCCGCTAGTAATCCGAGGGCAAACTTGTTGACCTTAGAGAGTTCAGTTGGAACTAGATGAGGAACAAGCTTCATCTTTTCCATAAAACTAGCAGCGTATTCAGTAACGCTCATTTTTCCCTTCTTTAAATTCTGGAACTCATTGTTGATTTCCAGAAGATCCTGCTCAGAGCAGTACTGCAATTTCAGTTGTAGTACAAAGTCTTCCCAATACATCTTACTAGCTTCTCCCTTGGGCATCGAATTAGCTAGTAACTTCCACCAGTTCAACACACCAGACTTTAACAGAGGAATTGCAAGTGAGGTCTTTTCTTTGTTGCTGCACTCACAACTTTCAAACATCGTCTCCATTTCGGAGATCCAATTCATGACTTCCACCGGTGTTGGAATTCTAGATAGACACGGCGGTTTAGATGCCATGAAATCTTTGTATTTGCACCCGCGTCCATCAACTCCTCCATCCTAGTTGTTTTATCTAACTATCGGTGGGTTGGCTTGACCAAGAGTCCCACTGTAGTTCCCTCCTACTGATTACCCTTCATTCAATACGGGCTGTTCAACAGGCATCATAGTCTCTTCCCTATGCTGTTGTAGTAATCGCCTTGTCTCCTCCATCTGGCGATCTAACATCATCTGCATCATTGCTTGTACCCCAACCATCATTATTGGCTCAGGTGCAGCTCCTAAAATAGGTACTTGCTCAACTTATTGAGGTTGAGGCTGTTGATCCCTATTTCCATTTGCATTTATAGCTCCACTACGAGTTCTTGCCATTAAAATCTATATACCAAATAAGGGGAATTTAGGTCTGTATCCTTGTTAGACATGTCAATTCCCTTATCACCCCGAAATGTTTACATGTTAGTTCTAATCTCATAATCATACGCTTAGAACCCTACACACATAAGGTTTCCAGATCCGGTCGGCAACAGACCATAGATCCGAACAAAAAATGGCACATATGACAAACATATTATATTTAGAACATAAGGGAATTTTAGGCATCTTTCCTAAAAGAAACTAGTGCTCGTGTCTAAAATATGGTAGACACTCATCTCACAATCATCACTTCACATTCTAAGTTTAAGTCTAGAAATCCTACAATTTCTTAGTCCGCTTAAACTAATGCTCCGAAACCAACTGTGACATCCCTTAATTTCTCGGCCAGAAAAGACCGATTTAATTTATGCTTTTTAATATAAACTCAAAGAAATCTTTTTAAAAGATGTTGCGGAATTTGTTCCCAAAATAAAACATGATAAAAGTTTATCAAAACCTTCTTTAAGAAATGTATAGTTTCATTTCATATCAAAACCTCGGGATGTCATGTTCTGATACAGATCAAAAGCATAAACGACAAGACATTATAAGCCTTTCAACAGTTATTTACAACTACTGGCCTATAATCCAAAAATCCCTCATCGCACTCCGACTATACTCGAGGTCCACTACCTGTAACATAAAAAACTAAGTAGGTCAGGCTTGGGAGCCTGGTGAGCATATAGGGTTGTCAACCCACAGAAATAATAAACTTACTAAGTTCATCAATCAACAATAACCCTAATTACCCGTTCCCGTTATCCTCACTTTATGTTCCTAAACACTTATCACAAGGGACCTAGCCTAAAGAATATCATCGGGATGGACACTGCTGCTAAGGGGTTTCCTCAGCCATACATGTCCTAAAGGCAACCATGAGGGGGATGGAGTACAACGAATAAACACCCAAGTTCATTAACACCTACAGGTTGCGGGCCTGCTAATGTTTCCCACCGGACTGTCTAGAAAGTCCGCGGTCGTCATCCAAACTCCGCTAAATGACTGGATCTCAAAACACATCGAGGCCTCTCATCACTTTTATTTTATCACAAAACACTATGTACTCATGTTTTACCCAAGATATTTGTAGATAAAAATACATATACAGTTTAAAACTTGTATAAAATGTCAATTCAACAATTGTCTCAAATAATCAGTCAATATATATACACATAGCACGTATTTATATAAAATACTTCATATCTATGTGTAAGATGAAAGTGACTATACACTCACTTGATTTGATGATAATCAGGCAGCAATTCGTTTCCTAAAACGATCATTTCTAATAAAACTAGGAGTTTTATTGAGAAACCGGGCTTTGCAATGTCGGGCTTCGAAACCAAAAAGATAAATTTCCCGGCTTCTCGGTCACTTCGTGGAGTATTCCAGGGCTTATAGCCGTTACCGAGGCTTTAGGGGATGTTAAGATGAAAGAAATATAAGATTTAGGGTGAAAAGTGGCAAATTTCCAAAGTTACCCGGGAGGTCTCGCACCCTTCTATTTATAGGGGTGAGGCTTCTGATTGGACGGTCAGAAAGAAGACACGCGTCGCAGATTTGAAGGCTCGTAGGGAGGGCTTGCACATGGTCTGCGCATGTGAGGGGCTCACAGTCAGTCTGTGATTGGATCGAGGTCTAGGGTCCGAAGTAGGGCATCCGTGGCATGCATGCGAGGGTTTGGTCTCGTGCAAGAGGGTACGTGTCGCCTTCTCAGTGGATAACTTCGGATAACGCTAGGTGCTCGGATGACTCAGCAGCTCAGACGACCCAGCAACATTTTTGGACACGTGGCGCGTTTTGAGCGAGGGTGACGTGGCAAAAACGTGACTATGCGAATTTTCTCGGTTTTTGTGCAAAAACTTCTAAAATACATAACATTCGCATACGAGCTCCGTCTTTGACGTTCTTTATATGCACGCGTATGTAAAATTATGCTCTACAACTTTTGTTTAGACTTCGTCGGCTAATTTTGACTTTAATTCTTATATTATTATTTTTAACAGACCGGGACAGAAATCCGTTAAAAATTCATAACTTTTTTTCATCGGACCTCCGTTTTTGTCAGACTTTTTACCGTTATGCTACTAATGATGAGACCTTCAATTCTCGTTTAGGTTATGTCGGCTAAAAATCACTCGATCAAAAATTCGAGTTTTTAGCTATCTACTGCTAAGCTGAAACTTCTAAAAATCATAACTTCCTCATACGAAGTCAGATTTGGGCGTTCTTTTTATCGAACTTCTCGATTTAACAAATACTACGACTTTCTTTTTGATCACTATGGCTAAAAAATAGTTTATCAAAAACTCACTTTTTACAACATTCGGCACCGTGCCGGTTTTGTCGCGAAACTTCGCCAAGTCATAACTTCTTCGTTATAACACGGATTTTGGTATTCCTTATATCCCCAAAATCCTTGTTTCGAACACAACAACTTTATGTAAAGATATCAGGCTTATCTCACACTTTAATTTTGACGCTTATTTTCATTCTTAATTAATTAAACCCTAATAATTAAACATAAAACACATAATCCACATAATATTCACATAATTTGTGACAACCCTAAATTTCCATTCTGTACAAACCATATCAAGCCAATAGAAGTAGATCAGTTTCAGTGAAAATTCAGACTTCGAGTATGAGTTTGGCAGTTTTCAGGATTTTACACTTAAGGAGATATTAGGAGAGTGGATGCACTAGGGTTTTGTGCAACACTGTTATTCCAATACTCTAGGATATTAGAGTTCATTTTGAGAATAGAAATAATTTCTGCCAAAAATCCCAGGACTATATATAGAAAACTGAACCAAATAGTTCATTAGTTGAATTCCAATTAGAGAAAAGCCAAAATTCTCTCTCACAGATCTTCGGGTTTTTATCCCAAATTGTGAGTAACTCTTTCTAGTAGTGTTAGAAAGCTTTAAATGTATTCATAACATAGATTACATAGCTAAATCATCTGATTTAGGAGTTTACTCCCCAAGGTGTTCTTGGGCGGTAAACTCCCGAAACCAAGCCTAGATTGTCCCCCGTGATATACTACTGCCTTGGACTTGTATAGGAGTGTATTATGGACATGAAATCAACCAAGAATCACCCAAGTTTGGGAGTTCACGACCAAAGAATATCTTAGGCCGTAAACTCCAAAAAGCTTACTCAAAGTGGTGCTTTTAAGGCACCTAAGGCTTAGACTTGATTTTAGACATGTAGCCTAAAGTGTTTAAAGCCTAGAAAACATAAGGAATCACAAGTATTAAGGAGTTTATGGCCAAGACAAGTTCTTGGGCCGTAAACCCCTATAAAGGGGTCAAATGACACCCTAACTCCTTCCTTATGCCTAGAACCCAACATAGATCATAACCTTGAGATGTTAGAGACTTGAAAACACCATAAACACCCTCCCAAGGGAGTTTACGGCCGTAAACTCCTTAAAGGAGTAAATAGGACACCCAAACACTTGTTTAAACCATGGAACAATTTACCACTTGAGTTGTAACAACTTTAAGCCTCAATTAATGACCCAAAGTAGAGTTTACGGCCAGGAGTTTACTTCCCTGGGCCGTAAACTCCAAAGAATATGGTCATTAGACCTTAAACTCCCATTTGAGGTATTACACTCCTTTGTTGCAACCCATTAGCCTCCTAGCACTTGACCAAAAGTGTTTTCCTCGCGTTAAAATGTTTATACTGGTATAATTATTGTTTTAAATGACTAATTATTTATATACATATGTTTTCATATGTAATTAGGATCATTGTGTGTGTCTAAAGTCTTCACTTGACACCAAGCACTTGTCCGATCCCTCCTTACGATAACAGTCCGTTCAATTCCAGTCACTTACTGCAGGTGAGTTCATACCCCTTAATCAATGTTTTAAACTGTTTTTAAATGTTTTAAGGGGGGGGATACAATTAGAATTATGCTAATTATTATATCAATCACATGTGATTAATAAGCAGCACTCAAATGATTGGCTACTCATTAGCCGTTTTACCAAACAATTTCCTTCAAATGTTATTCATAAACACTTTATGTGTTTAAAAACTCCTTATTACACTATACATTTTATTCTGTATGTTACATTTCAAACTTATTTACAATTGTGTTTTAAACAAATGTTCTTCATACTAAATTGTTTTATCAAACCCATGCCTTCGAAACCATTTTATAGATCGACATCAAGTCGATCTTTTCTTAGAAAATATTTATGTCCAAAGGTTTTACAAATCTTATTTTATGCTTTTATATTATAAATTTCATGCCTCTATATGTATAGTTATACAAGAAATGTTTAAAATACTTAGGAAGGCTATCCACCCTAGTTCCTTTTCGCGCTTGAGATGTGGTCTGGTGGGATATCGGGTACTCGTCTGAAGGTCGTTTAAATATTAGTTATATATCATGTGTACATATATAGTCATAAAAGGTCCTTCCAGTTCATCCCATGCCCTTGGGTAGCAAGGGTATACTTCCATGTTCATACGTCCCAGTTAGATTATTAGTAAACTACCATATGGGTAGTTTAGGAAGATACTAGAACTATTACTAGAACGCGATATCATACAATGAGTCAGTTCATTCATGAGTCTATACTTTCTAGATAGAGAGCACATACATTACAGTTAGAACTTTTCATTACTATGAGTACATATACAACTATACTAGGAAGTGAACATATACAACGATACTAGAACGAGTACATTACTATACTTGCTAGATAGAGAGAGAACACAAATTACAGCTAGCACACGTCGAACATTTCCGTACATTACACTTACATTAATACGTTCATAAAATTGTGATCCACTATATCGGAGCATGCCTTAAATGTCATGGCCCGAGTTGTAGCCAGAGTCTCTTGAAGGCAGAGCGTGAGTTTGCGTATAGATCTATACTGGATTGACTATCCTACACCTTGTTGCTAGCTACAGCGGGACCTGCAGGTCTGCGGGTGCCAAACGTCATTCCGTTATTATGACCATTCTTATGTCGTTGTTACCAGTCAATAGTATGGTACAATTAATCACATGATGCCTTAATATAAATCCGGTTTAAGGTAATTAGTGCAACAGTAGTTCTTATAGCACTACGTTTTAGTACTACATTAATTTTCCCTGTACACATATTTAGTGATCCTTTCACTTAAACTATAAATGTAAAAACTATATTTTGTTAATAATAGTTACACTTGGGAAAATTACACACTTTTACATGACACGAACATTTAGAACAGTTAAGTCTTGGTAGAAGACTACATTGACAACAGTTAGGTCTTGGTAGAAGACACCCTTATATAATAGTTGGGATCATAGGGATTTCTAGAGTTTTTCAAATGTTTACAGTTGTTTTACAAACATTTTCATACTTAGAGTTCATATACATTTACAATACTTACAATTCATTTACTTACAAATTCTGACATACAAATTAAGACACTAAAATACTTATGATCTCACCAGCTTTAAAGCTGATACTCGCTTTCAAAATTACTTATATCCTCAGGTCATCATAGACAGGTACCGATGCAAGGAGAAGGGAAGATGGAGCGTGTTCAAGACTCATCTTTCATTTTGATTTATGCTTTAGTGTTTATCAAAATTTGACAGAACACACTTGTATAATAATTCTATTATTAATGCAATGGATGATGTTGTTGCTTGTTTACTACTTTACATTGTTGTGATACTGTACATGACGTCCTCCGCCCCAAAACGTTTCCGCCGTTCTTGGTTTTGGGGTGTGACAGATTGGTATCAGAGCATTGTTTATAGTGAATTAAGTATATCAACCCATAAAAGATATACTAACTATAAATACATAAGGGATTAAAAATACTCTGACCAAGAGTTTATACTTTAAATAATAAAATATTTAATAAAGTATATGTGCCTAAGTTTAATTGTGTGGTTGCAACAATGCTAAAATCTTACCAACCCTACCACAATGACAACAATAGAACATAACATTAAATTTAAAATACTATAGGAATATTTGGTGTTACTATAAGTACTTTATACTTGAGAACTATAACGGGATCTTCATTACTAAGTTGATAGTTGCTAAGTGGATACACTAAGGCTATATGTAATTAGGATGTTATAGACTTAGAATCTGTGGAAATTTTACTTCACCCCTATTCTGTGTGAATACGGAGTTAAGGTCACTTATTCAAAGGTCTATCCTGTTTAAATTACATATAACTGGTATGCACTTCACAAATAGAGATGTAATTGATGAAGATTTTCTAAATAATTATCTAGATAGTTCGTCTAATAATTATTTTCTTACCCCTAAATTCTCGCATAGATAACATGGCTGTACTCCATCCCCACGGCAACCAGTATCTTCCGAATGAAGTCATAGCTGGTTGGTTTGGAGAAGAACCAGAGAATGATCATCCTATCCCCTTGAATAATCACCATGATGACAACCTTTCGGACGATGCTAGCTCCGAACCAGAGGTTGAGAACCTACCCCGAGCAACTCCCTTTCCAATTCCTAACCCTCGTCCAACTTTTCATGGCCCGACCCTGAGTGAGTGGAATGCTTGGAAAGATGGAGCCAATGACAAGATCAGCCCCTGTCATTTAATGGCGACCGAAGCTTTTACAACTTGAGCAATGGGGGCTCAGCAGATAGAGTCTTACCAATCTTGGTCCGTAGAGTGTCTGAAATGAGATTCAAGGTAGGACAGCCCTACACTAGATTTCCGAAGATGTCACCGATACGAGAATACATACCCTCCGCACCATTAGTCTAGAAGATGCTCGCGTGAGAGAAGAGAGAAACCATGAAACCCTGCTGCAAGCACTAGCTGAATCATGAGCCAAAGTCATAGAACTTCGAGTACGTCATAGGGTGTACAACAAACACCTACTTGATGAGGAACGTCGACTGGCTGAACTGAGAGTTCACCAGAGAGATGACTGTCGGCAAGAGTAGATGTTTTACCTTACTTCCCTTGTTAGAAAGAAATCGTTTTCTATCTTTGCCCGATGTGGCATTTTCTATGAAATTACCTTGTACTGTAAGTACTTTAGGTTAGGTCCTTATGCTGTCAAGAACTATCTTCTTGGGATATGATGTAAGACCTTTACAAGGTCATTTTTCCTGAATCTTTACGTCGTGAATATCAAAGATATTGACAGCCGGCTAACTTCTGTGTCATTCTTCATTCAAGTACTCTTATCATACTTTCATTGGAGTCTATCTGAATCATGCTTTAGTCAAGTCATTAGACTATAGTAATTTAGCTCCGGAGACATTTCCATGTCTTTTTCAGTGGTTGGATCTGGTTATTCACCAATCCACGGTACCTCGGCTTGAACGACAAACATCTTGAGACCATTCTACGAACTTACTTCTACTCATTACTAGGACTGCATCATAGGGATGTAGGTCAAACCTTCGCAATCATACCTCCAATCCGCACTAGGACTGCATCATAGGGATGTAGGTCAACCTTTCGAGAACATACTCTTACTCTTTTCTTGAACAATCTAAGTACATCTAGAGTCAACCAGAAGCGCTCACAAAATCCTTATCTTTCGTGTTACAGAATCATGTCGTCATCAGGAAACAATCGGTCGGACAACGAAACCTCTACCTTTCCTATGGACGCCGCTACCTTCCAAACCGCAGTTACAACTGCCGTGATGGCTGCCGTGACAGCTATCCTTGCGCACCGTAGCGCTATCAGCACAAGCAATGCTGATGTTGGGATTGAAGATTCCAATCGTAGTATCAATCCAGGAAGTTGCCAAACAGTAATAGTTACAGGCTCGCAAAGCCGAAAGACAGAGAACAAGAAACGAAAGCGTCAAGACCAGAAAGAACGCAAGAAATCCCAAAGGCTTGCTATGCAACAACAACAAGTGGAAAGCCCTGCCATCCCAGTACCGAGCAGGCCATACGAGGGAAAACTCCCGAAGTGTGATAAGTGTAGTTCCCATCATCATGGGGCTTGTCATGAGATGTAATGTTGCAATTGCCTAAAAATAGGGCACCATGCTCGTGGCTGTGGAGCACCGACACGACCCATCACTCAAGTCCCTTTCATCGGGACTAACCCTACACACGAGAGTAGTTATAACGCTGAATGCTTTAGGAAGCAATTTTCAAAGTGGAGTAACGAGGAAGGCACTCGTTTCCACATAACACTGGCTAAACACCGCAATCCCGTCACCAATGCAAGTACTAGCCAGTCATGCCACCAATGCGGTGAGATAGGGCACGTCAAGAAGGATTGCAAAGAACTCTGGCGCAGATGGGAGGATTCTCAGGATCACAGCTGTAGGAGAGCCTACTTCGGAACCCTCGTTAATGTAACTTAGGCGTGTTGCTGTAACAGACTTATAAACTATCCAGAATTGGTGCAACTAGAGTCTTACTTTTCACGAGATCCTGTCTGTATAGGCATGCTCGTGCTGTGTATACTTGTCTTTTGTAGTATACCTTATTCGCAGCAACAATCTTGTCGTAAGTCTAAAGTACTATAACTCTGTTCATGGTTGCACAGTTGTGTTTTGTATGTAAACGTCTTATGTTCAAATCTAATGTCTTTAAGTTTCAGTATGATTCCGACATTATCATACGACTCGATTCAATTTGATCCTCACGAAAACAGCTTCATACGTACATCTCTTTCTTCTAGATCACTTTACCAGCGAAGCCGTCATATCAGAACACCAAAGTACTCATGCCAGGAGTACCTCTTAGTTATTTTCTTTTCGAAGAAAGTACAGTACGTCAAGTTCAATACAAGATTTATACGATTGATCTATCACCGAGGAATGTATGCATAAGAGTGATATATAATCAAGGTTCTACAGGTTTAGAATTGATGATTCCACTTTAACTTCTTTTCCCCGATGGGATGTGAGCTTAAAGAAGAATCAATTATTCGACTACCTTTTCAATCTTAGTTATATACGACTCGTATACCCGAAATTGTGATGGTGAAACCAGGTATGAATTCTAATATGAACTTCAGGACGGAGAACTGCCTAAGACTACGAGTAATCACATCGTCATGTGAACAAACTTAGAACCCAATACGACTCTTGTAAACAGATCACCCTATAGTCTAAACACATACGAAGACACAAGAACAGTATATACAACTTAGCAAACCACACATAAATAGAATTAGAAGACTAGGCTTCTCACGCTAGAGAACCCCAGTCTTATTCTCCCAGAGATCGACGGATTACATCGTATGTGCCTCGAATATCGAGGACTCCGTCAAGATTTTTCATTAGAAATCGTTATCTCTGCCTCGCATAGATGAAATGGTTGAGCAAACGCAAGGAAAGAATTACTTTCAGAAATGGATCTGAGATCTGAATATCACCAGTTCGGGTGTTAGGGAAGGATGTCCGGAAGACTATCTTCCGAACTCGATGCAGACACTTCGAGTCCGTAGTGATACCCTTCAGATAGGACCAAGACGCCCATAGCTTTCATGAGCTAAATGAATAGGGTACGTCTTTCTTACTTGGATCAGTTCGTCATTTCTCCATGTAATGACTTACTTATCTACCCTCGTAGTAAGAAGAAAACCCATGGAAACATTTCCTATAGAGGAACTTTTAGCGAAGTTCTCTAGGCACGAGTTTTGAAATTGAAGAGTCGAATTTCTAAGACACACTGTTAGTAATGTGGGAAGTTTTGAGTACTTTTTCAATTTGTCAAAACTGTTGAGCATTTGTCGACACCGGAGACGCCGACAGCCATTCGCCAAATTCTAGGTCTTACCGACCTACTGACATAGTTCATTCAGAACTCCTCGCAAATTACAGAAACCCGTACGACTCTGACCCAGCAAGGGGTGGCCTTTGACTGGGAAGTTAAACAAGAAAAGGAACCTTTGGAATTCCAAGGGAGTGACCAAGTTCTTTAGGAGAACTCACTCTGGGAATGGCTTAATACGCTTTGTATCGCGTGGAAACAAAAATCCAATATAGTTAGGACCTCCGAGATTCTTATCTGAATCGGTCCTATGCCTCGCACAAACTAGACCTACTTCGCGAACTCAGTAACGTACATCCTACTCTTCGCGTCTCGATCGTGAAACCATACCTTTCAGTTAGGACTCTTGTAAGTCCACTCGTCGAGATCCTCGCCTTCATATTAGAACCGTACTGACCCTCGACCGAGAGGTCAAGCCGACGAAGCAACGCCATCGCCCGATAGTGAAGGTTCGTTGGGATTCCAACCGAGAACCCGATTTCACTTAAGTGCGCTAGAACCAATCGATTAGGAAGTTTCCTCCTCACGACTCGATCATTCGTACATACTTCCTTGCTTAAATTATAATTTCGGGACAAAATTCCCTTCAACAGGGGGTTGATGTGACAACCTGAAATTTCGATTCTGTACAAACCATATCTAGCCAATAGAAGTAGATCAGTTTCAGCGAAAACCCAGACTTCGAGTATGAGTTTGGTAGTTTTCAGGATTTTACACTTAAGGAGATATTAGGACAGTGGATGCACTAGGGTTTTGTGCAACACTGTTATTCCAATACTCTAGGATATTAGAGTTCATTCCGAGAATAGAAATATTTTCTGCCAAAAATCCAGGACTATATATAGAAAACTGAACCAAATAGTTCATTAGTTGAATTCCAATTAGAGAAAAGCCAAAATTCTCTCTTTACGGATCTTCGGGTTTTTATCCCAAATTGTGAGTAACTCTTTCTAGTAGTGTTAGAAAGCTTTAAATGTGTTCATAACATAGATTACATAGCTAAATCATCCGATTTAGGAGTTTACTCCCCAAGGTGTTCTTGGGCGGTAAACTCCCGATACCAAGCCTAGACTGTCTCCCGTGATATACTACTGCCTTGGACTTGTATACGAGTGTATTAGGGACATGATATCAACCAAGAATCACCCAAGTTTGGGAGTTCACAGCCCAAGAATATCTTAGGTCGTAAACTCCAAAAAGCTTACTCAAAGTGGTGCTTTTAAGGCACCTAAGGCTTAGACTTGATTTTAGACATGTACCCTAAAGTGTTTAAAGCCTAGAAAACATAAGGAATCATAAGTATTAAGGAGTTTACAGCCAAGACAAGTTCTTGGGCCGTAAACCCCTATAAAGGGGTCGAATGACACCCTAACTCCTTCCTTATGCATAGAACCCAACATAGATCATAACCTTGAGATGTTAGAAACTTGAAAACACCATAAACACCCTCCCAAGGGAGTTTACGGCCGTAAACTCCAAGGGAATATGGTCTCTGGGCCGTAAACTCCTTAAAGGAGTTAATAGGACACCCAAACACTTGTTTAAACCTTGGAACAATTTACCACTTGAATTGTAACAACTTTAAGCCTCAATTAATGACCCAAAGTAGAGTTTACGGCCAGGAGTTAACTCCCCTGGGCCGTATACTCCAAAGAATATGGTCATTAGACCTTAAACTCCCAATTGAGGTATTACACTCCTTTGTTGCAACCCATTAGCCTCCTAGCACTTGACCAAAAGTGTTTTCCTCGCGTTAAAATGTTTATACTTGTATAATTGGTGTTTTAAATGACTAATTATTTATATACATATGTTTTCATATGTAATTAGGGTCATTGTGTGTGTCTAAAGTCTTCACTTGACACCAAGCACTTGTCCGATCCTTCCTTACGATAACAGTCCGTTCAATTCCAGTCACTTACTGCAGGTGAGTTCATACCCCTTAATCAATGTTTTAAATTGTTTTTAAATGTTTTATGGAGGGGGGATACAAGTAGAATTATGCTAGTTATTATATCAATAACATGTGATTAATAAGCAGCACTCAAATGATTGGCTACTCATTAGCCGTTTTACCAAACAATTTCCTTCAAATGTTTTTCATAAACACTTTATGTGTTTAAAAACTCCTTATTACACTGTACATTTTATTCTGTATGTTACATTTCAAACTTATTTACAATTGTGTTTCAAACAAATGTTCTTCATACTAAATTGTTTTATCAAACCCATGCCTTCGAAACCATTTTATAGATCGACATCAAGTCGATCTTTTCTTAGAAAATATTTATGTTCAGAGGTTTTACAAATCTTATTTTATGCTTTTATATTATAAATTGCATGCCTCTATATGTATAGTTATATAAGAAATGTTTAAAAGACTTAGGAAGGCTATCCACCCTATTTCCTTTTCGCGCTTGAGATGTGGTTTGGTGGGATATCGGGTACTCGTCTAAAGGTCGTTTAAATATTAGTTATATATCATGTGTACATATATAGTCATAAAAGGTCCTTCCATTTCATCCCATGCCCTTGGGTAGCAAGGGTATACATCCATGTTCATACGTCCCAGTTAGATTACTAGTAAACTACCATATGGGTAGTTTAGGAAGATACTAGAACTATTACTAGAACGCGATATCATACAATGAGTCAGTTCATTCATGAGTCTATACTTGCTAGATGGAGAGCACATACATTACAGCTAGAACATTTCATTACTATGAGTACATATACAACTATACTAGGAAAAGAACATATACAACGATACTAGAACGAGTACATTACTATACTTTCTAGATAGAGAGAGAACACAAATTACAGCTAGCACACGTCGAACATTTCCGTACATTACACTTACATTAATACGTTCATAAAATTGTGATCCACTGTATCGGAGCATGCCTTAAATGTCATGGCCCGAGTTGTAGCCAGAGTCTCTTGAAGGCAGAGCGTGAGTTTGCGTATAGATCTATACTGGATTGACTATCCTACACCTTGCTGCTAGCTACAGCGGGACCTGTAGGTCTGCGGGTGCCAAACGTCATTCCGTTATTACGACCATTCTTATCTCGTTGTTACCAGTCAATAGTATGGTACAATTAATCACATGATGCCTTAATATAAATCCGGTTTAAGGTAATTAGTACAACAGTAGTTCTTATAGCGCTACGTTTTAGTACTACATTAATTTTCCTTGTACACATATTTAGTGATCTTTCCACTTAAACTATAAATGTAAAAACTATATTTTGTTAATAATAGTTACACTTGGGAAAATTACACACTTTTACATGACACGAACATTTAGAACAGTTAAGTCTTGGTAGAAGACTACATTGAGAACAGTTAGGTCTTGGTAGAAGACACCCTTATATAATAGTAGGAATCAAAGGGATTTCTAGAGTTTTTCAAACATTACAGTTGTTTTACAAACATTTTCATACTTACAGTTCATATACATTTACAATACTTACAATTCATTTACTTACAAATTCTGACATTCAAATTATGACACTAAAATACTTATGATCTCACCAGCTTAAAAGCTGATACTCGCTTTCAAAATTACTTATATCCTCAGGTCATCATAGACAGGTACCGATGCAAGGAAAAGGGAAGATGGAGCTTGTTCAAGACTCATCTTTCATTTTGATTTATGCTTTAGTGTTTATCAAAATTTGACATAACACACTTGTATAATAATTCTATTATTAATGCAATGGATGATGTTGTTGCTTGTTTACTACTTTTCATTGTTGTGATACTGTACATGACGTCCTCCGCCCCAGAACATTTCCGCTGTTCTTGGTTTTGGGGTGTGACACAATTCCTTTTCATTTCTTCAAAATGAGTTACAAAGGTTAACCTAGACTATCACCTCAATATAAATTCCTAGGTTAGAAACACGAGTGTTACACCTTTCAAGATCAATAAGACCCCCACTGACTTCTTGACATATAAGTTTTTCTATTAAGGAACACTCCTCGACAAGCAAAACAAATATTCAAAAGTTAGAGTGGATTCTTTTCAAGAAAACACTTCATTGAATTGGTATTAGGTCATCCTTTGTTTTTAAATAAAATAAACATGACAACTACCAATTCCAAATGTGCCATAGTAAGAAAACATTATCTTTCTGCCTAGTAAGTTCTTCATATGCGTTCCACTACTCTTTGAAACTTTTCAAAGTGTTATAATTATGCTTAATCTTATAAACACAACCATATTTACACAATGCATCAGAAAATCATGACGAATAAAGTTATCATTCTTTGTGGCGGATCTAAATAGTCCACATCAATGTGTACTAGATCCTTTAGTCCTTCACTTGACTCACATAAACATGTGATCAAAGAAATAGTCATAATCTACCAATGATCAAGATTCGGATACATCACACTATTCAAATTGCATGACTCCAAGTTTCTATCCAGTTGAAATTTAGGTGATGAAAATTCCTTTTCACTTGGTTAATTATGGAATTAGCACAAATGAAATAACTAAGAATCAAATCCATATGTTACATTTCTAATAATAGAAATATAACTACGTACCAATTTTCATAAATGCCATTGTAAGGAAATATAAAGTAAATAAATCAAAATTTCACTTTTATTGATAATAAGTGGAAGAAATTGTCCTTAAAATGCAAATATATTAAAACTATGTTTCTAGATATTTCCTAAGCAATCTATTAATCTATCATAACTCCTAAACAACAACTTTCAAAATCTGATCATCGAACCATGCGATCGAAATCCATCTCTCACGATTAGATTTAGCTTACTCTTCTTAAGCTTCCTTCTTTCTCTTAGATCATGCAAAACATCAAAATATCACTATCACATCATGTATTAAGAATCTATGAATAGGAACTTAATAGCATAATGGAGTTAAATAGTGGATGTACCTGAAGTAGAGTTACACGACTTGACTTTACTATATTTAAAATCTTTCTGGTAGACTGGGCAGCTTCGCATCCAATCACCCTACATTTGGCAATAGAAAGATATGGACCTTTCAGGAATAATACAGGGAACTATCTCAGAACTAGCCTTACTCTTTACCATATGGTCAAACGGTTTGACCTTGGTCGATCCCTTTCCATTGGGAAGAGAAACATTTTCTGGACTACCATTGTTGCCATTGTCGATGTCCATGGAAATTTTGGAGACAGATCCTTCAAATATTTTTGCTTGAACTATGCTCTTACGTATTTATGTTTCAACACCAATCAACATATATGTTAGATCAATTAGTGTCACGTCGTGGTCCCTCACATAGTAGTCTTGGATGAACTGACTATATGATTCAGGAAGCGAAAGTAGAACCAGGTCAATGGCTAGCTCCCTTGGGATAGCGACACCCAACATCCCCAATCAGTCGATGTTCGATTTCATTTTCAGAACATGCGCACAGACAGAATTTGAATCTTGATGTTTACATGCCAACAGGGCTTGAGTGACTTCATATTTTTCAGATTGAAGGAAACATGACTTGAGGAGAGTCACTGAAGGAGGAGGAGGAGGAAGAATTGGAGAAGCATGATTTCGAGTTCCACCATTGCTTGAAGAAGGGAACATTCTTTCACCCTGATCAACATGTGGAAGATCATCTTCAGATAAGGGAAAACGATTTATAGAAGAACATGGAAGACCATTGTTGTCTGAACTTGACATCTACAATAGGAGAAAAGAGAAATAATGTTAGTTGATTTTAATCCTAAATTATTAACCCATAAATTTAAATTAAGGCAAGGATCCATATTTTCGATTCGAACTTTGAAAAAGGATGTCGTGATCAAATTCGAATCTATATTAGGTAGCTAAAGCATTTACCAATTTCAATCTCATGAAACTCCTAGATCTTTTGAGATTCATTAAACTATTCAGTGTCATGTTTAATCTTGATTATTGTGACAACCTGGAATTTAGGGCTAAAATTATAACCGACTGTTTAACCGTGAATCTCGTGTAACTTGACTTATTAAGTTTTTGTTTTTCTTAAGTAAAATAAATAATTTAATTTTAACTATTATATGATACCTGATGATATCATACTTCCAAATGTATAAGATATCAGACGAATCAAACTGCACACATTCTAACCTTAGGAATACGTATGAAAAAAAATGAAAATTCGTAAAAACTCATTTTAAACGAAGAAATTAATTTGTTCTCATAGTATGTGTTTACCTATTTCCGGAAATATAAAGAATGTCCAAAACCGAGTTCATATGCAAAAGATACGATAGTTTTAAGAAACCAAACTGGTATAACCACTACTAGAAAAACAGCTTTTTACGATGCTCATTGCGCGTCAAGGAAGGCCCTGTTATAAAGAGAGGCGACGCGCATTTACGACTCGCAATTATGACGCGCATTTACGACACACAATGCGTATCAAAGAAGGCCTTGTCATAAAGGAAGACGACACGCATTCACGTGTCGTAACTTTACGACGTGCGTGTTAATGACACGCAATGCGTATCAAGAAAGCCCCTGTCAAGAAAGGCCATGTCATAAATGAAGACGATACACATTTTTGCGTATCATAATTTTAAATGTTTAAAAAAATATTATTTATAGATTTACTTATTTTCAAATTAAATTTGTATTTAATGTTTCATAATAGAAAATAAAATATCATATACAAAAAAAAGAATCCATTGCATAAATTTCATGTCATACAAATAATCGTTCCATGGAAGGATAAAACAAATCAATAGAAGTTGTAACAAAAATTTTCAAACGAATTAGATACAAAAAAATACAATCCATTGCCCCTTTGCTTATTCAAGATCAACCTGCAAGTAGCTAACTAATATGTACAAATTCACCCTCATTTCTAATCATTTTCTTAAATACTTTACAAACATAATTCATCCATAGTACCTAAACTATAGTTGCAGCCTTGTTTCTTCTTCTTCTGAACTCATCTCTTGCAACCATTGCTCTAAGCCTAGTCTGAATAGATACAACAACTCCTTGTCAATTATGTGAAAAATACAACCGGAGAGTGGCCTACCTTCATAATAGCAACAACTAACAAAGCAGGAATGAAAGAGAAGGCAATACTCACAACAATAGCTGCAGTGAATGCATCTAGGTCCTACAAGATAATAAAAATCACTATTTAAATACACACTACATATAAAGGTGTCAATATTCTAATTGCATGTACTTAATATATAAAGACTCCAACAATAAATAGATATGTTATGTTACCTTGAGATACCTTGAGACATCTATCATAACCTTGTAATGATGAGATATTAATAATGTTTGGTTACAGGGATTCATTAAAGACCACATGCTAAGTTCTATGTGGTCGAGTACATGTATGCCAACCACTACAACCTCGGTTAATAATTTGTTTTAACCTCTCTTTGTAGTGTAAAGAATAAGAATATCATAATACGTATTCTTAGGTCTAGCTACAACAGTTAAGAGTAAATCAAATATGCTGTTGATTTGTATTATTAGAACATTGGAGTGTTCAAATATTTTATCAAGTACATGTATGTCAGCCACTATACAAAAGCAGCAACATTAAGCCCCTAATCCCTGTCACATGTTTCGCTACTATAATATCAAATTATTCAAAAACAGGTCCCTCAACTTTGAGGGATCTAACATTTGACCAACAGCATTGATGGATCTAATTATAGGATTTATAATTTTAATAAATTGGAAAAATATTCAAATCTATAGATGATACCACATGTTCATAGATAATAAATTTGATACCTTGCCAATGATATGAGAAGAGTAAAGTTGAAGCAGATGCATACAAAAGTCAATAACCATTGTAGTGTCATGAGGTTCTAAGTAGATGATTTGCTCCTCCACCTAGTCAACAACAAGCTTAAGCAATAAATACACAACTTGATTTCTCCTTTACTGCATCCAAATCATAAAACTTGTCAAACAAACATACAAATTGATTTCTCAAGCTCGAAGCTACTATGCTACACCCTTTGGGGTAATTGTGTCATTTCTACAAAAGATTCATTTTCAAACAAACCCTAGATGGCCTATGCAGACCATTACATAAGACCAGTGGGACCAACTTTGTTATGGCTTAGGGGCACTTTTGTCATTTTAGGAATTCCAACAAGAAACTGCATTCTTATTCATGTTTTTAAGAGTATTCTTATTTATGTTTTTAAAAGTATTCTTATTCATTTTAATATCTTGTGAGGCAAGCAACACGATGGAATAAAAAGATAAAAATATATTTATTAAAAGAGAATATTAGTTTTATATGGAAAACGCAAGAGAGATATCATATAACAAGAAACATAGCAACAACTGTAAATGTAAAAAAATTATTTGTTGCAACATGTATGAACTATGCAACTATTTTGTTACAGGAAAGCTAGTTTCATACACAGTATGTTCTTATCCCAAGGGTAAAATAGGGTTTCTTTATTGCATCCTTTAAATCTTAACAAACCTGCAACTCTTTTAAGGGCACTCTTTCTCATATACCTCACTTGCATATTTCATGTTGATCACCTTCCAGATGTTCTTTAAGTAATCGGGCCTGACATTTTTATACTACAAATTGTACAAAAACACATATATAAGTTGAAATGTGTACAATTTGTATACCATACAAACATGAAATTTGTTTAATCACCTATAAGTAGTATGCATGCTCCCAAACAGCTATGCCAAGCAGAGGAACCAAACTTGGACCTTTTGTAACCAGTGGGTCCTACAACAGAGATTCATATTTCAATAATTTGATTTCTGAAGTTAAATAGGGATACTAATTTGTCTGAATAAAACTAGTGATAACTTACCTGGTTTGATGTGGTTTCTACCACAAGCCTCTTCAACTCTTTGTCAACAGCAAGCCACTGCCAAAATATATCATAAGTTTAAAATAACAAAAACAAGAAAATTGAAAGAAAAAACCAAAATGACAACATAAAGATTAAGGAACATACTATCCATCAAGAACCTTGCACAACAGCGCCTTCTGCTTTCATTTTATCAATCAATTTTTCCACAAAACTAAAGCTCTGGTTGATAACCGAGCCCAAAGAACCACCTTCTTCTTGCAATAAGGTTTTAGGGTTTCAGTTTTGATCAAATTATAGTTCTCGGAAGTCAGAATTATCATCTAAATCAGAAGAAGAAGTCAAGAAACTAACACTGGTGGGAGCGAGATTCTTCCATAAAATTGAGTGATTTACATGACCTGCTCAGAGACATAAGGGTAGATTAGATATATGTGGTTGAAGAGGAATTTTCCAATGGAATGTAAGATACATAACGCTTCTAGCAAGTATTCAACCAAAAACAGTGAAATGGACAAGATAGGAAATGATAGTGTTTAACCCCCGCCATTGAACTTAATAGTGCTATGCAATTTGACAGCAGTTGAAGCATCTCCCTTGGTGATAGCATCATTGAGCTGCTCGATAGCTTTATTGTAGTTGGTTATGTAAGTCTGGTGGTGTTTCTGGTGATGGAGCTGCATGATCTCTCCCCTAATCGCCGGCTCCAGTGCGCAATAATCGTAGGAAAGATTAGGAAGCATGAACGTCTGCAATCCACACACATGTTGTTGAAACCTGGATATCGCACCTAGGGTTTTAGCAGTCACGAGGGTTTGTAGATCCATGTGTTCAGCAAATCAATTTGGGAAGAAATGGCATAGCGACGATAGTGGAGTAATTTCTTGTGGTAAACGCAACAATAGTGGAGTAATTTCTTGTGAAGAAATACTTCTTTCTAGGCTGTAAATTCCATTCCTCTTTTTCAAAAATTTGCTTATATCCAGCAACTTTCAGTCGCCTCTTCGCTTCATCTACAAATCAACACAAAAAACCAAACCAATCACAAATCAACAGCAAATATTCATTAGCAAACACAAAAAAAAGTCGAAAATACAAATTAGGTTAAGAGGAGAGGTCGTTATTCCAAAAACAGATGGAGAAGAAGAGAATAATCTTCGTACCTGATTTAGGGAATAAAAGAATCTTTAGAGATTGAATGTAAGAGAAAGAAATCTAGGGCATATACATGAAGAAGAAGAGAACAATCTTCGAACCTGATGCCTCCTCTGCTTTTGCTTTCCGTCTCTTGATGTTTCCGATCATACCTTGAACCTCTGACTTTCGATCCCAAATTTGACTTGTAACCATCGATTTTTGATCTTCAACCTCTAATTCGAGTCATATAGTTTCGAATCTCAAAAAATTTACCTTGTTACCTCTTATTTTTGATGAAAGTGAGACTCAAATCTGAGAGAAAAATGAGGAGTCGATAATTAGGGCAAGAGGGAAAGAAGAAAAAAAGGAAGGCGAGGTTTTTAATCTTTTAGGATTTCATTTTCCCCCTGGTTATTAAAGGGTGGAACGCGTGTTCAAATTAAATTTATAAAGCGACATCCTTAGACGACACGCATCTTATTATAGGTGCCCTCCGTGTTTTTTTTTTGGACACTAATTTAAGGGCACGCAATAATGCGCGACCTAAATTCTTAAATTTTTTGAAGAGATGACACTTTTTTTAATGTCACTCTCTTTTGCATCACATAAATCAATGAGTGTCGTCGTTTGCGCGTCCTAAAAGGGTCTTTTTCTTGTAACAATGATTTTACCTGTTTTAAGTAAACTATTTCACTCCGTTGAGACACTTACGCATTTTTGACGAGATTTTTTAGAACGTTTTTTGAAATCAGACTATAGTCTATTATTTAATTTCATACTCGAAATATTTTTCATAAAAACATTTACAGAAATCGCGAAAGCGGACACCGCAAGCCGTTTAGATGCAATACTTTAATTGTGATTTCCCAGAGTTCCATAACTCCAAAAAGGGATTATGTTATAAAAAGCCTTAAGTTTGTCAGAAAATGTCGGTTTTACCCTTCGCAGATTTTTGGTTCGTTTATGCCGCAAACTTGCCATTTTTTTTGTCGGGTTTGTCCTTTTTACTTGTAATAACAGGTTTCCAGGTTACCATAAATTATTTTTTGCTAAAAAACCCTTAAGTATACAAATATTTTTCAAAAAAACCCTTAAGATTATAAAAGTATAAAATACAAATATATATTCAAAATTTGATTAAACTAAATGGTTTTAAAAAATTTTAATTGTCAAAAGTTTATATCAAATTAATATAATTTTTATTGTACTTATATTATGAAACAAAAACTAAAACATATTTTTAGCTTTAAGTACAATGAATTTTATATTGGTTCAATATAAACTTTGTTTATGTAAATTTTAAAAAATTTACCTAGTTTTATCAAAATTTGAATATATTCCTTAATTAATACTTAAACTTTTCAAAGCAACATTAAAAAATGTCTGTTAGCAAAAAATTATATATGCTAAAACAGTTAACCATATGAATAATATGACATTAATTAGTTTGATATAAACTTTCGACATTTATATGTTTAAAAGGTTTGCATTTCAAAAATAGTATTGTATCATATTTTTCATAATAGAAGTCTAGTAAAATTTATTAGTTTGATATAAACTTTTGACATTTAAATTTTTAAAACCTATTTAGTTTTATCAAATTTTGAATATATATTTATATTTTATATATTTATAACCTTAAAGGTTTTTTTTACAAAATATTTGGAAACTTAAGGGTTTTTTTTTTTTTTTTTTTTTTTGCAAAATATTTGGAAACTTAAGAGTTTTTTTGCAAAAAATAATTCATGGTAACCTGGAAACATGCTATTACAGGTAAAAAGGGCAAAACCGACAAAAAAAATGGCAAGTTTGCGGCATAAACAAACCAAAAATCTGTTGAAGGTTAAAAACGACATTTTCTGCCAAACTTAAGACTTTTTATGACATTATCCCATCCAAGAATTAATCCATTCGGGTTTTTAAAATCCTAGAAATAAGTCCAATCTATCGGCACATTGGAAAAATAATCTCGGCACCCGAATCCCGACGCACCCGAATATGTATGCTTTTGAACCATTAATAAAGGGTGTAACTTTTAGGTGGGACCTATTAGGATATGATAAAGAAAATATCCAACTTTTTTGCTAACTTTCCCCCACGTGACCAACTCATTTTCCCCCATCCATCTTTCTCCTTTTCTTACACTCTACCCCATAACTACATGCAAGGTGGCATACTGTGTGTAAGTATCCAAACTTACATGATGCATGAAGGCTCTTTGGAGAATATAAATAGAGGCCTTGGCCCCCCATCTTCAACACAAAATCATCAGCTCTCCAATCTCTCTCTCTCTCTCTCTCTCAACCTTGATCATAATCTCTCTCGTTCTTCTGTTCTCTCTAATCTCTTAAAGACTCTTACGAATATCTCTCAAATCTCTCCAAAATCTCTCTTGGTAACAAAAACCGCACTTCTAACCTTTCCCGTAAACACCGACATCATTCCATCTCTTCCTTTGTTGAAATCAGCTCGAAAAAGAAGAAGAAAACCAAGAAAAACAAGCCAACTTCGGAATTCACTATTCACCTTCGGAAGTCACTATTCAGATTCGGAGCATGCTGAGTACTGGATCTTTCTTCAGCCTAAGAGTGTACTGTTTCTGAGTCTACTAGCTTTGGATTCGCACTTCTGAACTTCACCCTTCAGAATCCGAGGAACTTCGGATTTTCTGGCCATCTTGGAGCCCTTCGGCTTCGGACGTTCTACGGTTTCGGACCCTTCTGATTGCAGACCTCCACTTCGGACTTTGACCAGTTTTGGACTTTTCCCCATTTTGGAAGCATTGACTTCGTAATTTCCACTAGTTTCAGTTTTTCTCATCACGAACCTTCTAGCCTTGGATTTTATACCCATCTTGGAACTTTTACTATTTTGTACATTTCTAGTCTTGGAATTTCAACAAACCTCGGAACATTTTCACCTCGGAACTTTTGCACCTCGTATTTTTTGCCACCTTGGATGCCTCCCACGATCATTATAGATTTCTATAGTCTCTTCAATCATCAAGACTAAGGTAATCTCGTAAGTTCAAATCCACAACAAGACATCTCGGTTCTCGGATTCCAATATTCAAAAACAACTCACCGCACATCAAGGTGAGTGTTACGGCCCCACTTTAACATATTTTCAGGGGGAATACATGTAGTACTTGTAATATATAGTATATATATTTTCTAAATACTTTGTTTAAACAAACAACATCATAATTTTTATGCAATATCAATCACACAAAAATATTATTTACTACGCTACTACTTATGGTACGGGGAATCCGGTTTGAAGGGCCACATGGGTTGTTGGATTTCAGAAGTGCTATAATGCCAAAATGGTCATACCCTCGGTGTTTCATGTTTGGGTCTCGTCTATACATGGTAGTACGTGTACTAAGTATTATTTATCATGCGAAATACACAAAAAATATCATTATTTTGTGTAAATACTTTACCAATTTTAGAAATAATTGTTTGCACGCTTACATGTTAAGTAAACAAAATCGTTTTAAAGATCAATAGTTACATATCTTATGTTGTTAAGATAATACAACTAATAAAAATAACATATATGATTCAACTACAATTGTGTTATGCATGTATAGACGGTTATCCTCTTGGTAGCTTCAATATACCTCATACATCCATAAAATATATAGATTTATATATTTATACAAGGTATAGAACTTGTATCCTAGGCACATTTATGTTCTTGTACTCTAAGTTTATCAATTGGTTAAACAAGTATAATGCATCTTTACACTTACGCTTATCAAATATACTTGTCATCTATCTGTTTATCTGTATCTGCGATTGTTAAATACAACCTTGGCAGATGAATCTATCCATCTATCCGTATCATTACTATAAACTTGATTAGATGTTTATTACCTAGAAACCATAGTTTATATGTCTATCCATACAAATCCGTTACTATAAACTAGACTAGACTTTTATTACCTAGAAATGTAGAAGTGAATAATCGAGTATTGGAATGAAAATCAGAGTAAACAAGTAAAGAACACGAGATCTAAATAGAATCTGATTTAGCTCATATTACTTTCAACGTTTTACAGAGAGAATATTAGACAGAGGACCTGGAAAAACTCTTGTCTAACTCTATGTAAAGACTCCTATTTATAGGAGGACTGAAAGTACAAAAAATAATAAGGACTAAGCATTAGACTTCGTTACAAAGATGCCTTTGTAAATATATAAAAAAACTAATGAAACAAGCATTACACAGACTTCGACATATTACAACATATTTTCGACCTTACAATCTCCCCCTTTGTAATAATGTCGAACTTCTCAATCGGAGAGAATCTTTGCAGCAAAATGCATCATTCTACGAATTTTTGTATACCAACTCATAACCTTCTTTAACTCTGCCTTATCACCATCATTATTCTTTGTGTAGTTGTTCATACGAACCATGAAGTTCGTATATTGAGTTGTAGTATACCTCTCCACTTCATTTTCTTGAAACAAAAATCTTTTAGCTTTCCCATTCTTATCTTTTCCCGAAAATACCAATCCCAATGGCTTTAAGCATATCTCCCCATCAACATATTTCTTCAGTTCAGATTGAGACTTCGTCACTTCCATAGCCACTTTCACTTTCTTCCCAAGTGCAGTTGATAATTCGACATCAATCAAAGCTAGACAATCATAGTAATTGTCTATGAAGATCTTGATGTAACCAAGACCTAGTCTCAAAACTTCTTTATCAGTTCCTTGAAGTTGCGAAGCATCCATGTCTTTCAAAATTAGGGCAACTTGAATAAGATCATTCAAGTTCATAAGAGGGAAATCAGCAACTAAGAAATCACCAGAAACATTTTTCGCTCTCACAACATGATAACAAAAGTTCTGTGACAGCTCGGCCTCTACTGAGCGTTTGAGAGAATCAACTGAAGCAGTCACGGTATTTGCATTTTTCTGAGCAGTAGCTTCAAGGGAATCTAGAAAGATTTGAGCTTCTGAGATTAGTTTTTCGACTTTTGCTGTCGCTTCCTTGCAATCTTTAGTAGAGGTTTCCACTGCAAGCGAAGCCTGCTACCATTGAGAAGTGGAGGCATCAATGACCTTCGCTGCATTGGAGATAAAGTTGTCATGCTCCTTAACTGCAGAGGAGAAGAGGGCCTTGAGAGCAGCTTCTGAGTAGGGAGTAGCAGAGGAAGAGGAAAGCAACTGATCAAGCTTATCAGTCACAACCTTAAGATGTTGATTGGTGATAGGAGCGTCATCATTATCGTCTCTCTGAACATGATAAGGACTGAAGTAAGTGGAATCAAACTCCAAGTCCTCACCTCCAAGAACAGTGTTGGTGTCAGTTGAACGGGTAAGAGATGAATGTTGAGTAGTGACAGGGGTTTCGGGTGCAGAAGAATGAACCCCCGCATTAGATATGTTGGTCTGAGCTCCCATGGTGGTGGTAGTAGTAGCGTCAACAAAAATGGGTGTAGGGATGGGAATCATGGAAGAAGGTTGAGATGTGATAACCCGGAAGGTTGTGGGTAAGGAAATAGGAATAGAAGCAGGTGGAGGAGAAGGTGCTTTAGATCGAACAGGTACCTATGGAGTCAGCGAGCATGGAGGGGTAGCACCACGAACCGAAACCTCCTCATCAGAGCTTTCGCTCCCAGATGCAGTAGGAGAAGATCGTTTATGTCCAATAGGGATGTAATCAAAATCTGAATCACTTGAGGACTAAAGAATTAGCCCCCGAGCAGGTTTCTTTGTCTTTTTCTGCTTGGGCTGTGAAGGTGCTGCCTTCTCAGTTTTTTGTTTCTTTGGAGTTTGCCCCTTAGCTCCCTTGAGTACCAGTCCTTCATTCTGTTTATCTTGTTTCTTTCCCCTCTGGGATGGTTTATCTGCTTTTTCAATGGAACGAACCATTGCTGGTGTGAGTTCCCTTGGGCTCGAAGATGGAAGTTTCTTGTATGCTTGAATGATTGCACTTTGGTTAGATACACAAACATACATGGATGCCAGAATCGATCCAACAAACAGATACTTAGACGTATCAGTGACAAGAATCTTGGTTGTATGAAAAGTGGCAGTAGAAGAGAGAAGCGAATCTGCCATGATTGGGACATGGAGACGATCCATCGCCCATTTTGAGACAAGGGACTAGAACCTTCCACAGGAGACTTCCGAATGGCGTGAATAGGAGGATAATCTTTGAACAAGTTGTTGCCATAAAACTGAGCAATAATCCAAAGGTACGACATTGTACAAGCCATAAAGCATGGTCATAAAGGACTTGCTTGCACCATCAGATCTAGCGCTTCGCTTAGAAAGACCTTTAAACAACAATGTGAAGAGGCCGTTCCATTGAGGAGGAAGACAGGATTTCTTGAACTTCGTCACTGTGGTTAGGGTTTCAGTGTACCCCATATTGTAGACCATTGAGAACAATTTACCAGTGGTGATGGAATCGGGGTTTACTATAGTAGGTTTGTGAGCAAGACCAAGTAGGGCACATAAGTAATTCTTGGAAATCGAGGTCTTCTCGTTGTGAATGTCAAAGTGAATCCTCTAGCAACATTGTCATAATAAGCAGTTGAATAGATGTGAGAGAGGCAAGACATAGGAACAACCTCCACCTGTGATAGAGCGATAACGAGTGGAGAGTATTTGAGGCACTCCAGTATTTGCAGCATGTAGGGTTCATAGGCTGAAGGCATAAGGTCGATAATGAGATTCTGGTTAGGTTTAATGACCAGAAGGTTAGAGTGAACAGAGGTATCTTGAACAGAAGATGATTCCGCCATTGATGATGATGAACAGTTAAAGAATTCACCTTTTTCTCTTAGAAGATTTGTGATTGATAAAAGACTAAAGTTAATCGTGAGAAGCCATTTTATACGTGAGAGTAGGAGAGAGAAAGATCCGCCGAAAATCTCGTCCTTTTGTGAAACGACTCCTGATGCGATAGGAAGTAGACAGTTGGCAGCCCCGATGATGACGCACGGGAGAGAAAAGATGGTTCACTTTTTACACGCCTTTCCATAGAAAGTACCTTCTTCAAATCGACGAAACGATTGGATAATTGCTGACTCATCTATTGTGCTTTATCTGAAACGTCACCCACATAATTTACATGAACCTTTTTTCATTCTTATTATATCGATTGAAAATCATCAGAATGCTTTTTAGAACCCAAGCTATAAAATTTAGCTCATATATAAAATAGAACAAGATTTTTGGAAAATCAAAGATTTTCGTGCATAGAGTGTCAATGAAACAGAACAAAATCGAACTTTATGGGAATTGTGATGTCAAGTAAGACATGAAACAGTAGATCCTGGGTACGAATCTCTTCCTTTCAAGTCAAGAGAGACATCAAAGTGTCTGTGTGGTTTCCCGTTAAAATACGATCAAAGACTTTTGAAGAAGTAATGAAAGGCATCTTTTAGATATGAGGCTTGTAAGTGTGGCTTTCTCTTCAATTCTAATTTTTGTACTCGATATAAGACGAAAAGAAAATGAAGTACTTGTGAGACCAAGGTGGCCTGTTGAACAAGTAGGTTTGATATGTATTTAGTGGCTTGTTGAAACTGAGAAATCTAAAAAAAAAAAAAAAACTAACTGGATCCTTGGGGAAGAAAAGTCTTGGTGATAGACATTTTCAAAAGGATCTCTCAAAATAAAAAGAGATTTCATTGGTGAAAGCTAGAAAATAGTAATTGTTCACCGTCAATGCATTAAGGGTATTGAATTATGGGTTTCACTTAGTACGTAGTGACATGAGACTAAGATCATAAACAAAATTTTTTGTGTAACCATAAACCTCAGTGGTAAGTGCTGAGAGTCTCAAGGGTTACATGAGTGAGATGAAGTGTAATGGAGAAAAATGGAGGTGGGTTAAGAAGCGAAGGTACCTCTGCTATAAAAGTAGGACCTAGCAGAAAACTCTAAACTCAATATGAGAAGAGTATGGTAGCTCTCGATTAGAGTGAATGCAACAACCTAATTTGGTAAACATGATTTGTATCTATCACATTATTAAGGCTTCACTCAAAATCATGTGAGGCTTTGGTCTACATATAACAGCATGCATCTAGGGACACTTAACTAGTCTTATGAAAAGAATTTATACCTTTTACAGCTCCAACATTGAGTGTATTTTTGAAATAAAATGAAAAATAAGTGAGAGAAAAAAAAATAAGAAAAATGAAATAAAATGAAAAATATTTTTGTATTTTGTGTAAAATTTCGAAAGAAAAACAAAAAGAAAATAATTTTGGATTTTATATATATAAAAAATTTAAAAAGAAAAAAAAACTAAAAAAAAAAAGAAGCGAACGAGCTCAGAAGGACCGAACCCGAAATAGACCAAGTGTTCGGTTCATTTCGGTTCCCGGGTGAAGCGAACCTAAAATAGACCGAGCGTTCGCTCTATTTCGATTCTTACCTTTAATGAAGCGAAGGCGATTTTGGTACTGATTCTGCTTCCATCATTCCTAGGCCTTGTAAGATCTTATTGAAACTTGCTTCAGGTAAAGCCTTAGTGAATATCTCTGCTAATTGATCAGTGGTCCTAACGAAATGAATTTCTATGTTACCATCTTCCACATGATCTTTGATGAAGTGATACCGTAGTGCTATACGCTTTGTCTTCGAGTGTTGCACTGGGTTATGACAAATACTAATTGCACTTTCAGAGTCACAATATAGTGGGATTTTCTTCATGTTCAGCCCATAGTCCCTAAGCTGACTCTGTATCCAAACAACCTGAGATGTGCATGAGGCGGCAGCTATATATTCAGCTTCAGCCGTGGAGAGAGAGACACATGTTTGTTTCTTTGATTGCCAGCTAACCAATTTACCATCAAGAAATTGGCATCCTCCAGTGGTGCTTTTACGATCCAATCCATAACCCCCCTAAGTCAGCATCCGAGAATGCTTGAACAAAGAGACCCAAGTTGGCTGGATACCATAAACTGAGAGAGGAGGTTCGCTTTAGATAGCGAAAGATGTTTTTCACTGCCAGCATGTGAAGTTCATGTGGGTTGGCTTGGAATCGGGCACAATAGCAGACTGAGAACATGATGTCCAGCCTGCTGGCTGTTAGATACATCAGTGACCCAATCATCTAATGATAAAGCGTCATGTCCGCAGCTGGCTTCTCCAAATATGGTGTAAGCTTAGTTCCAAAATCCATAGGGAGTTTTACTTTGGAGTCACCTAACATCCCAAACTTGGAAAGTAATGTCTTTGTATATGCCTCCTGATTGAGAAAAATGCCTTTGGGTCCCTGTCTAATATTTAAGCCAAGGAAAAGGTTAATTGGACCCATTGAACTCATCTCAAATTTAGTTTCCATCAACTTCCTGAATTCAGCTGTTAGGCTAGGATTCGTGGAGCCGAAGATGATGTTATCAACATAAATTTGGACTATCATAAGGTGGTTACCCTCTCTCTTACGAAAGAAGGTTGGGTCAACCGAACCTTGTTTAAATTTGGACATTTTTTAAGAATCGAGTTAGGGTTTCATACCATGCCCTGGGAGCCTGCTTCAGGCCATATACCGCTTTGTCTAGAATATATCACTGATCTGGATGCTTCTCGTTCATGAAGCCTTGCGGTTGCTCAACGTACACAGTTTCTTCAAGTTCTCCATTGAGAAAGGCACACTTTTTTGGATTAATGTCTATGTCCATAGCTATAATTGGTAAGACTTAACCCGAACCGGCATGGTCCATTTGGGTTGAATGGCATCATGCATTTGGATAGACTATAATGAGAGAAATAAGACACTTATGGTTATTAATATATTATAAGTTCTAGTATATTAATAATAAGAATAATAAGATTATTTAATTAATATTGATCAAAAATTAATCTAGGATTAATTAAGTGATCAAAAGAAGACTAATTAAATATATGGGTTGATTGTGTAAATCATCCATACTTATATAGTGGGCTAATGCTCCATGTATTATCTAGTTAGGCTAAAACCTATATGATGCTCCTTGGATGCTCCATGGTGTTTTTGTATGCATGGATCATGGAAATTAAAGGCCATGTCTATTAGGGTTCACATGGTGTAACCCTAACTGTATATGCATCTTATTCTTGACCAAAAACGGCGAATTGTATGATTCTAGAGAAGGGCTAGCCGATTTCAAGTGTTCTACATTTCTCTCAAGGTTATTCGAAAAGCAATTGATGTTGTGTGAACCATTTGAGGTGTCACACTTGGGGCACTAGGCACTCAAGCTTCATGAAGACTTTATACATCAAAGAGGTATGTATTCTATCTTGTTATATTCTTTGTTTTTGTATGCTAGATTAGGATAATACCTTGGAAATTTCATATTTGCATGTATAATAGAGAAAACATAGATCTGAGGTATTTAGGGTTGGATGTACACTTAGGAGTGTTAGAATGCTCAAAACCCAATAGTGGTATCAAAGGCAGGTTTGTTTTCTTGTTATACTTACAAAAAAAAATAGCTGAAAAATCGAGTTTTGATGCTATCTGCCCAGCAGACTCGCCGAGTCCAAGGCAAAAAGCATCCAACTCGCCAAGTTGGTTCGTGCACTCGACGAGTTGGAACCCCAGACAGCATAAATTCGACTTTTTTGGCTGGAATTGGACTAGGAACATTACGCTAAGATGTTTTTGGACTTATAAACTTGTTTTTGATGTTGTAATGTTCATGCTAATCCAATTTCAAAGATAATTGTCAATAGATTCATGTTTTGTATTAGTTTAAGGTTTAGACTAATTACATGAAAAAGTTTGATTTGAATTATCTTGTTCTTATGAGTTGCTTAGATTAACAGAAAAGTTGAGTGAAATAGTTGTTCTCAATCCAAATTAATCTAAGAGTTGATTCTAAAATGTGTTTTTGTAACTTGTCCTCAAGTTATATGAAAAGTCACATTTAAGTTTCATAAAACTCATAAAAGTTGGAAAAGGTTACAAAATGAAGAGTCTAGTTCTAATTAAATGGTTTTAGGACTCCATAACTTGTCCTCAAGTTATAGAGGACCAAGAGTCTCTTCATTAAATAAAAAATAAGTTAAAAAAGTGTAACCGTAATTAATTCCATAAGTTATAAAATAAAGAAAAGTTAATTCTTTTATTAGTTTAAAGTCTTCCATAACTTGTCGTCAAGTTATGAAACTTGAAGAGTTTTTGGATTAAAACTACTTTAAACACATAAGTTATGGAATTAATTAGTTTTGAATAGTTTCTAAAACTTGCCCTCAAGATTTAGAATTTGAAAAGTTTTCACTTATGAATACTTTAATTCCAAGTTAGCCCTTAGAATTTTAAAAGTTAAAATTCAACCCTTATACTTTATAATATTATCAGTTAATAATATATATATATATATATATATATATATATATATATATATATATATATATATATATGTATAAGAGTAAAATCAGTCTTACCGTTAGTAGACCTCATTCACGAAGCCGGTCTATAAGGGGGGTATAAGGTTACTGGCTATAAAATGGCAGTTTAATGGGTGTCCACTCTCACCCACCGCTTCCTTGACTGGTGGAGGGTCGTTAGCCGAACGGGTAGGATAAGGACTATAATTCTCCCTTCTTTAAAAGTATTAACGATAAATACTAAGTAACTAAACCTTTTATAAATACCCAATCTTAGTTACTTAGGAATATGTGAATAAGGTGCTAATCCATGAAATTACACTTTGCACTTTGTTTAAGTCGGTTAGTGGAGCGTGTGTGGTTAACCGGCACGCTAACTCCAATTTAACAAGGTAGGCAAAGGCTAACTTAATGTTTATCATAGTATCGATGGACCGTGTGTGGTTAACCGGCACATCGATTGAGGGGTAAACACTTAAGGGTACCAAGTAATTTGCATGGTTACTTCACACCTTGTTTTGTGATCCTCGGCATCCCAGTCACAAAATCTGAAGGGCACACTCGAGATTGAAACATGCCATTGAACAGTTCAATGAATCTCAAAAGATCTAGGAGTTTCAAATCCAATTAAAACCTAATATCACATTTCTTTTATCTTGGTGGAAATTGGTGAATCGTCATTCACCTACCTTCAAATATTTTATAGCTTGGATTACGGCATCCGTCTTCCAAGTTATAAAAGTATTGTGTTGGGTCCTAGCCTTAATATTTCGTATTTGGTGTTATATTAAGGACTTTAAATCAACTATCTTGAATATCTTCCAAAAGATGTCTGGTTTAGACATTTATGATCTTCCCAAATCTCTTGAAACAACTTTCCTAAATGAAGATGATGTCCCATGGAAATCATACATCTTTCACCTCCTCCAATTATTCTCCCTAACCCACAAGTTCTAGAAAAGTTTAAGGTCACTCAAGCCCTATTGCCAAGTAAAGGTCTATGTGTGGTCATATCTTGGAGATGTAGTCACATATTGACAAGCTGGAAGAGTTGGGTGTCAAAGTCTTGAGAAAGTTGGTGGTTCAATCACTTTCTAAGTCACATAGTGAATTCCTTTGGGACTCCTATGAAACAGACTAAGACAAGACCCTTAATGATATTATCCATTTGCTAAGATCAACTTCCTAAAACATTATGGACATTGACAATGATGACATTGAATATCCAGTAAAGCTCTCTCTTCCCAATGGAAAGGGATCGGCCATAGTCAACTCGGTTGACCAAATGGTAAAGAGAGAGGCTAAGTCTGAGATAGTCTCATTATCAAGGGTCCATTGCCAAAGGAAGGGGCATTAATTGCGAAGCTGCCAAATTTACCAAAGGATGTTAAAGTCAATAAGTTTGACTCTACTTCAGGTAAAGTCCATTATCTAACTCTGCTAAGTTTCTATTCTGAGATTTTTGATACATGATGTGACTGGGTCACATGGTGATGTTTTAAGAATCAAAGAAAAGTGAAGAAACTTAAAGCAAGAATATGCTAAATCTGATCGCGTAGATGGATTTCTATCACATAGTTTGAAGATTGGATTCTTGTGCTACTTCTTAGGAGTTATGAGATATTGCTTAGGAATAGATAACAAGTTTTCATATGGATTGTAAGGACAAGTTCTTCTGCAAAGTTTTTTAAAATAAAAGGAAAATTTTGATTTTATTTATTTTAAAATATCTTTACAATGGCACCTGTGGGAATTTTTGTTGCTTATAAGATTCCATTAAGAGCAAGAGTGGAAATATGAATTTGATTCTTTCATTTGTGGAAGTCTCTAGATTTACCAAATAAGGAAAGTTTCTTGTCACCCAAGTTTCAATTGGACCGGAACTTGGAATCATGCAAGTTGTATAGCATGATGAATGAGAACTTTCAAGTATTGGAATATTAAGACTAATTACTTGTTCACATGGATGTGTGAGTCAAGTGAAGGACTATGGGATCGAGTACACATTCTTGTGCACTGGTCAAGTGCACCACAAAAGATCGATAAGACTATTTGTCATAGTTTACTAAAGCTTAGTAAATATGATTATAGTTACAAGCTTAAGTTTAACTCTGAGACATTAGAAAAGCTTCCAATGTAAGGCAGAGCGAATAAGAAGAATCAACTTAGGCAGAAGGATAAAAGTTTCTTAAATCTGAAAAGATGGGAGAGTACTTTAGTATCAGTTTTGTGATCATCTTAATGATTAAGAAATCATAGCACAATTAGTTCTCTAAGGAAATCTTAGTGCATTCTTATGACTAAGAAGAGGAATCTTGAATTGTTGAAATGGTTAAATCAAGAAGATAAGTCATACTTCGTTCCAATACAAGTCTTAGAGTCATACTCCAAGATTGTAATTTGAGTGACATGTCTTAAAGAAGGTTTAAAACACTTGTCAAATGTAAGAGTAAAAGTTTCCTACTCTTGTACATTTGAAATTGGTAAGTTGTGATGTTTTGAATAAAACAAAGACCAACTAAGGCCAATTGTGCTAAGTGTTTGTCTTCATTAGAATCCACACTATCTCTTGGATGTTTGACAAGGGAGTCTTATAGGTCAAGAGGACAGTGGGATTCTTACAGGTCTTGAAAGTCTCAAGAACTAATCAAGAATAAAACCTGAAGTTCTTCACTAGCACACAACTTGAGGTTTATAACCTATCATGTTGACATATTCTGTGCCCATTCCAGTTAAAGTTGACTTTGCATATGAGTTCTTAGAGTTCTCAATTGGTTGCACAACAACTTCGAAGCAATGGCAGGCCCTTGAGCTGCCAGGTGGCAAGAAATTAAGATTGAGTTCAATCCATATGAGTTTGGATTTGTCATTATCATTGTCTTGTGATTATGGTTTTGACAAATTCATATGGGTAGGAACTCATACACCATAAAAATCTTAGTGTCATAAGGTTTCTCTCCGATTCATGAAAATGATTGTGAGGAAACACTTTCACTAATTAGATTTTAGCTAGATAGCAATTACGATATTTGCATTCTCAAAGTCATTAGTAGAGTGTGTGTCGTTAACCGGCACACTAACTTGGACTTGTGAGAAGTGGCAAAAAGGTCTAACCATTATGATTACGACATCCCTCTTCATAATTGTTTAGACACACCTATGAGCTATCTAAGGGAAGGTGTATGATCTTGATAAAGTTTTATCAAAATAATCTAGTATCAGAAATCTGAACTTTGGTAAGAAAGTCAGTTGATTTCTAAGTACATGTCAAAGCTAGTGGGAGCATAAGTGTCATGCTAGTAATCATCATGTTAGTGGGAGCATGATAATTATGATTAGTATTGCAAGTTAGCAATGTTAATTATAGAAAACAAAAGTTTCAATTAGGAAAGAGTTGTTTTTCTATAATTAAGGGAGAGGAAATTATACTTCATCTGAAATCTAAAAGCTTACATTGAGGTTTTAATCGCACTTAGTCAAGGATATATATATGAATTTCATGTTGGAATGGCTCAACATAAGAAAATTCTGTATCTGGGTCCATTATTTGCATTCTAAAATTCAATTATGATTACGACATCCCTTTTCATAATCTGAATTATGAGAACTTGGCAAATAGAAATGGAAATGTTATAGCAAAAGACTGGTTTGGTCTTTATGTGAGACATCATGAATGGTGTCCCATATGCTTCGGATATAGGATCGATTACATGTGCTATATTCATCCTTTCTAAAATTTTCCAAATGCCCGGGGCATTTAGAAGGGAAAAGGTCTAGAATTGGATATGACTAAAAGGATTAATCAATTGTCGAGGACAATCTAAGGTTTACGAAAGATTGGGTGCTCAAGGACAGTTGGAAGTATAGTGATAATTTTGGAAGGACCATATTGACATAATCTGTAAGGAGGCAACTCTTGTTCAGAAGTGATAGTCAAAATGAATCTGGAAACGTTTGTTCAGAAGTGATAGTCAAAATGAATCTGGAAAGGTTTCAAAGTTAGAATTTTCAATCTGTGTAAGATTAAGGAAACTTAATGCAAGAAGGATGTTTCCAAGGAGTTGATCTCCTTTGGAATACTTTGTAATGTTTGTTGTCAAGTCCTTGTGACTTTGTGCATAATCATTACAAGCGGATCAATGCATATAAGTTTAGAATCTAACAGATTTCAGTAAATCGCATGAATTTGGAATTTTTGCATTTGCAGTAAGGATTTGGGACTGTGAAAAGAGGATCATTGGAGTTATGTTCAATTGATCTATTTCACAAAGTAAAGATCATAGACAAACATAGTATGCATACTTGGTGTATGGCATGATTAGTGTTTAGAAAACATAGTGTACATGCTTGAAGCATGGGACAACTATTGTTTTAAATTCAAGAATAAAGTTGATAGTTGAAACAGTATACAATGAATAATGTGTAATCATATGGTGATAAATAAAAGGTGTTTTATTTATGTTCATAGGTTTTGATACCATATTGGATTCAATTATTCTTGTGTTTCATTTTGCATGTTTTGACTTCCAGAATAAACTAGGTTATTCTTCTGGAATGACTAAGTTATTCAAACCATCCACAGTCAGTCATATGTTGGAAGTAGATATGAATCAAGAATGTCATGGGTTGGCTTGTAAAGGTCTAAGATGTTGGACAAAGGGCTACAATACTCATGAGTGCTCATATGTTCTGAGTATTGGATTCAACCCACGCTTATTGGAATCACTTCATGGATTTTATCACGAGTGATCATGAGACGATAATATCTTATATTCTTCAAACCTAGAGATATGAGTTGTTACTATGAGTTGGTTGTACATTGATTACATGAAAACGCATTCGGTAACTCGGTATTATAAAACGTGCCTTTGTGTACGATTCAACAAGTAGTATAACAAGCCATATGAGTCGACGTTTATCCATTCCTTTTACCTTCGGGATAAAAGCGATATCTGTGGGCCCCTCGATGATTTGATGATGACAAATGGAAGTGCTCGGCCAGGCCAGGACTGATTTGATTTGTTCAATTAGTCAGTCGTCATAAATCAGAAATCAGGAAACAACAAATGGATAGAGAGAATGATTATAATCCATGTCTCAGTCCATATGATATCTAGAATGGAGGAATATATGATCCCTTATTTAATGGATGCGTCATTGATTTGTTCAGAGTTCGACAATGACTTTAAGAGCTACGATTGCTAGTCGGTTTATGAAGTCGTACTTGCAATAATAGTTTTAGACTTATCCAAGTGGGAGACTGTTGGATTAGATTTCTAAGCTATAACTATTATTGGTATGTACTTGACCCGAGAGTAGCATGGTCCATTTGGGTTGCATATCATCAGGACGATTTGTTAGGGTGGACTTTTGAGAGAAGGTTATTTATGGTTTATTAATATATTATAAGTTATAATATATTAATATGAAATCATATGTTTTAATTAGTATCGATCAAGAATTAATTTGGAATTAATTTAGTGATCAAAAGAGACTAATTAAATCTATGGGGGCTAATTATGATAATTAGTTATATTTATATTTTTTGGGCTTATGATCTATGTTGGACCAAGTTTATGTATGGATACATAAAGAGTTGGGCCACATGAACCATGGATCATAAAACCCATGGGTATGGATTATGGGTTATACCCATGACCCTTGGAATCCTACATATAAATAGGTTACTCCATTGCCAAAATCACTACTTCTTTTCTTAGAGAAATATAGAGGTGTTTTGGCGCATGGAATTCTCTCTCAAGAGCCACCTTTGTCCTAGGTGTGTTGTGATTCCATTTGAGGCATTTCATACTATTGGTGCTAAGCTCTTAAGGCCAAATACATTAAGACTTCAAGCCACATAAAAGGTATGTTTCCCTAACTAGTATATTACATGGTTTATGTCAAATGTATGCTAGTTATAGGTTTAATGCCTTGGAAACCATTTGCATGTATAATTAGTGAAAACATAGACCCAAGGTATTTAGGGTTGTATGTGCACCATAGGATGTTGTATTATACCAAAACACAACAAGCACATCCATAGCAGGCCTAGTTTACTTCTACTCCGGGGACTTGGGAGATCGGTTGTGTCGGTGGCCTGTAGAACCGGGCAGTGTGCCCCTACCTATGGCAATTCAGGCATTGCATTTCCGGACATACTTCGATGTGGTGGTAGTTACACCCATCACACTTCGGGAGAGTTCCAACATATCGACTGTCAGAGGTCAGAGTTCATCTACAAGGTCAGAGTTCGACAAAAGCTTTTGAGAGCTATGATTGCCAGTCGGTTCTTGAAGTCATACACATTAATAGTTTTAGACTTATCCAAGTGGGAGACTGTTGGATTAATGTCTAAGTCCATAACTATAATTAGTAAGACTTGACCCGACCCGACATGGTCCATTTGGGTTGGATGGCATCATGCATTTGGATGGACTATAATGAGAGAAATAAGACACTTATGGTTATTAATATATTATAAGTTCTAGTATATTAATAATAAGAATAATAAGATTATTTAATTAGTATTGATCAAGAATTAATCTAGGATTAATTAAGTGATCAAAAGAAGACTAATTAAATATATGGGTTGATTGTGTAAATCATCCATACTTATATAGTGGGCTAATGCTCCATGGATTATCTAGTTGGGTTAAAACCTATATGATGCTCCATGGTGTTTTTGTACCCATGGATCATGGAAATGAAAGGCCATGTCTATTAGGGTTCACATGGTGTAACCCTAACTATATATGCATCTTATTCTTGACCAAAAACGGCGACTAATATGATTCTAGAGAAGGGCTAGCCGATTTCAAGTGCTCTACATTTCTCTCAAGGTTATTCCAAAAGCAATTGATGTTGTGTGAACCATTTGAGGTGTCACACTTGGGGCACTAGGCACTCAAGCTTCATGAAGACTTTCTACATCAAAGAGGTATATATTGTATCTTGTTATATTCTTTGTTTTTGTATGCTAGATTAGGATAATACCTTGGAAAGTTCATATTTTCATGTATAATTGAGAAAACATAGATCCAAGGTATTTAGGGTTGCATGTACACTTAGGAGTGTTATAATGCTCAAAACCCAACACACTTTATGTCCATTTGATAAACTTCAAAGTTCTTGTGTGCAGCATAAGCAAGAAAGATTTGAACTGACTCTAATCTTGCAACAAGAGCGAAGGTCTCTTCATAATCTATATCTTCCTCTTGACAGTATCCTTTCACCACCAACCGGGCCTTGTTATGAATCACATTCCTTCCTTGTCCATCTTATTTCTGAATACCCATTTGAGACCGACAACCGAAGCATCCTTTGGAGTTGGAATTAAACCCCATACTTTTTTCTTTCAAACTCGTTCAGCTCTTCTTGCATGGCTTGAACCCAATAAGAATGATCAAGAGCTGAATTCACCGCCTTCGGTTCAACTTTGGAGACGAAAGAGTTGAACATGCGAAATTCTACTTGAGAGAATAGTGCAGCTTCTTTCGATTTCAGTTGTGATCGAGTTAATACCTTTTCAGAAGATTCCCCGATGATTTGACTTTGAGGGTGGTCTTTGGTCCATTTAATGAGAGGAGGGTAATTTGCATCATACGAGGGATCCAGTTCTACATTGATTTCTTCTTCCAATTCTGATTGTGTATCATCATTATTGACATTCATATTCTCCCCCTCGAATGATGACACGAGTTCAGTTTTTGGATCAGAACTCTCCCCTTCCTTTGGAATTTCAGTTGAACTTGATGATTGTGACGATGAATTCTCCCCCTTAAATGATTAACCCTTATCATTTGGTGGAGACGAACCCTCCCCCTGGATAGAAGAATAGTCACCAGAAGGTTTGCTTGAGTTAGGCCTTTTAGTTGCCTTTGGTTGTTTAGCTGCCATCTTTTATGCAGCATCTTCAAAAATTTGTTTCAAATTGTCAACTCTGTTATCTTCAACTTTGGATTCAGAATCAATAGATTTTTCTGGTTCATTGAAAAGAAGCATATATTGCTCGAAAAGATTTGAAATAGGCACAGTGACTTGACTAGACTTTAGAAAGATATCTTGCATTGCACCTTCAGTTGTGTTCAACTTCTTGACATAACTGTCATCGAAAGTGACATAGTATGTCTCTTCAATCTTCTTGGAGTGTTTATTCAGAACTCTATATGCCTTAGAGTTCAAGGAGTAGCCCAGAAAAATCCCTTCATCAGCCTTAGAATCTAACTTGTTTCTATTCTCTTTTGAGTTGAAATTGAAGCATCTCGAACCGAACACGTGAAAGAAGTTCACATTTGGCTTACGGTGGTTCAAGATTTCGTAAGGAGTGATTGAGAATCGCTTGTTTAGATACGATCTATTCTGAGTGTAAAAAGCAGCAACAATAGCATCCGCCCAGAAATATAAAGGCAAGGAAGCGAAGCTCAACATAGTTCGATCCGCTTCGCACAGAGAACGATTTCGCCTTTCAACAATTCCATTCTGTTGTGGAGTATATGGATCAGAGAAATTGTGAGTCGTTCCCTTCTCAGCTAGAAAATCGTCAAAATCCTTGTTCTTAAATTCTAAGCCATTGTCGCTTCTAACATTGCGAACCACATTTCGTAGTTGAATGTCTACTTTCTTTATGAAGTGTTTGAGCTTAGGAGTTACCTCTGATTTTTTGCTTCAAGAAAAATACCCATATGAAGTGAGAGAATTCGTCTACGATGAAAAGAATGTACTTGTTTCCACCAATGCTTTCAATAGAAGAAGGACCACATAGATCGATATGTAGCAGCTCTAATGTTTCTTTTACCTTTGTGTTAATAATAAAAGGATGACTTTGTCGACTTTGCTTTCTCATTTCACAAGCTGCACATAGATGTTCTTTGTCAAATTTGAGAACTGGAAGACCTCGAACGTGCCCTCCAAGTACCAACTTGTTGATATCTTTGAAATTAAGATGAGAGAGCCTTCGATGCCATAACCAGCTTTCATCTGAGTGTGCCTTCGTTAGCAAGCAGACAGCTGGTTTCCCTCGAATTGGATTATGATTTAAATGATACATTTCCCCATTTAGCTTCGACTTTAGCAGTATATTATTTGACTTATTTTCGACAATCTCTAAACCTTCGTCATCAAATTAGACCTTCAATCCGGTCCCAACTACCAGCTGTGAGACACTGATGAGGTTGTGCTACAACCCTTCAACGTATGCTACCTTTCTGATTGAGAAATTGTAACAACTCAAATTTTCAAACAATTTTTTTTTTCTTTTTATAAATAGAGTAATTTCATTCAAAACAAGGCATAAATAATTTAAGTGTCATGTCAAATACAAATTGTCTAAATCCCAAGATCATAAAAACATTCTTCAGTGTGTATCGATCACGCCGACGCCTTCCCGGTCCTCGCTAGTACCTGAAACACATACATCACCACTGTAAGCATAAATGCTTAGTGAGTCCCCCAATATACACTTACGCACATACGCCTTTCCAGGCCCTGACCTTCCGGTCCTCAACACAACGCCTTCCGGCCCATAACTTATTGCCTTCCGGCCCACATAACATACATAGCACACATATAACAAATAACTTACCACATATAGCATACATATCACATATCATATCTGACCTTCCGGTCACAAAGTCAAACCCTTCCGGGTACAGTGTAGTGAGAAGACTCACCTCGTAAATGCTGAAAGCTAGCAAATCCTGAAATCACTCGTGCACAATCCGACGAGCTACAACCTCCCTATAACATCACATATCTCTCATTAACACTTATATCTTCTAAGTGTGACTATCCCTAAGTAGTCAGACTTAGGTCAACTCTGGTCAACGGTCAACGGTCAACTCGACCGGACTCGGCGAGTGCCATGGCGACTCGGCGAGTCTAGACGTTCTCCAACTCTCTGAGAGTCCCTATCTACTCGTCGAGTATCCTCCTTGACCCGACGAGTTACTCCTGGAAGAATCGTGGGGCCACCCTGACTCCACTCGCCGAGTCTGAAGAACAGCTCGACGAGTTCCAGTCAATCTCCAAGCTACTCGCCGAGTCTGTTCATCGAACTCGGCGAGTCCACGCCATGCAGTCGATCAAACTGCTTCCTGAGATAAGTTTCGTCCCGAAATACACAAGCATGGGACCTTCTGGACCTCTAAAGGTCCTAATACAGGATTATAGTCGTTGGGTAACAAGGTACTAATTCATCTAATCACCAAATGGGTTCCATAAACCCTAAATCCATGCACACATCAACATAACAGAAAGGAATCCAAAATATTACCTGAAATATGCACTCTCTGTGTCCCCAAACCACAGAACTCGAATCCCTTGCTGTTCCTTTAGCCAAAGCTCTTCTCCTCCTTGCACAACAATTTCTTCAAAGCCCTAATATCCTTCAATCTTGCTCTAGATGCCCACAGCCGTTTTAGGGTTCTTCTCAGCCGACTAAAGACGGACAATGACGGCCTATAAGTGCATTATATACGACCCAAACCTGAACGGTTAGGGTTTTCGCTAAACAGCGTAGACTCGCCGAGTCCATATCGGACTCGTCGAGTCCAGTCGCGAACCCGCGACCAAGTCTGCGGTCCTACTCGGCGAGTCTAGGCTCCAACTCGCCGAGTCCCCTCTTAACTCACCCCAAAAACATAATTTAACAATACCTGAGATTCCGGGCTGTTACAACTCTCCCCCACTTGGATTAGACTTCGCCCTCGAAGTCTCACTCTGAAAATAGTTCCGGATGTTGTTCCCGCATCTCACGTTCCGGCTCCCAAGTCATTTCCGACCCCTTACGGTGTTGCCACTGGACCAACACCAGAGGTACTTCCTTGTTCCTCAGAACCTTGATCTTCCGATCCCTGATGGCCACTGGTCTCTCGGCATAATTCAGGCTCGCATCCACCTGAATATCCTCCAATGGAACCACTGCCGACTCATCGGCTATGCACTTCCTCAATTGCGACACATGAAAAGTGTCGTGGATCTGTCCCAACTCCGCTGGCAACTCCAGCCGATATGCTACCCGGCCTATCCTTGCAATCACACGAAATGGCCCAATATACCGGGGCCCCAACTTGCCCCTCTTCCTGAATCGAATCACTCCTTTCCAAGGAGAAACCTTCAGGAGAACGAAATCGCCGACTTGAAACTCAAGATCGGATCGGCGCCTGTCTGCATAACTCTTCTGTCGGCTCTGGGCGGTCAATAACCTCTGTCTAACTTGCTGAATCTGCTCTGTCGTCTGAAGCACGATCTCTGTGCTGCCCATCACTCTCTGTCCCACCTCTCCCCAGCAAATGGGGGTCCGACATATCCTACCATACAACAGCTCAAAAGGTGGCATACCAATGCTCGAATGATGGCTGTTGTTGTAGGAAAACTCTGCTAAAGGTAAATATGCATCCCAGCTACCCCCGAAGTCTAACACACACGCTCGAAGCATGTCCTCCAGCATCTGAATCGTCCGCTCGCTCTGACCGTCTGTCTGGGGATGGTATGCGGTACTAAAATGCAATTTAGTACCCAGCTCCTCATGGAACTTCTTCCAGAATCTGGAAGTGAAGCGCACATCACGGTCTGAAACAATCGAGATCGGTACTCCATGCCGAGATATCACTTCTCTCACATATATCTCTGCCAACTTCTCCGCTGAAGAACTCTCGCTGATGGCAAGGAAGTGTGCACTCTTCGTCAACCTATCCACAATCACCCATATTGCATCAACTCCCCTGGCAGTCCTCGGCAATTTGGTGATGAAATCCATAGTGACCTGTTCCCACTTCCACTCGGGAATTTCCAATGGCTGTAACTTGCTATGCGGTCTCTGGTGCTCGGCCTTAACCCTACGGCAGGTCAAGCACCTCTTAACGAACCATGTGACGTCCCTCTTCATACAGGGCCACCAATACTCCTTCCTCAAATCCAAATACATCTTCGTAGCACCGGGATGGATCGAGAATTTCGATCTATGAGCCTCTTCCATCAGAGTAATACGTGTACCGCCCACGAATGGTACCCAAATCCGATCCTGAAACGTCATAAGCCCTCGTCCATCCTTAACGAACTCTGAAATTAACCCAACAACCCGTTCTTTCTTCTGCATTTCTGGTCGCACAGCTTTGGCCCGTGCCCCACGAATAGCATCCAATACAGGAGTCATCACAGTCAGTCTCAAGCATACATCTCGCAATGGAGTGCTCTCCGCCCTGCGGCTCAACGCGTCGGCTACCACATTAGCCTTGCCTGGGTGGTACAAGATCTCACAATCATAATCCTTGACCACATCCAACCACCTCCTCTGACGCATATTTAGGTTGGGCTGATCCATCAAATACTTCAAGCTCTTATGGTCCGTGTATATTGTACATCGAACCCCGTACAGGTAGTGACGCCAAATCTTGAGAGCGAACACTACTGCTCCCAACTCTAAATCATGCGTGGGGTATCTTGCCTCATGAGGCTTCAGCTGCCTCGACGCATAAGCTATCACATGACCCCTCTGCGTCAACACTGCACCCAGTCCCGAAATCGATGCGTCGCAATATACCACAAAATCTTCCATCCCTTCTGGGAGAGCTAATACCGGGGCTTCGCACAATCTCTGGCGAAGTGTCTCAAAGGAGGTCTGCTGCTCGGGCCCCCATGAGAATGCAACACCCTTCCGGGTCAATCTGGTGAGTGGCACTGCGATCTTGGAGAAGTCCTTAATGAATCTCTGATAATACCCTGCCAACCCGAGGAAGCTCCTGATCTCAGAAGGTGACTTCGGCACCTCCCAACTCATCACCGCCTCAACCTTGGCCGGATCGACCAATATCCCTTTCTGATTAACAACATGTCCTAGAAATTGGACCTCCCGCAGCCAGAAGTCACATTTGGAGAACTTTGCATACAGCTTCTCCGACCTCAATACCTCGAGGACCTCCCTCAAATGCTCCTCATGATGCTCTCTAGATCTAGAATACACCAGAATGTCGTCGATAAATACAATCACTGACCGATCCAACATCGGTCTGCATACCCTGTTCATGAGATCCATGAACACAGCCGGGGCATTGGTGAGCCCGAAAGGCATCACCACAAACTCATAATGCCCATATCGCGTCCTAAACGCGGTCTTCTGTACATCCTCATCCCGCACTCTCACCTGATGGTACCCTGACCTCAGATCGATCTTGGAAAACCAACACGCTCCCTGCAACTGATCGAATAAATCATCGATCCTCGGTAACGGGTAACGGTTCTTGACCGTCAACTTGTTCAACTCCCGGTAATCAATGCACATCCGGTGTGAACCATCCTTCTTCTTGACGAACAGAATAGGTGCTCCCCACGGCGAGCTGCTCGGTCGAATGAATCCCTTCCCCAGCAACTCCTGGAGCTGCGAGGACAACTCTTGCATCTCTGGAGGTGCAAGACGATAAGGCACTTTAGCAATAGGCGCGGCCCCCGGAACCAGATCGATACCAAACTCTACTTGCCTCACAGGAGGTACTCCCGGCAGCTCCTCGGGGAAAACATCTAGAAACTCACGCACCACAGGGACCTCCTCAACTGACTTCGGTCTCTCGGAAACCACCCGCGTATCCATCACATACGCCACAAAACCCTTACAGCCCTGCTGTAGACACTGCCTCGCCCTAGCGGCCGAACAAAAAGCTGATCCCGAACGGGTACCCTCGCCGTACACCGAAAGAACTCCCCCACTATGGTCTCATATGGTCACCAACTGACGCTCACAGTCGATGACAGCGCCGAATCGGCTCAACCAGTCCATGCCTACGATGACACAGACATCACCCATCGCAATAGGAATCAGGTCAATCGGGAATTCGACCCCGAAAATCTCTAGCACGCATCCCCGAAGAACCTCCGTGGCACAAATCACTTTCTCGTCAGCTATAGAAACTCTCAAAGGTCGACCCAACGACTCAAGACTAGCGCTGATATGCTGACTAAAGGCTAAGGACACAAAGGACCTACTCGCACCCGAGTCAAATAACACTAAGGCAGGCACAGAGTTCACAAGGAAAGTACCTACGCATATAATAACATAAGCATAACATCTCGACATAAAAATAAATACATAAATTTCAACATACCTGCCACGACATCGGGCGCAGCGCGGACCTCCTCCGCAGTCAGCTGAAAGGCTCTCCCACGAGCCCTCAGGGCCTCGACCTTCACCGGTCGAGCCTCAGTAGTCCTGGCAATAGGTGCAGATCCCTGACGAAGCTGCGGACACTCGGCCTTCCGATGGCCGGTCTGGTTGCAATGAAAGCAAACCATAAACCCCTTGGGGCACTCCCTAGCAATGTGCCCCTCCTTGCCGCACTTGTAGCAAGCACCGGCTCGACACGCCCCATCGTGACCCTTGCCGCACTTTCCGCAAGTGCGATTCTTCGGACCTCCCATCCTCGAATCGGCGGACTTGATCCGCTTGGCTGCCGGCTGAGACTGAGCCGGCCGCCGGTCTGCCTGCTGAGACTCGGCCTCCTCCCTGGCCTAGGTCTCCAACTCGATCTCACGCTTCCTGGCATTCGCCTGAAGCTCCGTAAAAGTATGATAGGTGGAGTTCGACACAAACTCCCGGATATCCCTCCTCAAGACACCCAAGTACCGGCTCATCCGAGCCTGCTCTGTGGACACCAGCTCGGGGCAAAACATCGCCCTCTCATGAAACTTCCGCGTGATCGCCGCCACCGAATCTGCACCCTGCTTGAGGGTTAAGAACTCCTGAACCAATCGTTCCCGCTCCACCGGGGGAACGTACTCATCCCTGAACATGGCAGTAAACCCCTCCCATGTCACCGCTGTAGTCTCTGCCAAAGTGAAGTTCGCCGTCACGAACTTCCACCAGTCCTTCGCTCCCAGACGGAGCTGGTTCAAAGCGAACCGTACCCTCAGGTGCTCCGGGCATGAACAAGTGTAGAAGCACCCCTCTATGTCCGCGATCCACCTCATCGCAGCAATCGGATCCTGCGTCCCATCGAACTCCGGTGGCTTCGTGTTGCTCGGAACAGCAACGAGTCACCCCCTGTGGCCTAGCAGCGGCCACAGCTGCGGTAGCTGCAGCGGTTGCAGCCTCAGTCAATGCGGCGTACCGGTCATCAAATATCTCCATCAGGGTGGTCTTAATGGACCCAAACATCTCCGGGATCTCAGCCCGGATCGCCGCCGCCACCTCCTCGTGAATCATCTGACGAATCTCCTCGTCACTCACACCGCTCGTACTCGCTCCGTGGCGTGGTCTAACCATGATGTCTCTGAAATACAACATAAAACTATCAGAGACTCCATCGAGTGTAATTGCACTCGACAACGCAACCCTACTCAGTCTCCGATATCCAGGGATTCGTACTTGGGTCTCCCACTGACCCGGTGTCTTCGGTAGTACGGGCCCAATACTACCGACCACACCGCATCAGCATTCATCCCAAGTCTTCCTCCCCAAACCCCGGATAGTGAGTACTCTACTCCTGATATGCACTATCTACCCGCATACTAGCAAAGCATCTCATAACGGCAAACTTCCCTAGACTAAGGCATCACAAATCAGGCCACTCTAGTCCTATCATGAATACCTAGTCTTCTAGCATGCATAACAATTTACATTATATAACATTGTAAGGTATTTTGGGGATCTTTACCGTTCGGGCGTTGACTGATCGTACACACTGCTTCTTTCTTGCTTACCACAAAACCATTTACAAAAGTTTATGCCTTTATTTAACAAGTTTTCCTCAAATCCTCGATTTGAGTTCAGTTACTCCTGAAGGTGCACCCGAATCCCTCAAACCAAGGCTCTGATACCAATTGTAACAACTCAAATTTTCAAACAAATTTTTTTTTCTTTTTATAAATAGAGTAATTTCATTCAAAACAAGGCATATATAATTTAAGTGTCATGTCAAATACAAACTGTCTAAATCCCAAGATCATAAAAACATTCTTCAGTGTGTATCGATCACGCCGGCGCCTTCCCACGGTCCTTGCTAGTACTTGAAACACATACATCACCACTGTAAGCATAACTGCTTAGTGAGTCCCCCAATATACACTTACGCACATACGCCTTTCCAGGCCCTGAGCTTCCGGTCCTCAACACAACGCCTTCCGGCCCATAACATAATCGCCTTCCGGCCCATAACATATTCCCTTCCGGCCCACATAACATACATAGCACACATATAACAAATAACTTACCACATATAGCATACATATCACATATCATATCTGACCTTCCGGTCACAAAGTCAAACCCTTCCGGGTACAGTGTAGTGAGAAGACTCACCTCGTAAATGCTGAAAGCTAGCAAATCCTGAAATCACTCGTGCACAATCCGACGAGCTACAACCTCCCTATAACATCACATATCTCTCATTAACACTTATATCTTCTAAGTGTGACTATCCCTAAGTAGTCAGACTTAGGTCAACTCTGGTCAACGGTCAACGGTCAACTCGACCGGACTCGGCGAGTGCCATGGCGACTCGGCGAGTCTAGAGGTTCTCCAACTCTCTGAGAGTCCCTATCTACTCGTCGAGTATCCTCCTTGACCCGACGAGTTACTCCTGGAAGAATCGCGGGGCCACCCCGACTCCACTCGCCGAGTCTGAAGAACAGCTCGACGAGTTCCAGTCAATCTCCAAGCTACTCGCCGAGTCTGTTCATCGAACTCGGCGAGTCCACGCCATGCAGTCGATCAAACTGCTTCCTGAGATAAGTTTCGTCCTGAAATACACAAGCATGGGACCTTCTGGACCTCTAAAGGTCCTAATACAGGATTATAGTCGTTGGGTAACAAGGTACTAATTCATCTAATCACCAAATGGGTTCCATAAACCCTAAATCCATGCACACATCAACATAACAGAAAGGAATCCGAAATATTACCTGAAATATGCACTCTCTGTGTCCCCAAACCGCAGAACTCGAATCCCTTGCTGTTCCTTTAGCCAAAGCTCTTCTCCTCCTTGCACAACAATTTCTTCAAAGCCCTAATATCCTTCAATCTTGCTCTAGATGCCCACAGCCGTTTTAGGGTTCTTCTCAGCCAACTAAAGACGGACAATGACGGCCTATAAGTGCATTATATACGACCCAAACCTGAACAGTTAGGGTTTTCGCTAAACAGCGTAGACTCGCCGAGTCCATATCGGACTCGTCGAGTCCAGTCGCGAACCCGCGACCAAGTCTGCGATCCTACTCGGCGAGTCTAGGCTCCAACTCGCCGAGTCCCCTCTTAACTCACCCCAAAAACATAATTTAACAATACCTGAGATTCCGGGCTGTTACAGAAATCGCCATTTGAAATCATTCCATAGCCTTTGATAGCGCCAAACGAATTATTGCCATACTTCACTGTTCCACCATCCTTGAGAGATCGAAACTCCCTCAGTTCTTCCCTTCTTCCTGTTATGTGATGCGAGCAACCACTGTCAATGTACCATTCTTCGTCAAACTGTTCGTCACAAATAACCTGCAAAATATCAAGCAAATTTAGGAACCCAGAGTTTCTTGGGTCCTCGTGAGCCTTTTACAGGACAGGGAATAGTAAGAGAAACATCAACCAGATAATTTCTTTTTATTAGAGTTTTTTCGTCTTTTCTTTTTATTGTAAAAACTTTGATTTTGTTTCACTTAGACTCATTTCAATTAGCCGTAGGATTTGTAGTTTTGACGTCTGCATTCTTTTGGGTCTCTTTTGGGCGTCCATCGTTATCTGGAAAGAGCTTTCCTTTCCCTTTTGAATCTTTAGATAAGTGAGAATTAGAATAAGAATGAGAAGAACGAGATTTAGAAGCTTGATTAGATCGTTGATTATTGTTCTTCTTTGGTTGAGTATGAGGACTTTCTTCCCTTCTGTTCTTCTGACAATTGGATTTGGGACTGAACCCATCCTTTCAGCTGCTATTATGTTAAGGATCGAAATCTTCCTTTCGGTTACTTACATGTTGAGGACCGAAACTTTCCTTTCGGTTACTTACATGTTGAGGACCGAAACTAATTAAATATAAGTTCTAGTATAATGAGAGAAATAAGACACTTATGGTTATTAATATATTATAAGTTCTAGTATATTAATAATAAGAATAATAAGATTATTTAATTAGTATTGATCAAGAATTAATCTAGGATTAATTAAGTGATCAAAAGAAGACTAATTAAATATATGGGTTGATTGTGTAAATCATCCATACTTATATAGTGGGCTAATGCTCCATGGATTCTCTAGTTGGGTTAAAACCTATATGATGCTCCATGGTGTTTTTGTACCCATGGATCATGGAAATGAAAGGCCATGTCTATTAGGGTTCACATGGTGTAACCCTAACTATATATGCATCTTATTCTTGACCAAAAACGGCGACTAATATGATTCTAGAGAAGGGCTAGCCGATTTCAAGTGCTCTACATTTCTCTCAAGGTTATTCCAAAAGCAATTGATGTTGTGTGAACCATTTGAGGTGTCACACTTGGGGCACTAGGCACTCAAGCTTCATGAAGACTTTCTACATCAAAGAGGTATATATTCTATCTTGTTATATTCTTTGTTTTTGTATGCTAGATTAGGATAATACCTTGGAAAGTTCATATTTGCATGTATAATTGAGAAAACATAGATCCAAGGTATTTAGGGTTGCATGTACACTTAGGAGTGTTATAATGCTCAAAACCCAACACACTTTACGTCCATTTGATAAACTTCAAAGTTCTTGTGTGCAACATAAGCAAGAAAGATTTGAACTGACTCTAATCTTGCAACAAGAGCGAAGGTCTCTTCATAATCTATATCTTCCTCTTGACAGTATCCTTTCACCACCAACCGGGCCTTGTTATGAATCACATTCCTTCCTTGTCCATCTTATTTCTGAATACCCATTTGAGACCGACAACCGAAGCATCCTTTGGAGTTGGAATTAAACCCCATACTTTTTTCTTTCAAACTCGTTCAGCTCTTCTTGCATGGCTTGAACCCAATAAGAATGATCAAGAGCTGAATTCACCGCCTTCGGTTCAACTTTGGAGACGAAAGAGTTGAACATGCGAAATTCTACTTGAGAGAATAGTGCAGCTTCTTTCGATTTCAGTTGTGATCGAGTTAATACCTTTTCAGAAGATTCCCCGATGATTTGACTTTGAGGGTGGTCTTTGGTCCATTTAATGAGAGGAGGGTAATTTGCATCATACGAGGGATCCAGTTCTACATTGATTTCTTCTTCCAATTCTGATTGTGTATCATCATTATTGACATTCATATTCTCCCCCTCGAATGATGACACGAGTTCAGTTTTTGGATCAGAACTCTCCCCTTCCTTTGGAATTTCAGTTGAACTTGATGATTGTGACGATGAATTCTCCCCCTTAAATGATTAACCCTTATCATTTGGTGGAGACGAACCCTCCCCCTGGATAGAAGAATAGTCACCAGAAGGTTTGCTTGAGTTAGGCCTTTTAGTTGCCTTTGGTTGTTTAGCTGCCATCTTTTATGCAGCATCTTCAAAAATTTGTTTCAAATTGTCAACTCTGTTATCTTCAACTTTGGATTCAGAATCAATAGATTTTTCTGGTTCATTGAAAAGAAGCATATATTGCTCGAAAGATTTGAAATAGGCACAGTGACTTGACTAGACTTTAGAAAGATATCTTGCATTGCACCTTCAGTTGTCTTCAACTTCTTGACATAACTGTCATCGAAAGTGACATAGTATGTCTCTTCAATCTTCTTGGAGTGTTTATTCAGAACTCTATATGCCTTAGAGTTCAAGGAGTAGCCCAGAAAAATCCCTTCATCAGCCTTAGAATCTAACTTGTTTCTATTCTCTTTTGAGTTGAAATTGAAGCATCTCGAACCGAACACGTGAAAGAAGTTCACATTTGGCTTACGGTGGTTCAAGATTTCGTAAGGAGTGATTGAGAATCGCTTGTTTAGATACGATCTATTCTGAGTGTAAAAAGCAGCAACAATAGCATCCGCCCAGAAATATAAAGGCAAGGAAGCGAAGCTCAACATAGTTCGATCCGCTTCGCACAGAGAACGATTTCGCCTTTCAACAATTCCATTCTGTTGTGGAGTATATGGATCAGAGAAATTGTGAGTCGTTCCCTTCTCAGCTAGAAAATCGTCAAAATCCTTGTTCTTAAATTCTAAGCCATTGTCGCTTCTAACATTGCGAACCACATTTCGTAGTTGAATGTCTACTTTCTTTATGAAGTGTTTGAGCTTAGGAGTTACCTCTGATTTTTTGCTTCAAGAAAAATACCCATATGAAGTGAGAGAATTCGTCTACGATGAAAAGAATGTACTTGTTTCCACCAATGCTTTCAATAGAAGAAGGACCACATAGATCGATATGTAGCAGCTCTAATGTTTCTTTTACCTTTGTGTTAATAATAAAAGGATGACTTTGTCGACTTTGCTTTCTCATTTCACAAGCTGCACATAGATGTTCTTTGTCAAATTTGAGAACTGGAAGACCTCGAACGTGCCCTCCAAGTACCAACTTGTTGATATCTTTGAAATTAAGATGAGAGAGCCTTCGATGCCATAACCAGCTTTCATCTGAGTGTGCCTTCGTTAGCAAGCAGACAGCTGGTTTCCCTCGAATTGGATTATGATTTAAATGATACATTTCCCCATTTAGCTTCGACTTTAGCAGTATATTATTTGACTTATTTTCGACAATCTCTAAACCTTCGTCATCAAATTAGACCTTCAATCCGGTCCCAACTACCAGCTGTGAGACACTGATGAGGTTGTGCTACAACCCTTCAACGTATGCTACCTTTCTGATTGAGAAATTGTAACAACTCAAATTTTCAAACAATTTTTTTTTTCTTTTTATAAATAGAGTAATTTCATTCAAAACAAGGCATAAATAATTTAAGTGTCATGTCAAATACAAATTGTCTAAATCCCAAGATCATAAAAACATTCTTCAGTGTGTATCGATCACGCCGGCGCCTTCCCGGTCCTCGCTAGTACCTGAAACACATACATCACCACTGTAAGCATAAATGCTTAGTGAGTCCCCCAATATACACTTACGCACATACGCCTTTCCAGGCCCTGACCTTCCGGTCCTCAACACAACGCCTTCCGGCCCATAACATAATCGCCTTCCGGCCCATAACTTATTGCCTTCCGGCCCACATAACATACATAGCACACATATAACAAATAACTTACCACATATAGCATACATATCACATATCATATCTGACCTTCCGGTCACAAAGTCAAACCCTTCCGGGTACAGTGTAGTGAGAAGACTCACCTCGTAAATGCTGAAAGCTAGCAAATCCTGAAATCACTCGTGCACAATCCGACGAGCTACAACCTCCCTATAACATCACATATCTCTCATTAACACTTATATCTTCTAAGTGTGACTATCCCTAAGTAGTCAGACTTAGGTCAACTCTGGTCAACGGTCAACGGTCAACTCGACCGGACTCGGCGAGTGCCATGGCGACTCGGCGAGTCTAGACGTTCTCCAACTCTCTGAGAGTCCCTATCTACTCGTCGAGTATCCTCCTTGACCCGACGAGTTACTCCTGGAAGAATCGTGGGGCCACCCTGACTCCACTCGCCGAGTCTGAAGAACAGCTCGACGAGTTCCAGTCAATCTCCAAGCTACTCGCCGAGTCTGTTCATCGAACTCGGCGAGTCCACGCCATGCAGTCGATCAAACTGCTTCCTGAGATAAGTTTCGTCCCGAAATACACAAGCATGGGACCTTCTGGACCTCTAAAGGTCCTAATACAGGATTATAGTCGTTGGGTAACAAGGTACTAATTCATCTAATCACCAAATGGGTTCCATAAACCCTAAATCCATGCACACATCAACATAACAGAAAGGAATCCAAAATATTACCTGAAATATGCACTCTCTGTGTCCCCAAACCACAGAACTCGAATCCCTTGCTGTTCCTTTAGCCAAAGCTCTTCTCCTCCTTGCACAACAATTTCTTCAAAGCCCTAATATCCTTCAATCTTGCTCTAGATGCCCACAGCCGTTTTAGGGTTCTTCTCAGCCGACTAAAGACGGACAATGACGGCCTATAAGTGCATTATATACGACCCAAACCTGAACGGTTAGGGTTTTCGCTAAACAGCGTAGACTCGCCGAGTCCATATCGGACTCGTCGAGTCCAGTCGCGAACCCGCGACCAAGTCTGCGGTCCTACTCGGCGAGTCTAGGCTCCAACTCGCCGAGTCCCCTCTTAACTCACCCCAAAAACATAATTTAACAATACCTGAGATTCCGGGCTGTTACAACTCTCCCCCACTTGGATTAGACTTCGCCCTCGAAGTCTCACTCTGAAAATAGTTCCGGATGTTGTTCCCGCATCTCACGTTCCGGCTCCCAAGTCATTTCCGACCCCTTACGGTGTTGCCACTGGACCAACACCAGAGGTACTTCCTTGTTCCTCAGAACCTTGATCTTCCGATCCCTGATGGCCACTGGTCTCTCGGCATAATTCAGGCTCGCATCCACCTGAATATCCTCCAATGGAACCACTGCCGACTCATCGGCTATGCACTTCCTCAATTGCGACACATGAAAAGTGTCGTGGATCTGTCCCAACTCCGCTGGCAACTCCAGCCGATATGCTACCCGGCCTATCCTTGCAATCACACGAAATGGCCCAATATACCGGGGCCCCAACTTGCCCCTCTTCCTGAATCGAATCACTCCTTTCCAAGGAGAAACCTTCAGGAGAACGAAATCGCCGACTTGAAACTCAAGATCGGATCGGCGCCTGTCTGCATAACTCTTCTGTCGGCTCTGGGCGGTCAATAACCTCTGTCTAACTTGCTGAATCTGCTCTGTCGTCTGAAGCACGATCTCTGTGCTGCCCATCACTCTCTGTCCCACCTCTCCCCAGCAAATGGGGGTCCGACATATCCTACCATACAACAGCTCAAAAGGTGGCATACCAATGCTCGAATGATGGCTGTTGTTGTAGGAAAACTCTGCTAAAGGTAAATATGCATCCCAGCTACCCCCGAAGTCTAACACACACGCTCGAAGCATGTCCTCCAGCGTCTGAATCGTCCGCTCGCTCTGACCGTCTGTCTGGGGATGGTATGCGGTACTAAAATGCAATTTAGTACCCAGCTCCTCATGGAACTTCTTCCAGAATCTGGAAGTGAAGCGCACATCACGGTCTGAAACAATCGAGATCGGTACTCCATGCCGAGATATCACTTCTCTCACATATATCTCTGCCAACTTCTCCGCTGAAGAACTCTCGCTGATGGCAAGGAAGTGTGCACTCTTCGTCAACCTATCCACAATCACCCATATTGCATCAACTCCCCTGGTAGTCCTCGGCAATTTGGTGATGAAATCCATAGTGACCTGTTCCCACTTCCACTCGGGAATTTCCAATGGCTGTAACTTGCTATGCGGTCTCTGGTGCTCGGCCTTAACCCTACGGCAGGTCAAGCACCTCTTAACGAACCATGTGACGTCCCTCTTCATACAGGGCCACCAATACTCCTTCCTCAAATCCAAATACATCTTCGTAGCACCGGGATGGATCGAGAATTTCGATCTATGAGCCTCTTCCATCAGAGTAATACGTGTACCGCCCACGAATGGTACCCAAATCCGATCCTGAAACGTCATAAGCCCTCGTCCATCCTTAACGAACTCTGAAATTAACCCAACAACCCGTTCTTTCTTCTGCATTTCTGGTCGCACAGCTTCGGCCCGTGCCCCACGAATAGCATCCAATACAGGAGTCATCACAGTCAGTCTCAAGCATACATCTCGCAATGGAGTGCTCTCCGCCCTGCGGCTCAACGCGTCGGCTACCACATTAGCCTTGCCTGGGTGGTACAAGATCTCACAATCATAATCCTTGACCACATCCAACCACCTCCTCTGACGCATATTTAGGTTGGGCTGATCCATCAAATACTTCAAGCTCTTATGGTCCGTGTATATTGTACATCGAACCCCGTACAGGTAGTGACGCCAAATCTTGAGAGCGAACACTACTGCTCCCAACTCTAAATCATGCGTGGGGTATCTTGCCTCATGAGGCTTCAGCTGCCTCGACGCATAAGCTATCACATGACCCCTCTGCATCAACACTGCACCCAGTCCCGAAATCGATGCGTCGCAATATACCACAAAATCTTCCATCCCTTCTGGGAGAGCTAATACCGGGGCTTCGCACAATCTCTGGCGAAGTGTCTCAAAGGAGGTCTGCTGCTCGGGCCCCCATGAGAATGCAACACCCTTCCGGGTCAATCTGGTGAGTGGCACTGCGATCTTGGAGAAGTCCTTAATGAATCTCTGATAATACCCTGCCAACCCGAGGAAGCTCCTGATCTCAGAAGGTGACTTCGGCACCTCCCAACTCATCACCGCCTCAACCTTGGCCGGATCGACCAATATCCCTTTCTGATTAACAACATGTCCTAGAAATTGGACCTCCCGCAGCCAGAAGTCACATTTGGAGAACTTTGCATACAGCTTCTCCGACCTCAATACCTCGAGGACCTCCCTCAAATGCTCCTCATGATGCTCTCTAGATCTAGAATACACCAGAATGTCGTCGATAAATACAATCACTGACCGATCCAACATCGGTCTGCATACCCTGTTCATGAGATCCATGAACACAGCCGGGGCATTGGTGAGCCCGAAAGGCATCACCACAAACTCATAATGCCCATATCGCGTCCTAAACGCGGTCTTCTGTACATCCTCATCCCGCACTCTCACCTGATGGTACCCTGACCTCAGATCGATCTTGGAAAACCAACACGCTCCCTGCAACTGATCGAATAAATCATCGATCCTCGGTAACGGGTAACGGTTCTTGACCGTCAACTTGTTCAACTCCCGGTAATCAATGCACATCCGGTGTGAACCATCCTTCTTCTTGACGAACAGAATAGGTGCTCCCCACGGCGAGCTGCTCGGTCGAATGAATCCCTTCCCCAGCAACTCCTGGAGCTGCGAGGACAACTCTTGCATCTCTGGAGGTGCAAGACGATAAGGCACTTTAGCAATAGGCGCGGCCCCCGGAACCAGATCGATACCAAACTCTACTTGCCTCACAGGAGGTACTCCCGGCAGCTCCTCGGGGAAAACATCTGGAAACTCACGCACCACAGGGACCTCCTCAACTGACTTCGGTCTCTCGGAAACCACCCGCGTATCCATCACATACGCCACAAAACCCTTACAGCCCTGCTGTAGACACTGCCTCGCCCTAGCGGCCGAACAAAAAGCTGATCCCGAACGGGTACCCTCGCCGTACACCGAAAGAACTCCCCCACTATGGTCTCATATGGTCACCAACTGACGCTCACAGTCGATGACAGCGCCGAATCGGCTCAACCAGTCCATGCCTACGATGACACAGACATCACCCATCGCAATAGGAATCAGGTCAATCGGGAATTCGACCCCGAAAATCTCTAGCACGCATCCCCGAAGAACCTCCGTGGCACAAATCACTTTCTCGTCAGCTATAGAAACTCTCAAAGGTCGACCCAACGACTCAAGACTAGCGCTGATATGCTGACTAAAGGCTAAGGACACAAAGGACCTACTCGCACCCGAGTCAAATAACACTAAGGCAGGCACAGAGTTCACAAGGAAAGTACCTACGCATATAATAACATAAGCATAACATCTCGACATAAAAATAAATACATAAATTTCAACATACCTGCCACGACATCGGGCGCAGCGCGGACCTCCTCCGCAGTCAGCTGAAAGGCTCTCCCACGAGCCCTCGGGGCCTCGACCTTCACCGGTCGAGCCTCAGTAGTCCTGGCAATAGGTGCAGATCCCTGACGAAGCTGCGGACACTCGGCCTTCCGATGGCCGGTCTGGTTGCAATGAAAGCAAACCATAAACCCCTTGGGGCACTCCCTAGCAATGTGCCCCTCCTTGCCGCACTTGTAGCAAGCACCGGCTCGACACGCCCCATCGTGACCCTTGCCGCACTTTCCGCAAGTGCGGTTCTTCGGACCTCCCGTCCTCGAATCGGCGGACTTGATCCGCTTGGCTGCCGGCTGAGACTGAGCCGGCCGCCGGTCTGCCTGCTGAGACTCGGCCTCCTCCCTGGCCTAGGTCTCCAACTCGATCTCACGTTTCCTGGCATTCGCCTGAAGCTCCGTAAAAGTATGATAGGTGGAGTTCGACACAAACTCCCGGATATCCCTCCTCAAGACACCCAAGTACCGGCTCATCCGAGCCTGCTCTGTGGACACCAGCTCGGGGCAAAACATCGCCCTCTCATGAAACTTCCGCGTGATCGCCGCCACCGAATCTGCACCCTGCTTGAGGGTTAAGAACTCCTGAACCAATCGTTCCCGCTCCACCGGGGGAACGTACTCATCCCTGAACATGGCAGTAAACCCCTCCCATGTCACCGCTGTAGTCTCTGCCAAAGTGAAGTTCGCCGTCACGAACTTCCACCAGTCCTTCGCTCCCAGACGGAGCTGGTTCAAAGCGAACCGTACCCTCAGGTGCTCCGGGCATGAACAAGTGTAGAAGCACCCCTCTATGTCCGCGATCCACCTCATCGCAGCAATCGGATCCTGCGTCCCATCGAACTCCGGTGGCTTCGTGTTGCTCGGAACAGCAACGAGTCACCCCCTGTGGCCTAGCAGCGGCCACAGCTGCGGTAGCTGCAGCGGTTGCAGCCTCAGTCAATGCGGCGTACCGGTCATCAAATATCTCCATCAGGGTGGTCTTAATGGACCCAAACATCTCCGGGATCTCAGCCCGGATCGCCGCCGCCACCTCCTCGTGAATCATCTGACGAATCTCCTCGTCACTCACACCGCTCGTACTCGCTCCGTGGCGTGGTCTAACCATGATGTCTCTGAAATACAACATAAAACTATCAGAGACTCCATCGAGTGTAATTGCACTCGACAACGCAACCCTACTCAGTCTCCGATATCCAGGGATTCGTACTTGGGTCTCCCACTGACCCGGTGTCTTCGGTAGTACGGGCCCAATACTACCGACCACACCGCATCAGCATTCATCCCAAGTCTTCCTCCCCAAACCCCGGATAGTGAGTACTCTACTCCTGATATGCACTATCTACCCGCATACTAGCAAAGCATCTCATAACGGCAAACTTCCCTAGACTAAGGCATCACAAATCAGGCCACTCTAGTCCTATCATGAATACCTAGTCTTCTAGCATGCATAACAATTTACATTATATAACATTGTAAGGTATTTTGGGGATCTTTACCGTTCGGGCGTTGACTGATCGTACACACTGCTTCTTTCTTGCTTACCACAAAACCATTTACAAAAGTTTATGCCTTTATTTAACAAGTTTTCCTCAAATCCTCGATTTGAGTTCAGTTACTCCTGAAGGTGCACCCGAATCCCTCAAACCAAGGCTCTGATACCAATTGTAACAACGCAAATTTTCAAACAAATTTTTTTTTCTTTTTATAAATAGAGTAATTTCATTCAAAACAAGGCATATATAATTTAAGTGTCATGTCAAATACAAACTGTCTAAATCCCAAGATCATAAAAACATTCTTCAGTGTGTATCGATCACGCCGGCGCCTTCCCACGGTCCTTGCTAGTACTTGAAACACATACATCACCACTGTAAGCATAAATGCTTAGTGAGTCCCCCAATATACACTTACGCACATACGCCTTTCCAGGCCCTGAGCTTCCGGTCCTCAACACAACGCCTTCCGGCCCATAACATAATCGCCTTCCGGCCCATAACATATTCCCTTCCGGCCCACATAACATACATAGCACACATATAACAAATAACTTACCACATATAGCATACATATCACATATCATATCTGACCTTCCGGTCACAAAGTCAAACCCTTCCGGGTACAGTGTAGTGAGAAGACTCACCTCGTAAATGCTGAAAGCTAGCAAATCCTGAAATCACTCGTGCACAATCCGACGAGCTACAACCTCCCTATAACATCACATATCTCTCATTAACACTTATATCTTCTAAGTGTGACTATCCCTAAGTAGTCAGACTTAGGTCAACTCTGGTCAACGGTCAACGGTCAACTCGACCGGACTCGGCGAGTGCCATGGCGACTCGGCGAGTCTAGAGGTTCTCCAACTCTCTGAGAGTCCCTATCTACTCGTCGAGTATCCTCCTTGACCCGACGAGTTACTCCTGGAAGAATCGCGGGGCCACCCCGACTCCACTCGCCGAGTCTGAAGAACAGCTCGACGAGTTCCAGTCAATCTCCAAGCTACTCGCCGAGTCTGTTCATCGAACTCGGCGAGTCCACGCCATGCAGTCGATCAAACTGCTTCCTGAGATAAGTTTCGTCCTGAAATACACAAGCATGGGACCTTCTGGACCTCTAAAGGTCCTAATACAGGATTATAGTCGTTGGGTAACAAGGTACTAATTCATCTAATCACCAAATGGGTTCCATAAACCCTAAATCCATGCACACATCAACATAACAGAAAGGAATCCGAAATATTACCTGAAATATGCACTCTCTGTGTCCCCAAACCGCAGAACTCGAATCCCTTGCTGTTCCTTTAGCCAAAGCTCTTCTCCTCCTTGCACAACAATTTCTTCAAAGCCCTAATATCCTTCAATCTTGCTCTAGATGCCCACAGCCGTTTTAGGGTTCTTCTCAGCCAACTAAAGACGGACAATGACGGCCTATAAGTGCATTATATACGACCCAAACCTGAACAGTTAGGGTTTTCGCTAAACAGCGTAGACTCGCCGAGTCCATATCGGACTCGTCGAGTCCAGTCGCGAACCCGCGACCAAGTCTGCGGTCCTACTCGGCGAGTCTAGGCTCCAACTCGCCGAGTCCCCTCTTAACTCACCCCAAAAACATAATTTAACAATACCTGAGATTCCGGGCTGTTACAGAAATCGCCATTTGAAATCATTCCATAGCCTTTGATAGCGCCAAACGAATTATTGCCATACTTCACTGTTCCACCATCCTTGAGAGATCGAAACTCCCTCAGTTCTTCCCTTCTTCCTGTTATGTGATGCGAGCAACCACTGTCAATGTACCATTCTTCGTCAAACTGTTCGTCACAAATAACCTGCAAAATATCAAGCAAATTTAGGAACCCAGAGTTTCTTGGGTCCTCGTGAGCCTTTTACAGGACAGGGAATAGTAAGAGAAACATCAACCAGATAATTTCTTTTTATTAGAGTTTTTTCGTCTTTTCTTTTTATTGTAAAAACTTTGATTTTGTTTCACTTAGACTCATTTGAATTAGCCGTAGGATTTGTAGTTTTGACGTCTGCATTCTTTTGGGTCTCTTTTGGGCATCCATCGTTATCTGGAAAGAGCTTTCCTTTCCCTTTTGAATCTTTAGATAAGTGAGAATTAGAATAAGAATGAGAAGAACGAGATTTAGAAGCTTGATTAGATCGTTGATTATTGTTCTTCTTTGGTTGAGTATGAGGACTTTCTTCCCTTCTGTTCTTCTGACAATTGGATTTGGGACTGAACCCATCCTTTCAGCTGCTATTATGTTAAGGATCGAAATCTTCCTTTCGGTTACTTACATGTTGAGGACCGAAACTTTCCTTTCGGTTACTTACATGTTGAGGACCGAAACTAATTAAATATAAGTTCTAGTATAATGAGAGAAATAAGACACTTATGGTTATTAATATATTATAAGTTCTAGTATATTAATAATAAGAATAATAAGATTATTTAATTAGTATTGATCAAGAATTAATCTAGGATTAATTAAGTGATCAAAAGAAGACTAATTAAATATATGGGTTGATTGTGTAAATCATCCATACTTATATAGTGGGCTAATGCTCCATGGATTCTCTAGTTGGGTTAAAACCTATATGATGCTCCATGGTGTTTTTGTACCCATGGATCATGGAAATGAAAGGCCATGTCTATTAGGGTTCACATGGTGTAACCCTAACTATATATGCATCTTATTCTTGACCAAAAACGGCGACTAATATGATTCTAGAGAAGGGCTAGCCGATTTCAAGTGCTCTACATTTCTCTCAAGGTTATTCCAAAAGCAATTGATGTTGTGTGAACCATTTGAGGTGTCACACTTGGGGCACTAGGCACTCAAGCTTCATGAAGACTTTCTACATCAAAGAGGTATATATTCTATCTTGTTATATTCTTTGTTTTTGTATGCTAGATTAGGATAATACCTTGGAAAGTTCATATTTGCATGTATAATTGAGAAAACATAGATCCAAGGTATTTAGGGTTGCATGTACACTTAGGAGTGTTATAATGTTCAAAACCCAACACACTTTACGTCCATTTGATAAACTTCAAAGTTCTTGTGTGCAACATAAGCAAGAAAGATTTGAACTGACTCTAATCTTGCAACAAGAGCGAAGGTCTCTTCATAATCTATATCTTCCTCTTGACAGTATCCTTTCACCACCAACCGGGCCTTGTTATGAATCACATTCCTTCCTTGTCCATCTTATTTCTGAATACCTATTTGAGACCGACAACCGAAGCATCCTTTGGAGTTGGAATTAAACCCCATACTTTTTTCTTTCAAACTCGTTCAGCTCTTCTTGCATGGCTTGAACCCAATAAGAATGATCAAGAGCTGAATTCACCGCCTTCGGTTCAACTTTGGAGACGAAAGAGTTGAACATGCGAAATTCTACTTGAGAGAATAGTGCAGCTTCTTTCGATTTCAGTTGTGATCGAGTTAATACCTTTTCAGAAGATTCCCCGATGATTTGACTTTGAGGGTGGTCTTTGGTCCATTTAATGAGAGGAGGGTAATTTGCATCATACGAGGGATCCAGTTCTACATTGATTTCTTCTTCCAATTCTGATTGTGTATCATCATTATTGACATTCATATTCTCCCCCTCGAATGATGACACGAGTTCAGTTTTTGGATCAGAACTCTCCCCTTCCTTTGGAATTTCAGTTGAACTTGATGATTGTGACGATGAATTCTCCCCCTTAAATGATTAACCCTGATCATTTGGTGGAGACGAACCCTCCCCCTAGATAGAAGAATAGTCACCAGAAGGTTTGCTTGAGTTAGGCCTTTTAGTTGCCTTTGGTTGTTTAGCTGCCATCTTTTATGCAGCATCTTCAAAAATTTGTTTCAAATTGTCAACTCTGTTATCTTCAACTTTGGATTCAGAATCAATAGATTTTTCTAGTTCATTGAAGAGAAGCATATATTGCTCGAAAAGATTTGAAATAGGCACAGTGACTTGACTAGACTTTAGAAAGATATCTTGCATTGCACCTTTAGTTGTCTTCAACTTCTTGACATAACTGTCATCAAAAGTGACATAGTATGTCTCTTCAATCTTCTTGGAGTGTTTATTCAGAACTCTATATGCCTTAGAGTTCAAGGAGTAGCCCAGAAAAATCCCTTCATCATCCTTAGAATCTAACTTGTTTCTATTCTCTTTTGAGTTGAAATTGAAGCATCTCGAACCGAACATGTGAAAGAAGTTCACATTTGGCTTACGGTGGTTCAAGATTTCGTAAGGAGTGATTGAGAATCGCTTGTTTAGATATGATCTATTCTGAGTGTAAAAAGCAGCAACAATAGCATCCGCCCAGAAATATAAAGGCAAGGAAGCGAAGCTCAACATAGTTCGATCCGCTTCGCACAGAGAACGATTTCGCCTTTCAACAATTCCATTCTGTTGTGGAGTATATGGAGCAGAGAAATTGTGAGTCGTTCCCTTCTCAGCTAGAAAATCGTCAAAATCCTTGTTCTTAAATTCTAAGCCATTGTCGCTTCTAACATTGCGAACCACATTTCGTAGTTGAATGTCTACTTTCTTTATGAAGTGTTTGAGCTTAGGAGTTACCTCTGATTTTTTGCTTCAAGAAAAATACCCATATGAAGTGAGAGAATTCGTCTACGATGAAAAGAATGTACTTGTTTCCACCAATGCTTTCAATAGAAGAAGGACCACATAGATCGATATGTAGCAGCTCTAATGTTTCTTTTACCTTTGTGTTAATAATAAAAGGATGACTTTGTCGACTTTGCTTTCTCATTTCACAAGCTTCACATAGATGTTCTTTGTCAAATTTGAGAACTGGAAGACCTCGAACGTGCCCTCCAAGTACCAACTTGTTGATATCTTTGAAATTAAGATGAGAGAGCCTTCGATGCCATAACCAACTTTCATCTGAGTGTGCCTTCGTTAGCAAGCAGACAGCTGGTTTCCCTCGAATTGGATTATGATTTAAATGATACATTTCCCCATTTAGCTTCGACTTTAGCAGTATATTATTTGACTTATTTTCGACAATCTCTAAACCTTCATCATCAAATTAGACCTTCAATCCGGTCCCAACTACCAGCTGTGAGACACTGATGAGGTTGTGCTGCAACCCTTCAACGTATGCTACCTTTCTGATTGAGAAATTGTAACAACTCAAATTTTCAAACAATTTTTTTTTCTTTTTATAAATAGAGTAATTTCATTCAAAACAAGGCATAAATAATTTAAGTGTCATGTCAAATACAAATTGTCTAAATCCCAAGATCATAAAAACATTCTTCAGTGTGTATCGATCACGCCGGCGCCTTCCCACGGTCCTCGCTAGTACCTGAAACACATACATCACCACTGTAAGCATAAATGCTTAGTGAGTCCCCCAATATACACTTACGCACATACGCCTTTCCAGGCCCTGACCTTCCGGTCCTCAACACAACGCCTTCCGGCCCATAACATAATCGCCTTCCGGCCCATAACATATTGCCTTCCGGCCCACATAACATACATAGCACACATATAACAAATAACTTACCACATATAGCATACATATCACATATCATATCTGACCTTCCGGTCACAAAGTCAAACCCTTCCGGGTACAGTGTAGTGAGAAGACTCACCTCGTAAATGCTGAAAGCTAGCAAATCCTGAAATCACTCGTGCACAATCCGACGAGCTACAACCTCCCTATAACATCACATATCTCTCATTAACACTTATATCTTCTAAGTGTGACTATCCCTAAGTAGTCAGACTTAGGTCAACTCTGGTCAACGGTCAATGGTTAACTCGACCGGACTCGGCGAGTGCCATGGCGACTCGGCGAGTCTAGAGGTTCTCCAACTCTCTGAGAGTCCCTATCTACTCGTCGAGTATCCTCCTTGACCCGACGAGTTACTCCTGGAAGAATCGTGGGGCCACCCTGACTCCACTCGCCGAGTCTGAATTCTTTTGGGTCTCTTTTGGGCGTCCATCGTTATCTGGAAAGAGCTTTCCTTTCCCTTTTGAATCTTTAGATAAGTGAGAATTAGAATAAGAATGAGAAGAACGAGATTTAGAAGCTTGATTAGATCGTTGATTATTGTTCTTCTTTGGTTGAGTATGAGGACTTTCTTCCCTTCTGTTCTTCTGACAATTGGATTTGGGACTGAACCCATCCTTTCAGCTGCTATTATGTTAAGGATCGAAATCTTCCTTTCGGTTACTTACATGTTGAGGACCAAAACTTTCCTTTCGGTTACTTACATGTTGAGGACCGAAACTTTCCTTTCGGTTGTTATTCCCATGATGACCAAAGTTACAATTTAGGTGGCTTACATTCTGATGCCTGAAACTCTCCTTTCGGTTGGTTCTTGGTTCTTCCTGTTACTTATTTGTCTTTTCATACCTATTGTAATGAGGATTCTGGGATCTCCATAACTGTTTTCTTTCTGAAAGATTCTTCTTGTATCCGAGGTTACGTTGGTGCTTTCGTTCTGCCACCTGTTTTGGATTTTTATGAATATTGGCCTTTTTCTTCGGTACTTGAGCACGACTTTCGCTCTTTGACGAACACGTCTCACTAGACGCTGTCACTGGCTCACCCGACGATGTTTTGGTGCCGCTTGTGCTTGGTATATCATATCTTGTAGGTTCATTAAGTGGTTCTAGCACATACCTACCCTTCACTCTCCATGAGGTTTTCGGAGATAGACCTTTTGTTTCATCAGCGTTATCTATGGGTGCTGACCAGAAAAATTCATCACATCCATTAGCATTATCTTCTTCTACCAAAGCTGTCAGTTCGGTTATTTGTTGTGGTGTGATTCCTTGAACTGTGTAAACTTGATTTGGAGTGGTTTGAACCTTCTGATATACAACAACTTTTGCCTTGAGGACTTTGGTCTTGTCTGTCGATGAGTGAGCGAACTCAACGGAGTTTTCAGAAATAAAATTTTTACTAGTCCCGGGTTCGCTCGTGACAAATTCTGAATAGTCCACCATATCCTCTATAGCGATTTCACTCATGTCATCATCCTCATTAAGTTCAGATGCATTTTCAACATCAATTTTATTTTCTGAACTTAATTTGGCATTCAACGAGTCAAATTTTTGTACAGTTTCGGTTCTGAATTTCAATTTATCATTTTCATCTAATAGATTTTTGAGCATTTCCTTATGGTCCTATGACTTTATGTAAGACTCTATTTTGTCAAGACCAATTTTGTAGGCGGGAGATATTTCATCTGAAGATACAACATTTTCGTAGTTGTATGCTTCGGCATCGACTTCATCCTCCTTCAATTCAAGGAAGGGTAAAATCATGCAATGTATCTTCTTTCCTATTTCACAATCAATCTTTTCGCAATCAAACAAAAAACGTTTCGTTGTTTTAAAAGCTTAAGATTGTCTCGTTGCAAATAGAATGACTCATCCCTAGACATAATTAATTCCTTCTCCTTCTGCTCAATCCAGATTCTCCTCTCCTCACTATTAGATGATATCTTGCTAATTTGATCTGTCAGGTTAGAGTTTATGACACGAGTTTGGGTAAGACTACTACTTAAACTAGAAAATTTAGATTTTAAGCTATTCAATTCCTTTTCATAGTTAGTAGTAGGAATTTTCAGAGAAGTGAGAATATTTTGTACCTTCTTGATCAACTCATTACATTCGTTGATCTGTGCACTGACAGGTTTCGCAGCAAAACACATGTCCTCTCGCTCCTTCTCATCATCCAACCCACCATTTGTTGTGTATCCTCACATCTGTGATACATCTTCCCTCAACTTTTTCTTCTTTCACCAGCAGAGCCTTTCCATGAGTCGGCTTTCTCACTTCTTCGTCCTCTGAATCTGTGGACCACACTTGCACTCCGCCAAATTCATCATTATCACCTGTATCCTGTACAATCAAAGCATTCATGGTGTTATTGTTAGCTGCTAATTTCTTTTTCTTGATCTCCTCCAATCGTCTCAGGTGGTTCGCTTCCTCATCGTCTTCAACAACTTTTTCAGACTTCTTCTTCAGCATGCAGTCTTTGGCAAAGTGGTTCTTGCCACCACAATAACGACAGTCAAAACCTGAGTCACCGCCAATCTTTGTTTCCTTCTTAGATTCTTTAGAATTTGAATCCATCTTTGGTTCCTCCTTCACCTTTAGGGAACTATAACTTCCCTGCCAGTTTCAGTTCTTGTTGGCGGGGAACTTTCTTTTGATAAACTTTCTTGGATTGGAAACCATCAGGCCATACTCTTCACCGGTTAGATCATAGTCAGCTAGATCTAATTCTTCTTCTTCTTCAGCAGCGCTCTTTCCTTTAGAGAAAAGAGCCAACGAACCCAAGCTGGAAACCACATTCTTTTCCTTTGATACTGGCCTTTCATGGGACTTCAGAATTCCCACTAGTTTTTCCAGAGAGTATGATTTGAACTGTTCGTGTGCCTTCACTATGGACACTACTGCCATCCATTCAGGTTTAAGACCGTTCATGAAGGTAACCTTCTGCTCAATAACGTTCCTTTCAATCCCGTGTTTTATCATCTTACTGAGGAGATGATTATACTGATTGAAGGCCTGAATGAATTTCTATTCAGGCTTCCGTTTGAAATCACCAAATTCAAAAAGCAACAAGGTTTGAATTGAATGTTCTAGATCTTCATCGGTAGAGTACAATTCCTTTAACCTATCCCATATTTCTTTTTCTATAGCACATGAACTCACCAGTCGAAACGTATCTGATTGCAAAGCAAACCTAATCATTCTTAAGGCTGTAATGTTGCACTGAAACTTTTCTTTCTCTTCTTGAGGAATGTCTTTCACATCATTCACGAGCTGATTATACTTCTTTTGAGTTTTGACAATCTTTGAAGTGCTTGAGCGAGCAAACGGACCAACTATGATTGCCTCCTGCTCTGATACCAATTGATGAGAATAAATCTCTTGATCGTTTAGATCTTTCACATGTATATTAATAAAGAACAAACTATTCAATCAAAACACAACAAAGAACACAAAACAGAATCAATATAATGCTTATGATTCAAACGTAGTCACGCGTCAGCAGAGCTCGATAAAGAACTTCCACTGTAGAGGCGAGCTGGGGTTTACAATACTATGATGAGAAAATAATTAAAGCGTTACTTACTAAGGATCTATGCATGCACCTTAAATACTAAAACCCTAGAATAAAATAATGCACGGTTAGATAGGCCCAAACCAGCTACAAAACTGGGCTAAAAGTAACGAGCCCAAGACGCAACATCATAATCCCAACATCTATCACCTTATACTGAGCTGTTATGAACATCATTTCGTTAACTGGAAAATCAACTTGATTCATATCGGAATTTTCGATAGAATAACTCTTTCGTGGTTTCTTCTCAAATGCATACATATGATTGTATGACACTCTGACTTCAATGTTTTCGTAACTGTGCAACTTCTTAGGATCTCCCTTATCCATGTGTGGTGGATCATTCTCATGAAGCCTCAGTATGCTTTGGATTTGCCTCTGTTTCTCCATTTCAGCTTCTATCTCATCCTTTTTCTCTTTCTTTTATTTTTCAACCAAAATTTCGTTCCCTTTATCTTTTCCAGTTTCTAATGTCTTTGGCTTTGAAGAACTTGAACTCCATCCTTCAGTTGTAGAACCAATGACAATTCCTTTCACTATAGGTCTTGTTGTGGTTTTGATGGCTTGTGTTGTATTGACTTTCGAAACTATTGGATTTAAAATTTGAGTTGACACTACCTTTGTTGAAACTTGAGTAGGTATCACATTTTCGACAGTTTTAGGCTTATCTTCTCCTCCTTTAGAAACTTTCAAAGTTTTATCCACTTGAGCTTTTTACTCCTTTTCTCCCCTTTGCACCCCTGTGACAGCAGGTGGGGCACAAGTAGGTAACATTTTTGCAAACTTCGAAATCGGAGCAACTGCCTTCTGAATAGCTTGATCCAAACCCTGTAACTTCGAAGTTAAAAACTCAGGAGTTAAGAATGAAGTTTGAGCACGTTTGGACACTAATTCTTTCAGTTCACCAAGTAAAGCTCCCATCTTGTCGAAGTTTTGAACATCTTTATTAGGCTTCGCTTCAAACTTAAGAAGTAAGGATTCATACCAATCAGAAACCTTTGTGACTGCTGCCGCTATGGTGTCAACATTAGACTTAATTATCGAAAAGTTTGAGTTCAGCTCATTTATCTCTTTTGAGACTTCAACCTTCATCTCTTCAAGTTTTCGATTGACATCTTCTCGTACGGTCTTGACATATTTAACAAAAAGAACATGAAATTCTTTTGCTACCATATGAAGATCTTTGATTTCAGAGTTAAACGAATTAGCCTGAGCCTTGACCCTCAACTCGTTATTTTATCAATAATGTCCAATTGTCTCTGCATTTTGAGCTCCATTGCCTTCAGCATAACATCAACTTCTATTAGTTCTTTGGTCCAGAATCAGCTTTAAATTGCTTACCAGACATCAACATGCGATATGGTATATCCTCTTCTTCTCAATCAAATGGTAAATCATCAAAAGTTCCTCCGAAACCTCCTCCATCTGTTTCATCATCGGAATTGGGTGTTAATGGATTGGTGGATTTAGATTGAAAAAGAGTGGTAATTGGTTGTTGTAGAATCTGATCGAATATAGGTGAGGCAGTGACTGTTTGGCCTATAATAACAAAAGGTGGAAGTGAAACATCTACAGTTAAAATAGGTTCAAAAAGAGATGGATTGGGAATACCTTGAGTAATCAGTGATTGTGATTTGTCAACACTCACATTAACAAGTGCACCCGTATCAGATATGTTTGCAACAATGTTAGAAATTGGAACCTCCTCGGAATTGATTTCGTAAGAACAATTTCGAGTGGAATTGTTGTTGTTGTTTTTGGTGGTGGAATTGAGTTAGTGGATAGTGGTAATGATAGTTTTGGAGAATTCGATCCCAATGGTGTTTCTAGGACAATTTCACTATCAGAGGAGTCTTCATGAATAACCAACTTCCTTTTCTTTCTCTTTTCGGCAATATGCTTTTCCACATCCTCAGCTCTTCTTTTCTTCGAGGATGGTGATACTGGAGCTGGTATATCACGAATAATTATCCCTATACTGTTTATCTGTGTCTTTCGAACAGTTGGTGATTTATCATCAAAAGAGTTTCGTGATTTGTGAGACATCTTCCTGAGACCCTTAAAAACCCCTGATTTCGAAGGGATTAACTCCCTTGAAGACTCAGTAATCACCTTCTTCTTAGGCTTCTCTATTTTCTTCAAAACTTTCTCCTTTTCAACAATAACCTTCTTAGGAGACTTAGACTTAACTTTCTTGGAACTTTATTGAACAATAACTTCATTAGTAGCCTTCTTGGACTTCTTAGGCTTCTTTGATGATGCTTCATTACTACTTGCTAACAATACACAATTTCAATTGAAGGGTTTACATTCTTCAAATAAGCCACCAAGATAGAGTTTGATGGATCAATCTTCTTAAGCATACCATCTGCAATCCTAGCAACATTTAGGAAAACCTCTGAATCATCTTCCATTGACTTCGGAAAGTGATACTTCATAAATTCTACTTTAGCTTCATCAATGGGAACTTGAATACCTTCCTTTTCATAAGCATACTAAAGTATCAAACTCCAGTATCGAGCACACAAAATCCCCTGTATTACATTCGTGTTTTCCACACTCTTGATGAACTCCTCCCACAATTGCGTAGCATAGTCAACATTAAGACCATAATATAGACCAGGAACCATTGCGTACACCTCCAATATTCCCTTGTCTAACCCTACACTTCGTCCAGTTAAGCAACGATGATAAATTCCAAACAAGAAGTTCCAAATACAAGGAAGACCTGATTTCTTGAAGTCACTGAACTTAGTGAGTCTTGGCTGATGACCCATCCCGTTGAACATAAAAATTATTTGATCAGTTGATACCTTGTAGAATGGAGGTGATGTAGGAGTTTCCAGAATTTGAGCAAGCATCTGCTTTGTAAGACGGAACCTCCTTTCATTCACCAGATTGAATGTTACAACATCAAGAGCTTTGTTGTAGGTAGCAATAGAACCAGCCATTAACAACCATGACATCGAAACATCAAAGGCATTGAACATAGCAGTGGCAAGACCTAAATGTTAAAGAGAAACAATCAGTATCTTGAGTTCTTCTGGGTACAACGAAAAATCAACCTCAACTTGATAGTTGGTGCTTTGAATCTTCATGATTGGTTGGGATACAACTTCGTCAGTAGTGTTGGTTTGAGCAGCAACCATTGATTAGGGTTTTGAGAAAATTCTTGAAGAATAGAGAAATTTTAGGGCTTTTTGATCATCTGTGAATTTGAACGCGTAATTATAAAAGGAGAAAATAACTTCTTTTTATATGTATCCCCAATTAAATTCCAAACATTTTCATTAAAGAGTAAGCCATGTCTTTCCTTAAAAAGCGTAACAGTAGCCGTCATAAGTACCATGTCAGATAAAGTACATTGAAAATCAGACCCAGTTGACAAACATTTACATCAACATGTTCGTGAGTTTAGATCTTTGATGTCAAAAAAAAATTCGACATAAAGGCAGTTAAATATTGGGCAAAGATTGCTTCGTTAATTATCAAGAGAGATAATCAAAAACTTGTGTGGTTTCCCGTGAATTACAATCGACTACTTGTAAATAAGTATTAAAGGGCTTCTTTGTATGGCTAAATGGGCGGTGTCAAAAATTTCGTTACATTTCAGCACTTAACATACGTGTGATAAATTGTAATCAAAATTACTTGTTTGACTAGTGTAGTCAGTGACAAGTATGCTTTGGAAATCATTTTTCATGACAAAGACAACAATTGATACTCATACAGAAATCACATTCCAAAAAATAAAAAAGTGTTAGCTGGATCCTGTTGGGAAACAAATTTCGTGGGATTCGAACATTTGATCAAGATCACTCACAACGAAAGAATATGATTTTGAGTATATGAAAAATTGGTACTGAAACAAATGTTTCGTGAAATCTGGATCTTAGTTCCTCATCAATTCCTTTTTAGTTTACAAAGAATTGGGTTTCACCTTCATCACGGCCTCATGAATCCGGATCATAAACACAAAGTTTTGATATATCTAAATCTTGATTGGTTTTGATCAAAGATCTCTTGGACATATGTCATAGTGTGTAACCGTGTAAGAATTTTTGATGAAAGAGATTGGGTTTTTCCAAACTTTTGTACCTCTGCTATATTTTGACCAAGCAGTAAACTCTTAAATAATATCAGAAGAGTAAGGTAGCTCATGAACTATTGTGAATACAGCCTGATTGAGAAAAAAATTTCCTAACGAAAAATTTCATTAAGGCTTTTGAAAATACACAATGAGTCAAAGGAGGCTTTGGTCGACATGCAACAACATGCTTCTAGCGACAACTTAACTAGTTCAAAATTTTCGAAAGATTACCTGACCCCAGAGCTGCAAACATGAATCTTGATAGACTCCGTTGGAATCTATATGAAACAAGTAAAACCAACTACAAACAACAAAAATCTTTTTGGTTTTTATATATTTGAAAATAATTAAAATATTTTTGTGATTTTTGATTTTTCAAAATAAGAAACAAATAGCAAAAAGAAAATCTTTTTAGTATTTTTGATTTGATGAAAAATAAATCTAAATAACGAAAATATTTTTGTACTTTTCAAAATTTTCGAAATTAAAAGACAAACAAAAATTTAAGAATGTACCAAAATAACGAAAATTTTCTTTCCTAGATGTTGAAAATAAAGCGTATCGAAGCATTGAATGTGAAGAGTAACTTCTGAAAGGTTAATACTATCAGCCTCTGCATGAATCATTTCTGCCTCTGAATCGACATATTTTCATCAACATCAACTTATCATTCTTTCGAAATTTTTTCTAGAACAGAACTTGCATCCATCATTCCCAAACCTATCAAAATTCTAACGAATGATTTTTCGTCCAATGGTTTTGTAAAAATATCAGCAAGCTGATAAGTTGTTTTTACAAAATGAACTTCGATATTTCCATCTTCCACGTGATCTTTTATGAATGATAACGAAGTGCAATATGTTTGGTTTTCGAATGTTGTACTGGATTATAACAAATGTGGATAGCAATTTGTGAATCACAATACAATGGAATCTTTTTCATGTTTATTGCATAATCACGCAATTGACTTTGTATCCATATGATTTGTGAAGTGCAAGCAGCAGCTGCAATATACTAAGCTTCAACAATTGAAATTACAACACATGTTTGCTTTTTCAATTGCCAACTTACAAGCTTCCCATCCAATAATTGACATCCTCCACTTGTACTTTTTTAATCAAGATTACATCCTCCCAAATCTGCATCTGAGTATGCTTGAATGAAAAAGCCTGATTTTAACGGATACCACAATCCTAACCAAATTGTTCCCTTGAGATAATGAAAAATATTTTTCACAGCTGTTAAAATGTAGTTCTCTTGGATTTTCTTGATACCTAGCACACTTAAAAACAGAAAACATGATATTAGGTCGACTTGCAGTTAGATAAAGTAACGAACTTATCATGCTCCTATATAAGTAAGATCAACAGTAGGTGTGTCTAACGAAATAAAGCTAGGCTTGTAGTTAAGCCTAGTTCCAACCGCCATTAGAAGTCTTAGCTTCGTGCTATTTTTCATTCCAAATTTTTCAAGCAAATTCTTAGTATATTTTTCTTGATTTATGAAAATTCCTTCTTTACTTTGATGAATGTTTAGCCCGAGAAAATTGTTAACTTTTCCCATCATACTCATTTCAAACTGGCTTTTCATCAAACTCTCGAATTAACTAGACAAAACAGGGTCAATAGAGCCAAAAATAATATCATCGATATAAATTTGAACAAACATTAGATGATTCCAAACTTTCTTTCAAAATAATGTGGGGTCAACTGATCCTTGTTTAAATTTCGAATGTTTTAAGAAATTGGTAAGAGTTGCATACCATGCTCTTGGTGCTTGTTTTAACCCATAAACTGTTTATCTAAGATATAAACATGATTAGGAAATTCTTCATTTACAAAACCTGGAGATTTTTCAACGTAAACTGTTTCTTCAATTTCACTGTTAAGAAATGCACATTTAACATCCATTTGAAACACATCGAAATCCTTGTGAGCTGCATAGGCTAAAAATATTCAAATTGCCTCGAGTCTTGCGACAGGGGCAAAAGTTTCTTCATAGTCGATACCTTCTTGTTGTGAATAACCTTTAACTACAAGCCTAGCTTTATTTTGAACAATATTACCATCTTTGTCAGTTTTATTTTTGAAATTCCATTTTAAACCAAAAATCGAAACATCATCAGGTTTAGGAATTAATCTCCAAACTTTATTTCGTTCAAATTCAGCATGTTCGGATTGCATAGCAACAACCCAATCTGAGTGTTCCATTTCAACCTTAACTGTATTTGGCTCTATTTTCGAAATAAAAACATTAAACATGCAAAACTCTTGATGAGCATTGAGTACCTCAATCTTTGCACGAATTTGATCTCTAGTGAAAACTCCATCTGTGGATTCCTAATGACTTGTTCTCTTGGATGATTTCTTGTCCATTTTTCCATTGCTGGATATGCATGATTTTCCTCCCCCTCAACATTTGCATTCATTATCCTTGTCTCCCCCTCGAAAGAATGCTCCCCCTCAATCTGAGAAGACGGATTCAAGTGCTCCCCCTCCACTTGATCAATCAGCATACTTTTGCTAAATCTTGGAGAATTCAACATTGAGAGTAAATTTGAACTTTCATGTGTTAAATTCGAATAATCAGTGTGTTTTGATGCTTCAAGAATGTGATTATCCATTGCATTAACTTATGCATCAACTACCCTATCAGGAACACCAAAGATTAAATCATAATCAGAATCTATTGAATTTTCATTTATAGATTTAGTATTTTATTCATTAATAATTGGATGGTGTTCAAAGCATTTTTTGACTCTTTTAACATAATAATCATCAAATGTGAGATTAAATGTTTCTTCTATTTTTCACGTTCTTTTGTTCAACACTCTATAAGCAACCGAATTCTGTGAATATCCCAAGAATATGCCTTCATCAGCCTTTGACTGAAATTTTGAAAGATTATCCTTGAGATTCATTATGAAACACCTGCAACCAAAAACATGAAAAAATTTGACATTAGGCTTTCGGCTATTGATAATTTCATATGGTGATGAAAAATTATGCAAGATTCCTTTATCTGTTAAGAACAAGTCAAAAACATTATTCTTAAATTCAATTCCATTATCGCTTTTGATCTCTCGAACATTCTTCCTTAAGCTTTTCTCAATTTGCTTGATGAAACCGATCATTGTCTGAGCTACCTCATATTTTAACCTGAGAAAATAAACCCAAGTGAATCAAAAAAAATCATCAACAATAACTAAAATGTACCATTTCTTTTTCAGTGTTTCAACAGTTGGCGGTCCACATAAGTCGATGTGAAGAAGTTCCAACAGTTCAGTAATTTTCAAATCTATCATAATTGAATGTCCTTGCCTACGTTGTTTTCCTTGTTCACAAGCTGCACACAATGTATCATTGTCAAAATTTAATACAGGTAAACCTCGAACAATATCATTTACCACCAATTGATTTAAGTGTCGAAAATTCAAGTGAGAAAGTCTTCTATGCCATAACCAGCTAACATCTAATGAAGCTTTTGTTAATAAGCATACAGAAGGTTTCCCAACAATTCGTTTAATGTCAAGAGGGAATATGTCACCATGTCTTTTGGATTTTAACAAAACTTTTTTGGTTTCAATATTCGAAATTATGTTTCCTTCTTTGTTAAAAACCACTTGATTGCTAGTGCCCACAATAATTTGAAAAACACTTATCAAGTTGTGTTGAAGACCTTCGACATAAGCAACACAATTTATAGTAAACTGTCCATTCGTTACTTTTCCGTATCCTTTCACTTGACATTTGTGACTGTTTCCGAACTTCAACACTCCAGCATTTTCTAAACTTTGAAAATCTCGTAAGTTTTCCTTCCTCCCAGTCATGTGACGCGAGCAACCACTATCAATATACCATTTTTCATCATATTGCTTGTCACATAAAACCTGCAATTAGTGAAAAGTCGAATTTAAGATCTAATTGTAAACTTTTTATTTGACCCTATCAATTAAGTCCACATCATGAGTTAAAGTCTCAGAAACATTAACTTTCGAAGATTTAGAATTGTCACTGACAGTCGCCTTTGACAAAAAAACTTCCATTTGAAGATTCATTCAAATATTTCTCATATGCTTCTCTGATTTGTTGGTGAGAGTATTTTCCATATTGGAATGATTTTCCTTTGCCTTCAAGCCAATGGTTTATGTTATTCATTTCTAAACAACCTTTTGTGTATGAAACTTTCGAAGGTTGTTTAGTGGATGGATTTGGAAATTTGGTTTCTGTGGAATGAAATTCACATTGGATTTTGTTTGAAAATTGCCAAACTTTTGATTCTCATTTCGCAAATGAAAATTTGGGTTTGAAAACCGATTTTTTGAAAATCTTTGTGAATTGTTTGTTCGAAAATTGTTTGATGGGAAAGTTCTTTGAAATTTCTATTTAATATCATTTTGTATTGAATGTTGTGACGAAAATTCTTTGACGGGAATGTTGTTTGAAAAATTATCTTGTGAAAAATACTTTTGCAATTGAGCGGGATTTTTCTTAACATATGAATGTGTTAAAGACTTCGTCTTAACAAATTTAAACATTACTTTTTCAGTTGTTTTCTTTGTTATGTCATTTGATTTTTTTCACTTTCCACAACTTGCTAAAAAAAATTCTTTCGTGCTTGTCTTTTCGAAATTCCGTTTTGTTTTGAAACTTTTTCAACAAGATCTTTGAATTTTTGTGAATTGAGTCTAATGTCTGGATTAGTTTTGTCACACCCCAAAACCGAGAATGGCGGAAACGTTCTGGGGCGGAGGACGTCATGTAAAGTATCACAACAATGCAAAGTAGTAAACAAGCAACAACATCATTCATTGCATTAATAGTATAATTTTAAATACAAGTGTGTTCTTTCATAGTATAAAACAACATAATGAATAATCAAAATAAAAGATGAGTCTTGACTGCTCCATCTTCACAAAACCTGGTTGTCGTACCTGTCTATTTGAGACCTGAGAATACAAGTTATTTTGAAAGCGAGTATCAACAATAAAGCTGGTGAATTCATAAGTATTTATGTGTCTTTGATTTGTAAAAACTGTAAAGAAAAGGCTGGTAAATGTTTGAAGAAAAGTTTGTATAAGTGTGAAAACCCTAGAAAATCCCATATTTCCTACTACTATAAAAAGGTAGTCTTCTACCAAGACCTAACTGTTTTGAAAGTAAAGGTAACAAGGAAAATAATATAATCTACCTCATTGTTTATGTGAATGTGTCCCAAAGTAAAGGTAATAAGGAAAATAATATAATTATTTAAATCGTATCCTTTTGCACTAGGATAAACACGACGTGGAACTCGCCGAAAAGTACAACCGAGAAACATCCATAGATGAACACACCTTCTGTTGCGAGTGGCCATGTGTAGGATGGTCAGTCCATGAGTATGTAAAAGTATCTATGTAATAGTATCTATGAAATAGTATCTATGTAATCGTGTCTCTGTAATTGTCTCCCTTGTAATTGTATGTATTAGTATCTCTACATATAGTATGCAATGTATTAGTATTTTTGTAATTGTATCTCTTCATATAGTATGTATTGTATTGGTATAGACTCATGAATGAACTGACTCTTGTGTGATTCCTTGTACTTGGAATAGTAAGTAGTATCTCCAAACTATACCTATTATAGTTACTAGTAATGTACGTGTATAACCGAAAGTATGCCTTTGCTACCCAAAGGTACTGAACAGACTGATGGAACTTTTATGTCTATATATGTATACATGATATATAACTAATATATAGACGACATTCAGACAAATAACCGATACCCTAAGGCCACATCAAACAAGGAAAATGAATTAAAGTGAGCTAGCAGTCCTAAGTCCTTTAAACATTACTTATATAACTATACATATATAGGCATGCATTTAACAATATAAAAGTATAAAATAAGTTTTGTAAAACCTTTGAAAAGTTTAGTAAATAAGAATTTATGACTTGATGTCAGTTTATAAAACGTTTTGAAAACAGTTTGTTTGATAAGAATAGTTTAAAGTATAAGAAATCCTTTGTTTGAAACACAATTGTAACAGATTTTGAAAGGAAAGTTACAGTATGTAAGACAGTTTGATAAAGATTTTTAACATGTAAAAACATTTGAGAAAGTCATTTGAAGTAATATGTTTGGTAAAACAGCTAAAAGTGCAGTAAATCCATTTGTATGCAAGTTATTAATCACATGTGATTGATATAATAACTAGCATGATTCATCTTTTATTCCCCCCACCCCTATAAAGCATTTATAAACATTTGAAAACATTTAAAAGGTTAATTAAGGGGGTACGAACTCACCTGCAGTGAGTGGATCGTATGGAAGTGTCGGACAAGAGCTAGGTGTCAAATGAAGACTTAAACACCCACAATGATCCTAATAACATATAAAGACATATGTATTTATACAGTTAGTGATTAAAACACTAATTATACAAGTTAAGACATCCTAAGACATGTAAGACACTTGATTTAAGTGCTATAAGTCTTATACAAGTTGTAGGACTTGGATTTTGGATTTAAGGTCCAAGGGTAAACTCCTTATGAGTTTACGGTTTTGGAACAAAATCCCTTGGAGTTTACGGTTGTAAACCCATGAGTTTACAGCCGTAAACTCATGTTACTTCTTACCATTTTGTGTTTTGAAGCCTATAAGTCATAAAGAAGCATTCCTACTTCATGTCTAAGCCTTTGGAAGTGATTGTGGCATCATTTCACCCCTTTGTGGAGTTTATGGCTCATGGACCATTTCTCCATGTGATAACGGCTGTAAACTCTAATGGTTCATGGTCTTTTGATGTTTAAGGTCCTAAGCAAATCAAGGATATGATCTAGACTAGTATCCAAGGCTTGGTAAGGGACTAGGGTGCATTTTGCCCCACTTATAAGGGTTTACGGCCCAAAAACAAGTCTTGGCCGTAAACACCTTTGATCTTGTGTTTCTTTGTGATTTCTAAGGCCTAAACATGTTAAACCTAGTGTACAATGAGTTAGAACAAGAGTACTTACGATCTAGGAGCTTGAATGGTCGGTTTTGGCCAAGAACACTAGTGTGTGTTCTTGGTGTTCGTGGTGAAACTTGAAGATCTACACAAATGGAATGATTTCACGGATGAAATCATGTAAGGTCACTAGATCAAGTAAGATATCAACTAGTTAGGACATGAAACTTACGAGATTTGAAGATCGGGATGATAGTTGAGAGGATTTGGGAGGAAATCAACCAAGGAAAAGAAAGGAATGAACAAATGGATAACATCTCATTATATAGGGGGAGTTTACGGCCCACATGGAGTTTACGGCCGTAAACTCCCTTGTGGTGGCCGTGAACTCCTGATCAAGGTGTTATAAGCCTGTTCTTTATGCTATAGCTCTTATCCCTTAAGTGTACAAGGCTCAGAACGCTCAAACAGACTCCAAATTGTGCTAAATGATAGTAGGAAGGAGTTTGACTTTCAATGAAGTGTTTGACTGAACAGGATAGAAAATTTCAGGTTGTCACAAGTTTCAACAACATCTTGATTTGATACTTCTTTTGAAATCTCTTGTTTTTCAACCCACTTTCTTTGTGGTTTTTGTCTTTGAAAAGTGTACGATTTTTTGGTAAGATTGTTTTCGACAGTGCTCTGGTTTAAAAAGAATCCTTCATCTGAGGTTTTATTGTTATCTTCTTCAACAATTTCATTGAATTCCGGTTTGATATTATCAACATTCCCAGCAATGACAAACACTTGATTAGGAAAGATAACATCATTTGTGCACTTGAAATTTGGATAGACAACTGTATTTGTCTCAAGATAATGAGCACATTTGTTAGTCATCACTTTGTCAAATTTTTCAGTGTCTCCATACACTTGATCAACAATAACTCTTGTAATTTCATTTTCTTTCAAAATTCTCGTTTCAGACATTGAATTTTTTGAAACTTCATCCTCTTTCTCATCATCACTACTACCGGTTCGACTATCTCTGACACTTACATTATCGAAATCACTAACTTTCGAAGTAGAGGGTATGTTAGTGTCAACCTTAAACATTGAATCATTACAAATTTCTTTGCCTTTTGACTTAGATGTGACATTAATGACAGATAACTGTGAACAATCGATACTTTCTCTTCCTCAATTTCATTGATTTTGCTAAAACTATCAGAATTATTTTCGATATCAGCAAAATTTGATTGAGAGTTAGATTTTGAATTCTCAGTTCTTTTCAAAATTTTGATTTGTTCACTTTTAGTCAAAGTTTCATTCACTATATCAACAAGTTCATTTGTATCAAGACATTCATCTATTTTAACAACACCATATGCAAACCTATTGTCAGGAACTTTATCAAAAATAGTTATTGTTTCCTCACATTCATATGATAAACTATCAACCTTCTCTCTTTCAAAAATAAGAAAAGGTAATATAATAATTTCATATGTTGTTCTTTGCTGATCTCAGAAGAATGATGTAAAGCAGTTAACTTCGCATAAAGTCTTTTAGATGTATTACAATATATGTTTCTCTGAGCCAAAATAAATTTTACATCACATTCTAAGTTTTCCCTATCACAACGAAGGTTTTTCAATTGCATTTCCAAATACTATACTTTGGTTTTCTTTGTATCCAACAACTTTTCGGTCTCTAGCAACTGAGTACTAAGTTTCTTAGCTTCGTTACTAGCAGAAACAACAATAGTATCGAAATAAGCTACAATATCATCAAAAGCAAGTATCTCAGAATCATAGGCTTGTAAAGGAATATCAAATGATTGAAGAATAGAATGTACCTTAGTCGTCATTGGTGATTTATCTCCTTTTTTGGTCATGAAACAATGACCTGTCACCATCTCTTCTTCATCGTCTTCATACTTCGCGAACAAAGCAGCATGCGTAGGATTACGCATTTCCTCATCATCTGATCCAGATGACCAGATTTGATAAGTGTCATCATCCTCTCCTTTTCCTCGTGCAACCAAATACATTCCTTTAGCTTTAGCACGAGCCTCTTCCAAATGCTCCAGATAGTAAGCTTATTCCTTCACTTTATTCTTCTTTTCGCCTTTCTTACGAAGCATACAATCACTCGCCATATGATTAGTTTTGTGGCAGTAGTGGCATCACTTCTCGAATCTCCTTTAAGTTTCTTCTCAACTTTGGATTCATCAGTATTTGCTTCATTTTTCTCAAACTTTCTCTTCTCCTCACCAGCTGACTTATTAATGGAACTTCCTTTAGCATCACCTTGTTTCATCTTTGGATTGAACGGTTCTTGAAAAACTTCTTTACTCAATTGTTTGAGTAAAAAGCAACCACCTCATCGTCTGAATTCATAAGAAATCCTTCTTCGTCAGAATTCTCTTTTTCAATCGTCTCTTTCTCAGTAAATGTCGAAACTAGTGCCAAAGGACCTCCCAAACTTAGTTTCGATTCTTCTTCCATTTCATTCACCTCTTCTTCGTGAGTTTTCAGAAGATTATACAAGTCATTTAAAGACGAAGTATCAAAACCTGAATGTCTTTTGACCATCAAAGTAACACTTTTCCGTTCTTTTTGAAGCCCCATGATGAAAGTAAGGTTGAACTCCATTGTTGATCTTGTAATCCCAAAGCGATTACACTTGTAGATAAGTTCATTCAAACGATCATAGTAGCTTTCAATTGTTTCATTATCTTTCTGCTAGAATTCCTTCAACTTAACCAAGCATTGCTTGACTGAATTGATCTTTGTTTTCTCACTCCCCTGAAATTTTTGTTTAAGAGTGTTCCAAATATCCTTTCCAGTTTTACAACCACGAACATAATTGTAAACAACAGGAGGCAAGGCACCTCTCAATTCTCTCATATAATGTTTCTCGTTGTTCTTCAACCTCGAAGATTGTTCAGTAACAGCAGGTGTTGATCCTGATAATCCAATATTTTAAACATTCGATGGAGGTTGAGCAGTTCCTGAAATGCAACTCTAGAGTTCCTCGTCCAATCCCTTCAAGTAATCCTCCATTCGATCAGCCTACTAATCATAGTACTTTGGAATCAACATAGGAATCTTTGTAGAAGATCGTAGCAGATGAGAAAATGAAGTCATCATGTTCATGTAGAAGTTTGCCATTATCGTACGAATATAATTTTTCAGAAAAACTTGATGAAATTCAAAGATGAATGAATGAAATTATCAGAAACTCAAATTCGATTACTCAATTACTCAATTTGATTGCAAAATCAAATCAAAATGAAAATCAGAGATGATTTTCAGAACCAGACAGTGCAGAAACTTTTGAGACAAATTGCGACTAAAAATTGAATGATTCAAATTGAAAATCAGATCTTAGTAGTTAGATTCATGCTCTGATACCAAATGCAGAAGTGAATAATCAAGTATTAGAATGAAAATCAGAGTAAACAAGTAAAGAACACGAGATCTAAATAGAATCTGATTTAGCTCATATTACTTTCAACATTTTACAGAGAGAATATCAGACAAAGGACTCAAGAAAAACTCTTGTCTAACTCTAAGTAAACACTCCTATTTATAGGAGGACTGAAAGTACAAAAAATACTAAGGACTAAGCATTAGACTTCGTTACAAAGATGCCTTAGTAAATATATAACAAACCTAACAAAACAAGCATTACACATACTTCGACATATTACAACATATTTTTGACCTTACAAGCAACCATGGTTTATATTTCTATCTTTATCAAACATTCTTCCAAACACAATTTTATTATAAAGGCAATACCTTGTAGACTTTTTAGAAGTATTATACTGTGACTAAGCAGAAAACCTGTGACACTCACCAACCTTTGTGTTGACCCTCAAACTTACATGTATTTTCAGGAGATCAATAGACAAGCTTTCAGACATAATATTAGTCGTGGATTACAGATGACTTAGCTATCAATTTTTTGGTTATTTGCCTACTTGTCTAAGGCAAGTACTATCTCTTATCACTTGTAAGAACCTTGTATTCAAACCTTATGATGAAACACACACACACACATACACACACACACATATATATATATATATATATATATATATATATATATATATATATATATATATATATATATGTTGTTTTGTCTATCGTTGTACTTGTGCTATATATTCAATTTATCCGTGATCCACGAACTTAGTTCCACTCCCGGCTTGTTCCGCCTTGGCCGGTTAGCCAGACGCGCTCCACTAACGACTTATAAAGTGTAATGTGAAATTTCATGGATTACATCAAATTCACATTTTTCCTAAAGTAACAAAGATTGAGATTTTAGAATATAGCTTAGTTAGTTTTCATCATCATACTTTTAATGAGGTTATGTCCTTTCAAACCCATTCAGCTAATGACCATCCACCAATCAAGCGAGCGGTGGGTAAGAGTGGATATCCAATATCAGTCATTTTTTAGGCCGCTCCTTAAACTTCCCTTATAGACCGACTTCGTGAATGAGGCGTACTTACAATTCGATTGACTTAGACTTATACATATAGTATATATTAAACTTTAATTATATACATATTATAATGTGTATTTTAAAACATTTTAAAATTGCAAGGGTTTAATCATTTAGTAAATTAAAATTTTAATTTAATTAAATTTAAACCAATTTATAGATTTATTAATTATCTTTTAATTAACCACTTAATTAAATTAATAATAAAACCCATAAGGATATATTTTACACTTTTCAAAATACTTGGGTTTTTAATTCTTAAATTTCGAAATTAAACAATTTAATTTACATGGGAGGGGTGATTCAAAATTTATAATTATCCAATTAATCACATAAAGAGACTATTATAAAAAATAAGAAAACCCAATCATGAACCCTAATTTTCGAAAATATCAAATCTTGGGGAGGTTGCCAAGGATTTCCATCCTTGCTATATTTCGAAAATCAAGAGGGCTTAGGAAACCCTAATTTTCGAAACTTGACGGACAATGGAAATGGTTAAAACCCTTTTCCAAAATTTTGAAATCTAGGGTTAAAAAACCCTAATTACGAAAATCCTAAGTCAAAAGGGTTTATTTGCCATAAACCCTAATTGATCTAATTCAACGAATTGTTATCAAATTCAATTGAAAGCAACCCAAGGCTCTTATACCATTGATGGGTTTTAAGCATAACAAACAATCGTATGTGTGCATGTAACCCTAATTGTTTTGATCTATGTTTTCTCTAATTGAACATACAAGTATGGAACATAAAAAGTAAAAATCCTAGGAACCCTATGTTATAATCGAAATTTATATATAGGGTTAGTAAACATACCATTGATTGTTATATAATAATAACAATTCAAATCCTTAGTGTTGTTGAAGCTTCAAGAGCAAGCACCACAAAGTTGGTGTCTCTAATGGTTCACACCCAACACTAGCAAGAGGATGAGAGATGAGAGAAGAGTTGCAGATGGGAGATTTTTGGATTCTATTCTAAAGACATGGTGTCCAAAAATACAAGGGTGAAGGGCCCTTTGTATAGTGTGACAAGAATGCCTTGGATAAGCCTTATCTGAATATAATATTAATATTTCAAACTTGGCAATTATCCAACTCCTTAATTATCCATTTGAGATAATCTAGAAGCTGTAGAATTGTCCTAAAATCGTCCACCCTCCACCAGGGAAGGTTATGCACCCTTTTGCTCAACTATTGAATAATTTCACTTTTAATCCCTACACTTTTAATTAATTCCTTTAATCCCAAAATTAACTCCAAATTAATTTATGATTAAATATTAATTAAATAATATGATTCCTAATTAATATATTATTTTCATAATACGTTAATAAATCATTTATTTCAATTTATTAACCATATAATAAATTCAACCTCTCTCTCCAAATGTCATCCTGTCTAGTTGTTTGTTTTGAGGGCAATCCAACAGGACTGTGCTACTATCAATTCAAGTATATACCAATTATAGTTATGGGCTTAGACACCTAATCCAACAGGTCCAACTGTAGTCCATCCTTCGAAACCCAAAGTGGTTAAGAATACAAGTAATGAAAATGATACAAAGACCAATATAGTACCAAAGGCTATGTCAAGCCAACGGAATACCAGACATACCGGTCCTCACAAAACTTCAAAGACCTAAAGAACCTCTCCTTCAAATCATGGTTTCTAAAATTATGGATTTCAAAACCAAACTGGAATCAACTATCAGAATAGTTTCATACCTAAAAATCTTCCAGATTTGTCTGAAATGATGAGACCAGGACATGTTCAAACCAACCCTTTCATGTATCTGAATAGTAATTACCCTATGAATTCTATTCTTGGTCCATATTGTGGTTTTACTCTATCCATAGGAAGAAACCACATGGTTAGGGGAAACTCTAGGTTTCCAATGATCAATTTTTTTTGGGAAATATCTAGTTTCTATTGGATTAGTGTCTAAGTCCATAACTATTTTGGTATGTACTTGACCCGATGGTGCATGGTCCTTTTGGGTTGCATTCACCAAAGCAACTTGATAGGATGAATTATGGAGAGAAAGGATTAATTATGATTTATTAATATATTATGAGAATAATATATTAAAGGAAAAATCATATTGTTTAATTAATATTAGTCAAGAATTAATAAGAATTAAGTTTGTGGCTAAAAGACATTAATTAAACTTAAGGGACTAGAACTGTCAATTATGTGATAGTTGAATATTGGGCTAAGGGACTCCATATTAGAGGAGTGGACGAATTCTATGGGGGAAACCCATTAGAAGTCGTCCAAGGCCTTTAAGAAAGGAGTCCATGGGTTGCTTAGGGCCTAAGTATCCAAATTAGGGTTTCCTTGTTAGATAACCCTAATAGCCTCACTATTTAAAGGACCCTTAAGCCCCAAAAACGTGGTGAACTTGTTCTCTAGGGTTTCCACACGTTTTGGGTAGCCACCTCTCTCCTTATTCATCATCCTTTTGCTCTTGGTGTTTGTGAGCCATTAGAGGAGTGACATTTGTCACTCTAAGCTTTCTAAAGTCATACAAGGAGGATTTGAGATTGTTATTGCTACATAACAATCAAGGTAATATCTTAAACCCATTATTATGTTAATATTGATTATCATATGCTAGATCTAGGGTTTAAAGTCTTGGATGAATTGCATGTACAATAGAGAAACCTAGATCCAAGCATTAGGGTTTGTATGAGCACATATGATGTTCTTATGGCTAAAACCCATCAGTGGTATCAGAGCCTTGATTGGTTTCTATTGTATTGATGCCTTGGTTATTTGTTCAAGCTTCAAAAAAATTGTTTTTTAGCTCCCTCCCTGATGAACTCGGCGAGTTCCAATGTGGACTCGGCGAGTCGCTCCTACTCGGCGAGTCCATAGAGGAACTCGGCGAGTTCGAGCGTTAGAAGGAGGCTGTTTCGGGATTTTTGCCTATTTTGACTTAGGATAACTTCCATAATTGTTTAAAATTAATAAAATTCGAATTTTATTGATTCCTTATGATTATCTTTGTCAACGTAAAAGATTTTGGTCATCTAATTAGATAATTATTTCCTTATTTGATAAATGTTAAATTATTTGGATTATTTGATCATTATCTTACATGAAATTGAATTAGATCATAATTAGATAATCACCAATTAATTGTTTAATTGCCTTATTTGTATTTTGATCTAATAGTTTTGAAATGTTTCAAAATTTGCCCTCAAGTTTTGGAATTTAAATTTTTGATTAAAAAGGTTTGATTTTGAAATATTTAAATTCTAAACCCTAATGATTTGAAATGTTTCAAAACTTGCCCTCAAGTTTTGGAATTTAAAAGTTGATTAAAAGTTTAATTTAGAAATGTTAAATTCTAAAACCCTAGATAAGTTTTGAAAAGTTCAAATCGCACATTTATGGTTTTATTAATTAATTAAGGTGTATAATTAAAAGAGAACTAATAAATCCATAAGTTTTGGTTTACAATTTAATTAAATTAAAAGTATAATTATTAAATTTGACCATCTAGTATTTTAGAAGTGTAAAATACACCCTATACTATATATAACATTAAAAGTCTAACATTATATATATATATATATATATATATATATATATATATATATATATATATATATATATATATATATATATATATATATATATATATGTATGTATGAGTAAAAAGTCAGTCTTACCGTTAGTAGGCCTCATTCACGAAGCTGGTCTATAAGAGGTGTTTAAGGAAATTGCCTATAAAAAGGCGATTGAATGGGTATCCACTCTTACCCACCGCACTCTTGACTAGTGGAGGGTCGTTAGCCGAACGGGTAGGATAGGACAGAAACCTTCCATTACAAGTATAATGAAGTACAAAAGTAACTAAATGCTTTCATAAAATTCCCAATCTTAGTTACTTTAGGCAAAAGTGAATTGATGCAATTCCATGAAATTACACTTTATGCCCTTGCGAAGACGTTAGTGGAGCGTGTGTGGTTAACCGGCACACTAAATGGGTCTAAGCAAAGGTAGCAAAGGGTGACTCAATGTTTGTCATAGTTCGGTGGAGCGTGTGTGGTTAACCGGCACATCGAATAGGTGACTGTAACATGGGAGGACACCATGTAAGTTTGCATGGTTATTCACACCTGTTTTGTGATCCTCGGCATCCCAGTCACAAATCGAGGGGCATATCGAGATTTAAACATGCCATTGAAAAGTTCAATGAATCTCAAAAGATCTAGGAATTTTCAATAGATTTAAAACTTAATTTTGTTTCATTTTTCATGGTGGAAATTAGTGAATCGTCATTCACTTACCTTCAAATGTTCTGCAATTTGGGTTACGACATCCCTCTCCTAAGTTGTAGAGTATTGTGTTGGGTCCTAGCCTTAATATCTCATTTGGGTGATTTATTAAGGACTCAATCGATCAACTAACTTGAATTTATTTTTTCTCCCGTTTTGTAGATGTCAAAGTATGACAACTATGGTCTTCCCAAATCCCGTGGAACAAGCTTTTTCACATGAAGATGATATTCCACGATTCGATCGAGGAACATGAGATCATGCTTCACTTCCTCCACCTCCTCCTATTGTTCTCCCTAACCCACAAGTTCAAAAGATTGAAATGTTCAAACTCACTCAAGCCCTTTTGGCAAGTAAACATGAAGAAGGAAAGTCAGTGTGTGCACACATCCTAGAGATGAAGTCACACATTGATAGATTAAGAATGTTGGGATCTGTTGTATGTGAGGAGTTGGCTGTTTACTGTGTTCTTCAATCACTTCCTGACTCATATAGTGAGTTCGTAAGAGAGTACTATATGATGAACCACGACATAACCCTCATTGATCTCACCTATATGCTTATTGTTGCTGAATCAGCAACGATTTGGCGCACTGAAAGAGCAAAGTTGATTGGTGGATCTGCCTTCCAGGCCTCTATGGATATAGGCAATGGCAATGAAAGGCATGCCATGATCGAAAAGTTTGATCATAAGAGAAAGGCAAAGTCAGAAGTAGTTCCATGTGCTGTTCCAAAAGAGTCAATTTGCTTTTATTGCCAATAGAAGGGGCATTGGAGACAAAGCTGGCGTATTTACCTAAGAGATCTAAGAGATGGGAGAGTCAAAACATATGGCTCTACTTTAGGTAAAATCCATTAACTAACTCTTTTAAGTTCCTATTCTAGATTCTTAATACATGATGTGATAAGATTACATTTTAATGTTTTGTAGGATCGAAGAAAAGAAAGGAAACTTAAGGAAGAAGTGAGCTGAATCTAATCGTGAAGAAATGGATTTTGATCGCATTGCTTGAAGATTAGATTCTTAAGCTACTACTTGGAGTTAGAATAGATTGCTTAGGAATATGTAACAACATAGTTTTTCAATTGAATTGCATTGTAAGGACAAATTTTTCCGCAATAAAATAAATTTTGATTTTATATTATTTATTTATCCTTGCAATGGCGTGTATGAAAAATTGATGTTTGTAAGTTTCTATTATTAGAAATAATGGATTTGATTCTTAATTATGTTATTTGTGGAAAGGTCAAGAATTTACCAAATAGGGAAAGTTTCTCATCGCCCAAGTTTCAATTGGACAGAAACTTGGAATCATACAACTTGGTTGCATGATGAATGAGAAATTTCATATTTGGAAATTAGACTAATTCGTTGACAAAGTGTCAAGTGAAGGACTAGGAGATCGAGTACACAAGGTTGTGTGTTAATCAAGTCCACCACAAGAGTGACAAAGATATTCGTCATGATTTACTAAAAGTTTAGTGGATATGATTATGCTTATAAGATTAAGTGTAATTCTGAGCTGATTTGAAAGAGTTTAGATCAATAGCAGAACGAATAAGAAGATTCAAGTAGGCAGAAAGATAAAAGTTTCTCTATTATAAGAAGAAGGGAGAGTACCTTTTATTATGTTTTATGATAAGGTCTTAATGATTAAGGACCATATCTCAATTGATCCTCTAAGTGAGTCTTAGTATAATTGTATGTCTGAGAAGAGGAATCAAGAATTGAAGAAATGGTTAAATCAAGAAGTCAATCATACTTCAAAACAAGTCTTAGAGTTAAGATTGTGACATTGAGTGACAAGTCTTAAGAAGGTTGATAACATTCATCAAATGTGCAAAGTTGTGATGTATTGGATAAGACAAAGACCAACTAGGACCAATTTAATGAAGTGTTTTGTCTTGGTAAAGGTTACACTAACTCTTGAATATTTGTTTGTCAAGAAATGTTTATTGACAAGAGAATCTTATATGTCAAGGAGTCAGTGGGAGTCTTAATGGTCTTGAAAAGGTTCAAGAACTTACCAAGAATAAACCTTATCGATCATCACCAGCACACGAGTTGAGGTCTACAACCTATCGTGTTGACACTATCTTGTTTCTGTGCAATTCCAATTGAGTTAATTATGCATGTGAGTTCTATGAGTTCTCATTTGAATACATAAAAGGTAAGGACCTTGATCAATGAAAAGTACATTGATAAGAAAGGGTGATCTGCTTAACTGCTTGGAAGACATGGTGGGCAGCCATGTTACCATAAGGCAAGAGTTCAAGATTAAGAAAGTTCGGTCCATAAGAGTTTGGATTTGTCGCAAACTTTGGTTTTGACAATTCGCATGGATAGGAACACATACACCATTAAAATCTAAGTGTCATAAGATTCCCTCCTTCATGAAGATGGATGTGAGGAAATGCTTTCACTAAGAGAGATTTTAAGAAGATAGCGATTGTAAAATTGTATTCTCAAATTTGATTATGGTTACGGTATCCCTTTCCATAATTCGAATTGTGAGATTTGGCAATTAGTCTGAATTGTTTAGACACACATATGAGCTATATAAGGCAATGGTGTATAAGACTAAGAGGCTTGATAAAATATTATCAAAGTATTAGGTATTAGAAATATGAACTTAAGAAATTCAATAGGTATTGTTTTTCTGGAAGTTAAACTGTTTTCTGAATACATGTCAAAGCTAGTGGGAGCATAAGTGTTATGCTTATATGATAATAATCATCATGATAGTGGGAGCATAAATGTTGTGCTTGTATGATTATTAAGACAAATATTGCAAGTTAGCAATATTAATTATAGAAAAGAAGAGTTATACTTTGCAAAGTCGTAAGGGTTGAATAGTTGTTTTGCTATAATTAAGGGAGAGAATATTGTACTTCGTTTCAAAATCTAAAGCTTAGATTGAAAAATTTTAAAGGATACATAGTGTGTTCTTAAATTTCAATTATGATTACGGTATCCCTCTTCATAGTTCGAATTGTAAGAACGAGACACATAAAATATTATGCAGAAGATTGGTAAAGTATCATATCTTTATGTAAGACATTATGCATCGTGTCCCATACGCTTCGGGTATAGGATTGATTGCCAGTGCTATTATATTTAACCATTCTAAAATTTTCCAAATGTCTAGCGCATTTAGAGAGAAAAAGGATAAGAATCAGGTTTGACTAAGATAGTTAAACAACTATCAAAGGACGATCCAAAGCTTGCTAAGGATTGGTCGCTTGTGAGTAGTTGGAAGTATGATATTGGATGGAGCATATCAACATTATTATGAATAGATAAGATTCTATTAAGAATGAGTTGTCATATGGTAAGTATGGAAAGGTTTCCATATTGGGAGTTGGATATTGAGAATCTATGTCTAGATTAGAAACTTTTATGCAAAAGGATGTTCAAAGGAATGTACTTTGAGTGAGAGACATCACATCTATGGAATTGTCTTGTAACAATTTTTGATAGAGAGCTTTGTAATTCATTGGCAATAGTCATTGCGACCTTAGTGCAGTGACATTACAAAAGGATCATTGCATAAAATGTTAGAATCTAACATATTCTATAAGTGGCAAGAATTTGATATTCTTACACTTGTGATAAGGATTGGGAGTTGTGAAATGAGTATGATTGGAAATGTGTTCATTTGATCTATCTCACAAAGTAAGGACCATAGGTTAGCAATGTGTGCATGCTAAGAGCATGGGACAAGTGTAGTAATAATTCAAGTAAGAAGTTGATTACCCGAAACAACAAATATTGAGTAATCAATATGGTGATAGATAAAAGGTGTTTTATTTATACTCAAAAGTTTGGGGACATATGGGATTAGTATTATTCTTGTGTTTCACTCTGCATGTTTTGACTTCCTGAATAATTTAATGGGTTCAGAACACTCAAATTATTCGAACGGACCACAGTCGTTCATATGTTGGAAGTAGGTATGAATGAAGATTGTCGTGAATTGGTGTGTGGATTGTCTAAAGTATATTAGGCATAAGCAATTGTTTGCTGCAACGTTCATGAGTGCTTATGAATATGATTTGAGCATTGGATTAAACCCACACTCACTTGGATCACTTCATGAATTTTATCACGAATGATTGGTGAGAAGATAACATCTTATATTCTTGAAACCGAGATGTGTGAGTTGTATCTTGCGAATCGGTTGCACATTGATAATATGTAAACGCACCAGTAAATTAGTGTTATAAAACATATTGTTGTGTTTAATTCGGTAAGTAAGTGCAAGCAAGCATTAAGTAAAAGTTTATCTGTTCCTTTTATCCAAAGTAGGATGAAAGCGATATCTTTGGGCCCCTCGATGATTTAGTGATTGCACCTAAGCGCTTGGCCAAGCCGGGACTAAATTGATGTGTTCAATTGTAGTTTGTTGTCAGTCGTCATAAATCGGAAGTCGGGAAATAGTATAGAGAGAATGATTAAGTTCAAGTCTCATATCTATACGATATCTAGAATGGAGGAATATATGATCCCTTATCTAAAGGACACGCGTATCTGATAAGATCAGAGTTGACAGCGGCTTTGGAAAGCTACGATTGCAGATCAGGATCTGAAGTCATAAGCAGAATAGTTATTAGACTTATCCAAGTGGGAGACTGTTGGATTAGTGTCTAAGTCCATAACTATTTTGGTATGTACTTGACCCGATGGTGCATGGTCCTTTTGGGTTGCCTTCACCAAAGCAACTTATATGATGAATTATAGAGAAAGGATTAATTATGATTTATTAATATATTATGAGAATAATATATTAAAGGAAAAATCATATTGTTTAATTAATATTAGTCAAGAAATAATAAGAATTAAGTTTGTGGCTAAAAGACATTAATTAAACTTAAGGTACTAGAACTGTCAATTGTGTGATAGTTGAATATTGGGCTAATGGACTCCATATTAGAGGAGTGGACAAATTCTATGGGGGAAACCCATTAGAAATCGTCCAAGGCCTTTAAGAAAGGAGTCCATGGGTTGCTTAGGGCCTAAGCATCCAAATTAGGGTTTCCTTGTTAGATAACCCTAATAGCCTCACTATTTAAAGGACCCTTAAGCCCCAAAAACGTGGTGAACTTGTTCTCTAGGGTTTCCACACCTTTTGGGTAGCCTCCTCTCTCCTTATTCTTCATCCTCTTGCTCTTGGTGTTTGTGAGCCATTAGAGGAGTGACATTTGTGACTCTAAGCTTTCTAAAGTCATTACAAGGAGGATTTGAGATTGTTATTGCTACATAACAATCAAGGTAATATCTTAAACCCATTATTATGTTAATATTGATTATCATATGCTAGATCTAGGGTTTAAAGTCTTGGATGAATTGCATGTACAATAGAGAAACCTAGATCCAAGCATTAGGGTTTGTATGAGCACATAGGATGTTCTTATGGCTAAAACCCATCAGTTTCCCATGTTTGATCAATTTGGAATGCCTGTGAACAATGTATGCCCTTCTCCAGGTATTCCTACCCAGTTCACTGTCACACCCCCGAACCAGACGGCGGAAACGTCCGAGGGCTATTGTGACTCAATTGAATACCATCACAATGAATATACATGAAACATAACATCATACATTACCAAGCATTGAAATGTTACAACTGGTAGCGTTTACATTCAGTACATTGGTCCATAATATTACATGCCCAAAAGTTCATTGTTCGATACTATTTAAAACAACAGCAAGACGTTACTGGATACATTTTTCCTTTTCGATTTACCTGTTACCTGAGAATACAAGTATTTTGAAAAACGTCAACATATGAAATGTTGGTGAGTTCATAAGTAATGTTTGAAATATAGTGGTTTGCATTGTTTTGAAAATCACCAGAAAATCCGATATTTTCTGAAAAGAGCATAATATAAAAAGTGTGAAGATCCGTAAGTATGCCTCTTTGTTTCTATAAATGTAAAAGTACGATTTGTAAAACTCGGTATGTAGCTCGTAGGTGTATTAACTGAAAATCCTAGGAAAACCCGATGTTTTCCTAATACTTTGCATCAAATGATTTATATCTTGTTATTTCGTTACGACGGGTGTATTCGTTGAGTCCCGGTGATGTTGGATTAATTATGGGTTGTGAATTGTTATAAACACACATTAATGAAAATGACTAGTTTACAACTATACAAACGATCCCTTAGGCGTCGCTCGCACTATTCACTTAATCCACTCACCCGGACTTCACATAGCCCCACAACCGAGGAGGAAAAGAGGGTGCGAAGCCCCGATATTTTCCGTAAGTCGTTCAAGGCTATCGTGAATGCGAAGGGCCCTTAGCCCGCCTCGCATTTGGTGAATTCTTGACTTTATTAGCAGCACCAGAGGGCCCTTGGGGTCCAACAACACAAAGCCTGTAAAAGTCCTTTTACACGAAATTAGGTCATATAAGACCCAACTACATGTAAGCGAGTTTCCTTCGGGCTAAAGATCATGTCATTGGGCTAGCTAGGCCCAACAAACACGATTTGAAACTTTCAGGCCCAAAGACGGTGTATCGACGTCTGGTGTATTCCCACGTGTGTATTGACTTCTCGAAATTTCCGCGTGTGTATTGAAGTATCGTCGTGTTAGTAATTTCGGATTCATTATTGATTCGAGACCGAATCAATTTGTTTGATAACGATTCTTGGTGTTGAAGGTGTATTATAATTCGCCGATAGTCGAGGTGCTAGTATTTCATCATGTCGGATTTATTGTTTAAAACATTAGAATTTTTACATTTTTGCAGCCCCTTTCTTTTGGATAATTTACACTTTTGGCCCTTTGTATAAAAGAATTTCTATTTTAGTCCTTCAACCATTTTTCTTGACACTTTAGTATCAAAACTTGTAGAAAAGGTATTTTTCAGCTCAAAGTTATTTGAAAAACAGTTTTAGTCCCTCAAATGAAATTTTTCTCGGCTGAAACCCTTATTTTCGCAATTTTTACACTTTTGGCCTAAAGTAGAAAAATTTTGCATCTTTGGTCCCTTTTAAATATGAAAATCATTTTTAACCCTTGAAATGGACTTGGAGCACTAGTAGTCCCCTGTTTTACAGAAAAATACAGTTTCAGCCCCTCTAATTTGAAATTCTCGCAAACTGGGCTTTTTTGGGCCGAAAAATTCATTTTTGGCCCATTATGCTTAAAAATTTCACATTTAATCCTTCAAAGAGAACATTTCTAGAAAAATACATTGTTGAAACTGTTTTGACTCATTTCATCCAGCAGAATTTGTATTTTGTCATTTTGGGCCCTTTAACCTTATATTTTTAACATTTTGAGTCCAAAAATGGGATTTTTAGCCCAAGGAGTTCATATTAACCAACTTGGTTATTTTTCTAGAAATGATTTGTGTGTAATAATATGTTTAATACTTGACTCATACATCCTAATGCAAATCTCGATTTTGAGGACTTTTTGAATAGTTTCAACACCATAATCACATAAGAACATGTAAATAAACATAGAAATCATACAAAGCATACATATACTCATAGATCTACACATTTGCTTGTATTCCCCCCCCCCCCCCCCACAAAAATTATAAAAACCGAAAAATAGGGGGTATGAAGCTCATCTTTGGGTGTGGTTTCGGTTTTGGAGAAGAGATGGAAGAAAATGAGATGATTTTCGGCCTAAGCAACCTTTCCTTGGAAGATCTCGAGTTTAAGGAGTTCTAAGATACAAGCTTATGATTTCATATGAGTTAAGAAGAGATTTTTGGATATAAGAAGGAGTTCTAAGATACAAACTTACCTAGATGATGATTTTTGTGAAGGATCCTCCTTGCAAGGCTCTTGAATCTCGAAATTTTGAAGGGAAAGTGAAGGGATATGTGGTGTGTTCTTGAGAGTGTTTAGGTGAATGAGTGTGTGTGTGTGTGTGTGATACTCTCGGCCGAGAACAAGGAGAAGAAGAGAGAGGGAGTGGAAGTGACACTTCTAGATACATGTTGGTCCATGCATGGAGGCATGTGAGGTATAAGTTAGGTGGCACTCCATAAGTCAACTCTTCACCCTTGGATTTGGGCTTTGGGCCGAGATTTTGAAAGAAATAGGAGAGTATTGGGCTTTAATGCCCCTAAGCCCATATTAGAGTTAGGTTTGATGATTGTTGGCCCTATAAAATATAAGTGTGATTTTTATACTTTGTTGGGCTAGTTTAGGTTAATTATGGTTCATAATATTTAATTTATTTCATTCTAGACCCAATATGGCCCAAAATGTTGAAATAAATGAATGTGGGTCCAATTAGAGCCCATTTAAAGGTTCTAAGCCCATGATAGTCAAACTGGAAGCTTATTGGTCCATTGAGTCCAATAAGGAAGTCCTAGTCCAAAATGGACCTAAACAAGAACTTCTAGGGTTTCCAATTGCTTGTTGACTATTTGTAATACTTGTATGGTGTATTGGATTGAAAATTTTGTTGTCATAGAGTAAGCATCATACATGCTCTTAAGTTATTGATTCTACATTTTACTTGAGTGTAGTGATTACAAGACACAAAATTTCTAGTTGTGACATCATCCCCCCGTTAGAGGGAATTTCGTCCCGAAATTCTGTTTGAAAGCTAGATTTGAGAATGCTAGAATAGGTGAGGGTACTTTTGCTTCATTTGGTCTTCGCGTTCCCATGTGAATTCTGGCCCACGCTTCGCGTTCCACCGTACTTTCACGATCGGGATGCGACTTTGCTTAGTACGCTTCACCTCCCTGTCCATGATTTCAACTGGTTCTTCAATGAACAGGAGATTCTCGTTGATTTCGATCTCGTCAAGGGGAATGACGAGTGTTTCATCCGATAGACACTTCTTTAGATTAGAGACATGGAACATGGGGTGTACACTGTTTAGCTCTGCGGGTAGCTGCAGTTTATACGCCACTGGACCTATTCGAGCGACGATCTCGAAAGGTCCAATGTATCGTGGGTTCAGTTTTCCCCATTTTCCGAAACGAATAACTCCTTTCCAGGGTGAGACTTTCAACAATACTCGACCCCCGACCTGAAATTCTAAGGGCTTTCGCCGTTTATCGGCGTAGCTCTTTTGTCGGTCGCGCGATGCTTGTAATCGAGCTCTGATTTGAACGATCTTTTCTGTGGTTTCACGAATCATATACGGTCCCGTTAGCACCTTGTCCGACGTATGTGCTTTTGCTAGTTGGGTATCACCCACCTCAGCCCAAAATAACGGTGATCTACACTTATGCCCGTATAGTGCTTCGAAAGGAGTGACCTGGATGCTCGAATGGTAACTGTTGTTATACGAGAATTCGACTAAGGGTAAGTGGGTATCCCAAGACTTCCCAAAGTCTATCACACATGCGCGGAGCATGTCTTCGAGCGTTTGAATGGTTCGTTCACTTTGACCATCCGTTTGTGGATGATAAGCGGTGCTCATGTCGAGATGAGTTCCCAGTGCTTTCTGGAGTGATTGCCAAAAACATGAAGTGAACCTACTGTCCCTATCCGAGATAATAGACACTGGTACTCCGTGGAGTCTCACGATTTCTCGAATGTATAAACGTGTCAATCTCTCCATCTTGTAGGATTCCTTTATTGGCAGAAAATGGGCAGATTTCGTCAGTCGGTCGACTATTACCCATATGGTGTCTAGTCCATCCGGCGTTTTAGGTAGTTTGGTCATGAAATCCATAGAAATCCCCTCCCATTTCCACTCAGGGATTATCGATTGCTGTAATAATCCTGAGGGCTTCGGGTACTCCACCTTTACCTTGGCACACGTAAGGCACTTACTAACATAGGTGGCAATTTCCGCCTTCATGTTAGGCCACCAATAGTGTTGTTTAATATCCAAATACATCTTGTCTGAGCCGGGATGAATGGAGTATCGCGTCTTGTGGGCTTCCTTCATGACTGCCTCCCTAAATCCTCCGAGTTTAGGGATCTAAATACGGTTCATGAAATAGTATACTCCATTCTCCTTTGCCTCTAGGTTCTTCTCCATTCCGCGCAATGCTTCGCTTGCTCTATTTTCTGTCTTCACGACCTCTGACTGGGCTACTGCAATTCGAGTGGCTAGGTGAGATTGAATGGTTATTGAGAGAGTTTTCGTACGACGATTAGAGTACTCCTTCCGACTTAATGCGTCAGCTACCAGGTTGGCCTTGCCTGGGTGGTACTTGATCTCACACTCGTAATCGTTTAGTAATTCAACCCATCTCCGTTGCCTCATGTTAAACTCTTTCTGGTTCAAGATGTGCTGGAGACTCTTGTGGTCCGTGAAGATGGTGCACTTCGTACCGTAAAGGTAATGCCTCCAAATTTTTAGGGCAAAGACCACGGCTCCCAACTCTAGGTCATGGGTCGTATAATTTACTTCGTGCGTCTTTAATTGGCAGGATGCGTAAGCTATCACCCTTCCACGCTGCATGAGAACGCAACCTAAGCCCTGATTTGACGCGTCACAGTAGACCACGAAAACTTCCGTTCCCTCCTGTAGTGATAGTACCGGGGCACTACAGAGAGCTTGTTTCAGGGTTCGGAATGCGACTTCTTGTTTGTCCGTCCATTTGAATGGTACGCCCTTTTGTGTAAGCGAGGTAAGTGGCTTGGCGATCTTAGAGAAGTTTTGAATGAATCTCCTATAGTAGCCTGCTAGACCCAGAAACTGACGGATTTTCGTGGGTGTTGTCGGGATTGCCCATCCTTCAACAGCTTTGACCTTAGAGGGATCCCCATGAATTCCATCTTGGCTAACTACATGACCTAGGAAGTTCACACTCCGGAGCCAAAACTCACACTTGGAGAGTTTTGCGTATAGCTTTTCCGATCGCAGAGTTTCTAGGATTTGTCGGAGATGTTGGCCATGCTCTTCTTCGCTTCGGGAATAGACGAGAATGTCATCAATGAAGACAATGACAAAGTTGTCGAGGAATGGTCGACAGATTCTGTTCATCAGATCCATAAATGCGGCAGGGGCATTTGTTAGACCGAAGGGCATCACGACAAATTCATAATGTCTGTAACGAGTTCAGAAAGCGGTTTTTGGAATATCCTCTTCCCGGACTTTGAGTTGGTGGTATCCGGTCCGTAGATCTATCTTAGAAAAACAACTAGCTCCTTGGAGCTGGTCAAATAGATCATCGATTCGTGGGAGTGGGTAGCGATTTTTAACAGTGAGTTTATTTAACTCTCTGTAATCGATGCACATTTTAAAAGATCCATCCTTCTTTTTGAAAAAGAGGACTGGAGCTCCCCATGGCGAGTAACTAGGGCGGATGAATCCCTTGTCCAAGAGTTCACTGAGTTGGCTGGACAATTCCTGCATTTCAGCAGGAGCTAGCCGATAGGGTGATTTAGCGAGAGGAGTTGCTCCTGGAACGAGGTCAATTCGGAACTCCACTTGTCTCTCTGGGGGTACTCCAAGAAGATCTTCAGGAAACACGTCTGGGAACTCACATGCTATAGGGATGTCTTGAACGTTAACCTCTTCCTTGGTTTTATTCACTATGTGAGACAGGAATGCCAACTTGTTCTTTCGTAGATGTTTCCGTGCCTGGATGCACGAGATGAGGCGAAGGTTCATGCTAGGTTTGTCTCCGTAAATGACTAGGGTTTCGTGATTGGGAAGGCGAAGGCGAACGGCCTTCTCGTGACACATAATTTCAGCATTGTGGGGGCTTAACCAGTCCATGCCAACAATCACATCGAAACTCCTAATTGACACAGGCATTAAGTCTATTCGAAAGATGTGTTGGTCTAGGGTTAGGGTACATCCGATGTAGATTTCCCCGGTGGATTCGGTTTTCCCATTGGCCATTTCTACCGTAAAGGTTTCATTGAGCTTCTGGGGTTGTTGTTTTAATAAATGCTTAAATCTATTGCTCATGAAACTTCGCTCTGCTCCGGTGTCAAATAGGATGCATGCATAAGTGTGGTTTAGGACAAACGTACCGGTAACAACAGCGGGGTCCTGAATCGCCTCTCCATGACCCATGGTCAGCATCCTTCCTGTTCCTCCATTTTCGGGATTGTTGTTGTTAGGGCAATCTCGGCGGAAATGCCCAGTCCTCCCACACTCGTAGCAGGTGTGGCTAGGCCCTGCATTGTTGACGCCGGTGGTGATGTTGTTGTTGTTGCGATTGTTGTTGTTCTTGTTTCCTTGTTGTTGGTTCTGGGGAGGGTAAGTCCTGCAGTACCTTGTCGTGTGTCCCCTTCGATTACAACTAGTGCACTGCAACTCCTTGCATTCTCCATTGTGATGGAAACCGCACTTGTTGCATTTGGGAAGATTACCGGAATAAGGTCTGGGAGCATTTGAAGCAGCTGAGGCTGGAGCATGTTGTGTGGCTGGAACCGGTGCGGTGACAGCATTAACTGCCACTGTCTGCTGCTTTTTAGAGGTCTCGGGGCCCTGGCGCCCCTTCCTCTTGTTGTTCTTCCGTTTCTTTCCATCACCTTCCTTCTTGCCTTCAGTCTCCACTGGCTTCTCACCCTTTTTGTTGTTATGGTCATACAGCTTATTCGCCAATCTTTTTGCACTGTCAAAGGTTTCGGGGTTTGCAGCTATCACGTTTCCTTGGATTGGTGATGTTAGTCCCCAGATGAATCGCTCAATCTTCTTTCCTTCCGAGGTGATCATACCCGGGCATAACAGAGATAGTTCACTAAATCTCGATATGTAGGCATCGATATTCGCATTCTGCACAGTGAGGTTCCACAGCTCTTGCTCCATTTTCTGAATCTTACCTCGTGGGCAGTATTCAGCCATCAACATGTCTTTCATCTCCGACCACGACATGGAGTTGGCTACAAGGAGTGTCATGGCTTCCACATGTCCGGTCCACCAAGTGAGCGCTTGATCAACAAAAGTGTAGGCTACGAACTTCACTTTCATCTCCTCAGGACAATCGCATATCTCGAATACCGATTCCACCTTCTCGATCCATCGCTTAAAAGTGATCACTCCTCTAGTGCCGTTAAAAGTTTGTGGTTTGCTGTTTGTGAAGTCCTTGTAGGTACATGTTTTGGTGGGTCCTTGATTCATCCCGTTGTTCGAACTCCCGGCCCCTTGCCCGTTGCCTCCTCCGTTATTCCCTTGGTGAAGTTGTGCCATAGCTGCGGTGACCGCAACAGACACGGCCGCCTGGAATGCAGTGGAGTCAACTTCGGGTGGGGTTGGTCCAGGGTTTCCGCGAGTAGGTCGGCGAGGCATCTTTCTGTCATGAAACGGAAAGATGTTGAGCGTTTGGGGTTCCTGGGAGGTTGTGACCCTACTGACTAGGTGCAAGTTACGAACTTAAACACTCCTACCATTTAACATACAATCATAGATTCTCATAGTAATTTGTAATATCATAACAAAGCACGTAAAAGTTTACTAATATTATCCGCGTTTGATACATGAAAAATTTGCTCGTAAGAGCATACATGAGTGACACTAGTTCGACAGCATAACGGCTCTATGAGTAGTGTAGTCACTTAAACATAGAGTCGGGGTACATAGCATAGTTCCTAATGACCTACTAAGATAATTCTATCCCTAACCGCGATGAGCTGCGTCCTACGTAGTGGCGGGGTCATATGCCGAAATGTTGTGCCAGCAACTGAGCCATCTTCGTCATGTCTCCAATAACCTCATCCCTCTCATGCTCAGCTCGCACTGCCCGGGCCTCCATAGCATACAACTGTTGTCGTAGTGCGGCGATCTCAGCTTCGGGAGAACGGTTCTCCCTTGGGGGGTTCATTGGTGGAGCGGGGTGGTCTGGTTGCGTCTCGTCCACACATGACGTGACGTGATCCTTGCCCCGGTCTTGCCCTTCCTCGACGTCATCATCGGTCTCTCCAAACTCGTAATCGGTGTCTATGTATTCGTCAGGTCGGACGTCGTGTGCTTCCTATGGATTCCCTTCTGGTTCATCTTCAAGCATCCCGTGAGACACTAGGACTTGATGAAACTGGATACCCGGCTGATCTCCCTCCATGACGACTGGGGGAAAGTATAAACTATCGTCACTCCCACGACTATGATATATACTAAACAAACGTTCTCTTTTTGGTGATAGAGGGGGTATAGTTTTTAGGTTCCCTAGCTATCACGATCTCATCAGAATGTGTGTTAGTTATACTTTGTAGAGAATGTAGTTGATCAGGCTACATCCACTCCTTGGTACCGCTAAGAATAGTCCGGAATTAACCGAGATACTAGCATTATCTTGTTTGGTTCGGCGTTATGTTCCTTATTCCTAATGCAAGCAAAGGTGTTTTATTGTTGTATTTTACTTGTTTTGTTCAGAGTTGTGTTAGTCCCTCTTTTGGTTTATAGTTGCATATCAATGTATGGTTAGATATGCTAGTTCACTATAAATAGAGCTCTGATACCAACCTGTCACACCCCCGAACCAGACGGCAGAAACGTCCAAGGGCTATTGTGACTCAATTGAATACCATCACAATGAATATACATGAAACATAACATCATACATTACCAAGCATTGAAATGTTACAACTGGTAGCGTTTACATTCAGTACATTGGTCCATAATATTACATGCCCAAAAGTACATTGTTCGATACTATTTAAAACAACAGCAAGACGTTACTGGATACATTTTTCCTTTTCGATTTACCTGTTACCTGATAATACAAGTATTTTGAGAAACGTCAACATATGAAATGTTGGTGAGTTCATAAGTACTGTTTGAAATATAGTGGTTTGTATTGTTTTGAAAATCACCAGAAAATCCGATATTTTCTGAAAAGAGCATAGTATAAAAAGTGTGAAGATCCGTAAGTATGCTTGTTTGTTTCTATAAATGTAAAAGTACGATTTGTAAAACTCGGAATGTAACTCGTAGGTGTATTAACTGAAAACCCTAGGAAAACCCGATGTTTTCCTAATACTTTGCATCAAACGATTTATATCTTGTTATTTCGTTACGACGGGTGTATTCGTTGAGTCCCGGTGATGTTGGATTAATTATGGGTTGTGAATTGTTATAAACACACATTAATGAAAATGACTAGTTTACAACTATACAAACGATCCCTTAGGCGTCACTCGCACTATTCACTTAATCCACTCACCCAGACTTCACATAGCCCCACAACCGAGGAGGAAAAGAGGGTGCGAAGCCCCGATATTTTCCGTAAGTCGTTCAAGGCTATCGTGAATGCGAAGGGCCCTTAGCTCGGCTCGCATTTGGTGAATTCTTGACTTTACTAGCAGCACCAGAGGGCCCTTGGGGTCCAACAGCACAAAGCCTGTAAAAGTCTTTTTACACGAAATTAGGTCATATAAGACCCAACTACATGTAAGCGAGTTTCCTTCGGGCCTAAAGATCATGTCATTGGGCTAGCTAGGCCCAACAAACACGATTTGAAACTTTCAGGCCCAAAGACGGTGTATCGACGTCTGGTGTATTCCCACGTGTGTATTGACTTCTCGAAATTTCCGCGTGTGTATTGAAGTATCGTCGTGTTAGTAATTTCGGATTCATTATTGATTCGAGACCGAATCAATTTGTTTGATAACGATTCTTGGTGTTGAAGGTGTATTATAATTCGTCGATAGTCGAGGTGCTAGTATTTCATCATGTCGGATTTATTGTTTAAAACATTAGAATTTTTACATTTTTGCAGCCCCTTTCTTTTGGATAATTTACACTTTTGGCCCTTTGTATAAAAGAATTTCTATTTTAGTCCTTCAACCATTTTTCTTGACACTTTAGTATCAAAACTTGTAGAAAAGGTATTTTTCAGCTCAAAGTTATTTGAAAAACAGTTTTAGTCCCTCAAATGAAATTTTTCTCGGCTGAAACCCTTATTTTCGCAATTTTTACACTTTTGGCCTAAAGTAGAAAATTTTTGCATCTTTGGTCCCTTTTAAATATGAAAAGCATTTTTAACCCTTGAAATGGACTTGGAGCACTAGTAGTCCCCTGTTTTACAGAAAAATACAGTTTCAGCCCCTCTAATTTGAAATTCTCGCAAATTGTGCTTTTTTGGGCCGAAAAATTCATTTTTGGCCCATTATGCTTAAAAATTTCACATTTAATCCTTCAAAGAGAACATTTCCAGAAAAATACATTGTTGAAACTGTTTTGACTCATTTCATCCAGCAGAATTTGTATTTTGTCATTTTTGGCCCTTTAACCTTATATTTTTAACATTTTGAGTCCAAAAATGGGATTTTTAGCCCAAGGAGTTCATATTAACCAACTTGGTTATTTTTCTAGAAATGATTTGTGTGTAATAATATGTTTAATACTTGATTCATACATCCTAATGAAAATCTCGATTTTGAGGACTTTTTGACTAGTTTCAACACCATAATCACATAAGAACATGTAAATAAACATAGAAATTATACAAAGCATACATATACTCATAGATCTACACATTTGCTTGTATTCCCCACCCCCCACAAAACTTATAAAAACCAAAAAATAGGGGGTATGAAGCTCACCTTTGGGTGTGGTTTCGGTTTTGGAGAAGAGATGGAAGAAAATGAGATGATTTTCGGCCTAAGCAACCTTTCCTTGGAAGATCTCGAGTTTAAGGAGTTCTAAGATACAAGATTATGATTTCATATGAGTTAAGAAGAGTTTTTTGGATATAAGAAGAAGTCTAAAGTGTGGATCCAAGCTTCAACTTACCTAGATGATGATTTTTGTGAAGGATCCTCCTTGCAAGGCTCTTAAATCTCGAAATTTTGAAGGGAAAGTGAAGGGATATGTGGTGTGTTCTTGAGAGTGTTTAGGTGAATGAGTGTGTGTGTGTGTGTGTGTGTGTGATACTCTCGGCCGAGAACAAGGAGAAGAAGAGAGAGGGAGTGGAAGTGACACTTCTAGATACATGTTGGTCCATGCATGGAGGCATGTGAGGTATAAGTGAGGTGGCACTCCATAAGTCAACTCTTCACCCTTGGATTTGGGCTTTGGGCCGAGATTTTGAAAGAAAAAGGAGAGTACTGGGCTTTAATGCCCCAAAGCCCATATTAGAGTTAGGTTTGATGATTGTTGGCCCTATAAAATATAAGTGTGATTTTTATACTTTGTTGGGCTAGTTTAGGTTAATTATGGTTCATAATATTTAATTTATTTCATTCTAGGCCCAATATGGCCCAAAATGTTGAAATAAATGAATGTGGGTCCAATTAGAGCCCATTTAAAGGTTCTAAGCCCATGATAGTCAAACTGGAAGCTTATTGGTCCATTGAGTCCAATAAGGAAGTCCTAGTCCAAAATGGACCTAAACAAGAACTTTTAGGGTTTCCAATTGCTTGTTGACTATTTGTAATACTTGTATGGTGTATTGGATTGAAATTTTTGTTGTCATAGAGTAAGCATCATACATGCTCTTAAGTTTTTGATTCTACATTTTACTTGTGTGTAGTGATTAAAAGACACAAAATTTCTAGTTGTGACATTCACCAACTCACAATCATTCCCACAGACCAAACCTCATAAGAAGAACACCAAGAAAAACAAAAACAAGGTCTCTGGAAAAAAAAGAAAAACCCATAAATGTTAATGATAAACAAGAAGAGACTGTCCCAACTCCAACAAGTCCGAAGAAAGCTAACACTCATTGACCCAAACAAACATGGGTACCTAAACCTTCTCTCTAAATGCAGGCTTTTAGTTTCGGGGTACTACACAAAGATACATGGTACATTGATAGTGGATGCGCCAGGCACATGACCGCACATAAAGGATATCTTAGAGATTTCAATATCACAATGCCAGGTCTGTATGTTACTTTCGGAAACAACGTGAAGGGAGAATATATAGGACATGGAAACATATCGAACTGGAACTTTACCGTTAAACATGTAGCATATATAGATGGTCTTAAGCATAACCTTATCAGTGTTGCACAACTTTATGACAATGATCATGAGGTTTTGTTCAACAAAACGAAGAGTTTGATTATGGATACCAACAAGCACATCCATGTTGATTCCCCACAAAATGGAAACATGTATCCTCTTGATATTGAACTAATTGATGGCGCCCAGATATATGGCTTCTTTCCAAAGTTGCTTCTAACATCAGTTGGTTGTGGCATAGAAGACTCTCTCACCTCAAATTTGGTTATATCAACAAACTCATTGGAAATGATCTTGTGAGAGGACTACCATTGTTAAAACTTGACAATGATATACCTCGTGCTGCCTATGGACAAGGAAAATTTTCCAAATCTCCTCACAAAAGTATAACAGAACATAGTGTATCTGAACCTCTTCACCTTATACATATCGATATGTGTGGTCCCACTATAGTTCCTAGTTTAAGTTGTAAGAAATGCATTCTTGTGATTGTTGATGATCATACCAAATTCACATGGGTGTACTTTCTGCAAAACAAATCTGAAACCACGAATGAACTAATTAACTTCATTCGCTACATAGAAGTTAGGGTAGGCAAGTCGCTTAGAAGGTAGAGAAGTGACAATGGTGGTGAATTCAAGAACAATTCCTTAGATATCTTTCTTGTATCCAATGGCATCAAGCACAACTTTTCCACACCCAACACTCCACAACAGAATGGTGTAGTTGAAAGGAATAATCGAACACTATGTGAAGCTGCTCGATCCTTGTTGATCTTCACAAACCTACCACAATACTTCTGGGTAAAGCCATTGTAGCCACTTGTTTCACTCAAAATAGATCCCTGATCAAAAACAGGCTTGAAGTCACTCCTTACGAAGCAATGAACAAGAGGAAGCCCAACGTCAAATTCTTTCACATATTTGGCTATCGTTGCTACATCAAGAACAATGATCAACTAGGAAAATTCACACCCAAGGCTGATGAAGGTATCTGTCTTGGATATTGTTGTTCATGTTGCAGCCTATAGAGTTCTTAACAAGCAAACCAGGGTGATAGAGGAAAGTAGTGATGTCACATTTGATGAAGTTATGTAAGGGTTATGGATCCAAACCACTTTGGTCCTCAAATTGTAGTACCTTTTGATAAAATGAACCAACCATCAGTTCCCAATACTTCTACTCCAGTCCATGCTATTTAAGTAGATTTTGAGTTCCTCTTTCCAACTCAACCTTATACCCTAGAATTAGAAAAGCTCATAAAAACAACTTCTCCTAATGTCTCTCAACCTCATCAACCATCAAAAGACTCTAGTTCCACCAAATCTCAAGTTGAGCGGGAACCATCTCCAAATGATTCTATTCCTATAATTCCTTTAGAATCTTTTAAACCATCTACCCCAACCTCCCATCATCGATATGGATAAGTCATAACACCAAACAATTCATCTTTTGAGGGGGAACCAGCTTTGGATGGTTCCATTCTTACCGGTACATTACAATCCTCCCAACCATCCAGTCTGTGGTTTCAGGGAGAACCCCACTTGCCTGGTTCAAGTCCTTCAAATTCGTTCACATCCTCTTAATCTGGTGAATTCAAGAGTGCAACAGTTAATGGGGAACCACCTATTTTAGGTAAATATTGACTCTTTCAAGACGATCTTTTTGTAGGAACATTCACTTCTAACTACCCACCTCGTCCAAAAGAAGAATATGAGATAATTTGCACCCCTCAAATTCTTAAGGAAACTCGTCTCACAAAATGGATAAAGGATCATCCAACCAAACAAATCATAGGTGATCTAGAATCTGGAGTAGTGACTTATTTAGCAAACAAGAATCAATGTCTGTACACAAGATTTCTATCCATGATAAAACCCAAAGGAATCAAAGAGGCTCTACAAGATGCATATTGGGTAAAAGCAATGCAAGAAGAGATAGCTGAATTTGAACGCAACAACGTGTGGGACTTAGTGCCAACACCAGAAGGAGTATCAGTTGTTGGTTTAAGATGGGTGTATAGAGACAAGAGTGATGAAGATGGATTCATCATTAGGAACAAAGCTAGATTAGTTGTAAAAGGATATTCGCAACAAAAAGGCATAGACTATGATGAAACCTTTGCACCTGTTGCAAGAATAGAAGCCACTAGGATGAAGATCCAAAGTTCCCCAACTATTGCTATATGCTTCAAAACACTGTTTTATGGATTGAAGCAAGCTCCAAGAGCATGGTATGGATCATTATCCAAGTTCTTGGAAGATTACAAATTTCAAAGAGGTGCTATAGATCCCACTCTATTTAGGAAAATCCACAACAACCATCTGATCATTGTTCAAATCTACATCGACGACATCATATTTGGTTCAACCAACAAGGACCATAGTGATGAGTTTGCTGAGTTGATGAAAAGAAAATTCAAAATGAGTATGATGGGTGAGATCAACTTTTTATTAGGTCTACAAGTTCGTCAATATCCTAATAGAATCTTCATTGGGCAAAAGAAGTATATCAAAAACATGTTGAAGAGATACTCCATGGAAAACGCATCAAGTACAAAGAAACCAAGCTTGAGTCATACCTTGATGGAAAATATATAGATCAGACCTTGATGGAAAATTTGTAGATTAGAAGTGCTAAAAAGGAATGATTGGCTCATTTATGTACCTTACAGCTAGTCGACCAGACATCATGTCTGTGTACACGCTTTTAAGCCAGTCCAAAGGAATCACACCTCATGGCAGTCAAAAGAATTTTCAAATATCTGAAAGGAATTGTATCTCTGGGTCTATTATATCCTCCTAAAGGCAAATTCTATCTCCAAGCCTTTACTGAATCAAATTATGGAGCATCCAAGCTTGAGAGACAGAGCACTTCTAGTAGCTGTCAATTCTTAGGAGGCAGATTGGTTAGTTGGACTTCAAAGAAGCAAACATGTGTTTCAACCTTTACTATTTAAGTTGAATACGTTTTTGCCACCAGTTGTTGCTCTCAAGTGCTTTGGATGCAAACACAACTGATAGATTATGGATTCAAAATGCAACATATTCCCATATAATGTGACTCTAAGAGTGTAATTGCAATCTCTCACAATCCAGTCAACCAGTTAATGACCAAGCACAATGATATCAGGTATCACTTTCTAAAAGATAATATTCAGAAAAGTCATATTGAGCTTCATTTTGTTCCTACATATAAAGATACTACAAATGTGTTAATAAAAGCTCTGGATGCATCCAAGGTCTTACATTAGGTAGGACGACTTGGCATGCTTAATCCAGATTCTCTAGGCATTTGAATTCTATTATTACAAAAACTTTTTTTTTAAGAAAACTCCAAAAATATTTTATTTTTGCTTTATATCTTTTCAAAAGAAAATACCAAAAAGATTTTATTTTTCATTTTTTTTACTTTACACAAGAGAAAAACACAAAAAGATTTTATTTTCTGTTTTTGTCCTTACTTTAAACAAAAAAAATTACCAAAAAGATTTTATTTTTACTTTTTTTAGGAAAATGCAAGTTGTTTTCACAACCATGCAAATGAAGATGGATAGTTGCTCCACACTTTAATGACTTTTCAAAATACCAAATTCTATGGTTCTTCAGTTTGCTTCAGTATACAACTAATATTGGTACTTCAGTGACCATTAACAATTTTCATTGTTAAACTCTACTTAGAGTTATAAAATACATCAGGTACTAATGTTATGTGAGATAATTTGAGGCGAACTCTAAGGGTTAGTTAAGCCAATGTGTTATAGTATATTTGTGGCTTCCCAGTCCTAGTGAACTCATGATATAAAAATGCGAACTTGTGTAGTTTGAGGGACATAAAAAGTTTTTCTTTGTGAATATATATATATACCTAATAAAAAGCTTCTTGGTTAACAAAAAGCGAGAGAAGTTCCAAGTTTATATGTTTAATTTCTATACTTTGAGTCTAGTTATACATTTAATAAGTTATAGTTCAGGAGTGGAGTCAATCTGTGACCTTTGGGACTCGACGAGTATTCCCCCCCCCCCCCCAAGGGATATATTTATATCTATACACCTAATTATAAAATTTTGGATGGATGGGAAGAAATATTGTTTAAAAGAGTTTCATAGAAAGTCATAGACTCCATTAGTAACCTAAGCGATTCCGAGCACTCCAATGAATTTCTTAGAAAGTCACGAACTAAAGTAAAAATAGAAATAAAGCTAGGAGTTATTTGCTTGTGTACTTTGTCAAAGTTAGAGTTATAAGAAAAAATTCAAAAAAAATCAAAAAAAAGGTGTGTAGTTATATTCTTAGGTCAATTATTATATATAGTATTTTTTTAAATTCATGTCACTTGGAATTTGGCGATACCTTTTACAACGAAAGGGGTAAGCAAAAGGGTATAGGTGGTAGGAATCCCAAAAATGAATGGTGTTCAAAATAAGTGGGCAAGGTTTCTAAGGATTGTTAGTATTTAGGGTTTGGGAAGTAACTAGGCCTTAGACACAAATATAGGCATTGCGGTGAGACATAATTGGTGAGTACAAATCGGGTTATTTTGTGTGATGTTAAGGAGTTTAAAATTAATAATCAACAAAGGAAATTATTTACAATGCGAAGTGAAGGATCATACACATAATTTAGTTGTTTGGTAAATCTGTAAGTGACAGCAAGATAATCCACAATGTTTCTAAATCAGTCATCCTTCTAAGTTTTAATGTTTCCTTAAGATTATTTATTCCACCTGCACACACTTCACCACATTTTACTACTTCCTTCTTAGATTCTATATTCACATGCACACACATCACCATAAAAGATAGATTATTTAGTGTTTGCATTTTCATAATTTCAGTTTAAATCATGTCTTGGAATCTAGGTAAAGCAGATAAGTTAGATAGAGAATATCACTTACTTAATCATGGAACATCCTTAGCCAAGTGGAGCATCTTACGACAAGTGGACCATCCTATTTAATAAAATGATATGTGCTTGTCTTGGTTCATGGATTACTCTCGTATATAGTAAAGAATGAAAAGATCATAAGATTTAAAGAACATTTGTGAACCATCTTGCACCAACTGGAAGCATCTTGGAGCAACTTCATGCACTTGGACCAAGATAGAACAACTTCAGGTACATGGACCAAATTTGGAGCAATTGTATTCAACTTGGAGCATCTTAGAGTCTCTTGGATCAACTTCATTAACTTGGACTAACTAGAAGTACTTTGGAGCAACTTCACCAACTTTATCACTTGGACCGTCTTCATCAAACTTGGAGCAACTACATGATCTTGGACCATCTCCACTTCTTTGGATCAACTGACGAATGAATGAAGCATCTTCACTCATCTTAATCATCTTGAGGCATATTTGGCCATCTTCATCAACTTGATCACTTGGACCATCATGGACCATATTTACTACCTTGGATCAATTGGAAGTCCCTTAGACCATCTTGAAGCATATCCAGCCACTTGGAGCATGTTTAAGAACTTGGAGCATCTTTAGCTACTTGGAGCATCTTTAGCTACTTGGAGCATGTTCAAGAACTTAGAGCATGTTCAAGAACTTGGAGCATCTTCAGCCACTTGTTGCATCACGTCCATGTGGATCATCAAGTCCACATAGAGAATAATAAATGTGCCATGCACGTTTTGAATAGGCCATACAAGTTTTTAATGAGCCATGCACATCTCAAGTAGGCCATGCACGTCTCGAGTAGGTCACGAACAGTCCTTAGGTGCCATGCACGTCTATAAGATAACATCCATGCATGTGCCACTTTTTCTTTCTTGGTTCTGAAGTCATCATTCTCTTGCTCGTGACTCAACTTGACATTCTCTTATTTATATTGAGTGTCATCCAAGCCTTCTGGGTCCAAAAGCTGGCCCATGCAAGCCCCATTATGACCCATTGAGAAACCCTAGGAACCATAACCTATAAATACCTTATTCTTGTTTCTCTTTTCTCTTTTTTTCCCTACTTGTGATCATTTCATTCCTTGGATCAACTTCTAGTTGTCATCACCTCTTGGTCCAACATCTCAACCCCATGGCTCAACATCGTCTATGCTTAAATTTTTGTTGGTCCAACTTCACCCACTTAATCAACATTATTGGGGCATCATATCCTTTCTTGGAGAATCTACTACACAAAATCCTACTTTAGCCCAACTTCTCCATTTCGTGAACAAGACCTTGGAGTAAGACATTGATATAAATCCAGTCCCTTCGCAAGCATCTTCGTCCAACCCTTGATTGGAACATCTACTTGGCACATCATCATCTTGTGTAAGTATCTCCTTCTTGTGCCAATCTCTTCATCTTGTGTTATCCTACCTTGTGCCATACTTCACTTGTTTTTGGAAGCAACCTTCTTGAACCAGCTTTAAATGTGAAGAGTATCGAAGCGTTGAAAATAAAGCGTATCGAAGCGTTGAATGTGAAGAGTAACTTCTGAAAGGTTAATACTATCAGCCTCTGCATGAATCATTTTTGCCTCTGAATCGACATATTTTCATCAACATCAACTTATCATTCTTTCGAAATTTTTTCTGGAACAGAACTTGCATCCATCATTCCCAAACCTATCAAAATTCTAACGAATGATTTTTCGTCCAATGGTTTTGTAAAAATATCAGCAAGCTGATAAGTTGTTTTTACAAAATGAACTTCGATATTTCCATCTTCCACGTGATCTTTTATGAATGATAACGAAGTGCAATATGTTTGGTTTTCGAATGTTGTACTGGATTATAACAAATGTGGATAACACTTTGTGAATCACAATACAATGGAATCTTTTTAATGTTTATTGCATAATCACGCAATTGACTTTGTATCCATATGATTTGTGAAGTGCAAGCAGCAGCTGCAATATACTCAGCTTCAACAATTGAAATTGCAACACATGTTTGCTTTTTCAATTGCCAACTTACAAGCTTCCCATCCAATAATTGACATCCTCCACTTGTACTTTTTTAATCAAGATTACATCCTCCCAAATCTGCATCTGAGTATGCTTGAATGAAAAAGCCTGATTTTAACGGATACCACAATCCTAACCAAATTGTTCCCTTGAGATAATGAAAAATATTTTTCACAGCTGTTAAATGTAGTTCTCTTGGATTTTCTTGATACCTAGCACACTTAAAAACAGAAAACATGATATTAGGTCGACTTGCAGTTATATAAAGTAACGAACTTATCATGCTCCTATATAAGTAAGATCAACAGTAGGTGTGTCTAACGAAATAAAGCTAGGCTTGTAGTTAAGCCTAGTTCCAACCGCCATTAGAAGTCTTAGCTTCGTGCTATTTTTCATTCCAAATTTTTCAAGCAAATTCTTAGTATATTTTTCTTGATTTATGAAAATTCCTTCTTTACTTTGATGAATGTTTAGCCCGAGAAAATTGTTAACTTTTCCCATCATACTCATTTCAAACTGGCTTTTCATCAAACTCTCGAATTAACTAGACAAAGCAGGGTCAATAGAGCCAAAAATAATATCATCGATATAAATTTGAACAAACATTAGATGATTCCAAACTTTCTTTCAAAATAATGTGGGGTCAACTGATCCTTGTTTAAATTTCGAGTGTTTTAAGAAATTGGTAAGAGTTGCATACCATGCTCTTGGTGCTTGTTTTAACCCATAAACTGTTTATCTAAGATATAAACATGATTAGGAAATTCTTCATTTACAAAACCTGGAGATTTTTCAACGTAAACTGTTTCTTCAATTTCACTGTTAAGAAATGCACATTTAACATCCATTTGAAACACATCGAAATCCTTGTGAGCTGCATAGGCTAAAAATATTCAAATTGCCTCGAGTCTTGCGACAGGGGCAAAAGTTTCTTCATAGTCGATACCTTCTTGTTGTGAATAACCTTTAACTACAAGCCTAGATTTATTTTGAACAATATTACCATCTTTGTCAGTTTTATTTTTGAAATTCCATTTTAAACCAAAAATCGAAACATCATCAGGTTTAGGAATTAATCTCCAAACTTTATTTCGTTCAAATTCAGCATGTTCGGATTGCATAGCAACAACCCAATCTGAGTGTTCCATTTCAACCTTAACTGTATTTGGCTCTATTTTCGAAATAAAAACATTAAACATGCAAAACTCTTGATGAGCATTGAGTACCTCAATCTTTGCACGAATTTGATCTCTAGTGAAAACTCCATCTGTGGATTCCTAATGACTTGTTCTCTTGGATGATTTCTTGTCCATTTTTCCATTGCTGGATATGCATGATTTTCCTCCCCCTCAACATTTGCATTCATTATCCTTGTCTCCCCCTCGAAAGAATGCTCCCCCTCAATCTGAGAAGACGGATTCAAGTGCTCCCCCTCCACTTGATCAATCAGCATACTTTTGCTAAATCTTGGAGAATTCAACATTGAGAGTAAATTTGAACTTTCATGTGTTAAATTCGAATAATCAGTGTGTTTTGATGCTTCAAGAATGTGATTATCCATTGCATTAACTTATGCATCAACTACCCTATCAGGAACACCAAAGATTAAATCATAATCAGAATCTATTGAATTTTCATTTATAGATTTAGTATTTTATTCATTAATAATTGGATGGTGTTCAAAGCATTTTTTGACTCTTTTAACATAATAATCATCAAATGTGAGATTAAATGTTTCTTCTATTTTTCACGTTCTTTTGTTCAACACTCTACAAGCAACCGAATTATGTGAATATCCCAAGAATATGCCTTCATCAGCCTTTGACTGAAATTTTGAAAGATTATCCTTGAGATTCATTATGAAACACCTGCAACCAAAAACATGAAAAAATTTGACATTAGGCTTTCGGCTATTGATAATTTCATATGGTGATGAAAAATTATGCAAGATTCCTTTATCTGTTAAGAACAAGTCAAAAACATTATTCTTAAATTCAATTCCATTATCGCTTTTGATCTCTCGAACATTCTTCCTTAAGCTTTTCTCAATTTGCTTGATGAAACCGATCATTGTCTGAGCTACCTCATATTTTAACCTGAGAAAATAAACCCAAGTGAATAAAAAAAAATCATCAACAATAACTAAAATGTACCATTTCTTGTTCAGTGTTTCAACAGTTGGCGGTCCACATAAGTCGATGTGAAGAAGTTCCAACAGTTCAGTAATTTTTAAATCTATCACAATTGAATGTCCTTGCCTACGTTGTTTTCCTTGTTCACAAGCTGCACACAATGTATCATTGTCAAAATTTAATACAGGTAAACCTCGAACAATATCATTTACCACCAATTTATTTAAGTGTCGAAAATTCAAGTGAGAAAGTCTTCTATGCCATAACCAGCTAACATCTAATGAAGCTTTTGTTAATAAGCATACAGAAGGTTTCCCAACAATTCGTTTAATGTCAAGAGGGAATATGTCACCATGTCTTTTGGATTTTAACAAAACTTTTTTGGTTTCAATATTCGAAATTATGTTTCCTTCTTTGTTAAAAACCACTTGATTGCTAGTGCCCACAATAATTTGAAAAACACTTATCAAGTTGTGTTGAAGACCTTCAACATAAGCAACACAATTTATAGTAAACTGTCCATTCGTTACTTTTCCGTATCCTTTCACTTGACATTTGTGACTGTTTCCGAACTTCAACACTCCAGCATTTTCTAAACTTTGAAAATCTCGTAAGTTTTCCTTCCTCCCAGTCATGTGACGCGAGCAACCAGTATCAATATACCATTTTTCATCATATTGCTTGTCACATAAAACCTGCAATTAGTGAAAAGTCGATTTTAAGATCCAATTGTAAACTTTTTATTTGACCCTATCAATTAAGTCCACATCATGAGTTAAAGTCTCAGAAACATTAACTTTCGAAGATTTAGAATTGTCACTGACAGTCGCCTTTGACAAAAAAACATCCATTTGAAGATTCATTCAAATATTTCTCATATGCTTCTTTGATTTGTTGGTGAGAGTATTTTCCATATTGGAATGATTTTCCTTTGCCTTCAAGCCAATAGTTTATGTTATTCATTTTTAAACAACCTTTTGTGTATGAAACTTTCGAAGGTTGTTTAGTGGATGGATTTGGAAATTTGGTTTCTGTGGAATGAAATTCACATTGGATTTTGTTTGAAAATTGCCAAACTTTTGATTCTCATTTTGCAAATGAAAATTTGGTTTTGAAAACCGATTTTTTGAAAATCTTTGTGAATTGTTTGTTCGAAAATTGTTTGATGGGAAAGTTCTTTGAAATTTCTGTTTAATATCATTTTGTATTGAATGTTGTGACGAAAATTCTTTGACGGGAAAGTTGTTTGAAAAATTATCTTGTGAAAAATACTTTTGCAATTGAGCGGGATTTTTCTTAACATATGAATGTGTTAAAGACTCCGTCTTAACAAATTTAAACATTACTTTTTCAGTTGTTTTCTTTGTTATGTCATTTGATTTTTTTCACTTTCCACAACTTGCTAAAAAAATTGCTTTCGTGCTTGTCTTTTCGAAATTCCATTTTGTTTTGAAACTTTTTCAACAAGATCTTTGAATTTTTGTGAATTGAGTCTAATGTCTGGATTAGTTTTGTCACACCCCAAAACCGAGAATGGCGGAAACGTTCTGGGGCGGAGGACGTCATGTAAAGTATCACAACAATGCAAAGTAGTAAACAAGCAACAACATCATTCATTGCATTAATAGTATAATTTTAAATACAAGTGTGTTCTTTCATAGTATAAAACAACATAATGAATAATCAAAATAAAAGACGAGTCTTGACTGCTCCATCTTCACAAAACCTGGTTGTCGTACATGTCTATTTGAGACCTGAGAATACAAGTTATTTTGAAAGCGAGTATCAACAATAAAGCTGGTGAATTCATAAGTATTTGTGTGTCTTTGATTTGTAAAAACTGTAAAGAAAAGGCTGGTAAATGTTTGAAGAAAAGTTTGTATAAGTGTGAAAACCCTAGAAAATCCCATATTTCCTACTATTATAAAAAGGTAGTCTTCTACCAAGACCTAACTGTTTTGAAAGTAAAGGTAACAAGGAAAATAATATAATCTACCTCATTGTTTATGTGAATGTGTCACAAAGTAAAGGTAATAAGGAAAATAATATAATTATTTAAATCGTATCCTTTTGCACTAGGATAAACACGACGTGGAACTCGCCGAAAAGTACAACCGAGAAACATCCATAGATGAACACACCTTCTGTTGCGAGTAGCCAAGTATAGGATGGTCAGTCCATGAGTATGTAAAAGTATCTATGTAATAGTATCTATGAAATAGTATCTATGTAATCGTGTCTCTGTAATTGTCTCCCTTGTAATTGTATGTATTAGTATCTCTACATATAGTATGCAATGTATTAGTATTTTTGTAATTGTATCTCTTCATATAGTATGTATTGTATTGGTATAGACTCATGAATGAACTGACTCTTGTGTGATTCTTTGTACTTGGAATAGTAAGTAGTATCTCCAAACAATACCTATTATAGTTACTAGTAATGTACGTGTATAACCGAAAGTATGCCTTTGCTACCCAAAGGTACTGAACAGACTGATGGAACTTTTATGTCTATATATGTATACATGATATATAACTAATATATAGACGACATTCGGACAAATAACCGATACCCTAAGGCCACATCAAATAAGGAAAATGAATTAAAGCGAGCTAGCAGTCCTAAGTCCTTTGTAAAACCTAAGGCCACATCAAATAACCGATACCCTAAGGCATGCATTTAACAATATAAAAGTATAAAATAAGTTTTGTAAAACCTTTGAAAAGTTTAGTAAATAAGAATTTATGACTTGATGTCAGTTTATAAAACGTTTTGAAAACAGTTTGTTTGATAAGAATAGTTTAAAGTATAAGAAATCCTTTGTTTGAAACACAATTGTAACAGATTTTGAAAGGAAAGTTACAGTATGTAAGACAGTTTGATAAAGATTTTTAACATGTAAAAACATTTGAGAAAGTCATTTGAAGTAATATGTTTGGTAAAACAGCTAAAAGTGCAGTAAATCCATTTGTATGCAAGTTATTAATCATATGTGATTGATATAATAACTAGCATGATTCATCTTGTATTCCCCCCACCCCTATAAAGCATTTATAAACATCTGAAAACATTTAAAAGGTTAATTAAGGGGGTACGAACTCACCTGCAGTGAGTGGATCGTATGGAAGTGTCGGACAAGAGCTAGGTGTCAAATGAAGACTTGAACACCCACAATGATCCTAATAACATATAAAGACATATGTATTTATACAGTTAGTGATTAAAACACTAATTATACAAGTTAAGACATCCTAAGACATGTAAGACACTTGATTTAAGTGCTATAAGTCTTATACAAGTTGTAGGACTTGGATTTTGGATTTAAGGTCCAAGGGTAAACTCCTTATGAGTTTACGGTTTTGGAACAAAATCCCTTGGAGTTTACGGTTGTAAACCCATGAGTTTACAGCCGTAAACTCATGTTACTTCTTACCATTTTGTGTTTTGAAGCCTATAAGTCATAAAGAAGCATTCCTACTTCATGTCTAAGCCTTTGGAAGTGATTGTGGCATCATTTCACCCCTTTGTGGAGTTTATGGCTCATGGACCATTTCTCCATGTGATAACGGCTGTAAACTCTAATGGTTCATGGTCTTTTGATGTTTAAGGTCCTAAGCAAATCAAGGATATGATCTAGACTAGTATCCAAGGCTTGGTAAGGGACTAGCGTGCATTTTGCCCCACTTATAAGGGTTTATGGCCCAAAAACATGTCTTGGCCGTAAACACCTTTGATCTTGTGTTTCTTTGTGATTTCTAAGGCCTAAACATGTTAAACCTAGTGTACAATGAGTTAGAACAAGATTACTTACGATCTAGGAGCTTGAATGGTCGGTTTTGGCCAAGAACACTAGTGTGTGTTCTTGGTGTTCGTGGTGAAACTTGAAGATCTACACAAATGGAATGATTTCACGGATGAAATCATGTAAGGTCACTAGATCAAGTAAGATATCAACTAGTTAGGACAAGAAACTTACGAGATTTGAAGATCGGGATGATAGTTGAGAGGATTTGGGAGGAAATCCACCAAGGAAAAGAAAGGAATGAACAAATGGATAACATCTCATTATATAGGGGGAGTTTACGGCCCACATGGAGTTTACGGCCATAAACTCCATTGTGGTGGCCGTGAACTCCTGATCAAGGTGTTATAAGCCTGTTCTTTGTGCTATAGCTCTTATCCCTTAAGTGTACAAGGCTCAGAACGCTCAAACAGACTCCAAATTGTGCTAAATGATAGTAGGAAGGAGTTTGACTTTCAATGAAGTGTTTGACTGAACAGGATAGAAAATTTCAGGTTGTCACAAGTTTCGACAACATCTTGATTTGATACTTCTTTTGAAATCTCTTGTTTTTCAACCCACTTTCTTTGTGGTTTTTGTCTTTGAAAAGTGTACGATTTTTTGGTAAGATTGTTTTCGACAGTGCTCTGGTTTAAAAAGAATCCTTCATTTGAGGTTTTATTGTTATCTTCTTCAACAATTTCATTGAATTCCGGTTTGATATTATCAACATTCCCAGCAATGACAAACACTTGATTAGGAAAGATAACATCATTTGTGCACTTGAAATTTGGATAGACAACTGTATTTGTCTCAAGATAATGAGCACATTTGTTAGTCATCACTTTGTCAAATTTTTCAGTGTCTCCATACACTTGATCAACAATAACTCTTGTAATTTCATTTTCTTTCAAAATTCTCGTTTCAGACATTGAATTTTTTGAAACTTCATCCTCTTTCTCATCATCACTACTACCGGTTCGACTATCTCTGACACTTACATTATCGAAATCACTAACTTTCGAAGTAGAGGGTATGTTAGTGTCAACCTTAAACATTGAATCATTACAAATTTCTTTGCCTTTTGACTTAGATGTGACATTAATGACAGATAACTGTGAACAATCGATACTTTCCTCTTCCTCAATTTCATTGATTTTGCTAAAACTATCAGAATTATTTTCGATATTAGCAAAATTTGATTGAGAGTTAGATTTTGAATTCTCAGTTCTTTTCAAAATTTTGATTTGTTCAGTTTTAGTCAAAGTTTCATTCACTATATCAACAAGTTCATTTGTATCAAGACATTCATCTATTTTAACAACACCATATGCAAACCTATTGTCAGGAACTTTATTAAAAATAGTTATTGTTTCCTCACATTCATATGATAAACTATCAACCTTCTCTCTTTCAAAAATAAGAAAAGGTAATATAATAATTTCATATGTTGTTCTTTGCTTATCTCAGAAGAATGATGTAAAGCAGTTAACTTCGCATAAAGTCTTTTAGATGTATTATAATATATGTTTCTCTGAGCCAAAATAAATTTTACATCACATTCTAAGTTTTCCCTATCACAACGAAGGTTTTTCAATTGCATTTCCAAATACTATACTTTGGTTTTCTTTGTATCCAACAACTTTTCGGTCTCTAGCAACTGAGTACTAAGTTTCTTAGCTTCGTTACTAGCAGAAACAACAATAGTATCGAAATAAGCTACAATATCATCAAAAGCAAGTATCTCAGAATCATAGGCTTGTAAAGGAATATCAAATGATTGAAGAATAGAATGTACCTTAGCCGTCATTGGTGATTTATCTCCTTTTTTGGTCATGAAACAATGACCTGTCACCATCTCTTCTTCATCGTCTTCATACTTTGCGAACAAAGCAGCATGCGTAGGATTACGCATTTCCTCATCATCTGATCCAGATGACCAGATTTGATAAGTGTCATCATCCTCTCCTTTTCCTCATGCAACCAAATACATTCTTTTAGCTTTAGCACTAGCCTCTTCCAAATGCTCCAGATAGTAAGCTTATTCCTTCACTTTATTCTTCTTTTCGCCTTTCTTACGAAGCATACAATCACTCGCCATATGATTAGTTTTGTGGCAGTAGTGGCATCACTTCTCGAATCTCCTTTAAGTTTCTTCTCAACTTTGGATTCATCAGTATTTGCTTCATTTTTCTCAAACTTTCTCTTCTCCTCACCAGCTGACTTATTAATGGAACTTCCTTTAGCATCACCTTGTTTCATCTTTGGATTGAACGGTTCTTGAAAAACTTATTTACTCAATTGTTTGAGTAAAAAGCAACCACCTCATCGTCTGAATTCATAAGAAATCCTTCTTCGTCAGAATTCTCTTTTTCAATCGTCTCTTTCTCAGTAAATTTCGAAACTAGTGCCAAAGGACCTCCCAAACTTAGTTTCGATTCTTCTTCCATTTCATTCACCTCTTCTTCGTGAGTTTTCAGAAGATTATACAAGTCATTTAAAGACGAAGTATCAAAACCTGATTGTCTTTTGACCATCAAAGTAACACTTTTCCGTTCTTTTTGAAGCCCCATGATGAAAGTAAGGTTGAACTCCATTGTTGATCTTGTAATCCCAAAGCGATTACACTTGTAGATAAGTTCATTCAAACGATCATAGTAGCTTTCAATTGTTTCGTTATCTTTCTGCTAGAATTCCTTCAACTTAACCAAGCATTGCTTGACTGAATTGATCTTTGTTTTCTCACTCCCCTGAAATTTTTGTTTAAGAGTGTTCCAAATATCCTTTCCAGTTTTACAACCACGAACATAATTTTAAACAACAGGAGGCAAGGCACCTCTCAATTCTCTCATATAATGTTTCTCGTTGTTCTTCAACCTCGAAGATTGTTCAGTAACAGCAGGTGTTGATCCTGATAATCCAATATTTTAAACATTCGATGGAGGTTGAGCAGTTCCTGAAATGCAACTCTAGAGTTCCTCGTCCAATCCCTTCAAGTAATCCTCCATTCGATCAGCCTACTAATCATAGTACTTTGGAATCAACATAGGAATCTTTGTAGAAGATCGTAGCAGATGAGAAAATGAAGTCATCATGTTCATGTAGAAGTTTGCCATTATCGTACGAATATAATTTTTCAGAAAAACTTGATGAAATTCAAAGATGAATGAATGAAATTATCAGAAACTCAAATTCGATTACTCAGTTACTCAATTTGATTGCAAAATCAAATCAAAATGAAAATCAGAGATGATTTTCAGAACCAGACAGTGCAGAAACTTTTGAGACAAATTGCGACTAAAAATTGAATGATTCAAATTGAAAATCAGATCTTAGTAGTTAGATTCATGCTCTGATACCAAATGCAGAAGTGAATAATCAAGTATTAGAATGAAAATCAGAGTAAACAAGTAAAGAACACGAGATCTAAATAGAATCTGATTTAGCTCATATTACTTTCAACATTTTACAGAGAGAATATCAGACAAAGGACTCAAGAAAAACTCTTGTCTAACTCTAAGTAAACACTCCTATTTATAGGAGGACTGAAAGTACAAAAAATACTAAGGACTAAGCATTAGACTTCGTTACAAAGATGCCTTAGTAAATATATAACAAACCTAACAAAACAAGCATTACACATACTTCGACATATTACAACATATTTTTGACCATACAAGCAACCATGGTTTATATTTCTATCTTTATCAAACATTCTTCCAAACACAATTTTATTATAAAGGCAATACCTTGTAGACTTTTTAGAAGTATTATACTGTGACTAAGCAGAAAACCTGTGACACTCACCAACCTTTGTGTTGACCCTCAAACTTACATGTATTTTCAGGAGATCAATAGACAAGCTTTCAGACATAATATTAGTCGTGGATTACAGATGACTTAGCTATCAATTTTTTGGTTATTTGCCTACTTGTCTAAGGCAAGTACTATCTCTTATCACTTGTAAGAACCTTGTATTCAAACCTTATGATGAAACACACACACACATACACACACACACACACACACACACATATATATATATATATATATATATATATATATATATGTTGTTTTGTCTATCGTTGTACTTGTGCTATATATTCAATTTATCCGTGATCCACGAACTTAGTTCCACTCCCGGCTTGTTCCGCCTTGGCCGGGGGTGTGACAGAGTGGTATGACAGTGAAATTGGTTGTAGAGAACTCATATCCTCAATAGAGGAATATAAATATAGCAGACTAGCTTCTAATAAAAGTATTATTAATAATGACACTATTTCTCGACTACATATGGCGTTTGATGTCTGGCCGTCCTCTGTGCTCGGTAGTCGGGAAGAACAAACAAAAATTAATAATACTACAAACCCCACCAACCATAATATAAAAGAGTTTATATATACTCTGACCTGCGATGAGAACACTTAATAAAATTTTAACATCCCTTCAACTAGAACTACCAACTCAGCCCTTTACGTCAGACGCCTCAATTAAAGGTTAGTGTCGTACATAAGTCATGCCATAAATAAATCTAGAATGCGCACCTATGTTGTTTATGGTCGGGCCAATGCACTACCAACCTTGAGCAAGGAGTTTGACAGACTACAATGGTTGAAAGTTTTCGAGATTGACGGATGTTCTCCAGATTCGCTACAACAACCTAGTACCTTAGAATCCATATATACATTTTAAAAACACTTACAATCCATTAGAAATTAAGGTCCCCTTTCTATCATTTGGAAATCTAGAGGATTTCTAAACCAATCACCTTTTCCTTGTCATTTGGAAATCTAGAGGATTTCTAAATCAATCCCTTTCTTCTTATAATCTGTAGGATTTTACGAACAAACTATACTAATACGCTATCATAAAATGCATCTCATACATACTTGTTAGGACTTCATAGTCTTAACACAACTTAACATATGCATTTTGAACATATTAGGACAATGGTCACACGAAAGGAACCGCGAGTTTGTCTACCACCAACTCCCCGAGGAAACCAGAGGAGGACCCCACAAGTAACTCAACCCTAGGTAGAAAGTCCAAACAATGAAGAACCTATTAATGCAACGAATGTAAACCAAACATTCCAGATGGATTTCACTATGATGCAGAACATGCTCACATAAGGAATTGATACGGCCTTGGCAGCATACGAAGCATCCCGAAATGGAAACACTGGGAATAGTGGAATTCACACTCCCACAACTCACCAAAACAACACCAGACACTGCTCTTATAAGGATTTCATGGGCTACAAACCTTGATCCTTCTACAACACTGAAGGAGCTGTTGGTCTATCCCGTTGGATAGAAAAGAAAGAAGAAGTCTTTCACATTATTGCTTGCCCCCATGACTGTCGGGTTAAGTATGCTACCTGCACATTGATGGAATCTGCCTTAACTTGGTGGAATAACCATGCAAAGTCCATGGGAATCGCTGAAGCTTATGCCATGGGTTGGGAATCCCTAAAGCAGCTACTGACCAAGGAATATTTTCCCGACAACAGATGCAGGCTCTATTGCAGGAGATTTGGACCCTTGTCATGAAAGGATAGGAAGTAGTTGCCTATACCTCTCAATTTAACGACCTTGCAAGCCTTTTCCTAGTAATGGTGACCCCGGAAGACAAGAAGATCGAAAGGTACATCTGGGGACTAGCTTCACCTGTTCAAGGTCTAGTTATGACATCTAGACTCTCCACTTTCGATAGTGCTGAGAAATTAGCCTATCCGTTGACTGAATAGTGTGTCAGACAGGGTACCATGTCATCACCAGCAAAGAAGAAGCACATCGGAGGCACCAAAAGGAAGTTTCATGGGGAAACATAGGAGGACTCCAAGCATCACAAGGCTGAACCAGAACCGTTGGTTGTCTATGCCGCAATTACCAATACTCCCACCCCAGCTAAGTCCTACACTTGGACTTTACCTCATTGTATAGAGTGCAATTTCCACAATGTTGGAAATTACAGGGAAGTGATCTGCAACTATTGTAACATGAGAGGTCACATCTTGAGGTATTGTAGAAGAACCCCAGCCACTACGAAAAGAGTAAGTCGTAAATGTTTTGAGTGCAATCGGCCAGTGCATTTTAGGAAGAACTGCCCGCAACTAAAGGATCAGGGTGGCAATGGAAGGGTACTTATGATCACTGTAAGAGAGGCTCTCCCAGAACCACCTATAGCTATTGGTATGTTTCATAACAACAATGTTTAGGCTTCGGTATTTATTAATACTAGTGCCAATTAAAGCTTTATCGACCATAGGTTTTGAAACGCGATAAAACATAGAATTCCATAAACTTAATGAAACCTACGCAGTAGATTCGGCAAAGTACTTGCTAGTTGCCTTCTCACCCTAATTAATCATGTCATTCATATAGAAACTAATGACCCTTGTTGGTAATCTATGATTTCTAAGTATATATATTAAGGTTGTATATAATTAAGATTCTACAGACTTAGGATTTGTAATTCCGCTTTTCTTCATGTTCCTTGTTTGGTTGTGGGCTTAGGGTAGAATCACTTATTCGAATGTCTATTCGATCTTTGATTATATACGACTTGTATACACCAAGCGATTATAGAAGGACCAAGGCATGGATCATACCACGAAAATACATTACTATTTATCAATATGGCAAAATTACTCGATGGTTGATTCTCACCCTGATTAATCATGTCATTCATATAGAAACTAAGGACCCTTGCGGGTAATCTATGATTGCTAAGTGTATACGGTAGTTTTATATATAATTAAGAATCTATAGACTTAGAATTTGGTTGTGGGCTTAGTGTAGAATCACTTATTTGACTGTCTATTCGATCTTGATTATATACGAGTTAGATACACAAGGCAAATATAGAAGGACCATTCATGGATCAAGTACCACAAAAATATAGTACTATTTATGGAAGCCCTTGTACTACCATCACCAACTTAATTTCGGGACGAAATTTCCTTTAACAGGGAGGTAATGTGATGCCTGATGATATCATACTTCCAAATGTATAAGAAATCAGACGAATCAAACCGCACAAACTGTAACCTTAGGAATATGTCTGAAAAACTAAAAATTCATAAAAAGTCATTTTAAACGAAGCAATTATTCTATTCTTATAGTACGTGTTTACTTGTTTCCGAAAATATAAAGGATGTCCAAAATGGAGTTCATATGCAAAAGATACGACAGTTTTAAGAAACCATACTGATATAACACTTCTTTTACCTATTTTAAGTAAACTATTTCACACCATTGCGGCACTTACGCATTGCCAACAATATTTTTGAAAACTTTTTTCTAAAATCAGACTATAGTCTATTATTTAATTTCATACTCGAAATATTTTTAATAAAAAGAATTACAGAAATCGCTAAAACGGACACCACGAACCGTTTAGATGCAAAACTTTAAATGCGATTTCCCGGAGTTCCGTAACTCCAAAATTAATATGTTCGGGTTTTTGAAATCCTGGAATTAAATCCAATCTTTTGGCACATTCAAAAAATATTCTCCACACCCAGATCCCGATGCACCCGATTATGTACGCTTTTGAGCCATTAATAAAGGGTGTAACTTTTCCGTGGGACCCATTAGGATATGATAAAGAAAATATCTAGCTTTCTAACTTTCCCCCACGTGACCAACTCATTTTACCCCATCTCTCTTTCTCCTTTTCTGACACTCCACCCCATAACCACATGCAAGGTGGCATAGAGTGTGTAAGTATCCAAACTTAAATGATACATGAAGGCTCTTTGGAGACTATAAATAGAGGCCTTGGCCCTCCATCTTCAACACAAAAACATCAGCTCTCCAATCTCTCTCACAACCTTGATCACAATCTCTCTCGCTCTTCGGACCCTTCTGATTTTAGACCTCTACTTCGGACTCCGACCAATTTTGGAGTTTTCCCCATTTTCGAAGCCTTGACTTCGGAATTTCCACTAGTTTCGGATTTTGCTCATCTCGGACCTTCTAGCCTCAGATTTTATACCCATCTCGGAACTTTTACTATTTCGGACATTTCTAGTCTCGGAATTTCAACAAACCTCAGAACTTTTTCACCTCATAACTTCTGCACCTCAGAATTTTTGCCACTTTGGATGCCCCCCACCATAATTAGAGATTTATATAGTCTCTTCAATCATCAAGAATAAGCTAATCTCGTAAGTTCAAATCCACAACAATACATATCGGTTCTCGGATTCCAATACTCAAAAACAACTCACCGCACATCGAGGTGAGTGTTACGGCCCCACTTTTACATATTTTCAGGGGGGATACATGTAGTACTTGTAATATATATATATATATATATATATATATATATATATATATATATAGTGTATATATATATATATATATATATATATATATATATTCTAAATACTTTGTTTATTACGCTACTACTTACAATACGGGGAATCTGGTTTGAAGGGCCACATGGGTTGTTAGATTTCAGAAGTGCTATAATGCCAAAATGATATTGCCCTCGGTGTTTCATGTTTGATCCTCATCTGTACATGGTAGTACATGTACAAAGTAATATTTATCATGCGAAATACACAAAAAAATATCATTGTTTTGTGTACATATTTTACCAGTTTTAGAAATAATTTTTTAAACACTTACATGTTAAGTAAACAAAATCGTTTTAAACCTCAATAGTTACATATGTTATGTTGTTAAGATAATACAACTAATAAAAATAACATATATGTTTCAACTACGATTTTTTTGTGACTGTATAGACCGTTATCAACTTGGTAGTTTCAATATACCTCATACATCCATAAAATATATGGATTTATATATTTATACAAGTTATAGAACTTGTATCCTAGGCTCATTTATGTGCTTGTACTCTAAGTTTATCAATTGTGTAAACAAGTATCATGTGTCTTTACACTTACACTTATAAAATATACTTGTCATCTATATGTTTATCCGTATCTGCGGTTGTTAAATACAACCTTCGCAGATGACTCTATCCGTCTATCCATATCGTTACTATAAACTTGACTAGATGTTTATTATCGAGAAACCATAATTTATATCTCTATCATTACAAATCCTTTACTATAAACTGCACTAGACTTTTATTACCTAGCAACCATGGTTTATATTTATATCTTTATCAAACACTCTTCCAAACACAATTTTATTACAAAGGCAATACTTTTTAGACTTTTTTAAAGTATTATACTGCGATGAAGCAGAAAACCTGTGACACTCACCAACCTTTTTGTTGACCCTCAAACATACATGTATTCTCAGGAGATCAATAGACAAGCTTTCAGATAGAAGATTAGTCGTGGATTATAGACGACTTAGCTCACTAGTTTTTGGTTATCTGCCTACTTGTTTAAGGCAACTACTATCTATTATCACTTGTAAGAACCTTGTATTCAAACCTTATGATTAAATATATATGTTGTTTTGTTTATCATTGTACTTGTGCTATATATTCAATTTATCTGTCATTCATTAACATAGTCCCGCTCCCGGCGTGTTCCACGTTGGCTGGGTGTGTGACAATTATGCTCTCACTTTTGTGATTGGGATGCCGAAGACCACAAACGAGATGTGAATAACCATACAAATCAGCTTTGTACTATCGATGTCATTCACCATCTCCTTTTAATGTGTCAGTTAACCACTTGCGCTCCATTAATCAACCAAAATTTTCGAGACACACATTACCACCCTTTATTAGTCCCATATTAGTGTCCCGGTTAGCCAGACGCGCTCCACTAACGACTTATAAAGTGTAATGTGAAATTTCATGGATTACATCAAATTCACATTTTTCCTAAAGTAACAAAGAGTGAGATTTTAGAATATAGCTTAGTTAGTTTTCATCATCATACTTTTAATGAGGTTATGTCCTTTCAAACCCATTCAGCTAATGACCATCCACCAATCAAGCGAGCGGTGGGTAAGAGTGGATATCCAATATCAGTCATTTTATAGGCCGCTCCTTAAACTTCCCTTATAGACCGACTTCGTGAATGAGGCGTACTTGCAATTCGATTGACTTAGACTTATACATATAGTATATATTAAACTTTAATTATATACATATTATAATGTGTATTTTAAAACATTTTAAAATTGCAAGGGTTTAATCATTTAGTAAATTAAAATTTTAATTTAATTAAATTTAAACCAATTTATAGATTTATTAATTATCTTTTAATTAACCACTTAATTAAATTAATAATAAAACCCATAAGGATATATTTTACACTTTTCAAAATACTTGGGTTTTTAATTCTTAAATTTCGAAATTAAACAATTTAATTTACATGGGAGGGGTGATTCAAAATTTATAATTATCCAATTAATCACATAAAGAGACTATTATAAAAAATAAGAAAACCCAATCATGAACCCTAATTTTCGAAAATATCAAATCTTGGGGAGGTTGCCAAGGATTTCCATCCTTGCTATATTTCGAAAATCAAGAGGGCTTAGGAAACCCTAATTTTCGAAACTTGACGGACAATGGAAATGGTTAAAACCCTTTTCCAAAATTTTGAAATCTAGGGTTAAAAAACCCTAATTACGAAAATCCTAAGTCAAAAGGGTTTATTTGCCATAAACCCTAATTGATCTAATTCAACGAATTGTTATCAAATTCAATTGAAAGCAACCCAAGGCTCTTATACCATTGATGGGTTTTAAGCATAACAAACAATCGTATGTGTGCATGTAACCCTAATTGTTTTGATCTATGTTTTCTCTAATTGAACATACAAGTATTGAACATAAAAAGTAAAAATCCTAGGAACCCTATGTTATAATCGAAATTTATATATAGGGTTAGTAAACATACCATTGATTGTTATATAATAATAACAATTCAAATCCTTAGTGTTGTTGAAGCTTCAAGAGCAAGCACCACAAAGTTGGTGTCTCTAATGGTTCACACCCAGCACTAGCAAGAGGATGAGAGATGAGAGAAGAGAAGCAGATGGGAGATTTTTGGATTCTATTCTAAAGACATGGTGTCCAAAAATACAAGGGTGAAGGGCCCTTTGTATAGTGTGACAAGAATGCCTTGGATAAGCCTTATCTGAATATAATATTAATATTTCAAACTTGGCAATTATCCAACTCCTTAATTATCCATTTGAGATAATCTAGAAGCTGTAGAATTGTCCTAAAATCGTCCACCCTCCACCAGGGATGGTTATGCACCCTTTTGCTCAACTATTGAATAATTTCACTTTTAATCCCTACACTTTTAATTAATTCCTTTAATCCCAAAATTAACTCCAAATTAATTTATGATTAAATATTAATTAAATAATATGATTGCGAATTAATATATTATTTTCATAATACATTAATAAATCATTTATTTCAATTTATTAACCATATAATAAATTCAACCTCTCTCTCCAAATGTCATCCTGACTAGTTGTTTGTTTTGAGGGCAATCCAACAGGACTGTGCTACTATCAATTCAAGTATATACCAATTATAGTTATGGGCTTAGACACCTAATCCAACAGGTCCAACTGTAGTCCATCCTTCGAAACCCAAAGTGGTTAAGAATACAAGTAATGAAAATGATACAAAGACCAATATAGTACCAAAGGCTATGTCAAGCCAACGGAATACCAGACGTACCGGTCCTCGCAAAACTTCAAAGACCTAAAGAACCTCTCCTTCAAATCATGGTTTCTCAAATTATGGATTTCAAAACCAAACTGGAATCAACTATCAGAGTAGTTTCATACCTAAAAATCTTCCAGATTTGTCTGAAATGATGAGACCAAGACATGTTCAAACCAACCCTTTCATGTATCTGAATAGTAATTACCCTATGAATTCTATTCTTGGTCCATATTGTGGTTTTACTCTATCCATAGGAAGAAACCACATGGTTAGGGAAACTCTAGGTTTCCAATGATCAATTTTTTTTGGGAAATATCTAGTTTCTATTGGATTAGTGTCTAAGTCCATAACTATTTTGGTATGTACTTGACCCGATGGTGCATGGTCCTTTTGGGTTGCATTCACCAAAGCAACTTGATAGGATGAATTATGGAGAGAAAGGATTAATTATGATTTATTAATATATTATGAGAATAATATATTAAAGGAAAAATCATATTGTTTAATTAATATTAGTCAAGAATTAATAAGAATTAAGTTTGTGGCTAAAAGACATTAATTAAACTTAAGGGACTAGAACTGTCAATTATGTGATAGTTGAATATTGGGCTAAGGGACTCCATATTAGAGGAGTGGACGAATTCTATGGGGGAAACCCATTAGAAGTCGTCCAAGGCCTTTAAGAAAGGAGTCCATGGGTTGCTTAGGGCCTAAGTATCCAAATTAGGGTTTCCTTGTTAGATAACCCTAATAGCCTCACTATTTAAAGGACCCTTAAGCCCCAAAAACATGGTGCACTTGTTCTCTAGGGTTTCCACACGTTTTGGGTAGCCACCTCTCTCCTTATTCATCATCCTTTTGCTCTTGGTGTTTGTGAGCCATTAGAGGAGTGACATTTGTCACTCTAAGCTTTCTAAAGTCATTACAAGGAGGATTTGAGATTGTTATTGCTACATAACAATCAAGGTAATATCTTAAACCCATTATTATGTTAATATTGATTATCATATGCTAGATCTAGGGTTTAAAGTCTTGGATGAATTGCATGTACAATAGAGAAACCTAGATCCAAGCATTAGGGTTTGTATGAGCACATATGATGTTCTTATGGCTAAAACCCATCAGTGGTATCAGAGCCTTGATTGGTTTCTATTGTATTGATGCCTTGGTTATTTGTTCAAGCTTCAAAAAAATTGTTTTTTAGCTCCCTCCCTGATGAACTCGGCGAGTTGCTCCTACTCGGCGAGTCCATAGAGGAACTCGGCGAGTTCGAGCGTTAGAAGGAGGCTGTTTCGGGATTTTTGCCTATTTTGACTTAGGATAACTTCCATAATTGTTTAAAATTAATAAAATTCGAATTTTATTGATTCCTTATGATTATCTTTGTCAACGTAAAAGATTTTGGTCATCTAATTAGATAATTATTTCCTTATTTGATAAATGTTAAATTATTTGGATTATTTGATCATTATCTTACATGAAATTGAATTAGATCATAATTAGATAATCACCAATTAATTGTTTAGTTGCCTTATTTGTATTTTGATCTAATAGTTTTGAAATGTTTCAAAATTTGCCCTCAAGTTTTGGAATTTAAATTTTTGATTAAAAAGGTTTGATTTTGAAATATTTAAATTCTAAACCCTAATGATTTGAAATGTTTCAAAACTTGCCCTCAAGTTTTGGAATTTAAAAGTTGATTAAAAGTTTAATTTAGAAATGTTAAATTCTAAAACCCTAGATAAGTTTTGAAAAGTTCAAATCGCACCTTTATGGTTTTATTAATTAATTAAGGTGTATAATTAAAAGAGAACTAATAAATCCATAAGTTTTGGTTTACAATTTAATTAAATTAAAAGTATAATTATTAAATTTGACCATCTAGTATTTTAAAAGTGTAAAATACACCCTATACTATATATAACATTAAAAGTCTAACATTATATATATATATATATATATATATATATATATATATATATATATATATATATATATATATATATATGAGTAAAAAGTCAGTCTTACCGTTAGTAGGCCTCATTCACGAAGCTGGTCTATAAGAGGTGTTTAAGGAAATTGCCTATAAAAAGGCGATTGAATGGGTATCCACTCTTACCCACCGCACTCTTGACTAGTGGAGGGTCGTTAGCCGAACGGGTAGGATAGGACAGAAACCTTCCATTACAAGTATAATGAAGTACAAAAGTAACTAAATGCTTTCATAAAATTCCCAATCTTAGTTACTTTAGGCAAAAGTGAATTGATGCAATTCCATGAAATTACACTTTATGCCCTTGCGAAGACGTTAGTGGAGCGTGTGTGGTTAACCGGCACACTAAATGGGTCTAAGAAAAGGTAGCAAAGGGTGACTCAATGTTTGTCATAGTTCGGTGGAGCGTGTGTGGTTAACCGGCACATCGAATAGGTGACTGTAACATGGGAGGACACCATGTAAGTTTGCATGGTTATTCACACCTGTTTTGTGATCCTCGGCATCCCAGTCACAAATCGAGGGGCATATCGAGATTTAAACATGCCATTGAAAAGTTCGATGAATCTCAAAAGATCTAGGAATTTTCAATAGATTTAAAACTTAATTTTGTTTCATTTTTCATGGTGGAAATTAGTGAATCGTCATTCACTTACCTACAAATGTTCTGCAATTTGGGTTACGGCATCCCTCTCCTAAGTTGTAGAGTATTGTGTTGGGTCCTAGCCTTAATATCTCATTTGGGTGATTTATTAAGGACTCAATCGATCAACTAACTTGAATTTATTTTTTCTCCCATTTTGTAGATGTCAAAGTATGACAACTATGGTCTTCCCAAATCCCGTGGAACAAGCTTTTTCACATGAAGATGATATTCCACGATTCGATCGAGGAACATGAGATCATGCTTCACTTCCTCCACCTCCTCCTATTGTTCTCCCTAACCCACAAGTTCAAAAGATTGAAATGTTCAAACTCACTCAAGCCCTTTTGGCAAGTAAACATGAAGAAGGAAAGTCAGTGTGTGCACACATCCTAGAGATGAAGTCACACATTGATAGATTAAGAATGTTGGGATCTGTTGTATGTGAGGAGTTGGCTGTTTACTGTGTTCTTCAATCACTTCCTGACTCATATAGTGAGTTCGTAAGAGAGTACTATATGATGAACCACGACATAACCCTCATTGATCTCACCTATATGCTTATTGTTGCTGAATCAGCAACGATTTGGCGCACTGGAAGAGCAAAGTTGATTGGTGGATCTGCCTTCCAGGCCTCTATGAATATAGGCAATGGCAATGAAAGGCATGCCATGATCGAAAAGTTTGATCATAAGAGAAAGTCAAAGTCAGAAGTAGTTCCATGTGCTGTTCCAAAAGAGTCAATTTGCTTTTATTGCCAATAGAAGGGGCATTGGAGACAAAGCTGGCGTATTTACCTAAGAGATCTAAGAGATGGGAGAGTCAAAACATATGGCTCTACTTTAGGTAAAATCCATTAACTAACTCTTTTAAGTTCCTATTCTATATTCTTAATACATGATGTCATAAGATTACATTTTAATGTTTTGTAGGATCGAAGAAAAGAAAGGAAACATAAGGAAGAAGTGAGCTGAATCTAATCGTGAAGAAATGGATTTTGATCGCATTGCTTGAAGATTAGATTCTTAAGCTACTACTTGGAGTTAGAATAGATTGCTTAGGAATATGTAACAACATAGTTTTTCAATTGAATTGCATTGTAAGGACAAATTTTTCCGCAATAAAATAAATTTTGATTTTATATTATTTATTTATCCTTGCAATGGCGTGTATGAAAAATTGATGTTTGTAAGTTTCTATTATTAGCAATAATGGATTTGATTCTTAATTATGTTATTTGTGGAAAGGTCAAGAATTTACCAAATAGGGAAAGTTTCTCATCGCCCAAGTTTCAATTGGACAGAAACTTGGAATCATACAACTTGGTTGCATGATGAATGAGAAATTTCATATTTGGAAATTAGACTAATTCGTTGACAAAGTGTCAAGTGAAGGACTAGGAGATCAGTACACAAGGTTGTGTGTTAATCAAGTCCACCACAAGAGTGACAAAGATATTCGTCATGATTTACTAAAAGTTTAGTGGATATGATTATGCTTATAAGATTAAGTGTAATTCTGAGCTGATTTGAAAGAGTTTAGATCAATAGCAGAACGAATAAGAAGAATCAAGTAGGCAGAAAGATAAAAGTTTCTCTATTATAAGAAGAAGGGAGAGTACCTTTTATTATGTTTTATGATAAGGTCTTAATGATTAAGGACCATATCTCAATTGATCCTCTAAGTGAGTCTTAGTATAATTGTATGTCTGAGAAGAGGAATCAAGAATTGAAGAAATGGTTAAATCAAGAAGTCAATCATACTTCAAAACAAGTCTTAGAGTTAAGATTGTGACATTGAGTGACAAGTCTTAAGAAGGTTGATAACATTCATCAAATGTGCAAAGTTGTGATGTATTGGATAAGACAAAGACCAACTAGGACCAATTTTATGAAGTGTTTTGTCTTGGTAAAGGTTACACTAACTCTTGAATATTTGTTTGTCAAGAAATGTTTATTGACAAGAGAATCTTATATGTCAAGGAGTCAGTGGGAGTCTTAATGGTCTTGAAAAGGTTCAAGAACTTACCAAGAATAAACCTTATCGATCATCACCAGCACACGAGTTGAGGTCTACAACCTATCGTGTTGACACTATCTTGTTTCTGTGCAATTCCAATTGAGTTAATTATGCATGTGAGTTCTATGAGTTCTCATTTGAATACATAAAAGGTAAGGACCTTAATCAATGAAAAGTACATTGATAAGAAAGGGTGATCTGCTTAACTGCTTGGAAGACATGGTGGGCAGCCATGTTACCATAAGGCAAGAGTTCAAGATTAAGAAAGTTCGGTCCATAAGAGTTTGGATTTGTCGCAAACTTTGGTTTTGACAATTCGCATGGATAGGAACACATACACCATTAAAATCTAAGTGTCATAAGATTCCCTCCTTCATGAAGATGGATGTGAGGAAATGCTTTCACTAAGAGAGATTTTAAGAAGATAGCGATTGTAAAATTGTATTCTCAAATTTGATTATGGTTACGGTATCCCTTTCCATAATTCGAATTGTGAGATTTGGCAATTAGTCTGAATTGTTTAGACACACATATGAGCTATCTAAGGCAATGGTGTATAAGACTAAGAGGCTTGATAAAATATTATCAAAGTATTAGGTATTAGAAATATGAACTTAAGAAATTCAATAGGTATTGTTTTTCTGGAAGTTAAACTGTTTTCTGAATACATGTCAAAGCTAGTGGGACCATAAGTGTTATGCTTATATGATAATAATCATCATGATAGTGGGAGCATAAATGTTGTGCTTGTATGATTATTAAGACAAATATTGCAAGTTAGCAATATTAATTATAGAAAAGAAGAGTTATACTTTGCAAAGTCGTAAGGGTTGAATAGTTGTTTTGCTATAATTAAGGGAGAGAATATTGTACTTCGTTTCAAATTCTAAAGCTTAGATTGAAAAATTTTAAAGGATACATTGTGTGTTCTTAAATTTCAATTATGATTACGGTATCCCTCTTCATAGTTCGAATTGTAAGAACGAGACACATAAAATATTATGCAGAAGATTGATAAAGTATCATATCTTTATGTAAGACATTATGCATCGTGTCCCATACGCTTCGGGTATAGGATTGATTGCCAGTGCTATTATATTTAACCATTCTAAAATTTTCCAAATGTCTAGCGCATTTAGAGAGAAAAAGGATAAGAATCAGGTTTGACTAAGATAGTTAAACAACTATCAAAGGACGATCCAAAGCTTGCTAAGGATTGGTCGCTTGTGAGTAGTTGGAAGTATGATATTGGATGGAGCATATCAACATTATTATGAATAGATAAGATTCTATTAAGAATGAGTTGTCATATGGTAAGTATGGAAAGGTTTCCATATTGGGAGTTGGATATTGAGAATCTATGTCTAGATTAGAAACTTTTATGCAAAAGGATGTTCAAAGGAATGTACTTTGAGTGAGAGACATCACATCTATGGAATTGTCTTGTAACAATTTCTGATAGAGAGCTTTGTAATTCATTGGCAATAGTCATTGCGACCTTAGTGCAGTGACATTACAAAAGGATCATTGCATAAAATGTTAGAATCTAACATATTCTATAAGTGGCAAGAATTTGATATTCTTACACTTGTGATAAGGATTGGGAGTTGTGAAATGAGTTTGATTGGAAATGTGTTCATTTGATCTATCTCACAAAGTAAGGACCATAGGTTAGCAATGTGTGCATGCTAAGAGCATGGGACAAGTGTAGTAATAATTCAAGTAAGAAGTTGATTACCCGAAACAACAAATATTGAGTAATCAATATGGTGATAGATAAAAGGTGTTTTATTTATACTCAAAAGTTTGGGGACATATGGGATTAGTATTATTCTTGTGTTTCACTCTGCATGTTTTGACTTCCTGAATAATTTAATGGGTTCAGAACACTCAAATTATTCGAACGGACCACAATCGTTCATATGTTGGAAGTAGGTATGAATGAAGATTGTCGTGAATTGGTGTGTGGATTGTCTAAAGTATATTAGGCATAAGCAATTGTTTGCTGCAACGTTCATGAGTGCTTATGAATATGATTTGAGCATTGGATTAAACCCACACTCACTTGGATCACTTCATGAATTTTATCACGAATGATTGGTGAGAAGATAACATCTTATATTCTTGAAACCGAGATGTGTGAGTTGTATCTTGCGAATCGGTTGCACATTGATAATATGTAAACGCACCAGTAAATTAGTGTTATAAAACATATTATTGTGTTTAATTCGGTAAGTAAGTGCAAGCAAGCATTAAGTAAAAGTTTATCCGTTCCTTTTATCCAAAGTAGGATGAAAGCGATATCTTTGGGCCCCTCGATGATTTAGTGATTGCACCTAAGCGCTTGGCCAAGCCGGGACTAAATTGATGTGTTCAATTGTAGTTTGTTGTCAGTCGTCATAAATCGGAAGTCGGGAAATAGTATAGAGAGAATGATTAAGTTCAAGTCTCATATCTATACGATATCTAGAATGGAGGAATATATGATCCCTTATCTAAAGGACACGCGTATCTGATAAGATCAGAGTTGACAGCGGCTTTGGAAAGCTACGATTGCAGATCAGGATCTGAAGTAATAAGCAGAATAGTTATTAGACTTATCCAAGTGGGAGACTGTTGGATTAGTGTCTAAGTCCATAACTATTTTGGTATGTACTTGACCCGATGGTGCATGGTCCTTTTGGGTTGCCTTCACCAAAGCAACTTATATGATGAATTATAGAGAAAGGATTAACTATGATTTATTAATATATTATGAGAATAATATATTAAAGGAAAAATCATATTGTTTAATTAATATTAGTCAAGAATTAATAAGAATTAAGTTTGTGGCTAAAAGACATTAATTTAAGGTACTAGAACTGTCAATTGTGTGATAGTTGAATATTGGGCTAATGGACTCCATATTAGAGGAGTGGACGAATTCTATGGGGGAAACCCATTAGAAATCGTCCAAGGCCTTTAAGAAAGGAGTCCATGGGTTGCTTAGGGCCTAAGCATCCAAATTAGGGTTTCCTTGTTAGATAACCCTAATAGCCTCACTATTTAAAGGACCCTTAAGCCCCAAAAACGTGTTGAACTTGTTCTCTAGGGTTTCCACACCTTTTGGGTAGCCTCCTCTCTCCTTATTCTTCATCCTCTTGCTCTTGGTGTTTGTGAGCCATTAGAGGAGTGGCATTTGTGACTCTAAGCTTTCTAAAGTCATTACAAGGAGGATTTGAGATTGTTATTGCTACATAACAATCAAGGTAATATCTTAAACCCATTATTATGTTAATATTGATTATCATATGCTAGATCTAGGGTTTAAAGTCTTGGATGAATTGCATGTACAATAGAGAAACCTAGATCCAAGCATTAGGGTTTGTATGAGCACATAGGATGTTCTTATGGCTAAAACCCATCAGTTTCCCATGTTTGATCAATTTGGAATGCCTGTGAACAATGTATGCCCTTCTCCAGGTATTCCTACCCAGTTCACTGTCACACCCCCGAACCAGACGGCGGAAACGTCCGAGGGCTATTGTGACTCAATTGAATACCATCACAATGAATATACATGAAACATAACATCATACATTACCAAGCATTGAAATGTTACAACTGGTAGCGTTTACATTCAGTAAATAGGTCAATAATATTACATGCCCAAAAGTACATTTTTCGATACTATTTAAAACAACAGCAAGACGTTACTGGATACATTTTTCCTTTTCGATTTACCTGTTACCTGAGAATACAAGTATTTTGAAAAACGTCAACATATGAAATGTTGGTGAGTTCATAAGTAATGTTTGAAATATAGTGGTTTGTATTGTTTTGAAAATCACTAGAAAATCCGATATTTTCTGAAAAGAGCATAGTATAAAAAGTGTGAAGATCCGTAAGTATGCCTCTTTGTTTCTATAAATGTAAAAGTACGATTTGTAAAACTCGGTATGTAGCTCGTAGGTGTATTAACTGAAAATCCTAGGAAAACCCGATGTTTTCCTAATACTTTGCATCAAATGATTTATATCTTGTTATTTCGTTACGACGGGTGTATTCGTTGAGTCCCGGTGATGTTGGATTAATTATGGGTTGTGAATTGTTATAAACACACATTAATGAAAATGACTAGTTTACAACTATACAAACGATCCCTTAGGCGTCGCTCGCACTATTCACTTAATCCACTCACCCGGACTTCACATAGCCCCACAACCGAGGAGGAAAAGAGGGTGCGAAGCCCCGATATTTTCCGTAAGTCGTTCAAGGCTATCGTGAATGCGAAGGGCCCTTAGCCCGCCTCGCATTTGGTGAATTCTCGACTTTATTAGCAGCACCAGAGGGCCCTTGGGGTCCAACAACACAAATCCTGTAAAAGTCCTTTTACACGAAATTAGGTCATATAAGACCCAACTACATGTAAGCGAGTTTCCTTCGGGCCTAAAGATCATGTCATTGGGCTAGCTAGGCCCAACAAACACGATTTGAAACTTTTAGGCCCAAAGACGGTGTATCGACGTCTGGTGTATTCCCACGTGTGTATTGACTTCTCGAAATTTCCGCGTGTGTATTGAAGTATCGTCGTGTTAGTAATTTCGGATTCATTATTGATTCGAGACCGAATCAATTCGTTTGATAACGATTCTTGGTGTTGAAGGTGTATTATAATTCGCTGATAGTCGAGGTGCTAGTATTTCATCATGTCGGATTTATTGTTTAAAACATTAGAATTTTTACATTTTTGCAGCCCCTTTCTTTTGGATAATTTACACTTTTGGCCCTTTGTATAAAAGAATTTCTATTTTAGTCCTTCAACCATTTTTCTTGACACTTTAGTATCAAAACTTGTAGAAAAGGTATTTTTCAGCTCAAAGTTATTTGAAAAACAGTTTTAGTCCCTCAAATGAAATTTTTCTCGGCTGAAACCCTTATTTTCGCAATTTTTACACTTTTGGCCTAAAGTAGAAAATTTTTGCATCTTTGGTCCCTTTTAAATATGAAAAGCATTTTTAACCCTTGAAATGGACTTGGAGCACTAGTAGTCCCCTGTTTTACAGAAAAATATAGTTTCAGCCCCTCTAATTTGAAATTCTCGCAAATTGGGCTTTTTTGGGCCGAAAAATTCATTTTTGGCCCATTATGCTTAAAATTTTCACATTTAATCCTTCAAAGAGAACATTTCTAGAAAAATACATTGTTGAAACTGTTTTAACTCATTTCATCCATCAGAATTTGTATTTTGTCATTTTGGGCCCTTTAACCTTATATTTTTAACATTTTGAGTCCAAAAATGGGATTTTTAGCCCAAGGAGTTCATATTAACCAACTTGGTTATTTTTCTAGAAATGATTTGTGTGTAATAATATGTTTAATACTTGACTCATACATCCTAATGCAAATCTCGATTTTGAGGACTTTTTGAATAGTTTCAACACCATAATCACATAAGAACATGTAAATAAACATAGAAATCATACAAAGCATACATATACTCATAGATCTACACATTTGCTTGTATTCCCCCCCCCCCACAAAACTTATAAAAACCGAAATATAGGGGGTATGAAGCTCATCTTTGGGTGTGGTTTCGGTTTTGGAGAAGAGATGGAAGAAAATGAGATGATTTTCGGCCTAAGCAACCTTTCCTTGGAAGATCTCGAGTTTAAGGAGTTCTAAGATACAAGATTATGATTTCATATGAGTTAAGAAAAGATTTTTGGATATAAGAAGGAGTCTAAAGTGTGGATCCAAGCTTCAACTTACCTAGATGATGATGTTTGTGAAGGATCCTCCTTGCAAGGCTCTTGAATCTCGAAATTTTGAAGGGAAAGTGAAGGGATATGTGGTGTGTTCTTGAGAGTGTTTAGGTGAATGAGTGTGTGTGTGTGTGATACTCTCGGCCGAGAACAAGGAGAAGAAGAGAGAGGGAGTGGAAGTGACACTTCTAGATACATGTTGGTCCATGCATGGAGGCATGTGAGGTATAAGTTAGGTGGCACTCCATAAGTCAACTCTTCACCCTTGGATTTAGGCTTTGGGCCGAGATTTTGAAAGAAAAAGGAGAGTATTGGGCTTTAATGCCCCTAAGCCCATATTAGAGTTAGGTTTGATGATTGTTGGCCCTATAAAATATAAGTGTGATTTTTATACTTTGTTGGGCTAGTTTAGGTTAATTATGGTTCATAATATTTAATTTATTTCATTCTAGACCCAATATGGCCCAAAATGTTGAAATAAATGAATGTGGGTCCAATTAGAGCCCATTTAAAGGTTCTAAGCCCATGATAGTCAAATTGGAAGCTTATTGGTCCATTAAGTCCAATAAGGAATTCCTAGTCCAAAATGGACCTAAACAAGAACTTCTAGGGTTTCCAATTGCTTGTTGACTATTTGTAATACTTGTATGGTGTATTGGATTGAAAATTTTGTTGTCATAGAGTAAGCATCATACATGCTCTTAAGTTATTGATTCTACATTTTACTTGAGTGTAGTGATTACAAGACACAAAATTTCTAGTTGTGACATCATCCCCCCGTTAGAGGGAATTTCGTCCCGAAATTCTGTTTGAAAGCTAGATTTGAGAATGCTAGAATAGGTGAGGGTACTTTTGCTTCATTTGGTCTTCGCGTTCCCATGTGAATTCTGGCCCACGCTTCGCGTTCCACCGTACTTTCACGATCGGGATGCGACTTTGCTTAGTACGCTTCACCTCCCTGTCCATGATTTCAACTGGTTCTTCAATGAACAGGAGATTCTCGTTGATTTCGATCTCGTCAAGGGGAATGACGAGTGTTTCATCCGATAGACACTTCTTTAGATTAGAGACATGGAACATGGGGTGTACACTGTTTAGCTCTGCGGGTAGCTGCAGTTTATACGCCACTGGACCTATTCGAGCGACGATCTCGAAAGGTCCAATGTATCGTGGGTTCAGTTTTCCCCATTTTCCGAAACGAATAACTCCTTTCCAGGGTGAGACTTTCAACAGTACTCGACCCCCGACCTGAAATTCTAAGGGCTTTCGCCGTTTATCGGCGTAGCTCTTTTGTCGGTCGCGCGATGCTTGTAATCGAGCTCTGATTTGAACGATCTTTTCCGTGGTTTCACGAATGATATACGGTCCCGTTAGCGCCTTGACCGACGTATGTGCTTTTGCTAGTTGGGTATCACCCACCTCAGCCCAAAATAACGGTGATCTACACTTATGCCCGTATAGTGCTTCGAAAGGAGTGACCTTGATGCTCGAATGGTAACTGTTGTTATACGAGAATTCGACTAAGGGTAAGTGGGTATCCCAAGACTTCCCAAAGTCTATCACACATGCGCGGAGCATGTCTTCGAGCGTTTGAATGGTTCGTTCACTTTGACCATCCGTTTGTGGATGATAAGCGGTGCTCATGTCGAGATGAGTTCCCAGTGCTTTCTGGAGTGATTGCCAAAAGCGTGAAGTGAACCTACCGTCCCTATCCGAGATAATAGACACTGGTACTCCGTGGAGTCTCAAGATTTCTCGAATGTATAAACGTGTCAATCTCTCCATCTTGTAGGATTCCTTTATTGGTAGGAAATGGGCAGATTTCGTCAGTCGGTCGACTATTACCCATATGGTGTCTAGTCCATCCGGCGTTTTAGGTAGTTTGGTCATGAAATCCATAGAAATCCCCTCCCATTTCCACTCAGGGATTATCGGTTGCTGTAATAATCCTGAGGGCTTCGGGTACTCCACCTTTACCTTGGCACATGTAAGGCACTTACTAACATAGGTGGCAATTTCCGCCTTCATGTTAGGCCACCAATAGTGTTGTTTAATATCCAAATACATCTTGTCTGAGCCGGGATGAATGGAGTATCGCGTCTTGTGGGCTTCCCTCATGACTGCCTCCCTAAATCCTCCGAGTTTAGGGATCCAAATACGGTTCGTGAAATAGTATACTCCATTCTCCTTTGCCTCTAGGTTCTTCTCCATTCCGCGCAATGCTTCGCTTGCTCTATTTTCTGTCTTCACGACCTCTGACTGGGCTACTGCAATTCAAGTGGCTAGGTGAGATTGAATGGTTATTGAGAGAGTTTTCGTACGACGATTAGAGTACTCCTTCCGACTTAATGCGTCAGCTACCAGGTTGGCCTTGCCTGGGTGGTACTTGATCTCACACTCGTAATCGTTTAGTAATTCAACCCATCTCCGTTGCCTCATGTTAAACTCTTTCTGGTTCAAGATGTACTGGAGACTCTTGTGGTCCGTGAAGATGGTGCACTTCGTACCGTAAAGGTAATGCCTCCAAATTTTTAGGGCAAAGACCACGGCTCCCAACTCTAGGTCATGGGTCGTATAATTTACTTCGTGCGTCTTTAATTGGCAGGATGCGTAAGCTATCACCCTTCCACGCTGCATGAGAACGCAACCTAAGCCCTGATTTGACGCGTCACAGTAGACCACGAAATCTTCTGTTCCCTCCTGTAGTGATAGTACCGGGGCACTACAGAGAGCTTGTTTCAGGGTTCGGAATGCGACTTCTTGTTTGTCCGTCCATTTGAATGGTACGCCCTTTTGTGTAAGCGAGGTAAGTGGCTTGGCGATCTTAGAGAAGTTTTGAATGAATCTCCTATAGTAGCCTGCTAGACCCAGAAATTGACGGATTTTCGTGGGTGTTGTCGGGATTGCCCATCCTTCAACAGCTTTGACCTTAGAGGGATCCCCATGAATTCCATCTTGGCTAACTACATGACCTAGGAAGTTCACACTCCGGAGCCAGAACTCACACTTGGAGAGTTTTGCGTATAGCTTTTCCGATCGCAGAGTTTCTAGGATTTGTCGGAGATGTTGGCCATGCTCTTCTTCGCTTCGGGAATAGACGAGAATGTCATCAATGAAGACAATAACAAAGTTGTCGAGGAATGGTCGACAGATTCTGTTCATCAGATCCATAAATGCGACAGGGGCATTTGTTAGACCGAAGGGCATTACGACAAATTCATAATGTCCGTAACGAGTTCTGAAAGTGGTTTTTGGAATATCCTCTTCCCGGACTTTGAGTTGGTGGTATCCGGTCCGTAGATCTATCTTAGAAAAACAACTAGCTCCTTGGAGCTGGTCAAATAGATCATCGATTCGTGGGAGTGGGTAGCGATTTTTAACAGTGAGTTTATTTAACTCTCTGTAATCGATGCACATTTTAAAAGATCCGTCCTTCTTTTTGAAAAAGAGGACTGGAGCTCCCCATGGCGAGTAACTAGGGCGGATGAATCCCTTGTCCAAGAGTTCACTGAGTTGGCTGGACAATTCCTGCATTTCAGCAGGAGCTAGCCGATAGGGTGATTTAGCGAGAGGAGTTGCTCCTGGAACGAGGTCAATTCGGAACTCCACTTGTGTCTCTGGGGGTACTCCAAGAAGATCTTCAGGAAACACGTCTGGGAACTCACATGCTATAGGGATGTCTTGAACGTTAACCTCTTCCTTGGTTTTATTCACTATGTGAGCCAGGAATGCCAACTTGTTCTTTCGTAGATGTTTCCGTGCCTGGATGCACGAGATGAGGCGAAGGTTCATGCTAGGTTTGTCTCCGTAAATGACTAGGGTTTCGTGATTGGGAAGGCAAAGGCGAACGGCCTTCTCGTGACACATAATTTTAGCATTATGGGGGCTTAACCAGTCCATGCCAACAATCACATCGAAACTCCTAACTGACATAGGCATTAAGTCTATTCGAAAGATGTGATGGTTTAGGGTTAGGGTACATCCGATGTAGATTTCCCCGGTGGATTCGGTTTTCCCATTGGCCATTTCTACCGTAAAGGTTTCATTGAGCTTCTGGGGTTGTTGTTTTAATAAATGCTTAAATCTATTGCTCACGAAACTTCGCTCTGCTCCGGTGTCAAATAGGATGCATGCATAAGTGTGGTTTAGGAGAAACGTACCGGTAACAACAGCGGGGTCCTGAATCGCCTCTCCATGACCCATGGTCAGCATCCTTCCTGTTCCTCCATTTCCGGGATTGTTGTTGTTAGGGCAATCTCGGCGGAAATGCCCAATCCTCCCACACCCGTAGCAGGTGTGGCTAGCCCCTGCATTGTTGACGCCGGTGGTGATGTTGCTGTTGTTGCGATTGTTGTTGTTGTTGTTTCCTTGTTGTTGGTTCTGGGGAGGGTAAGTCCTGCAGTACCTTGTCATGTGTCCCCTTCGATTACAACTAGTGCACTGCAACTCCTTGCATTCTCCATTGTGATGGAAACCGCACTTGTTGCATTTGGGAAGATTACCGGAATAAGGTCTGGGAGCATTTGAAGCAGCTGAGGCTGGAGCATGTTGTGTGGCTGGAACCGGTGCGGTGACAGCATTAACTGCCACTGTCTGCTGCTTTTTAGAGGTCTCGGGGCCCTGGCGCCCCTTCCTCTTGTTGTTCTTCCGTTTCTTGCCATCACCTTCCTTCTTGCCTTCAGTCTCCACTAGCTTCTCACCCTTTTTGTTGTTATGGTCATACAGCTTCTTCGCCAATCTTTTTGCACTGTCAAAGGTTTCGGGGTTTGCAGCTATCACGTTTCCTTGGATTGGTGATGTTAGTCCCCAGATGAATCGCTCAATCTTCTTTCCTTCCGAGGTGATCATACCCGGGCATAACAGAGATAGTTCACTAAATCTCGATATGTAGGCATCGATATTCGCATTCTGCACAGTGAGGTTCCACAGCTCTTGCTCCATTTTCTGAATCTTACCTCGTGGGCAGTATTCAGCCATCAACATGTCTTTCATCTCCGACCACGACATGGAGTTGGCTACAGGGAGTGTCATGGCTTCCACATGTCCGGTCCACTAAGTGAGCGCTTGATCAACAAAAGTGTAGGCTACGAACTTCACTTTCATCTCCTCAGGACAATCGCATATCTCGAATACCGATTCTACCTTCTCGATCCATCGCTTCAGAGTGATCACTCCTCCAGTGCCGTTAAAAGTTTGTGGTTTGCTGTTTGTGAAGTCCTTGTAGGTACATGTTTTGGTAGGTCCTTGATTCATCCCGTTGTTTGAACTCCCGGCCCCTTGCCCGTTGCCTCCTCCGTTATTCCCTTGGTGAAGTTGTGCCATAGCTGCGGTGACCGCAGCAGACACGGCCGCCTGGAATGCAGTGGAGTCAACTTCGGGTGGGGTTGGTCCAGGGTTTCCGCGAGTAGGTCGGCGAGGCATCTTTCTGTCATGAAACGGAAAGATGTTGAGCGTTTGGGGTTCCTGGGAGGTTGTGACCCTACTGACTAGGTGCAAGGTACGAACTTAAACACTCCTACCATTTAACATACAATCATAGATTCTCATAGTAATTTGTAATATCATAACAAAGCACGTAAAAGTTTACTAATATTATCCGCGTTTGATACATGAAAAATTTGCTCGTAAGAGCATACATGAGTGACACTAGTTCGACAGCATAACGGCTCTATGAGTAGTGTAGTCACTTAAACATAGAGTCGGGGTACATAGCATAGTTCCTAATGACCTACTAAGATAATTCTTTCCCTAACCGCGATGAGCTGCGTCCTACGTAGTGGCGGGGTCATATGCCGAAATGTTGTGCCAGCAACTGAGCCATCTTCGTCATGTCTCCAATAACCTCATCCCTATCATGCTCAGCTCGCACTGCCCGGGCCTCCATAGCATACAACTGTTGTCGTAGTGCGGCGATCTCAGCTTCAGGAGAACGGTTCTCCCTTGGGGGGTTCATTGGTGGAGCGGGGTGGTCTGGTTGCGTCTCGTCCACACATGACGTGACGTGATCCTTGCCCCGGTCTTGCCCTTCCTCGACGTCATCATCGGTCTCTCCAAACTCGTAATCGGTGTCTATGTATTCGTCAGGTCGGACGTCGTGTGCTTCCTCTGGATTCCCTTCTGGTTCATCTTCAAGCATCCCGTGAGACACTGGGACTTGATGAAACTGGATACCCGGCTGATCTCCCTCCATGACGACTGGGGGAAAGTATAAACTATCGTCACTCCCACGACTATGATATATACTAAACAAACGTTCTCTTTTTGGTGATAGAGGGGGTATAGTTTTTAGGTTCCCTAGCTATCACGATCTCATCAGAACGTGTGTTAGTTATACTTTGTAGAGAATGTAGTTGATCAGGCTACATCCACTTCTTGGTACCGCTAAGAACAGTCCGGAATTAACCGAGATACTAGCATTATCTTGTTTGGTTCGGCGTTATGTTCCTTATTCCTAATGCAAGCAAAGGTGTTTTATTGTTGTATTTTACTTGTTTTGTTCAGAGTTGTGTTAGTCCCTCTTTTGGTTTATAGTTGCATATCAATGTATGGTTAGATATGCTAGTTCACTATAAATAGAGCTCTGATACCAACCTGTCACACCCCCGAACCAGACGGCAGAAACGTCCGAGGGCTATTGTGACTCAATTGAATACCATCACAATGAATATACATGAAACATAACATCATACATTACCAAGCATTGAAATGTTACAACTGGTAGCGTTTACATTCAGTACATTGGTCCATAATATTACATGCCCAAAAGTACATTGTTCGATACTATTTAAAACAACAGCAAGACGTTACTGGATATATTTTTCCTTTTCGATTTACCTGTTACCTGAGAATACAAGTATTTTGAGAAACGTCAACATATGAAATGTTGGTGAGTTCATAAGTACTGTTTGAAATATAGTGGTTTGTATTGTTTTGAAAATCACCAGAAAATCCGATATTTTCTGAAAAGAGCATAGTATAAAAAGTGTGAAGATCCGTAAGTATGCTTGTTTGTTTCTATAAATGTAAAAGTACGATTTGTAAAACTCGGTATGTAACTCGTAGGTGTATTAACTGAAAACCCTAGGAAAACCCGATGTTTTCCTAATACTTTGCATCAAATGATTTATATCTTGTTATTTCGTTACGACGGGTGTATTCGTTGAGTCCCGGTGACGTTGGATTAATTATGGGTTGTGAATTGTTATAAACACACATTAATGAAAATGACTAGTTTACAACTATACAAACGATCCCTTAGGCGTCGCTCGCTCTATTCACTTAATCCACTCACCCAGACTTCACATAGCCCCACAACCGAGGAGGAAAAGAGGGTGCGAAGCCCCGATATTTTCCGTAAGTCGTTCAAGGCTATCGTGAATGCGAAGGGCCCTTAGCTCGGCTCACATTTGGTGAATTCTTGACTTTACTAGCAGCACCAGAGGGCCCTTGGGGTCCAACAGCACAAAGCCTGTAAAAGTCCTTTTACACGAAATTAGGTCATATAAGACCCAACTACATGTAAGCGAGTTTCCTTCGGGCCAAAAGATCATGTCATTGGGCTAGCTAGGCCCAACAAACACGATTTGAAACTTTCAGGCCCAAAGACGGTGTATCGACGTCTGGTGTATTCCCACGTGTGTATTGACTTCTCGAAATTTCCGTGTGTGTATTGAAGTATCGTCGTGTTAGTAATTTCGGATTCATTATTGATTCGAGACCGAATCAATTCGTTTGATAACGATTCTTGGTGTTGAAGGTGTATTATAATTCGTCGATAGTCGAGGTGCTAGTATTTCATCATGTCGGATTTATTGTTTAAAACATTAGAATTTTTACATTTTTGCAGCCCCTTTCTCTTGGATAATTTACACTTTTGGCCCTTTGTATAAAAGAATTTCTATTTTAGTCCTTCAACCATTTTTCTTGACACTTTAGTATCAAAACTTGTAGAAAAGGTATTTTTCAGCTCAAAGTTATTTGAAAAACAGTTTTAGTCCCTCAAATGAAATTTTTCTCGGCTGAAACCCTTATTTTCGCAATTTTTACACTTTTGGCCTAAAGTAGAAAATTTTTGCATCTTTGGTCCCTTTTAAATATGAAAAGCATTTTTAACCCTTGAAATGGACTTGGAGCACTAGTAGTCCCCTGTTTTACAGAAAAATACAGTTTCAGCCCCTCTAATTTGAAATTCTCGCAAATTGTGCTTTTTTGGGCCGAAAAATTCATTTTTGGCCCATTATGCTTAAAAATTTCACATTTAATCCTTCAAAGAGAACATTTCCAGAAAAATACATTGTTGAAACTGTTTTGACTCATTTCATCCATCAGAATTTGTATTTTGTCATTTTGGGCCCTTTAACCTTATATTTTTAACATTTTGAGTCCAAAAATGGGATTTTTAGCCCAAGGAGTTCATATTAACCAACTTGGTTATTTTTCTAGAAATGATTTGTGTGTAATAATATGTTTAATACTTGATTCATACATCCTAATGCAAATCTCGATTTTGAGGACTTTTTGACTAGTTTCAACACCATAATCACATAAGAACATGTAAATAAACATAGAAATCATACAAAGCATACACATACTCATAGATATACACATTTGCTTGTATTCCCCCCCCCCCACAAAACTTATAAAAACCAAAAAATAGGGGGTATGAAGCTCACCTTTGGGTGTGGTTTCGGTTTTGGAGAAGAGATGGAAGAAAATGAGATGATTTTCGGCCTAAGCAACCTTTCCTTGGAAGATCTCGAGTTTAAGGAGTTCTAAGATACAAGATTATGATTTCATATGAGTTAAGAAGAGTTTTTTGGATATAAGAAGAAGTCTAAAGTGTGGATCCAAGCTTCAACTTACCTAGATGATGATTTTTGTGAAGGATCCTCCTTGCAAGGCTCTTAAATCTCGAAATTTTGAAGGGAAAGTGAAGGGATATGTGGTGTGTTCTTGAGAGTGTTTAGGTGAATGAGTGTGTGTGTGTGTGTGTGTGTGATACTCTCGGCCGAGAACAAGGAGAAGAAGAGAGAGGGAGTGGAAGTGACACTTCTAGATACATGTTGGTCCATGCATGGAGGCATGTGAGGTATAAGTGAGGTGACACTCCATAAGTCAACTCTTCACCCTTGGATTTGGGCTTTGGGCCGAGATTTTGAAAGAAAAAGGAGAGTACTGGGCTTTAATGCCCCAAAGCCCATATTAGAGTTAGGTTTGATGATTGTTGGCCCTATAAAATATAAGTGTGATTTTTATACTCTGTTGGGCTAGTTTAGGTTAATTATGGTTCATAATATTTAATTTATTTCATTCTAGGCCCAATATGGCCCAAAATGTTGAAATAAATGAATGTGGGTCCAATTAGAGCCCATTTAAAGGTTCTAAGCCCATGATAGTCAAATTGGAAGTTTATTGGTCCATTGAGTCCAATAAGGAAGTCCTAGTCCAAAATTGACCTAAACAAGAACTTCTAGGGTTTCCAATTGCTTGTTGACTATTTGTAATACTTGTATGGTGTATTGGATTGAAATTTATGTTGTCATAGAGTAAGCATCATACATGCTCTTAAGTTTTTGATTCTACATTTTACTTGAGTGTAGTGATTACAAGACACAAAATTTCAAGTTGTGACATTCACCAACTCACAATCATTCCCACAGACCAAACCTCATAAGAAGAACACCAAGAAAAACAAAAACAAGGTCTCTGGAAAAAAAAAGAAAACCCATAAATGTTAATGATAAACAAGAAGAGACTGTCCCAACTCCAACAAGTCCGAAGAAAGCTAACACTCATTGACCCAAACAAACATGGGTACCTAAACCTTCTCTCTAAATGCAGGCTTTTAGTTTCGGGGTACTACACAAAGATACATGGTACATTGATAGTGGATGCGCCAGGCACATGACCGCACATAAAGGATATCTTAGAGATTTCAATATCACAATGCCAGGTCTGTATGTTACTTTCGGAAACAACGTGAAGGGAGAATATATAGGACATGGAAACATATCGAACTGGAACTTTACCGTTAAACATGTAGCATATATAGATGGTCTTAAGCATAACCTTATCAGTGTTGCACAACTTTATGACAATGATCATGAGGTTTTGTTCAACAAAACGAAGAGTTTGATTATGGATACCAACAAGCACATCCATGTTGATTCCCCACAAAATGGAAACATGTATCCTCTTGATATTGAACTAATTGAGGGCGCCCAAATATATGGCTTCTTTCCAAAGTTGCTTCTAACATCAGTTGGTTGTGGCATAGAAGACTCTCTCACCTCAAATTTGGTTATATCAACAAACTCATTGGAAATGATCTTGTGAGAGGACTACCATTGTTAAAACTTGACAATGATATACCTCGTGCTGCCTATGGACAAGGAAAAATTTCCAAATCTCCTCACAAAAGTATAACAGAACATAGTGTATCTGAACCTCTTCAGCTTATACATATCGATATGTGTGGTCCCACTATAGTTCCTAGTTTAAGTTGTAAGAAATGCATTCTTGTGATTGTTGATGATCATACCAAATTCACATGGGTGTACTTTCTGCGAAACAAATCTGAAACCACGAATGAACTAATTAACTTCATTCGCTACATAGAAGTTAGGGTAGGCAAGTCGCTTAGAAGGTAGAGAAGTGACAATGGTGGTGAATTCAAGAACAATTCCTTAGATATCTTTCTTGTATCCAATGGCATCAAGCACAACTTTTCCACACCCAACACTCCACAACAGAATGGTGTAGTTGAAAGGAATAATCGAACACTATGTGAAGCTGCTCGATCCTTGTTGATCTTCACAAACCTACCACAATACTTCTGGGTAAAGCCATTGTAGCCACTTGTTTCACTCAAAATAGATCCCTGATCAAAAACAGGCTTGAAGTCACTCCTTACGAAGCAATGAACAAGAGGAAGCCCAACGTCAAATTCTTTCACATATTTGGCTATCGTTGCTACATCAAGAACAATGATCAACTAGGAAAATTCACACCCAAGGCTGATGAAGGTATCTGTCTTGGATATTGTTGTTCATGTTGCAGCCTATAGAGTTCTTAACAAGCAAACCAGGGTGATAGAGGAAAGTAGTGATGTCACATTTGATGAAAGTTATGTAAGGGTTATGGATCCAAACCACTTTGGTCCTCAAATTGTAGTACCTTTTGATAAAATGAACCAACCATCAGTTCCCAATACTTCTACTCCAGTCCATGCTATTTAAGTAGATTTTGAGTTCCTCTTTCCAACTCAACCTTATACCCTAGAATTAGAAAAGCTCATAAAAACAACTTCTCCTAATGTCTCTCAACCTCATCAACCATCAAAAGACTCTAGTTCCACCAAATCTCAAGTTGAGCGGGAACCATCTCCAAATGATTCTATTCCTATAATTCCTTTAGAATCTTTTAAACCATCTACCCCAACCTCCCATCATCGATATGGATAAGTCATAACACCAAACAATGCATCTTTTGAGGGGGAACCAGCTTTGGATGGTTCCATTCTTACCGGTACTTTACAATCCTCCCAACCATCCAGTCTGTGGTTTCAGGGAGAACCCCACTTGACTGGTTCAAGTCCTTCAAATTCGTTCACATCCTCTTAATCTGGTGAATTCAAGAGTGCAACAGTTAATGGGAAACCACCTATTTTAGGTAAATATTGACTCTTTCAAGACGATCTTTTTGTAGGAACATTCACTTCTAACTACCCACCTCGTCCAAAAGAACAATATGAGATAATTTGCACTCCTCAAATTCTTAAGGAAACTCGTCTCACAAAATGGATAAAGGATCATCCAACCAAACAAATCATAGGTGATCTAGAATCTGGAGTAGTGACTTATTTAGCAAACAAGAATCAATGTCTATACACAAGATTTCTATCCATGATAAAACCCAAAGGAATCAAAGAGGCTCTATAAGATGCATATTGGGTAAAAGCAATGCAAGAAGAGATAGCTGAATTTGAACGCAACAACGTGTGGGACTTAGTGCCAACACCAGAAGGAGTATCAGTTGTTGGTTTAAGATGGGTGTATAGAGACAAGAGTGATGAAGATGGATTCATCATTAGGAACAAAGCTAGATTGGTTGTAAAAGGCTATTCGCAACAAAAAGGCAAAGACTATGATGAAACCTTTGCACCTGTTGCAAGAATAGAAGCCACTAGGATGAAGATCCAAAGTTCCCCAACTATTGCTATAAGCTTCAAAACACTGTTTTATGGATTGAAGCAAGCTCCAAGAGCATGGTATGGATCATTATCCAAGTTCTTGGAAGATTACAAATTTCAAAGAGGTGCTATAGATCCCACTCTATTTAGGAAAATCCACAACAACCATTTGATCATTGTTCAAATCTACATCGACGACATCATATTTGGTTCAACCAACAAGGACCTTAGTGATGAGTTTGCTGAGTTGATGAAAAGAAAATTCAAAATGAGTATGATGGGTGAGATCAACTTTTTATTAGGTCTACAAGTTCGTCAATATCCTAATAGAATCTTCATTGGGCAAGAGAAGTATATCAAAAACATGTTGAAGAGATACTCCATGGAAAACGCATCAAGTACAAAGACACCAAGCTTGAGTCATACCTTGATGGAAAATATATAGATCAGACCTTGATGGAAAATTTGTAGATTAGAAGTGCTAAAAAGGAATGATTGGCTCATTTATGTACCTTACAGCTAGTCGACCAGACATCATGTATGTGTACACGCTTTTAAGCCAGTCCAAAGGAATCACACCTCATGGCAGTCAAAAGAATTTTCAAATATCTGAAAGGAATTGTATCTCTGGGTCTATTATATCCTCCTAAAGGCAAATTCTATCTCCAAGCCTTTACTGAATCAAATTATGGAGCATGCAAGCTTGAGAGACAGAGCACTTCTAGTAGCTGTCAATTCTTAGGAGGCAGATTGGTTAGTTGGACTTCAAAGAAGCAAACATGTGTTTCAACCTTTACTATTTAAGTTGAATACGTTTTTGCCACCAGGTGTTGCTCTCAAGTGCTTTGGATGCAAACACAACTGATAGATTATGGATTCAAAATGCAACATATTCCCATATATTGTGACTCTAAGAGTGTAATTGCAATCTCTCACAATCCAGTCAACCAGTTAATGACCAAGCACAATGATATCAGGTATCACTTTCTAAAAGATAATATTCAGAAAAGTCATATTGAGCTTCATTTTGTTCCTACATATAAAGATACTACAAATGTGTTAATAAAAGCTCTGGATGCATCCAAGGTCTTACATTAGGTAGGACGACTTGGCATGCTTAATCCAGATTCTCTAGGCATTTGAATTCTATTATTACAAAAACTTTTTTTTTTAAGAAAACTCCAAAAATATTTTATTTTTGCTTTCTATCTTTTCAAAAGAAAATACCAAAAAGATTTTATTTTTCATTTTTTTACTTTACACAAGAGAAAAACACAAAAAGATTTTATTTTCTGTTTTTGTCCTTACTTTAAACAAAAAAAATTACCAAAAAGATTTTATTTTTACTTTTGTTAGGAAAATGCAAGTTGTTTTCACAACCATGCAAATGAAGATGGATAGTTGCTCCACACTTTAATGACTTTTCAAAATACCAAATTCTATGGTTCTTCAGTTTGCTTCAGTATACAACTAATATTGGTACTTCAGTGACCATTAACAATTTTCATTGTTATACTCTACTTAGAGTTATAAAATACATCAGGTACTAATGTTATGTGAGATAATTTGAGGCGAACTCTAAGGGTTAGTTAAGCCAATGTGTTATAGTATATTTGTGGCTTCCCAGTCCTAGTGAACTCATGATATAAAAATGCGAACTTGTGTAGTTTGAGGGACATAAAAAGTTTTTCTTTGTGAATATATATATACCTAATAAAAAGCTTCTTGGTTAACAAAAAGCGAGAGAAGTTCCAAGTTTATATGTTTAATTTCTATACTTTGAGTCTAGTTATACATTTAATAAGTTATAGTTCAGGAGTGGAGTCAATCTGTGACCTTTGGGACTCGACGAGTATTCCCCCCCCCCCCCCCAGGGATATATTTATATCTATACACCTAATTATAAAATTTTGGATGGATGGGAAGAAATATTGTTTAAAAGAGTTTCATAGAAAGTCATAGACTCCATTAGTAACCTAAGCGATTCCGAGCACTCCAATGAATTTCTTAGAAAGTCACGAACTAAAGTAAAAATAGAAATAAAGCTAGGAGTTATTTGCTTGTGTACTTTGTCAAAGTTAGAGTTATAAGAAAAAATTCAAAAAAAATCAAAAAAAAGGTGTGTAGTTATATTCTTAGGTCAATTATTATATATAGTATTTTTTTAAATTCATGTCACTTGGAATTTGGCGATACCTTTTACAACGAAAGGGGTAAGCAAAAGGGTATAGGTGGTAGGAATCCCAAAAATGAATGGTGTTCAAAATAAGTGGGCAACGTTTATAAGGATTGTTAGTATTTAGGGTTTGGGAAGTAACTAGGCCTTAGACACAAATATAGGCATTGCGGTGAGACATAATTGGTGAGTACAAATCGGGTTATTTTGTGTGATGTTAAGGAGTTTAAAATTAATAATCAACAAAGGAAATTATTTACAATGCGAAGTGAAGGATCATACACATAATTTAGTTGTTTGGTAAATCTGTAAGTGACATCAAGATAATCCACAATGTTTCTAAATCAGTCATCCTTCTAAGTTTTAATGTTTCCTTAAGATTATTTATTCCACCTGCACACACTTCACCACATTTTACTACTTCCTTCTTAGATTCTATATTCACATGCACACACATCACCATAAAAGATAGATTATTTAGTGTTTGCATTTTCATAATTTCAGTTTAAATCATGCCTTGGAATCTAGGTAAAGCAGATAAGTTAGATAGAGAATATCACTTACTTAATCATGGAACATCCTTAGCCAAGTGGAGCATCTTACGACAAGTGGACCATCCTATTTAATAAAATGATATGTGCTTGTCTTGGTTCATGGATTACTCTCGTATATAGTAAAGAATGAAAAGATCATAAGATTTAAAGAACATTTGTGAACCATCTTGCACCAACTGGAAGCATCTTGGTGCAACTTCATGCACTTGGACCAAGATAGAACAACTTCAGGTACATGGACCAAATTTGGAGCAATTGTATTCAACTTGGAGCATCTTAGAGTCTCTTGGATCAACTTCATTAACTTGGACTAACTAGAAGTACTTTGGAGCAACTTCACCAACTTTATCACTTGGACCGTCTTCATCAAACTTGGAGCAACTACATGATCTTGGACCATCTCCACTTCTTTGGATCAACTGACGAATGAATGAAGCATCTTCACTCATCTTAATCATCTTGAGGCATATTTGGCCATCTTCATCAACTTGATCACTTGGACCATCATGGACCATATTTACTACCTTGGATCAATTGGAAGTCCCTTAGACCATCTTGAAGCATATCCAGCCACTTGGAGCATGTTTAAGAACTTGGAGCATCTTTAGCTACTTGGAGCATCTTTAGCTACTTGGAGCATGTTCAAGAACTTAGAGCATGTTCAAGAACTTGGAGCATCTTCAGCCACTTGTTGCATCACGTCCATGTGGATCATCAAGTCCACATAGAGAATAATAAATGTGCCATGCACGTTTTGAATAGGCCATACAAGTTTTTAATGAGCCATGCACATCTCAAGTAGGCCATGCACGTCTCGAGTAGGTCACGAACAGTCCTTAGGTGCCATGCACGTCTCTAAGATAACATCCATGCATGTGCCACTTTTTCTTTCTTGGTTCTGAAATCATCATTCTCTTGCTCGTGACTCAACTTGACATTCTCTTATTTATATTGAGTGTCATCCAAGCCTTCTGGGTCCACAAGCTGGCCCATGCAAGCCCCATTATGACCCATTGAGAAACCCTAGGAACCATAACCTATAAATACCTTATTCTTGTTTCTCTTTTCTCTTTTTTTCCCTACTTGTGATCATTTCATTCCTTGGATCAACTTCTAGTTGTCATCACCTCTTGGTCCAACATCTCAACCCCATGGCTCAACATCGTCTATGCTTAAATTTTTGTTGGTCCAACTTCACCCACTTAATCAACATTATTGGGGCATCATATCCTTTCTTGGAGAATCTACTACACAAAATCCTACTTTAGCCCAACTTCTCCATTTCGTGAACAAGACCTTGGAGTAAGACATTGATATAACTCCAGTCCCTTCGCAAGCATCTTGGTCCAACCCTTGATTGGAACATCTACTTGGCACATCATCATCTTGTGTAAGTATCTCCGTCTTGTGCCAATCTCTTCATCTTGTGTTATCCTACCTTGTGCCATACTTCACTTGTTTTTGGAAGCAACCTTCTTGAACCAACATCATTTTTTTGTTTAACACTTTAGCACATCATCCCATATTAAAATAATAATAATAATAATAATAATAATAATAATAATAATAATAATAATAATAATAATAATAATAATAATAATAATAATAATAATAATAATTGCGCAACTTCGGTCTTGGTGTACCTTTGGCCTTATGAGAAACTTTGTGGTCCATCTTCTTACTTCTTGGGTGCAACAAGCATCTCGGATCAACATATGGCGTAACATCACCTTATCCTCGTGAAGTCATCTTGCACCATCAAAACTTGCAGCTTCGATCAGCAGCTTCTCCCCTTGCGCATCGTCACAAGCTTTAGCGCCACATAACTCCTTCGCAAATCCCATGACGCAACATCAGCTTGGCTCACCTCCTCTCTTACACAACTTTAGTAATCAGGTCCCCCTCGTAGAATCTACTTGGATCAACTGCGATTTGGCACATCTTCGTCCGCTTAGCGCAACACCTTCCATTTCCGTTGGTGCATCTTCTCTTCGCTTTCGTATTACCTACTTGCACCATACACCTTCTTGCGCCACACACTTATCTTGTGCCACATAACTCTACTTGAGCCATTCCCTTCTTAAGAGAACATTGAATTTTTTTGGCACATCTGATCAGGTCTCTCATTCCCTTGGCGCAACTTCTCACACACAACAACTCTTGGCCTCAAAACCCTCTTGCACCATCTCTTCCGACACCACCATCTCCTTCTCGCCCAACTCCTCCTGGTCGCAACCTCCTTCCTCGTGAGCAGCCTCCCTCTTCAACCTTCTCATTGGTGCTTCCCCCTCTCCCCTCCTTCTTGCACAATCAATTTTTTTTACATTTCTTTTTATTTTATTTTTCTTGCTTTTTTAAATAAGTGTTTTTAGATCAAACATCTAATTTTTAAACAAAAAATAATTTCTTTTGTTATTTTTCAAATTTTAGTATTTATCTGATTACAAAAGATATCTATGTTGACGAAACAATTTTTTGTCTAGATCATGCAAATTCGAACATTTTTTTATTATTCTAATTTTTTTTTACAATTGTCCTATTGATAGTTAAATTTTCTTTATGATAACCTTTCAAGTTCGAGGTAGATATTCTTTGGAATTATTTTTAATGTTTTTTTTTTGTATGTCTGCTTCAACAGGAAATTCCAGTGAAGCGGAGGGAGAAATGTTAAATCAATATTTTTCCGTTTTACACACTTTTTACAACTCCTTATTTTAGTAACCATCACATAGGGGGGAAACTGTTGGAAATATTTTTATGTGATTGTCACTTGAAATAAGTTGAGTGTTGATATACATTTTCTAACAAACATTGTAAGAATGTTTTAGGTTGGAAAGATCCTGAAGATTCAACATGTGTTTGAAGAATCAGATGTTGGAGCACTTGAAGTTGGCATGGAGCACTTGAAGTTGTCATGGAGCACATGATGTAGACATGGAGAACTAGAAGTGTACATGGATCACTTGCAGAACATGGAGCACTTGCAGCTTACATGTATTATTTGCTAAAAGCAAGATGGATGATCTTGGTCTCGGATGACACATCTAGATCATATGTGGAGCATCAAGATATTGGCGGATCATCTGGAATATTGATGGCTCATCAGAAACATTGTTGGCTCATCCACAACTCTATTGTTCAACAAGACGGTGATAGATCAACATGAATACTTGGTAACTCATCTCAAGTCAGTGGATCAACATGATCCCATTGATGGCTCAACAATGATGCACATGGCACATCATGTACAATGATGACACATCCAAATACTCAATGGCACATACAGTTTGTCCATGGTCCATCATGAACTCGTGGTTTTACATATTCAAGTTCAAGACACATTCCAACGTTCAAGAAACAACTTAGCTTAATCAATGACACTTTTGGAAGTTTATGACATCTTAGAAGACATTGGAGCAACATGATGTTCATGTTTCTCATCACACTTTCAATGTTGATCAATATGGATCAAGAAATATGAAGACTGAAAACTTGGATGGAACCCTAACGGAATACCAACAGAATTGGAATATTCCATCCATTCTCCGTTAACTAGGGAAAAGGTGTCAACTGATGACTAAGTCATGATGATGTGTCAACACCTGATTGGTCAAGCTATATCATGGGCTTTTCCAAATCCTATAAATAGGCCCCTTGGGATCCATTATAAAATTGCTCAATTCTGATGATTCCCTTATCTTTCTGCTTCATTCCTACTCATTCTGCTCAATTGATGTTTAGACTAGTTTTTAGAGAGCAATTTGAGTATTTTAGTGCGTTTACTATTCAAACACTTGTAATTGAATCTTTATGAGTATGAGACACATTTGAATCATTGATCTTAAGAATTAAAAAAACTTTTTTATCATTAACTCGGTTGATTCACAACTCTTTACTTTCCGCATTACTTGCCACTTGACGATTCTAAAACTTTGTTTTAGTATTTCCAACACTTGGACTCTGCAAGTCTAGATTTACTGGATTTTTCTCACCTTTTTTTAGTTGGTATCAGAGCTATTGAATTTCTCATCTTTTCACAAAAAAAGTTATATCGATGATTCTTAAAAACAAAATACTTAAATACTTACATTTGTCTTAGCAATGCATGTAAATATCATGGTTATATAAATTTATCTTGTAGCTACTAATATTGAAAATTCATGATTCTTGCAGAATGGATTGGTATATATATTATAAAATAAGAACTAAAGTGTTTTAGCTGCGTAGTACCATACTTATTTATACAACTTAAGAAATTCTTGAAGAATATATTGCTCTAGCTCTATAAGATCTTTACACAACTAAGAATTCTTAGATAATGTAATCAAATGCTCTATCGAAAAATTGTTGATGCTGCGATCTATTGTTTACAGACTGCATAAAAATCACCGACTTAATAGTCAATTAGATTACAGGAGTGCTACCAAGAATCTCAATGAAATTAGACACGAATATATAGAAAAAAGTTCATATAAGTCGGATATGTTGATCTTCTTTGGTTGTTATGTTCATTTATGCAGGCTCAATTTTCATTTGGACTTTTCGCAATTCCATTTCGAGTCCAAGGTTAAATTAGGAGTTGTCCAGCATCTGACGAACTAGAATTAAGCATCTGATGAACAAAAATTATGATTCATAAACTCGATTTTGAATGTCTAAGAAAAATTTTAGAATTTTTCAAGGATGAAACCGTAGATTAAGGTGAAACCATATGTGGGGCAGAGTGCCCAAAATTCTAGAAATCTGATAGAAATAAAACAAGAGGTTGAGAGATGTTGTACCTAACTTCGTTGGTTCTAGGAAGAGATGATGGAGGCGACGCTTAATGGTTGAAACAGTGACAAACAGTGATGGCATTTGGTGGTAAAATCCAGTCTCATTGTCACACCCCAAAACCGGAACGACGGAAACATTCTGGGGCGGAGGACGTCAGGTATAGTATCATATCAATGTATAATAGTAAACAAGCAACAACATCATCTATTGCATTAATAGTATAATTTAATACAAGTGTGTTATGTGTATAGCTTGTAATACACCAAAATATGAATCAAAATAAAAGACGAGTCTTGATTGAGCTCCGTCTTCTCAAAACCTGGTCCAGTGTACCTATCTATTGGTGGCCTGAGAATGCAAGTTATTTTGAAAGAGTAGATCAGCATTTAAGCTGGTGAGTTCATAAGTATTTTAGTGTCATTTTTTATATGAAAGTGTTTGTAATTGTTTGTTGTAAATGTTTGTAAGAGTTTGATGTAGTTGTTGTATCTCCTAGAAAATCCTATATTTTCTACTTTATTATGAAATGTAGTCTTTTACCAAGACCTGACTGTTCTGTATGTTTGTTCTTTTTGTAAAAGTGAAGGTTTTTCCCAAGTATGACTATCATTACCAAAATATAGTTTACATTACCGTTTATGTGAGAAGATCACAATGTGAATGTAATGGTAAAATAAATATGTACTGTAGTATTGTATATAAGTAACTACCAATGTACTAACTACCTTAAACCGGATTGTTTAATTAAGGTCAAATGTGATGAGGTTGTAACCATACTTGATTGACTAGTATCACACGATGAGCAAAGACGTCGAAATGGTATGACATTCGTCACTCGTAGACCTGCAGGACCCACTGTAGCTAGCAGCAAGGTATAGGATGGTAAATCCTGTATATATCTATACATAAATCCGTGCTCTCCCTCTAGGAGACTCTGGTTGAAAAATGTGACACAATAGTATATTGACATGCCCTGAAGTAGTGGCTCACATCAGTGTTATAGTATTATAGTGTTTGTATAGTATGTTCTAGTGTATTGTATGTTCTCTCTGTAGAGTGTAGCGTATGTTCCTCCTTATTTCTCATTATAGTATGTTCATTATGTTTCTCATTATAGTATGTTCTTTCTGTTTCTCAAAATAGTAAGTTTGTATTGACTCATGAATGAACTTTCTCTTGTATGTTTCATTGTACTAGAAATAGTGAGTAGTAATTCCTTCAACTATACCTATTATAGTTTATTAGTAATGTTGTCTGAATGACTGAGTATGTTTGTACACCTTTGTTACCTAAAGGTGCTGAACTTAAGTAAGAACTTTTATATATATACATATATACATAATATATAACTAAGATTCAAACGACACTCGGACAAACAACCGGATACCTTAAGTCCACAACCAAACAATGAACAGGAAATAAAGTGAGTTATCAGTCCTAAGCCCTTTCAACCTTACTTATATAACTATATCTATATAGACATGATTTTCACAATATATAAGTTTAGAAAGAGTTTAATAAAGAGTTTATCATATAAAAGAGTTTTAACCATTTGAATGGCTATCGATGACTTGATGTAAATTTATAAAATGTTTTGAAATAGTTGGCTTGATAAAACAGTTTGAAGTATCAGAAATCTACTTGTTTGATAGTTAAAAATCAAATGTGATTGATATAATAACTATAGTAGTTCTACTTGTATTCCCCCCCCCCCCATTAAAGCATTTAAAATCATTTAAAGGATAAGTTAAGGGGTATGAACTCACCTATAGTGAGTGATACAAATGTAAGATCGATATAGGATGCTAAGTGTCAAGTGAAGCCTCAAGCACAAACGGATCCTATTAAGCATATAATGATACATATATGGATATAATTAGTGTTTATACAACTAATTATGCAAGGAAACCACCTTAAGGACTAGGAAACACTTAGATTGAAGTGTTACAATCACATAAGATTGCATCAAAGGGGTTTATGGCTACACTAGGGTGTGTACGGCCAAGATGTGTATGACCAATGTGTTGTATGGCCATTAGGTGTACAGTCATGGAGTGTACGGCTATACACTCATGGAAGAGCATGGAAAGGAGGTGTTTTACGACCCTATCTAGCATCCATTATGTGTTCATGATCCTATGTTGGGACATAAGATGAGTTTGAGACCAAAACATGAACTAAACAAGGGTTTACGACCATACGAGTGGTGTACGACCGTACACCATTGAAGTTCTTGCATTATATGAGGATTTAAGGCTAGGAATCAAGTGTTTCTCAAGCTTAACTAGAATATGGAAGAGATACTCACATTTTTGAAGGTTCCTATGGAGTTCACGGCCCAAGAACAAGTAGGTGTTCTTGGTGTTCTTGGTGAAAGTGATGAAGACTTGAAGATCTAACCAAAATAGATAATTTCATGGATGAAATAATGGGTCTTCACTAGATAAAGCTATGTATCAACTAATCAATGGAAGGAATGCTTACATTTTTTAAGATCAAGGTGAAAATCTTGATGATAGTTGAGAGAGAATTGACTTTCTTGACTTGGAAGTGTGAAAAGTGAAGGAAAGAGAGGGAATGACTCATATATGGGCATATGTTCACAGCCAGTTTAAGTGAACGGTCGTACACTCATGTGTATGGCTATACACTCCTCTTGAAGGAGTGTTTGGCTCGAATGCAATATTAAGAACATAAGTTAACTCATCCCTAAACCCAAACCTTGAATGTACTAGGCTTAGAACACTCAAACAGATCCAAAACAATTTTAAAAGATAGCAGAAACAAGTCTGACTTTGATTGAATTGAATGACTGTACAAGATAGAAATTTCTGGTTGTCACACTTATGATCTTCTAGTTGCTTGATATTCTGAACGGAGTCCGAGTTTGATGTTGATGGAGTGGGAAAAAGACGATGATTGTTAGTGGTATTTTATTAATATATGATACGAAATAAGTCTATTAATAGGTTTATTAATTGATTAAATTTATCATAATTATTTAGAGTTAAATATCCTATTATACATTATGAAACCATTGGTCTGCAATTGCCAATACATTCACACAATATTTGATGGTTATACAAGATTCTAACTATATATATATATATATATATATATATATATATATATATATATATATATATATATATATATATATATATAGAACTAGTCTTTTTTTATTTAACTTTTAGAGTCTATTTTTATATAAAAAAACTAAAAATACAAGAATTTATAAATTTTTATCTTTTTTCCAAAGATATTAAGTTCGATAAAAAAAATTTACTTTTTTTCGTCAAATTCACACGGTGGATCCGAAAAAAATATAATTATTTTTTTAGCATTCACAATGTGAATATATAAATTTAGAAACTTCTAATATATTTTGATACAAAATAAACTCTAAAACTTAAAAAATATTTGATTCAATGGAAAACCATTAATAACAGTTCTCTATTGAATATATATAAAGCTAAGTTCAAGTATTCTAACTATATATTGTAAGATTATTGTATACTATGAGAATGATAAAGAAAATACGTTGTTTGATAATATAAATAGGTTCATTCTTACATAGCTATTGTCATTAACACGTATTATCACTAATCAAATCGTCTATAAGGTTATTATACACTTATTATTATTATTATTATTATTATTCTCATTTCTATCAGAATGTTGTCAGAATGTTTTATTGAGTCGTATTCTGTCAGAATGAAAATGTGTAAAAAACGATGTGCGAGAACAAAAATAAATAATAATTAGCAAGAATACATGAAAATGACGATATTTTTGTAAGGGTGAACGTATTCGCATTGCTAAACAATTTATTCTCTTAGTGATTCTTATAGCATACGATGTCCGCACAATAATTAGTTAGAAGAGAATAACCTAAGACTATATATATATATATATATATATATATATATATATATATATATATATATATATATATATATATATATATATATATATATATATATATGGGTTTAATTGAAAATGCGTAACCCTAAAAACACCCTCGAAACACTAGAAATATATAAAAAATACTTCGAGATATCTAATCTTTTTTTGACTTTAAAAACAATAGAATAGCATATATATATATATATATATATATATATATATATATATATATATATATATATATATATATATATATATATATATATATATATATATATATATATATATAAAAGTATAAATTCGTTGGAAAATAATTATAGAAAGAATTTTTATTTGTTTTAAAACAATATTTTTATTTTAAAAATATATTTTTTTTCAAATTTTTTCAACAAATTGTTATATATATATATATATATATATATATATATATATATATATATATATATATATATATATATGTGCGATTTGTCGTTTCTAAAGTTAAAAAAAACAAAATAAAAAATATATATTAGATATCTCGAAGTATTTTTTTCATGTACTTCTATTGATTTTCTAGGGTTTCTAGGATTTTTTTGGGGTTTTATGCATTTTCCGTGTATATATATATATATATATATATATATATATATATATATATATATATATATATATATATATATATATATATATATGTGTGTGTGTGTGTGTGTGTGTGTGTGTGTACCTTAAAAAACGTGTTAAAATTTTCATTTTTGTTTTAGATATTTTTATATATGTATTTAATAATACCTATAAATATGTTTAAATTGAGATGTATTGCATTTTGGTCCCTAAGTTCAAGAAAGTGTGCAAAGGATCCCTAACGGCATTTGTGTAATTTTGGCCTTGGAGTACACCATGCGTACGTGGTGTATACTGAGCATTCTAGGGCACACTCTAGTATCCTGGGCGTACTTGCCAAATAAAGAAAATCCTAATTTTTAGGGTGTCTATTTAAGCACTCTTATGGCCTCATTTCACCCACCTAAACTGCCTTCATCCCTGTCAAACATTGGTGTAACCCTAGATTCACCTTAAGGAGCCTTTTCATACTTAAAAGTGTGTTTTTGGTGCCTTAGAAGAAGAGGAAGGAAGCCAAGCTCATCTTGAAGTAGTAGAACACTTGGATCTGGGATGTCTACATCACTTGCAACCATTCTAAGGTAAAAAGCTTGCAACTTTATCCATTTAGCATATAGATCTAGGTTTGGTTGTCTTTATGGAGCTTTTTGGTCCCAAAATGCTAGATCTTGAATATGGCTTTTTTTGACCTCTAAGTTGTCCTTTCAGACCCTAGGAGGGTTTTTAAGTCATAAAAATGGGTTTTAAATGGTTTGTTTTGCTTCATGCATCATTTATAAGGTCTTAATTGAATAAGACCATGTGTTAAGCACTTATTGGATATGCTAGGTTATAAAGTTGGAGACTTTATGACACCTACGAATATTTTAGCCATGGATCTAAAGTTTGGACATAAGAGCTTAAGAAATTAAGCTCTTAATGTAATCTTTGGCTTGCGAGGGTACACCCCGCATACTTAGAGTACGCCCTGCATACAAGGTCAACCACCCCAATGGTGGTCAACAGCGAGGCTGCATGTACGTCCAGCGTATCTCCGGAGTACGCCCCGCTGTAACATCTGAATTTTCAGGTACATTATTGTTGTGCTTCAATTTTGAGGTTTAAGGATAGACTCGCTGAGTCGAAGGTCTGACTCGCCGAGTCGTGTCGAGTTATCCACATGGATTTAATGAGTGGACTCGACGTGTCAGAGGGCTGACTCGCCGAGTAGGTCTTGGGCAGAGAAAACCCTAAGTTCCGGGGTTGGGGCCTATTTAAGGGAACTTATAACCTAAGAGGCGCCTCACCAGCTGCCCATACCTCCTGTGAGAAACCCTAGATCGCCATTGGAGCAATGAGAGAGTTCTTATGATGAAATCAAGTATTTGGTGGGTCTTTTGGAAGGAGAAGAGTATGATTCAAGCAAGAAACGAGATGGGGGCTGTGGATCTAGCACTTCTTCACGTGGGGTTGCTATAGAAGGTATAAGCTTGCATCCTTTTCATCTATTTTGATTAGATCTCATGATTTTGGGAGTTTTAGGGTTTGACTCCCCTTCTTTTGCACATATGAGCTATTTGAGACATGATTTGAGGTGGGAAACCTTAGATCTGGACCTTGTGAGGTCCTTGAAGACTAGATACCCCAACTTTAGTTGTCCAAATGAGGGTTGATGAGCTAAATCCTTCATGAAGGGCATGTAATGGCGTTTTGAGCCAATAGCAGCATGCATGAACGTAAAGATCAAAGCTTTACGTGATTATTGAGCCTTGAGATGATAGATCTATAGTTCAGAGTGATAGATCTGGTTGAAATTGTCTGACTGAGAATGAGTCTGGATAGACTCGCTGAGTCAATGAGTCGACTCGACGAGTTGGTTAGGGTTTTCCCGACCGAGCTGAATTGCGTGCTACCTCGACGAGTTGTGGGGTCAACTCGACGAGTTGAGCTGAATCTTCACGAAACTTCGAAGAAAGTGGGTGGACTTGACGAGTCACAAGGGTGCACTCGCCGAGTCGGGTCAAATCTGGACTGTGGACTCGAGTTGACTTCGTTTGACTTTAGGGTTGGGTCAACCATGTCTAATGGAGACTATGGAGGAGTAAAATGGTCTTTTATCCACTTCAAGAGTTAAGCAGGGAGAGAGAGTGTTCCTTGGTGTATTTGGGTATGATTAAAGTATTATTTAGAGATGTGTTACCTATGTGTTAGGAGGAGGCTAGTTCGAGATGTCCGGGTATGAGATTTATACTGGCCAGCTTGAGAGGTGAGTCTTCTCACTATACTTTACCTAGAGTGGTACTTATGTGTGATCGGAGGGTCTTATGTGCTTACATTGAGTATTATGTTATCCTGCCTTATGTTTTATGTTGTGCATTATGTCTTTGCGATTTATGATCCGAGGAGCCTTACAGACCGGACCGAAGGGTCCAAAGAGTAGTGAGACCAGAGGGTTCTCACAGATACCGGACCAGAGGGTCTAAAGAGCCATGCGATTGGAGGGTCCCACTGAGACACATTAATCGGAGGGTCTTATTGATTACAGCCTCGAGTGCTTGTGGTGTTGTATGTGGTATTTTGGGGAACTCACTAAGCTTTGTGGTTACCTTGTTATGTGATATGTGTTTCAGGTTTCTCTTGGGATCACGGGACGGGACCGGCTTGATTGTACACACCGGAGAAAGAGTTATGATTTGAGGATCCTGGATTATTATATAAACAATTATGGATTTGTGTTTTATAAATAAAAGTGATTTTTGTAATATGTGAGAACTACGAGATTTTAAATGAAAATTTTACGTCAAAATTTACAGTGTTACAAGTTGGTATCAGAGCCTTGGTTTGAGGGATTCGGATACACCTTCGGTTATGTCTGGACTCAAACTGGGGATTTGAGAAAAATTTTCAAAAGATATGAGTTTTTTCTAAAAAAGAAAGAGTTTAAGAGAAATCGAGATGGAGCAGTGTGTACAATCAGCCAAAGCTCGAACGGTGATTTTCCAAAATACCCTTACTTACTTGTGAATACCCTTACTTAATTGTGTTATGCGTTATTATTGAGATATTAGAGATGCATGCTAGAAGATAGGTTAGGTATTTCATATATTAGGGTTAGAATTGCCTGATTTGTGATGCCTTAGCCTAGGGGTTGTTGCTATTTGTGATGTGCTTTGAGTATGTGCGGAGTAAGAGTATCCAGCAAGAATCTTTTAGAGAGAGCTTTGAGTAGAGGAGTAATCTAGGAGAGATACCTAGATGAGCATTTGTGGAGCCAACTGAGGAAGCAGTTAGATACCCGCATGGGGTAGAATTTCTCGAGTTCGGTGACATCTTTGAGTGTGTGTAGAGTAAGTGGAGTTGTAACCTAGAGTGGTTTTACGTGCTGGTGGAAATGATTCGATGCCCGAATACTGCTTGCTTCATGCTTTGTGGAACTCCTGATCATGGGAGTCAGCTACAAAGCGAATATAACGATATTCAGGAGGTAGACGACTGACATCATAAGGAGTTCTTTAGTAGCTGACGACAGAGAGGTGTGAGAACCTAGGAAGAGCCTGGTGAGTGACCTTTGTCAGATGAGTAGCTACTTGGGAAATTTGGGATGATCCATGTGGAAAGTATGGGTAGATGTGGCAGGTAATATGGGCCCGTACTACAGAAAGCAGAGGACCCATACTCGAAACAAGGAAATTTCCAGAGGTTCTAGGTTGCAAACTGAGAGGTAATCACGTGGTTCGGGTACCATGATTTGTGGCGGTTAATGCTTCTGGTTTTACCAATTATTCCGTTGTGATTAATTAGACTGAGATCAGATGTGATAGAGTGTGGGGCCAGAGGGCCATGTTGAATGAGTTTCAGTGGGACCTACCTTGAGAAGGAACTTGAGTTAGTTTCAAGAGATTTTACTGGTGAGGCACCAGTTGGAATCGTAAGACTCAGGGATGAGTAGGGATGAGGCTTTATGAGGGATTCCGGTCTAAGTTGAGCAATCGGCCGATAGTTGAGATGTCACTTTCTGTGACCAAGATTTGTGCTATTTCGGTTTCCTTTGACGGGCAGAAGAGATATTCAGCTTCCGGTTTCAGAGTTGGAGGTAAACCCTATGGGGTAGCATATGGTCGTGATCTTTTCACCAGAGTATTTTAGCAGCATGTCTACTGCAAAGTATGTCCCATTCCATGAGAGAGTTATTAGTGGAGACTGAGATATAAGAGAACAAGGAAGTACCTTCTTGGGAGAGGCATACTTTTTAGCAGCAGTTCCAGGAGATTTCGAGGAATATATCAGGGCAGTGGCCCTCGTTGCTAGAATTGTGCACCGGTTATGAGAGTGAGGCCTTGTGCGTCGATGATGATTCCCTTGTTGGGAGCCAGTTTGATGAGTCATTTGGACTTTTCGCAATTCCATTTCGAGTCCAAGGTTAAATTAGGAGTTGTCCAGCATCTGACGAACTAGAATTAAGCATCTGATGAACAAAAATTATGATTCATAAACTCGATTTTGAATGTCTAAGAAAAATTTTAGAATTTTTCAAGGATGAAACCGTAGATTAAGGTGAAACCATATGTGGGGCAGAGTGCCCAAAATTCTAGAAATCTGATAGAAATAAAACAAGAGGTTGAGAGATGTTGTACCTAACTTCGTTGGTTCTAGGAAGAGATGATGGAGGCGACGCTTAATGGTTGAAACAGTGACAAACAGTGATGGCATTTGGTGGTAAAATCCAGTCTCATTGTCACACCCCAAAACTGGAACGACGGAAACATTCTGGGGCGGAGGACGTCAGGTATAGTATCATATCAATGTATAATAGTAAACAAGCAACAACATCATCTATTGCATTAATAGTATAATTTAATACAAGTGTGTTATGTGTATAGCTTGTAATACACCAAAATATGAATCAAAATAAAAGACGAGTCTTGATTGAGCTCCGTCTTCTCAAAACCTGGTCCAGTGTACCTATCTATTGGTGGCCTGAGAATGCAAGTTATTTTGAAAGAGTAGATCAGCATTTAAGCTGGTGAGTTCATAAGTATTTTAGTGTCATTGTTTATATGAAAGTGTTTGTAATTGTTTGTTGTAAATGTTTGTAAGAGTTTGATGTAGTTGTTGTATCTCCTAGAAAATCCTATATTTTCTACTTTATTATGAAATGTAGTCTTTTACCAAGACCTGACTGTTCTGTATGTTTGTTCTTTTTGTAAAAGTGAAGGTTTTTCCCAAGTATGACTATCATTACCAAAATATAGTTTACATTACCGTTTATGTGAGAAGATCACAATGTGAATGTAATGGTAAAATAAATATGTACTGTAGTATTGTATATAAGTAACTACCAATGTACTAACTACCTTAAACCGGATTGTTTAATTAAGGTCAAATGTGATGAGGTTGTAACCATACTTGATTGACTAGTATAACACGATGAGCAAAGACGTCGAAATGGTATGACATTCGTCACTCGTAGACCTGCAGGACCCACTGTAGCTAGCAGCAAGGTATAGGATGGTAAATCCTGTATATATCTATACATAAATCCGTGCTCTCCCTCTAGGAGACTCTGGTTGAAAAATGTGACACAATAGTATATTGACATGCCCTGAAGTAGTGGCTCACATCAGTGTTATAGTATTATAGTGTTTGTATAGTATGTTCTAGTGTATTGTATGTTCTCTCTGTAGAGTGTAGCGTATGTTCCTCCTTATTTCTCATTATAGTATGTTCATTATGTTTCTCATTATAGTATGTTCTTTCTGTTTCTCAAAATAGTAAGTTTGTATTGACTCATGAATGAACTTTCTCTTGTATGTTTCATTGTACTAGAAATAGTGAGTAGTAATTCCTTCAACTATACCTATTATAGTTTATTAGTAATGTTGTCTGAATGACTGAGTATGTTTGTACACCTTTGTTACCTAAAGGTGCTGAACTTAAGTAAGAACTTTTATATATATACATATATACATAATATATAACTAAGATTCAAACGACACTCGGACAAACAACCGGATACCTTAAGTCCACAACCAAACAATGAACAGGAAATAAAGTGAGTTATCAGTCCTAAGCCCTTTCAACCTTACTTATATAACTATATCTATATAGACATGATTTTCACAATATATAAGTTTAGAAAGAGTTTAATAAAGAGTTTATCATATAAAAGAGTTTTAACCATTTGAATGGCTATCGATGACTTGATGTAAATTTATAAAATGTTTTGAAATAGTTGGCTTGATAAAACAGTTTGAAGTATCAGAAATCTACTTGTTTGATAGTTAAAAATCAAATGTGATTGATATAATAACTATAGTAGTTCTACTTGTATTCCCCCCCCCCCCCATTAAAGCATTTAAAATCATTTAAAGGATAAGTTAAGGGGTATGAACTCACCTATAGTGAGTGATACAAATGTAAGATCGATATAGGATGCTAAGTGTCAAGTGAAGCCTCAAGCACAAACGGATCCTATTAAGCATATAATGATACATATATGGATATAATTAGTGTTTATACAACTAATTATGCAAGGAAACCACCTTAAGGACTAGGAAACACTTAGATTGAAGTGTTACAATCACATAAGATTGCATCAAAGGGGTTTATGGCTACACTAGGGTGTGTACGGCCAAGATGTGTATGACCAATGTGTTGTATGGCCATTAGGTGTACAGTCATGGAGTGTACGGCTATACACTCATGGAAGAGCATGGAAAGGAGGTGTTTTACGACCCTATCTAGCATCCATTATGTGTTCATGATCCTATGTTGGGACATAAGATGAGTTTGAGACCAAAACATGAACTAAACAAGGGTTTACGACCATACGAGTGGTGTACGACCGTACACCATTGAAGTTCTTGCATTATATGAGGATTTAAGGCTAGGAATCAAGTGTTTCTCAAGCTTAACTAGAATATGGAAGAGATACTCACATTTTTGAAGGTTCCTATGGAGTTCACGGCCCAAGAACAAGTAGGTGTTCTTGGTGTTCTTGGTGAAAGTGATGAAGACTTGAAGATCTAACCAAAATAGATAATTTCATGGATGAAATAATGGGTCTTCACTAGATAAAGCTATGTATCAACTAATCAATGGAAGGAATGCTTACATTTTTTAAGATCAAGGTGAAAATCTTGATGATAGTTGAGAGAGAATTGACTTTCTTGACTTGGAAGTGTGAAAAGTGAAGGAAAGAGAGGGAATGACTCATATATGGGCATATGTTCACAGCCAGTTTAAGTGAACGGTCGTACACTCATGTGTATGGCTATACACTCCTCTTGAAGGAGTGTTTGGCTCGAATGCAATATTAAGAACATAAGTTAACTCATCCCTAAACCCAAACCTTGAATGTACTAGGCTTAGAACACTCAAACAGATCCAAAACAATTTTAAAAGATAGCAGAAACAAGTCTGACTTTGATTGAATTGAATGACTGTACAAGATAGAAATTTCTGGTTGTCACACTTATGATCTTCTAGTTGCTTGATATTCTGAACGGAGTCCGAGTTTGATGTTGATGGAGTGGGAAAAAGACGATGATTGTTAGTGGTATTTTATTAATATATGATACGAAATAAGTCTATTAATAGGTTTATTAATTGATTAAATTTATCATAATTATTTAGAGTTAAATATCCTATTATACATTATGAAACCATTGGTCTGCAATTGCCAATACATTCACACAATATTTGATGGTTATACAAGATTCTAACTATATATATATATATATATATATATATATATATATATATATATATATATATATATATATATATATATATATATAGAACTAGTCTTTTTTTATTTAACTTTTAGAGTCTATTTTTATATAAAAAAAACTAAAAATACAAGAATTTATAAATTTTTATCTTTTTTCCAAAGATATTAAGTTCGATAAAAAAAATTTACTTTTTTTCGTCAAATTCACACGGTGGATCCGAAAAAAATATAATTATTTTTTTAGCATTCACAATGTGAATATATAAATTTAGAAACTTCTAATATATTTTGATACAAAATAAACTCTAAAACTTAAAAAATATTTGATTCAATGGAAAACCATTAATAACAGTTCTCTATTGAATATATATAAAGCTAAGTTCAAGTATTCTAACTATATATTGTAAGATTATTGTATACTATGAGAATGATAAAGAAAATACGTTGTTTGATAATATAAATAGGTTCATTCTTACATAGCTATTGTCATTAACACGTATTATCACTAATCAAATCGTCTATAAGGTTATTATACACTTATTATTATTATTATTATTATTATTCTCATTTCTATCAGAATGTTGTCAGAATGTTTTATTGAGTCGTATTCTGTCAGAATGAAAATGTGTAAAAAACGATGTGCGAGAACAAAAATAAATAATAATTAGCAAGAATACATGAAAATGACGATATTTTTGTAAGGGTGAACGTATTCGCATTGCTAAACAATTTATTCTCTTAGTGATTCTTATAGCATACGATGTCCGCACAATAATTAGTTAGAAGAGAATAACCTAAGCCTATATATATATATATATATATATATATATATATATATATATATATATATATATATATATATATATATATATATATATATATATATATATATATATATATATATATATATGGGTTTAATTGAAAATGCGTAACCCTAAAAACACCCTCGAAACACTAGAAATATATAAAAAATACTTCGAGATATCTAATCTTTTTTTGACTTTAAAAACAATAGAATAGCATATATATATATATATATATATATATATATATATATATATATATATATATAAAAGTATAAATTCGTTGGAAAAAAATTATAGAAAGAATTTTTATTTGTTTTAAAACAATATTTTTATTTTAAAAATATATTTTTTTTCAAATTTTTTCAACAAATTGTTATATATATATATATATATATATATATATATATATATATATATATATATATATGTGTGCGATTTGTCGTTTCTAAAGTTAAAAAAAACAAAATAAAAAATATATATTAGATATCTCGAAGTATTTTTTTCATGTACTTCTATTGATTTTCTAGGGTTTCTAGGATTTTTTTGGTGTTTTATGCATTTTCCGTGTATATATATATATATATATATATATATATATATATATATATATATATATATATATATATATATATATATATATATATATATATATGTGTGTGTGTGTGTGTGTGTGTGTGTGTACCTTAAAAAACGTGTTAAAATTTTCATTTTTGTTTTAGATATTTTTATATATGTATTTAATAATACCTATAAATATGTTTAAATTGAGATGTATTGCATTTTGGTCCCTAAGTTCAAGAAAGTGTGCAAAGGATCCCTAACGGCATTTGTGTAATTTTGGCCTTGGAGTACACCATGCGTACGTGGTGTATACTGAGCATTCTAGGGCACACTCTAGTATCCTGGGCGTACTTGCCAAATAAAGAAAATCCTAATTTTTAGGGTGTCTATTTAAGCACTCTTATGGCCTCATTTCACCCACCTTAACTGCCTTCATCCCTGTCAAACATTGGTGTAACCCTAGATTCACCTTAAGGAGCCTTTTCATACTTAAAAGTGTGTTTTTGGTGCCTTAGAAGAAGAGGAAGGAAGCCAAGCTCATCTTGAAGTAGTAGAACACTTGGATCTGGGATGTCTACATCACTTGCAACCATTCTAAGGTAAAAAGCTTGCAACTTTATCCATTTAGCATATAGATCTAGGTTTGGTTGTCTTTATGGAGCTTTTTGGTCCCAAAATGCTAGATCTTGAATATGGCTTTTTTTGACCTCTAAGTTGTCCTTTCAGACCCTAGGAGGGTTTTTAAGTCATAAAAATGGGTTTTAAATGGTTTGTTTTGCTTCATGCATCATTTATAAGGTCTTAATTGAATAAGACCATGTGTTAAGCACTTATTGGATATGCTAGGTTATAAAGTTGGAGACTTTATGACACCTACGAATATTTTAGCCATGGATCTAAAGTTTGGACATAAGAGCTTAAGAAATTAAGCTCTTAATGTAATCTTTGGCTTGCGAGGGTACACCCCGCATACTTAGAGTACGCCCTGCATACAAGGTCAACCACCCCAATGGTGGTCAACAGCGAGGCTGCATGTACGTCCAGCGTATCTCCGGAGTACGCCCCGCTGTAACATCTGAATTTTCAGGTACATTATTGTTGTGCTTCAATTTTGAGGTTTAAGGATAGACTCGCTGAGTCGAAGGTCTGACTCGCCGAGTCGTGTCGAGTTATCCACATGGATTTAATGAGTGGACTCGACGTGTCAGAGGGCTGACTCGCCGAGTAGGTCTTGGGCAGAGAAAACCCTAAGTTCCGGGGTTGGGGCCTATTTAAGGGAACTTATAACCTAAGAGGCGCCTCACCAGCTGCCCATACCTCCTGTGAGAAACCCTAGATCGCCATTGGAGCAATGAGAGAGTTCTTATGATGAAATCAAGTATTTGGTGGGTCTTTTGGAAGGAGAAGAGTATGATTCAAGCAAGAAACGAGATGGGGGCTGTGGATCTAGCACTTCTTCACGTGGGGTTGCTATAGAAGGTATAAGCTTGCATCCTTTTCATCTATTTTGATTAGATCTCATGATTTTGGGAGTTTTAGGGTTTGACTCCCCTTCTTTTGCACATATGAGCTATTTGAGACATGATTTGAGGTGGGAAACCTTAGATCTGGACCTTGTGAGGTCCTTGAAGACTAGATACCCCAACTTTAGTTGTCCAAATGAGGGTTGATGAGCTAAATCCTTCATGAAGGGCATGTAATGGCGTTTTGAGCCAATAGCAGCATGCATGAACGTAAAGATCAAAGCTTTACGTGATTATTGAGCCTTGAGATGATAGATCTATAGTTCAGAGTGATAGATCTGGTTGAAATTGTCTGACTGAGAATGAGTCTGGATAGACTCGCTGAGTCAATGAGTCGACTCGACGAGTTGGTTAGGGTTTTCCCGACCGAGCTGAATTGCGTGCTACCTCGACGAGTTGTGGGGTCAACTCGACGAGTTGAGCTGAATCTTCACGAAACTTCGAAGAAAGTGGGTGGACTTGACGAGTCACAAGGGTGCACTCGCCGAGTCGGGTCAAATCTGGACTGTGGACTCGAGTTGACTTCGTTTGACTTTAGGGTTGGGTCAACCATGTCTAATGGAGACTATGGAGGGGTAAAATGGTCTTTTATCCACTTCAAGAGTTAAGCAGGGAGAGAGAGTGTTCCTTGGTGTATTTGGGTATGATTAAAGTATTATTTAGAGATGTGTTACCTATGTGTTAGGAGGAGGCTAGTTCGAGATGTCCGGGTATGAGATTTATACTGGCCAGCTTGAGAGGTGAGTCTTCTCACTATACTTTACCTAGAGTGGTACTTATGTGTGATCGGAGGGTCTTATGTGCTTACATTGAGTATTATGTTATCCTGCCTTATGTTTTATGTTGTGCATTATGTCTTTGCGATTTATGATCCGAGGAGCCTTACAGACCGGACCGAAGGGTCCAAAGAGTAGTGAGACCAGAGGGTTCTCACAGATACCGGACCAGAGGGTCTAAAGAGCCATGCGATTGGAGGGTCCCACTGAGACACATTAATCGGAGGGTCTTATTGATTACAGCCTCGAGTGCTTGTGGTGTTGTATGTGGTATTTTGGGGAACTCACTAAGCTTTGTGGTTACCTTGTTATGTGATATGTGTTTCAGGTTTCTCTTGGGATCACGGGACGGGACCGGCTTGATTGTACACACCGGAGAAAGAGTTATGATTTGAGGATCCTGGATTATTATATAAACAATTATGGATTTGTGTTTTATAAATAAAAGTGATTTTTGTAATATGTGAGAACTACGAGATTTTAAATGAAAATTTTACGTCAAAATTTACAGTGTTACAAGTTGGTATCAGAGCCTTGGTTTGAGGGATTCGGATACACCTTCGGTTATGTCTGGACTCAAACTGGGGATTTGAGAAAAATTTTCAAAAGATATGAGTTTTTTCTAAAAAAGAAAGAGTTTAAGAGAAATCGAGATGGAGCAGTGTGTACAATCAGCCAAAGCTCGAACGGTGATTTTCCAAAATACCCTTACTTACTTGTGAATACCCTTACTTAATTGTGTTATGCGTTATTATTGAGATATTAGAGATGCATGCTAGAAGATAGGTTAGGTATTTCATATATTAGGGTTAGAATTGCCTGATTTGTGATGCCTTAGCCTAGGGGTTGTTGCTATTTGTGATGTGCTTTGAGTATGTGCGGAGTAAGAGTATCCAGCAAGAATCTTTTAGAGAGAGCTTTGAGTAGAGGAGTAATCTAGGAGAGATACCTAGATGAGCATTTGTGGAGCCAACTGAGGAAGCAGTTAGATACCCGCATGGGGTAGAATTTCTCGAGTTCGGTGACATCTTTGAGTGTGTGTAGAGTAAGTGGAGTTGTAACCTAGAGTGGTTTTACGTGCTGGTGGAAATGATTCGATGCCCGAATACTGCTTGCTTCATGCTTTGTGGAACTCCTGATCATGGGAGTCAGCTACAAAGCGAATATAACGATATTCAGGAGGTAGACGACTGACATCATAAGGAGTTCTTTAGTAGCTGACGACAGAGAGGTGTGAGAACCTAGGAAGAGCCTGGTGAGTGACCTTTGTCAGATGAGTAGCTACTTGGGAAATTTGGGATGATCCATGTGGAAAGTATGGGTAGATGTGGCAGGTAATATGGGCCCGTACTACAGAAAGCAGAGGACCCATACTCGAAACAAGGAAATTTCCAGAGGTTCTAGGTTGCAAACTGAGAGGTAATCACGTGGTTCGGGTACCATGATTTGTGGCGGTTAATGCTTCTGGTTTTACCAATTATTCCGTTATGATTAATTAGACTGAGATCAGATGTGATAGAGTGTGGGGCCAGAGGGCCATGTTGAATGAGTTTCAGTGGGACCTACCTTGAGAAGGAACTTGAGTTAGTTTCAAGAGATTTTACTGGTGAGGCACCAGTTGGAATCGTAAGACTCAGGGATGAGTAGGGATGAGGCTTTATGAGGGATTCCGGTCTAAGTTGAGCAATCGGCCGATAGTTGAGATGTCACTTTCTGTGACCAAGATTTGTGCTATTTCGGTTTCCTTTGACGGGCAGAAGAGATATTCAGCTTCCGGTTTCAGAGTTGGAGGTAAACCCTATGGGGTAGCATATGGTCGTGATCTTTTCACCAGAGTATTTTAGCAGCATGTCTACTGCAAAGTATGTCCCATTCCATGAGAGAGTTATTAGTGGAGACTGAGATATAAGAGAACAAGGAAGTACCTTCTTGGGAGAGGCATACTTTTTAGCAGCAGTTCCAGGAGATTTCGAGGAATATATCAGGGCAGTGGCCCTCGTTGCTAGAATTGTGCACCGGTTATGAGAGTGAGGCCTTGTGCGTTGATGATGATTCCCTTGTTGGGAGCCAGTTTGATGAGTCAGAGACAAGGTGTGTAATAGTGCATTATTTCCAAACTGAGTGTCAGGGTTAATTCGGAACATTGAGGTATCTGGCGGTGTGTTAGCCTGAGATTTTGAGACGACCAAGTTAAGAGGATTCTGAGATTCTTATCTGAGCTATGTGATATCTGGAGATACTTAGTTTCCACCAGGAAGATCATGGAATGATTATGTGGTACGTTCCAAGAGTCAAGGGCAATCTACCGGGAGAAAACAGTCAGTGGAATAGACTGTTAGTATGCCAATTGGTGATGGTTCGAACCTTGAGTGGGGGAGGACTGGGTGTTCTAGTGAGAGGATCAGTGATCTGCTCAAGTGCATTTAGAGAACTGGTTATGGGGATCTGCGGTATGGATAAATGAGACCTAGGTTATCGGTAGATGAGGCGAGGTGCGAGACGGGAAGATTCATGAGTATGTGTTTAAGGAAGGATGTGTGTATCCGCGGCAGGTGGCCATTGGTCAGAGAATTTATTGTGGCTAGGGATTTTTGGGTTTGCAAATGTCAAATTTGAGGTGGTTGGGTCACTGAGTTCAGAGAGAAATAGCATAGGTTTGCGGCTATATGTATAGAATGTGATCTATACTCCAAGAGAGGCGGCAGTTAGTTTGTCAATCAACTTCGGAGTCGGTATGAGTAGTGATCAGTAGAGGATGGAGCTTCGGGTTTTCGTAGACGAGTTCTAAGTCATTGACGATGCCTCTGTGTTCAATTGGGAAAGGGAATACTCCAAGGTTACAAGAGGTGCAAGAGGAAGATTGGTTGCGAGATTCCGATGAAGCAATGCGGTATATGAGTATGATGTTATGAGTATGAGATCAGTGATAGAGACAAGGCATCGTGAAGTTTTGTGATGGCATTCTGAGATATCCGAGTGTGATGTCCTAGATTCGGATTATTTTGTGCTTTGAGTTAAGAGATGACAAGTGGTTTAGCAAGTATCTTTGGTTTCGGTGGGAGCCCTTCGGATAACTGACATCAAGCTAGATTAGTTAAGAATGGGAATTGCAGCAAGAAAAAGGGGTTTTGTTATGGTAGGTTACCGTCAGGAGTAGTGATGCTTATATCTGGATGGGTGTGTGAGCACCTCTCTATGTTGATCTGCAGATCATGAGTTGGTGAACTCAGTATGGTGATGCTTGATGATGAGGTTATGAGGTGATAAGAGAGCAAGCGAATTCGGGTGGGAGTGTTCGCTTGGGATTACTAGGAGGAACCGTGGAATGAGCCTATGGTGAGTCAATGAGCGAGAGAAGTGTTGTAAGACTACGGGGAGCCGTAGCATCCACGAGGCAGCAAAATAGAGTGGCGTGATACTACGGGGAGCCGTAGTATTCACTAGGTAGTGGGAGAAAACTGTGATACTGCGGGGAGCCGTGGTATTCACTATTCAGCGAGAGTGTGTCGTGATACTACGAGGAGTCATAGTATTCACTGGTTAGAAAGAGAGAGAGAGAGTGTGTGTGTGTGTGTGATACTGCGAGGAGCCGTAGCATTCACAAGTCAGAGAGTATCGCAAGACTACGGGGGAGGTCGTAGCACTCAGCAGTCGATAAGAGTAAATGTTGTTCCGCGGGGAACTGTAGTATTCACTAGCTAGAATATGAGGAAGAAGAGTTCCTAGGCTTAAGTAGCCTTATCTTTGAGTTTGTGGGAATTTGTTGGTCAGGCCATGGAGAGACTGGGGTTCCCTAATGATTGGTAGTCGTCATTGACCAAGAGAAGGCGTGGTTACCGTAATCGGAAGAAATTGGAGGGATGATATGTGAATAATCCACGAATTGTGCGTCATGAATGAGTACCAGATTCGAATGAGTAGTTCTAGTTCTGATGTTGAATCAGACTCTCGAGCTCAAGTCTAGATCCATTAGTGTAATTGAATAGGTGAGATGAGGTTTCGGATTCGTAAGTGGGTTTCATTTTGAGGAATATTAATCTCCATCTGATATCTTAAGTCGAAGTGGATCCGTTTCATTGATATGAGAAGTACTACGAGATGCAGAGAATCAGGGGATGATACATGATAGAGATCGATTCAGATGAGTTGTAGCATTCGCTTGGGGTAAAGCGCATTTCGTGACTTGTGTGTCGTGATGAGTCGAGAAAGCAATCATGAGAAGGAAGTCGGTGAGACGTTTCGGTTTGCAGTGAATAACCTTTGGAGGTTCATCTTTTAGGTCGGGAGTTGACCTGATGCTCGATGTTGGAAGGGAGATTTGAGAGGAAGCCATGTCTTTAGATGTCAAAGGAAACTTCCAAGCGAGCATGGCCTTTCTTGTGTTTGAGGTCAGAGTTCAAAGATCATTCCTTCAAAAGGGTATTAACAGTTGTTCAGGAAGTGGGTCCTTAGTGGGTTGTGACCTTTCTGTCCCTCTTGAGTTCGACCAGGACTGATTAGAGAATCAGAAGGGCGGTAAGTTTTGGGGTTGTTATTCGAGGAGTGAGTAACATGGCTATATATTGAAAGGGGCAGTTTGGTAGTCTGACAGACCACTAGAATTTCCAGATTCAGGAAGCCAAAAGAAGTATCGTAGCGGCAGTCGAGTCTGTCTTTTTCGGGGTTTAAGAGCTTGGGACCAGGTACCATTGAAGGATGATAGTTGTGTGGTATGAAGTCAAACTGGGAAGTACTTCCCGGACTTTTGGGTTTTGAGTTGTGTGATGCTAGAGCGATTTCGAGGGAGAAATCAAATTAAGTGGGGGAGATTTGTAACATCCAGATTTTAAGGTGCATTATTGTTGTGTTTCGATTTTGAGGTTTAAGGAGAGACTCGTCGAGTCGTGTCGATTTGTCCACATGGATTTAATGAGTGGACTCAACGAGTCAGAGGACTGACTTGCGAGTACGTCCCGTCCAGAGAAAACCCTAAGTTCCGGGGTTGGGGCCTATTTAAGGGAACTTATAACCTAAGAGGCACATCACCAATTGCCCATACCTCCTGTGAGAAATCCTAGATCACCATTGGAGCGATGAGAGAGTTCTTACGATGAAATCAAGTATTTGGTGGGTCTTTTGGAAGGAGAAGAGTATGATTCAAGCAAGAAACAAGATGGGGGCTGTGGATCTAGCACTTCTTCATGTGGGGTTGCTATAGAAGGTATAAGCTTGCATCTTTTTCATCTATTTTGATTAGATCTCATGATTTTGGGAGTTTTAGGGTTTTACTCCCCTTTTTTTGCACCTATGAGCTATTTGAGACATGATCTGAGGTGGGAAACCTCAGATCTGGACCTTGTGAGGTACTTGAAAACTAGATACCCCAGCTCTAGTTTTCCAAATGAGGGTTGATGAGCTAAATCCTTCATGAAGGGAATGTAATGGCGTTTTGGAGAAATAGCATCATGCATGAATGTAAATATCGAAGCTTTATGTGATTATTGAGCCTTGAGATGATAGATCTATAGTTTAGAGTGATAGATATGGTTGAAATCACCTGAATAAGAATGAGTCTGGATAGACTTGCCGAGTCAATGAGCCGACTCGACGAGTCGGTTAGTGTAACACCGTAAATTTCAAAACAATTTTCCGCATTTATAAAAACATAATTCCTTTAACATTCATAAAAACATCAATGTTTGAAACTCAATCCATGCCATAAAAAAATCACAAGATCTCATAACATAAAAATCCCGTGTGTGTGTACTGATCAAGCCGGCGCCTTCCCACGGTCATCACTAGTACTTGAAACAAATAACACCAAACATTGTAAGCACAAAGCTTAGTGAGTTCCCCAAAATACCACACATAACACATATTAGCCACTCGAGGCTATAACTCTGTGGGTCCGTGGACCCTACTCTGTGAACCCTCTGGTTCTATCTTTGTGAACCTTCCGGTTCCAACTCTATAAACATGCACAACATAAATCACATAGAAATAATGCAGTACAACACATAACATACATATAGCATACAAATACTCTGTCACATAACCTTGATTACCTACTCAAGGTAAAGTATAGTGAGAAGACTCACCTCGCGTATCTCGATAACTCGCAAATCCCGGAAATCACTCGCGCTCGATCCCCCTGAGCTATAATCCTCCTATAACACAATATATCTCTAATTAACACTTTCACAACTAAGGTTGACTAACCCTATCAAGTCAACACTGGTCAACTCTGGTCAATGGTCGACGGTCAACTTTGACCGGACTCGGCGAGTGCACTAGAGCGACTCGGCGAGTCTATACGTGTTCATTGACTCCCTTGGATCCTCTCTTGACATGCCGAGTACTTCGTTAACTCGACGAGTTTCACCTGACATGAATCGCGGGGCCACCACGACTCAACTCGCCAAGTCTCAAGAACAACTCGGCGAGTTCCGGCTTGACTCAGCCCCCTATTAACTCTCCCTCACTCACTGGGTCATCCCCCAACCCGGCAAGTCTACTCGCTGAACAATTTACGTGAAACCCCGATCCTACTCGCCGAGTCTCAAGAACAACTCGGCGAGTTCATGCCATGCACAACTCTATTGACCTTCTGAGGTCAGATCTGCTTCCCCAAACCATAGATCTCGCCATCCCAAGCATGAATGTCACGTAAAGTTCAAAACTTGATGCTTGTATAACCCCCACAAGGCATCAAAAGGAGATTTGGTCCCAAAAATGACAACCTAGGTCCAATAATTTCATAATAACCCAAAAAGCTCCAAGGGTTAAGGTCTCTAGACCTCTTTGAGTCCAGATCCAAGGCATAAACTCGAAGAGGGACCATTTGCTTCACATAATCACTCTCCAAAGGGGTTAGAAACCCTAACTCTAAAGATCAACTCTAAAACTGAAGGAGGTTCGAACTATTACCTCAAAATGAAGCCTCTGGACTCTGAATCTGCTGGAATTTCACCTCCTCCTTGCTCTTGCCAACTTCTTCTTGCTAAACAAGGAATACAAAGGCCCAAAAGTGACTTCCTCTCTCCCAAAACGATTTAGCTCTCTTAGGGTTCTCTCAAGGGACTGGTAGCCACAATAGGAGGCTATAAGTGCCCTTAAATAGGATCCAAACCCGGGGAATTAGGGTTTCATTAAACAGCATGGACTCGCCGAGTCCAGACGCGAACCCGTGCCCATAGCCGTGATCATACTCGGCGAGTTTGGGCTCCAACTCGCCGAGTCTCCTCACAAATCACCAAAATATAAGAATGAATAATACCTGGGAATCTGGGCTGTTACAATTCTCCCCCACTAGAACTAGACTTCGCCCTCGAAGTCTCGCTCTGAAAATAACTTCGGATGCTGCTCACGCATCTCACGCTCCGGCTCCCAAGTCATCTCGGACCCCTTCCGATGCTGCCACTGAACCAAAACCAAGGGTACCTCCTTGTTCCTCAGAACCTTGATTTTCCGATCTCTGATTGCCACTGGTCTCTCAGCATATCGCATCCACCTGAATATCCTCCAATGGAACCACTGCCGACTCATCGGCTATACACTTCCGCAATTGCGACACGTGGTAAGTGTCGTGAATCTGCCCTAACTCTGCTGGCAATTCCAGACGATAGGCTACCCTGCCTACCCTCGCGACCACCCGGAATGGACCAATATATCGGGGCCCCAACTTGCCCCTCTTCCTGAATCGAATCACTCCCTTCCAAGGAGAGACCTTCAGGAGCACAAGGTCGCCGACCTGAAACTCAAGCTCGGACCGGCGTCTGTCCGCATAACTCTTCTGACGTCTGAAGCACGATCTTTGTACTTCCCATCACACGCTGTCCGACCTCTCCCCAACAAATGGGGGTCCGACACCTCCTCCCATACAACAGCTCAAAGGGCGGCATACCAATGCTCGAATGATGGTTGTTGTTCCCAACTCCCCCCGAAATCCAACGCACATGCCCGGAGCATGTCCTCAAGCGTTTGAATCATCCGCTCACTCTGTCCGTCTGTCAGGGAGTGATATGCGGTACTAAAATGCAGCCTAGTACCCAACTCCTCATGAAACTTTTTCCAGAATCTAGAAGTGAAACGTACATCCCGGTCTGAGACAATCGAGATCGGCACCCCATGCCGAGATACCACTTCCCTCACGTACATCTCTGCTAACTTCTCTGCGGAGGAGCTCTCACTAATAGCAAGGAAGTGGGCACTCTTCGTCAACCTGTCCACAATCACCCAAATTACATCGACTCCCCTAGAAGTCCTTGGCAATTTGGTGATAAAATCCATGGTGATCTGTTCCCACTTCCATTCGGGAACCTCCAACGGCTGCAAATTACCATGCAGTCTCTGGTGCTCGGCCTTAACCCTACGGCAGGTTAAGCACCTCTCAACAAAGCACGCAACATCCCTCTTCATACAGGGCTACCAATACTCTATCCTCAGGTCCAAATACATCTTAGTGGCCCCAGGATGGATCGAGAATTTCCACCGATGAGCCTCCTCCATCAAAATGGTACGCGCCCCTCCCACAAACGGTACCCATATATGCCCCTGAAAAGCCATAAGCCCCCGACCATCGGTAACGAACTCTGATACCAACCCAACAACTCGCTCTCTCTTCTGGTTCTTCGATCTCACGACGTCAGTCTGTGCTCCACGAATGGTGTCCAACACCGGAGCCATCACGGTCAATCGCAAACATACACCTCGCAATGGGGCGCTCTCCGCCCTGCGACTTAGGGCGTCGGCTACCACATTAACCTTGCCCGGATGGTACAAAATCTCACAATCATAATCCTTGACCACATCCAACCACCTCCTCTGCCGCATATTTAGGTTGGGCTGATCCATCAAATACTTCAGGCTCTTATGGTCCATGTATATCGTACACCGAACCCCATATAGATAGTGACTCCAAATCTTGAGGGCGAACACCACTGCCCCAACTCTAGATCATGGGTGGGATACCTCGTCTCATGACGTTTCAGCTGCCTCGATGCATATGCTATCACATGCCCTCTCTGCATCAACACCGCTCCCAACCCCAGGATTGATTCATCACAGTATACCACAAAGTCCTCCATCCCCTCCGGGAGGGCTAACACCGGGGCTTCGCATAACCTTTGGCGAAGCATCTTGTGACATCCCCATTTTCACGGCCAGAAAAGACCGATTTGTTTATGCTTTGTTTTATAAATCAGAGTGATCGTTTAAAGAAAACGGTTGCGGAATTTGTTCCCAAAATATGATAACCATTTATCAAAACGTTTCTCAAAGAGAATGTATTTTTATTAAATAATAAAACCTCGGGATGTCATGTTCCGATACAGACCAAAAGCATAAACAATAATAAATAGACCTTACAACAGTTACTCATAACTACTGGCCTATAATCCAAAATCTCTCGTCAAGTCCACCAACTTATACTCTTGTGCCATTACCTGTAATGCAAAGAAAACTGAGTGGGTCAGGCTTGGGAGCCTGGTGAGCATATAGGGTTTTCAACCCACAATAATACAATTATTATATTCAACCATCAAACAATCAACTCAAATTATTCATCCCTATTATGTTTCTTAGGATTTTACCCTAGGAATTCAACTACTCGTCATTCCTTCATTCCTAAGGATTGACCTAAGGGATTTACACAAACTTCCATTGCTACATAAGGCGCATCTGCCAACATTATCCTTTAAGCGCCTCTGCCAGGATTACGTCATACACTATGAGGCGCGATTGCCAGGTTTATGACATTCTCTTTTAGGCGCATCCGCCGACATTATCTTATAAGCGCATCTGCCAAGATTACCCTATAAGCGCATCCGCTATTATTATGACAATCTTTATTTGGCGCATCTGCCAACAATATCCTATAAGCGCATCTGCTAGGATCACTCTATAAGCACATCTGCTTTTATTATGACAATCTCTATTTGGCGCATCTGCCGACATTATCCTATAAACGCATCTGCTAGGATTACGACGTTCACTACTTGGTGCATCTACCGATATTATTCTACAGCACATCTGCTAGTCTTATGACATTCTTTAATTGGTGCATCTACCAATATCATTCTTAATCATCTTTCATACCTCATCATTTCATCACATACCAACTATCTCATCTACCCATGTTCTACCCAACATATTTGTAGATCTAGAATACACATACAGTTTATCTCATTTTAAAACTATATAAAACATTTATGCCATACTCATCTCACATAAACAACAATATATAAACACATAGCACGTATTTTATACCAAATACTTCATATTTATGTGTTAGAAGAAAGTAACCATACACTCTGCCAAACGTACACTTAATACATTCAAACAATACTTGTATTATACCCGTGTTTATGAAAGGGACTATACATCCATCCATATAAACAACTTTATATTATCCACGTAGCACGTATTTCAACGAAAATACTTAATAATTATGCGTTAGAAGAAAAATAACTACACCCTCACACTTATAAACAACAATACTCTTAATACACTCAAACCAAACTCGTATTATTATTGTGTTTATGAAAGGTAGTATACACTCACTTGATCAGAAGATGATCGGACAGCACTACGACTTGCAGATGTAGTAATCCTCAGCAGATCTGGAAGATCTCTTCAAAAATCGAACTTCTCGCGGGCAGAGCTTCGGCTCGGGAACCGCACTTCTCGGGATCTTCGGGATCTCGGGACTTGCTTCGGGGCTTGAGAACAATACCGGGGCTTCGGGGTATTTCTGGCACGCAAACCGATGCAAAATGGGAGAAAGAAGAGGAGAAATTGGCAAAACTATCGGCTGCCTTCGGATTCCTTTTATAGAGGCTGAGCCTCGCACGTACGCGGGGCGTACGCCAGTACGCGGGGCGTACTGGTCCGAAAAACGTCACTGCGTGCGTCATCCGAAGCCACTTGCTGCGAATGTCGACACTTCGGAGTACGCGGGGCGTACTCGAGTACGCGGCGCGTACCTCGGATCAGACCGGTGACTCCTTCGGATAATGCTTCCGAATTAAAGATTAAAAATAAATACAAATTATTTAATAATCTTCGGAAATTCATATCTTCTTCATACGAACTCCGTTTTCGACGTTCTTTATATCCACGCGAAGGTGAGACTACGATCTACAACTTTCGTTTAGACTCCGTCGGCTAATTTTGACTTTATTTTTTATTAATTATTTTTAATAGGCCGCGACATAAACTTTCGTTATAAATTCATAACTTCTTCGTTTGACGTCCGTTCTCGCCTAACTTTTTATCGCTTCGATACCAACAATGAGACCTTCGATTCTCATTTAGATTGCTTCGGCTAAATACCGCTCTAACGTAAATTCACTTTTTACGTTGTATTGCGTCGTGCCGGTTCTGTCGCGAAATTTCGACGGGCCATAACTTCTTCGTTATAACTCGGATTTTGGCGTTCTTTATATGCACGGAAACCTTGTGACATATACTACAACTTGGTTAAGACTAATCCTTCTAGATAATCTTCTATCAAAAAGTCATTTTTGACGCTTATTGTTTCTAAATTGACTAGCCCTGATCTACGGGCGTTACAATTATCTCCCCCTTAGGATGATTACGTCCCGGAATCATCAACGAAATAGGATTCGCATACTGACTCCATAAGTTATCTTTCCATTCTAAGTAATAACCTTGATGCTCAATCCTGCATCTGCTCTTCGTACTATCTTGGACTTTCAATGATAACCTTCGAGTTACAAAATAAGTCCTTATTGCGAACTCTTTCTTCTTCTTAGGATAAATATATTCCTTTATCCAATGTAACAAACCGATGGGTCGTGCTCTATCGACCTCTCATCGCACGATGCGACGTTTAGACTCGGTCTTTAATAAAGTTAAATTCCAGAATGGAATATACCTTCCTTCATATTCTAATGTGATATAATCACATTTCAGCATGTAGCATTTCTGCCTACAAACTTCTTTTAACAACGAGAGCGACACTATCAATCGCATTAACTTCAACCTTCTGACTTAAGTCAGATGTTACATCTAACTCGGTCCTCTAGACCACGTACATACTCCTCGCCGTCGAACTCAAATTAAACATGACCACTAGGGTCGGAACAAGAACCATCTTACTAGTCATCACCGAAACAATGGTAATGACATACCAGAATAAAATGGAATCAATCACTAGTTTCTTGGTAACCTTGCGACTTTCCCTGATCCAAGTGCGAGTCCTGTGCTTCCGGTAGTATATGCATCTACTACCTTTCACACCTACTCATACTCGTCCCAAGTATTGCCTCGTAGTCGACCAAGTCACCATGCAAGAAAATCAGACAATCATTCAACACATCAGTTAACAAAACTAGGGTTTACATTAACTCCTTGAAACGGTTACACAAAAGTTCAAGTTCACCCTATACTATGCCTCTAAGATCCTTATTCCTGATTCCTTGCATTGCCATCTGCTTCATCAAGGATCATTTGAAATGCTCTTGCCTTTAGCTTTGGCGGCGCCTCTAGCCTTGCCGTTTGATTTTTTCCTTGGGCAGTCTTGCTTGAAGTGCCCCTCTTCGTTACATTCGTAACACACCTTTTTGTTGAAAATACATTCATCGGCGTAATGCCCATGCTTTCCACACTTGAAACATGTCACTTCCACGCCACATTTTCCTGAGTGCTTCTTCTTGCACTTATCGCACCACCGTGCCTCATCCCTTCCTCCTCCTCCAGACTTCGAGGATTTTCTTTTCTCATTAGAACCTGAAGTTCCTTCTAACTTTCTCTTCTCACCAACTTCAACCTTACTGTCAGTCCTCCCCTTGATCATATTCTCAACAGACTTGGCAGCCCAAATAGCTGCCTCTAGAGTAGGTGCCTGACACACTGGCACCGCATACTCCCAAGGGAGTCCCTTGGCATACCGATCGACTTTTGTCAGTTCGTCTGGAACGATGCGTAAAGCAAACTCCATCTTGTCTGTGAAAGCATTAGTGTATTCATCCACTGACATGCTGCCTTTCTTCAATATCAGAAACTTATTCTCCAACTCCAATAGATTTTGAGCAGAGCAGAACTTGCGCTTGAATTGCACCAAGAACTCTGCCCAGGACAGTTGCAGTGGCTCATTAGGACTTAGGATCTTCCCCAAAGTGTTCCACCAACGAACAGCCCCACCCCTGAACTGACGTACTGCATAGGTAGTCTGCAACTTGCCTCTGCAGCCACAAGTCATGAAGGCTAGCTCCATTTCCGATATCCAATCCATAACTCCGATCGGATCTTCCTTTCCAGTGAAGGTCGATGGTTTGCAAGTCAGAAAATCCTTATACTTGCATCCCATTCCATCGTTCCTTCCATTCTGGTTGTTTTGCCTAACTATCGGTGGGTTGGCTTGACCAACAGACCCACTGAAGTTTCCACCTTCCGAGTGCCCTTCATTTAATTCAGGCTCTTCCACTCAAATTGACAGTTCTTCACGATTCTGCTGAAGCAACCGTCTAGCTTCATCCATCTGACGATCCAACATCGTCTGAATCATCATTTGCACACCAGCCATGGTTATTGGCTCAGGTGCTGCTGCTACGACAGGTATTTGCTCAATCACTGGTGGTTGATTCCTGTTTTCATCAGCATTTCCAACTCCACTTCTTGTTCTCACCATTTTTGATCTACACACCAAATAAGGTGAAATTATATCCTCAATCACGATAGATATTCACATCGCCCTTATCACTCCGAAACGTTTACATGCTAGTTCTAATATCGTAGACGTACGCTTAGAATCCTAAACACATAAGGTTTCCAGATCCGGTCGGCAACAGACCATAGATCCGAACAAATAATAGCATCAATTTAGCTATCACACAAAACATTTAGCACATAAAAGCATTTTAGGCATCATTCCTAAAATGAACTAGTGCTTGTGTCAATTTAGGTGTACTACCTAACATATTTTAGACACACTCCTCACAATCATTACTTAGCATTCTAAGTTTAAGTCTAGAAATTTCCTACAAATTCCTAGTTCGCTTAAACTAATGCTCTGATACCAACTGTGACATCCCCATTTTCACGGCCAGAAAAGACCGATTTGTTTATGCTTTGTTTTATAAATCAGAGTGATCGTTTAAAGAAAACGGTTGCGGAATTTGTTCCCAAAATATGATAACCATTTATCAAAACGTTTCTCAAAGAGAATGTATTTTTATTAAATAATAAAACCTCGGGATGTCATGTTCCGATACAGACCAAAAGCATAAACAATAATAAATAGACCTTACAACAGTTACTCATAACTACTGGCCTATAATCCAAAATCTCTCGTCAAGTCCACCAACTTATACTCTTGTGCCATTACCTGTAATGCAAAGAAAACTGAGTGGGTCAGGCTTGGGAGCCTGGTGAGCATATAGGGTTTTCAACCCACAATAATACAATTATTATATTCAACCATCAAACAATCAACTCAAATTATTCATCCCTATTATGTTTCTTAGGATTTTACCCTAGGAATTCAACTACTCGTCATTCCTTCATTCCTAAGGATTGACCTAAGGGATTTACACAAACTTCCATTGCTACATAAGGCGCATCTGCCAACATTATCCTTTAAGCGCCTCTGCCAGGATTACGTCATACACTATGAGGCGCGATTGCCAGGTTTATGACATTCTCTTTTAGGCGCATCCGCCGACATTATCTTATAAGCGCATCTGCCAAGATTACCCTATAAGCGCATCCGCTATTATTATGACAATCTTTATTTGGCGCATCTGCCAACAATATCCTATAAGCGCATCTGCTAGGATCACTCTATAAGCACATCTGCTTTTATTATGACAATCTCTATTTGGCGCATCTGCCGACATTATCCTATAAACGCATCTGCTAGGATTACGACGTTCACTACTTGGTGCATCTACCGATATTATTCTACAGCACATCTGCTAGTCTTATGACATTCTTTAATTGGTGCATCTACCAATATCATTCTTAATCATCTTTCATACCTCATCATTTCATCACATACCAACTATCTCATCTACCCATGTTCTACCCAACATATTTGTAGATCTAGAATACACATACAGTTTATCTCATTTTAAAACTATATAAAACATTTATGCCATACTCATCTCACATAAACAACAATATATAAACACATAGCACGTATTTTATACCAAATACTTCATATTTATGTGTTAGAAGAAAGTAACCATACACTCTGCCAAACGTACACTTAATACATTCAAACAATACTTGTATTATACCCGTGTTTATGAAAGGGACTATACATCCATCCATATAAACAACTTTATATTATCCACGTAGCACGTATTTCAACGAAAATACTTAATAATTATGCGTTAGAAGAAAAATAACTACACCCTCACACTTATAAACAACAATACTCTTAATACACTCAAACCAAACTCGTATTATTATTGTGTTTATGAAAGGTAGTATACACTCACTTGATCAGAAGATGATCGGACAGCACTACGACTTGCAGATGTAGTAATCCTCAGCAGATCTGGAAGATCTCTTCAAAAATCGAACTTCTCGCGGGCAGAGCTTCGGCTCGGGAACCGCACTTCTCGGGATCTTCGGGATCTCGGGACTTGCTTCGGGGCTTGAGAACAATACCGGGGCTTCGGGGTATTTCTGGCACGCAAACCGATGCAAAATGGGAGAAAGAAGAGGAGAAATTGGCAAAACTATCGGCTGCCTTCGGATTCCTTTTAAAGAGGCTGAGCCTCGCACGTACGCGGGGCGTACGCCAGTACGCGGGGCGTACTGGTCCGAAAAACGTCACTGCGTGCGTCATCCGAAGCCACTTGCTGCGAATGTCGACACTTCGGAGTACGCGGGGCGTACTCGAGTACGCGGCGCGTACCTCGGATCAGACCGGTGACTCCTTCGGATAATGCTTCCGAATTAAAGATTAAAAATAAATACAAATTATTTAATAATCTTCGGAAATTCATATCTTCTTCATACGAACTCCGTTTTCGACGTTCTTTATATCCACGCGAAGGTGAGACTACGATCTACAACTTTCGTTTAGACTCCGTCGGCTAATTTTGACTTTATTTTTTATTAATTATTTTTAATAGGCCGCGACATAAACTTTCGTTATAAATTCATAACTTCTTCGTTTGACGTCCGTTCTCGCCTAACTTTTTATCGCTTCGATACCAACAATGAGACCTTCGATTCTCATTTAGATTGCTTCGGCTAAATACCGCTCTAACGTAAATTCACTTTTTACGTTGTATTGCGTCGTGCCGGTTCTGTCGCGAAATTTCGACGGGCCATAACTTCTTCGTTATAACTCGGATTTTGGCGTTCTTTATATGCACGGAAACCTTGTGACATATACTACAACTTGGTTAAGACTAATCCTTCTAGACAATCTTCTATCAAAAAGTCATTTTTGACGCTTATTGTTTCTAAATTGACTAGCCCTAGGGTCTCGTATGGTCACCAGTTGTCGCTCGCAGTCGATAACTGCACCGAATCTGCCCAACCAGTCCATGCCCACAATGACACAGACATCACCCATCGCAATAGGAACTAAATCAATCGGGAACTCAACACCGGAAATCTCGAACACGCACCCCCGGAGAACCTCCGTGGCATATATCACCCTCTCGTCAGCTATGGAAACTCTTAGAGGCCGACTCAACGCCTCACGACTAACACTGATATGCTGACTAAAAGCCAAAGATACAAAAGACCAACTCGCACCCGAGTCAAATAACACCAAGGCAGGTACAAAATTCACAAGAAAAGTACCTACGCATAACATAATATAAGCATAATATCTCAACTTCAAAATAAATACACGAAAGAATACATACCAGCCACGACATCGGGCGCGGCGAGGACCTCCTCCGCGGTCAACTGAAAGGCTCTCCCTCGTGCCCTCGACGCCTCGGACTTCACTGGCCGATTCTCGGTAGCTCTGATGGCGGCAGGGGAAGATCCCTGAGGAGCTCCCTGAACTGATCCCCATAACTGCGGACACTCCGCCTTCCGGTGTCCGGTCTGGTTGCAGTGAAAACACACTTCAAACCCCTTGGGGCAGTCCTTGGCCATATGCCTCTCCTTGCCACATTTGTAGCAAGACCCAGCTCTACATACTCCATCATGACCCTTGCCGCACTTTCCACAAGTGCGGCCCTTCTGGCTCCCCGATTTGGGATCAATGGGCTTGGCCCGCTTGGCTGTCGGCTGGGACTGTGCCGGTCGTTGATCCCTCCCTTGAGACTCCGCCTCCTCCCTGGCCTGAGTCTCTAGCTCAATCTCCCTCTTCTGGGCATTTGCCTGAAGCTCGGCAAATGTCTGGTACGAGGAGTTTGCCACGAACTCCCGAATGTCTCGCCTCAAAATACTCAAATATCGGCTCAGGGAAGAACATCGCCCTTTCGTGGAACATCCTGGTAATCACCGTAACAGACTCAGTACCCTGCTTGAGGGTCAGAAACTCCTGGGCTAAACGCTCCTTCTCCACCTGGGGAATGTACTCATCTCGGAACATGGCAGTGAACCTCTCCCAGGTCACTGCCGCAAGCTCAGCAGGCGTAAAGTGCGCCGTCATAAACTTCCACCAGTCCTTCTCTCCCAAGCGAAGCTGGTTCAACGCGAACCGAACTCTCAAATGCTCAGGAGATGAGCAAGTGAAGAAACACCCCTCTATGTCAGAAATCCATCTCATCGCCGCCACCGGGTCCTGGGTCCCATCAAACTCCGGCGGTTTTGTGTTGCTGAACTCTCCGAACAGCAACGCATCACCACCCTGCGGCCTCGCGGCAGCAATAGCTGCGGTGGCTGCTGCAACAGCAGCCTCAGAAATAGAAGCATAATGCTCGTCGAAAGTATCAATCAACGTGGTCTTAATAGACCCGAACATCTCTGGTATCTCTGCCCTGATGGCCGCATCCACCTCCTCATGGATGATCCGACGGATCTCCTAATCACTGGCCCCACTGCTCTCAGGCATAAGACGTGTCCTCACCATGATCTACCTCTGAAATACAACCTACGATAAATTAGAATCCATTCGAGCATACTCACACTTGACAACCCATTCCTCCTTGATCCTTGGTATTCCAAAGATTCTTGCTTAGGTTGTACACCGCCCCGGTGCTTTCAGTAGTACGAGCCCAATACTACTGTCTGCACCGTATCAGAATACACCCTAAGTCCTCCTCTTCGGATCCCAAGTTCCAAGTACTCTATTATGCATAATCCACTCTCTAATAGATCTCTCATAAGCCCCTCGCTGCTACCTACTCACTCTCAAGCATCTCATAGCAGCTCACCTCTCCCTAGGCTAAGGCATCACAAATCAGGCCACTCTAGTCCTAATTAGAGTACCTAGCCTACTCTAGCATGAGAATACATGATATCAATATCAATATCACATAACATGAGGGTATTTTGGGAAATCACCGTTCGGGCGCGGACTGATCGTACACACAACTCTGCTCTGCGTTTTTCCAAAACTCTTTTACTCTTTTTGAAAATACTTCTCAAATCCTCAGTTTGAGTTCAAATACGTCCGAAGGTGTACTCGAAGCCCTCAAACCAAGGCTCTGATACCAACTTGTGACACTATAAATTTCAAAACAATTTTTTGCATTTATAAAAACATAATTCATTTAATATTCATAAAAACATCAATGTTTGAAACTCAATCCATGCCATAAAAAAAATCCCAAGATCTCATAACATAAAAATCCCGTGTGTGTGTACTGATCAAGCCGACGCCTTCCCACGGTCATCACTAGTACCTGAAACAAATAACACCAAACACTGTAAGCACAAAGCTTAGTGAGTTCCCCAAAATACCACACATAACACATATTAGCCACTCGAGGCTATAACTCTGTGGGTCCGTTGACCCTACTCTGTGAACCCTCTGGTTCTATCTCTGTGAACCTTCCGGTTCCAACTCTATAAACATGCACAACATAAATCACATAGAAATAATGCAGTACAACACATAACATACATATAGCATACAAATACTCTGTCACATAACTCTGATTACCTACTCAAGGTAAAGTATAGTGAGAAGACTTACATCGCGTATCTCGATAACTCGTAAATCCCGGAAATCACTCGTGCTCGATCCCCCTGAGCTATAATCCTCCTATAACACAATATATCTCTAATTAACACTTTCAAAACTAAGGTTGACTAACCCTATCAAGTCAACTCTGGTCAATGGTCGACGGTAAACTTTGACCGGACTCGGCGAGTGCACTAGAGCGACTCAGTGAGTCTATACGTGTTCACTGACTCCCTCGGATCCTCTGTGGACACGTCGAGTACTTCCTTAACTCGACTAGTTTCACCTGGCATGAAATGCGGGGCCACCACGACTCAACTCGCCGAGTCTCAAGAACAACTCGGCGAGTTCTGGCTTGACTCAACCCCCTATTGACTCTCCCTGACTCACTGGGTCATCCCCCAACCCGGCGAGTCTACTCGCTGAACAATTTACGTGAAACCCCGACCCTACTTGCCGAGTCTCAAGAACAACTCGACGAGTTCATGCCATGCACAACTCTATTGACCTTTTGAGGTCAGATCTGCTTCCCCAAACCATAGATCTGGCCTTCTCAAGCATGAATGTCACGTAAAGTTCGAAACTTGATGCTTGTATAACCCCCACAAGGCATCAAAAGGAGATTTGGTCCCAAAAATGACAACCTAGGTCCAATAATTCCATAGTAACCCAAAAAGCTCCAAGGGTTAAGGTCTCTGGACCTCTTTGAGTCCAGATCCAAGGCACAAACTCGAAGAGGGACCATTTGCTTCACATAATCACTCTCCAAAGGGGTTAGAAACCCTAACTCTAAAGATCAACTCTAAAATTGAAGGAGGTTCGAACTATTACCTCAAAATGAAGCCTCTGGACACTGAATCTGCTGGAATCTCACCTCCTCCTTACTCTTGCCATCTTCTTCTTGCTAAACAAGGAATACAAAGGCCCAAAAGTGACTTCCTCTCTCCCAAAATGATTTAGCTCTCTTAGGGTTCTCTCAAGGGACTGGTAGCCGCAATGGGAGGCTATAAGTGCCCTTAAATAGGCTCCAAACCCGGGGAATTAGGGTTTCATTAAACAGCGTGGACTCGCCGAGTCCAGACGTGAACCCGTGCCCATAGCCACGATCATACTCGGCGAGTTTGGGCTCCAACTTGCCGAGTCTCCTCACAAATCACCAAAATATAAGAATGAATAATACCTGGGAATCCGGGCTGTTACAGTTAGGGTTTTCCCGATCGAGCTGAATCGCGTGCTAACTCGGCGAGTCATGGGGACAACTCGACGAGTTGAGTTGAATCTTCGCGAAACTTCAGAGAAATTGGGTGGACTCGACGAGTCATAAGGGTGCACTCACCGTTTCGGGTCAAATATCAATTGTGGACTCGAGTTGACTTCAGTTAACCTTAGGGTTGGGTCAACCATGTGTGATGGAGACCATGGATGGGTAAAATGGTCTTTTATCAACTTCAAGAGTTAAGTAGGGAGAGAGAGTGTTCCTTGGTGTATTTTAGTATGATTAAAGTATTATTTAGAGATATGTAACCTATGTGTTAGGAGGAGGCTAGTTCGAGATGTCTGGGTACGAGATTTATATTGGCCAGCTTGAGAGGTGAGTCTTCTTACTATACTTTACCTAGAGTGGTACTTATGAGTGACTGGAGGGTCTTATGTGCTTACATTGAGTATTATGTTATCCTGCCTTATGTTTTATGTTGTGCATTATATCTTTGTGATTTATGTTATGTGGAGCTTTACAGACCGGACCGAAGGGTCCAACGAGCAGTGAGACCAGAGGGTCCAACGAGCCGTGGGACTGGAGGGTCCCACTGAGACACATTGACTGGAGGGTCCTATTGTGACATCCCCATTTTTCACGGCCCAAAAAGACCGATTTTGTTTATGCTTGTTTGAAAATCAGAGTAACATTTTACATAAAAGTGGTGCCATCTTGATGCTTGAGTGGAAACTGTTATTGTAGAAAAATTCTACCAAAGGTAAATGTTCATCCCAGTTACCTTGGAATTCAAGGGTACATGCTCTCATCATATCCTCCAGTGTTTGAATCGTTCGTTTTCTCTAACCATCGGTTTGTGGATGGTAAGCTGTACTCATACACAACTTCGTACTGAATTCCTCTTGTAGACTTTTCCAAAACCTTGACGTGAAACGGCTATCACGATCTGATACAATAGTTAAAGGCACACCATGAAGTCTTACTATCTCCTTCATGTAAGCATTAGCAAGTTTATCCATAGACCATTTTCATTGGCTGCTATGAAGTGTGCACTTTTCGTAAACCGATCAACGACCACCCAAATCATGTCGTGACCGCTCTTCGTTCTGGGTAGTTTAGTCACAAAATCCATGGTGATTTCTTCCCATTTACCCATGGGTACAAGTAAAGGTTCTAAACTCCCATATGATTTCTGATGTTGTGCTTTTACTCTCGCACATGTCACACACTCGGCCACATACTTTGCAACATCGAGATTTATTGTCAGCCACCAATAGTAGGGTTTCAGATCCCTATACATTTTTGTGCTATCGGGATGAATTGAGTACATGGTCTTGTGAGCTTCTTCCATCAGAAGATCTCTTATTCCTCCTATCTTAGGTACCCAAATTCGATCTTGGAATACCTTCAGTCCTTGACTATTTACTCCGAACACTAACGTTTTGCCCAAACGTTCTCCCTTTCTGTCATTCTTCTCTGAAGCTTCTTCCTGAGATTTCTTTACACTCTCCACAATTGTTGAGACAACTTCAATTCTCAACGCTCTTGGCCTTTTATTTTCAAGGTTTACCTTCCAAGTGAGAGCATCAACGACAACATTGGCTTTACTGGGGTGGTAAAGTATCTCACAGTCGTAGTCCTTAAGTAGTTCCAGTTAGCGTCGTTGCATCATATTTAATTCCTTCTGATTAAAGAGATATTGGAGACTCTTATGATCAGTGAAAATTTTGCACTTTGTGCCATAAAGATAATGCCTCTATATCTTTAGGGCGAATACTACCGTTCCCAACTCCAAATCATGAGTGGGGTAGTTCTTTTCGTGCTCTTTTAGTTGTCTTGATGCATATGCTATCACCTTATCCTGCTGGGTCAGAACGCAACCTAACCCAACTCTAGATGCATCACTATAAACTGCAAAGTCTTCAACTCCTTCCAGCAAAGAAAGAATTGGTGCTTCACATAATTTCGTCTTTGGCAACTCGAATGCTTCTTTATGCTTATCACTCCAGGTATAAGTAGCTCCTTTACGATTCAAAGCTGTCAATGGAGCAGCTATCGAAGAAAATCCTTGGATAAACCTTCTGTAATATCTAGCTAATCCCAACAAGCTTCGGATCTCCGTGGGACTTTTCGGTTGTTCCCACTTCATTACAACTTCAATCTTTGTTGGATCAACCATTATTCCATCTTGGTTGACCACATGACCCAAAAATTGGACTTCCTGAATCCAAAAATCACATTTGGAGAATTTAGCATACCACTTCTCCTTTTTCAATACTTCTAACACTTCTCGCAAGTGTTTACCATGCTCTTTTTGTCTTTTCAAGTAAATCAGAATGTCATCATTGAACATTATCACGGATTTATCGAAGAATGGTTAACAAACCCTATTCATCAAATCCATGAAGGCTGCTGGAGCATTGGTTATTCTAAATGACATAACCAAAAACTCGTAGTGTCCATATCTTGTTCTGAAAGCAATCTTCTCAATATCCTACTCTCTCACCTTTAGCTGATGATATCCTGACCTTCGATCGATCTTCAAGAAATAACTCGAACCTTGCAACTGATCAAACAGGTCATCAATCCTTGGCAACGGGTGTCACAACTAGGAATTCTGATGCTTTGTAAACACTTAACAAGTATAACATCGTTGCTAAAATTTGAAAGCATGTATGATGCTTATTCAATGACAAAAAAATTTCATAAAAAATGCTACACAAACATTCAAATAGTCAACAAAAGGTTGGAAACCCTAGAAATCCCGGTTTAAGCACATTATGGACTAGGATTTACTTATTGGGCCTAATGGACCAATAAGCTTCCAATTTGACTATTTTGGGCTTACGACCCTTAAATGGACCCTAATTGAACCCACTTGCATGAAACTTAATATTTTGGGCCATACTGGTTCTAAAATGGTTTAGTTTACCTATAATGGGCCTTATTCGGCCATAACAAATTCAATTAGCTTTAATTGACTCAAATCCATTCCTTTATGCTAAATTGGGTCGTGAACCATCCAAAGGATCCCAATGGGCCAAAAACCTTTCTAAGAACCTCATAATTTCGAACCTAGGCAAGAAGTGGGCAAAAATTCATTCATACCATCTCCCACTAGGCCCATTTTGGCCCATGTGTAAAAAAAGAGAAATTGCATGGGAAAGAAGTTAACACCTCATTTTTACATATGGGATTTCCACACTAATTATACCTCATGTATGTAGATTATGATCCTAATCCATCAGCCGAAGGTAGTAACACACACACATACCAAACTCCACTCCAATACTATCAGATTCTCTCAAGAACATCTCCATTCTTCCTTCAAAATTTCGAGACTAGCTTGCATGCCAACAAGATATTTCACTCATAACACAAATCTTTGGTAAGTTTTTACTTAAATCCAAAGTTTAACTTCTATATCTCATCAAAAATCATCTTTTAATTCATTCAAATTCATGATCATACTCCTTAGAAGCAGTCTAAGCCCAAAGACTTCTAAAGAAGCTTATTAGGCCGAAAGATCTCATCATTTTCATCCTTTCTTCTTCAAAACCATGAACATCAAATCAAGGTGAGTTCATACCCCTCTATTTTCGGTTTTTACATGTTTTATGGGGGAGAATACAAGTAAATGTGTAGATCCATGTGGATTTGTATGTTATGTGTGATTTCTTGTGTTTATGTGGTAAATATGCGCCAAAAATGGAATATATTCGAGATCTATAGTTCAAGAAGGAAAAATATGTGATCTAGGTTATATTTCACTTAACATGTCAAGATAAACTACCATACAAGCTTTATAATAAGCACACAACAATCTAAAATTTGTTATTGGACCATTTTTGAAAAATAAACAAAAGTTGGGGAAAAAGATGTCATTCACGGTTTTAACAAGGATCAAAAGGTCAAAATAGTTAAAATAGAAGTTTTTATGAACATTATGCTTTCCAAAGGACTAAAAATGTAAATTATAGCCTATTGGGCTAAAATTTTGGGCTTTTCAGCCCATAGGCCCAAACTTGCAAAAAAATATGGGTTTTAAGGGGCTGAAATGGTAAATTTCTCAAAATAGTGGGTAGAAAAGTAAATAAATCTATCTTAGGGGTTAAAATGACCCTTTTTTCCAAAAAAAAGGATTAAAAATGTAAAGCTTTTGGATTTTGGGTCAAATTTGTAAAAGTTGCGAAAAGTTTGGATTATAAATGAAAATCTTTTTACTAAAGGGGATGAAACCGCCAAAAAGTAAAAATTGGGCTAAAAACATTATTTAAATAAGTCTTTGATCCAAAATGTCAAGAAAAATAGTTTAGGGACCTAAAATGTCATTTTTCTATAAATAGGGACTAAAATTGTCATTTTTATCAAAGAAGGGCTGAATAGGTCAAACCAATATTTTTGAGTCAATTGTTTTATTATTAAGATATTTGGGTCAAAAATACCACATTATAACTTATGAATTTAGAATGAAAAATATACATATATTTTCATAAATCTAAATATCGTTATAAAACAATCGACAAACTTTGCCCCTTTGCGATTCAACAATTGTTTAAACAAAATTCCCGGCAATTATACTATGCAAAACAAGTAAACATTCAAATTGTTGGGCTTGAAAGATTCTAATCATGGTTATTGGGCCTTCGTGACCCATTATCATGACTTTTTGGCCTAACATAAATAATACATGTTTATTGGTCCCCCTATGGCCTAATTACATGCTTAAGGGACCCTCAATGGATTTTACATGCTATTGGGCCTCAGTGGCCCATTAGCATTGCGACTAAGGTCCAAATAAATCATATGCGAAATAGGCCAACGCGTCCTTCATATACTCGACAGCCTTAAATATCATACGTGGTTAGTAGGACCTTGTGGTCCTCTTCTCCTTGTCTGTTAGGCTTACCTTCTATTCAAGTAAACAAAAATCAAGTCGTTAATCAAGGTTAATCAAATTCATTTGGATTAAGTGAGTCATAACGGGCGACACCAATAAGTTTCGGTCATAGTCTGTAGTTATATCAAAGTCTCCTGTAGGGAGAGCGAGAGTTTATGTATAGATCTATACGAGGGTGACTCCCCCACACCTAAGCCGTTCGCTATAGTTAGACTCGACCAGTCTAGGGTGACAAAATCTTAAGATCAATTCCGACGTTCACTAGAATGCCAAGACAGACGAACTAGTCATTATCATGCATGGTTATAACGAATCACATAAAAATCCAATACTATCTAAGTAATTAGGGGAAATCATATTTATTCGTTGTGACGATATTATAATACAAAACGATCATACTATTTTATCAGAAAACATCGGGTTTTTCGGGGGAAATCAACATTATTCACTTGTACTTTCAATAACTATAATGTAAAACTTCTCATTTATACACGTTTTGAAATCATCATGCACATACCTATGGATCTTCACACTTTTTGTATAAACAATTTTGTTTCAAAAAATATCAGATTTTCTGGGTTTTACAAACTACACAAAACATTTTCATATCAAACCTGCTTATGAACTCACCAACATTCTATATGTTGACGTTTTCAAAATAACTTGTATTCTCAGGTAACAGATAAGCTGAAGAACAATACCAAGTGTGTTAGGATGTTATGTTTTGAAAACTCTCAAACAATTTATGTCATGGATATGTAATATTTAGACAATATACTTGATGTGAACAAGGTCAGTTGTAATGTATTAATGCATGGTGATGTTTATGTTATGTTTCATGTATATTCATTGTGATGATAGTCAATTTAAGTCACGCGAGCCCTCGGACATTTCCGCCGTTTGGTTCGGAGGTGTGACAACGGGTACTTGTTCTTTATTGTTTCCTTGTTCAGCTCTCTGTAATCTATACACATTCTCATGCTCCCAGCCTTCTTCTTTACGAACAACACCGGAGCTCCCCAGGGCGATGAAATAGGTCTAATGAAACCTTTGTCTAATAGCTCCTGAAGTTTAGTCATCAGCTCCTTCACCTCCGTCGGTGCTAATCGATATGGTGCTTTTGCTATTGGAGTGGTTCCTGAAACAAGTCTATTCTAAACTATATTTGTCTATCAGGGGGTCATCCGGGAAGATCTTCGGGAAAGACTTCCGGAAAGTCACACACCACTACTATCTCCTGCACCTCCTTCTTTTCCTTCTTAGCATCAATCACAAACGCTAGATATGATGTACATCCCTTGGCCAAACACTTTTTGGCTTTCATTGTGGAGATGATTCCTGAACTCACTCTACGTTTGTCCCCATACACCATAAATGACTCTTTCCCTGGGTTTACTTTTACTATCTTCTTCCTGCACAATATTTCGCCATCATTGGCGCTAAGCCAATCCATTCCCAGCACGATGTCGAAACCATTTAATTCAATAGGCAATAATTCCTCGTGGAACCTATTCCCATTTAAGTCTATGAAGATGTTTTTCATGCGATGGCTAACAAGTATAAACTTGCCACTAGCAACCTCGACTATTAAAGTATCATTAAGTCTATTAACAGGCAAATCTAATTTTCTACCAAATTCATGCGAAATAAAGGAGTAGTTGGCTCCAAAATCAAATAAAATTTGGGCAGGAAATTCGTTTAAGAGAAAAGTACCTGAAGCGACATCCACTTCCTCCTTTGCAGCTTCAAGTGTCATTTGGAAGGCTCTGGCTTTTGGCTTTGGTGGGAGATTGGGCCTTGCTTCCCCTTTCTTCTTTGGCCAGACCCTTGAGATGTGCCCTTCCTCACCACACCTATAGCAAACTTTCTTGACGAGGATGCATTCATTGGCATAGTGCCCAGGCTTTCCTCATTTAAAGCATGTGACCTCCTCGCCACATTTACCAACATGCTTATTCTTACACTTGTCGCACCATTTGGCTTTTCCTCCTCCTCCTCTCGAACCAGGCTTCGAGAATTTACTTTTCTTGTTGGACCTCGAAGGTCCCTCAAATTTCCTTTTCTCACCATCATCTGTCCTCTCCAGACCTGTCTCCCTGATCTGGCTCTCAACATTCTTAGCAGCCCAAATGACGGCTTTCAATGTGGTTGCTTGCTTAACCATTGGACCAAAATCCGTTGGTGAACCACGTGCAAACTTATTGACCTTAGAGAGTTTAGTTGGAACTAAGTATGAAATAAGCCTCGTCTCTTCTGTGAAACTAGCAGCGTATTCAGTAACGCTCATTTTTCCTTTCTTTAAATTCTGAAACACATTATTGATTTCCAGAAGATCCTGCTCAGAGCAGTATTGCAATTTCAGTGGTACCACAAAGTCTTCCCAAGACATCTTGCTAGCTTCACCTTTGGGCATCAAATCAGTTAGTAACTTCCACCAACTCAATACACCAGATTTTAACCGAGGAATTGCAAGTGCGGAATTCTGTTTGTTGCTGCACTCACAACTTTCAAACATTGTCTCCATTTTGGAGATCGAATTTATAACTTCCACCGGTGTTGGACTTCTAGATAGACATGGTGGTTTGGATCCCAAGAAATATTTTTATTTGCATTCACGTCCATCAACTCCTCCAACCTGGTTGTTTTGTCTAACTATCGGTGGGTTGGCTTGACCAACAGTCGTACTGTAGTTCACTCCTTCCGACTGCCCTTCATTCAATTCGGGATGTCCAACAGGGATTGTAGTTTCTTCTCTATTCTATTGCAGTAATCGCCTTGTCTCCTCCATTTGGTGATCCAACATCATTTGCATCATCGCTTGTACTCCAGCCATCATCATTGGCTCAGGTGCAGCTCCTGCAACAGGTACTTGCTCAAGTATTGGGGGTTGATTTCTATTTCCATTTGCATTCCCAGCTCCACTGCGGGTTCTTTCCGTTCTTGATCTATACACCAAATATGGTGAATTTAGATCTTTATTCACTATAGACTCCGAAACGTTTACATGCTAGTTCTAATATCGTAGTCATACGCTTAGAATCCTACACACATAAGGTTTCCAGATCCGGTCGGCAACAGACCATAGATCTGAACAAATAATGGCATATATGGTAAACATATAGCATTTAGCACATAAAAGCATTTTAGGCAACTTTCCTATAATATACTAGTGCTCGTGTCTAAAATATGGAAGACAATTATTTAACAATCATCACTTAGCATTCTAAGTTTAATTCTAGAAATCCTACAAATTTCTAGTTCGCTTAAACTAATGCTCTAATACCAACTGTGACATCCCCATTTTTCACGGCCAGAAAGACCGATTTTGTTTATGCTTGTTTGAAAATCAGAGTAACATTTTACATAAAAGTGTTGTGGAATTTGTTCCTAAAATAAAAATATAATAAAGATTTATCAAAGCATTTCCGTAGAAATGTATTTCATTAAAAAGACTCGTGATGTCATGTTCGATACAGATGAAAAGCATCAACAGTACATTATAAGCCTTATGACAGTTATTTACAACTACTGGCATATAATTCAAAAATCCCTCATCAATATCCAAATTATGCTCTGGGTCCACTACCTGTAAAACAGAAAGCCTAGTGGGTCAGGCTTGGGAGCCTAGTGAGCATATAGGTTTTTCAACCCACAAATAATAATAAATTTATTAATTTCATCGGCCAACAATAAATTTATTAATTACATCAACCAACGATAACCCTGATTACCCATTCCCGTTATCCTCACTTTACGTCCCTAAACACTTATACAAGGGACCTAATCTAAGGATTTTATCATCGGGGTGGACTTTACTGCTAAGGGAATTCCTCAGCCATATATGTTCATAAGGCAACCATGAGGGGGATGGAGTACACCGGTGAACATCAAGCCCACAAACACCTACAGGTTGCGAGCCTGCCAGCGTTCCATTGGACTGTCTAGAAGAGTCTGTGGTCGTCATCCATACTCTACTAGATGACTGGAACAACAACAACATCGAGGCATCTCATCATTTTATCACACACCAACTATTTTATCTACCCATTTTATATCGAACATATTTGTAGATAAAATATATATAAAGTTTAAATCATTTTAAACCTTGTATAAAATATTCATTCAACAACCATCTCAAATAAACAATCAATATATATACACATAGCACGTATTTATATAAAATACTTCATATCTATGTGTAAGATGAAAGTGACTATACACTCACTTGATGAGACGATAATCGGGCATCACTTCGTTTCTTAAAATAATCGTTTCTGATATAACCGGGGGCTTTAATGAAAAACCAGGCTCTGCGAGGTTGGAGCTTCAAAACCGAAAAGATATTTTTTTCCAGGTCTTCGGGTACTTCGGGTTGTGTTTCGGGTGTTTGGTATGATATCGGGGCTTTGGGGGAAGTAGAAATAGCTAAAATATTGATTTAGGGGTGAAAAATGCCAAATCTCCAATTCTAGCCGGGAAATCTCACATGCCTCCCTTTTATAGGGCCGAGGTTCAGACCGAAGAGGGAAGGTGGCAGCAGGTGAGAAGGCCACATGACAGCTGCGAGGCTCGGAGGTGGCTCCGATGCAAAGCGAGGCTCGGATGCACGTTGGAGGCTTGTAGGCGAGACGTGGCTCGCTTCGGACAGGCCACACATGCGACACGCGCCGGACAACTATTGGACCGACGCTCGGACTCAGAAGAATACGAAATGCATCGCTCCTTGGACGCACCACGACTCGGATGACACAGCAGCTTCGGACACGGGTGAACAGCGAGGCGATGGTGACGTGGTCGGCTCCAATCCATGCAAATTTCTCGGAAATTGCACCCAAACCTTCTAATATCCATAACTTTCTCATACGGGCTCCATTTTTGACGTTCTTTATATGCACATGTAGGCGGGAGTATATTCTACAACTTTCGTTAAGACTTCATCGGCTAATTTTGATTTTATTTTTAATATTATTATTTTCAATAGATCGGGACAGGAAAATCTGTTAAAAATTCATAACTTCTTCATCCGACGTCCGCTTTCGTCAATCTTTTTACCGTTGTACTACTATTGACGAGACCTTCGATTCTCGTTTAGGTTGTGTCAGCTAAATATTGCTTGATCTTAAATTCGAGTTTTTAGCTGTCTACTGCTAAGTTGCAACTTAGAAAAATCATAACTTCCCCATATGAAGTCAGATTTGGGCGTTCTTTTTACACACGCTCTTGGTTTAACGAACATTACGACTTTCGTTTAGATTGCTAAGGCTAAAAAGCACTTTATCATAAATTCACTTTTTTTATGCTTCCCGGTGCCGTGCCAGTTCTGTCGTGAAACTTCAAAACTTCGACGGGTCATAACTTGTTCGTTATAACTCAGATTTCGGCGTTCTTTATATCTCCGGAATCCTTGTTTCGGCCACTACAACTTTAAAAGATATGAGCTTTATCTAATATTTATTTTCAACGCTTATTTTTATTATTAATTAATTAAATCATAATAATTAAGCAAATAAGCACATAATTCACATAATATTCAAATAATTCCTCTTTATTAATTCAAAATCACTTACAAAGGTTGACCTAGACTATTACACCATTATTAATGCTTTAGCCCAGAAACACAGGCGTTACAATTCTCTCCCCTTAGGATGATTCCGTCCTCGGAATCACACATCAGCAAACAGATGCAGGTAGCGACTCATCATGTCACTCTCCGTTTCCTAGGTGAGATTTGGCCCATTCATATGTTTCCATTGCACAAGCACTAAATCGACCATCTTGCGTCGCAGCGTTTTAGTCTTACAGTCAAGGATTGCCTCTAGTTCTTCGATTAACCTCTTTCTTTCAACAGCCTTAACTCAGAAATTGGAATTATGTCGGGAACATCTCCCGTAAACTTCCTCAAATAACACACATGGAATGTGTTATGAATACCATCTAGTTCTTCTCGTAGTTCTAGCTTGTAAACTTCATTCCCAATCCTCTGAAGAACTTTAAATGGTCCCATAAACCTTGGACTCAGCTTTCCCTTTTTACCAAATCTTATAAGTCCCTTCCACGGCGAGACTTTAAGCAAAACCAAATCACCAACTTCGAATGTTATCGGTTTTCTTTTCTTGTCAGCATAGCTATTTTGATGATCCTGAGCTGCTAACATCCTTTCCCTAATCACTTTTAATTTTTCAGCAGTCTGATGGACTATCTCAGGTCCCATAAACTGTTTTTCTCCAGCTTCAAGCCAACATGACGACATTCGACACTTCTGTCCATACAAAGCGTGATAAGGTGCCATCTTGATGTTCAAGTGGAAACTGTTATTGTAGGAAAATTCTACCAAAGGTAAATGTTCATCCCAACTACCTTGGAATTCAAGGGTACATGCTCCCAGCATATCCTCTAGTGTTTGAATCGTTTGTTCGCTCTGACCATCTGTTTGCAGATGGTAAGTTGTACTCGGACAAAATTTCGTACCCAATTCCTCTTGTAGACTTTTCCAAAACATCGACGTGAAACGACTATCACGATCTGATACAATAGTTAAAGGCACAACGTGAAGTCTTACTATCTCCTTCACGTAAGCATTAGCATGTTTATCCATAGACCATCTTTCATTGGTTGCTATGAAGTGTGCACTTTTCATAAACTGGTCAACGACCACCCAAATCATGTCGTGACCGCTCTTCGTTCTGGGTAGTTTAGTCACAAAATCCATGGTGATGAATTCCCATTTACCTATGGGTACAGGTAAAGGTTCTGAACTCCCATACGGTTTCTGATGTTGTGCTTTAACTCTCGCACATGTCACACACTCGGCCACATACTTTGCAACATCGAGCTTCATTGTCGGCCACCAATAATAGGGTTTCACATCCCTATACATTTTTGTGCTACCGGGATGAATTGAGTACATGGTCTTGTGAGCTTCTTCCATCAAAAGATCTCTTATTCCTCCTCTCTTAGGTACCCAAATTCGATCTTCGAATACCTTTAGTCCTTGACTGTTTATACCGAACACTATCGTTTTGCCCAAACGTTCTCCCTTTCGGTCATTCTTCTCAGAAGCTTCTTCCTGAGCTTTCTTTATACTCTCCACAATTGTTGAGACAACTTCAATTCTCAATGCTCTTGGCCTTTTCTTTTCAAGATTTACCTTCCGACTGAGAGCATCAGCGATAACATTGGCTTTACCGGGGTGGTAAAGTATCTCACAGTCGTAGTGCTTAAGTAGTTCCAGCCAGCGTCGTTGCCTCATATTTAATTCCTTATGATTAAAGAGATATTGGAGACTCTTGTGATCAGTGAAAAGTTTGCACTTTATGTCATAAAAATAATGTCTCCATATCTTTAGGGTGAATACTACCGCTGCCAACTTCAAATCATGAGTGGGGTAGTTCTTTTCTTGCTATTTTAGTTGTCTTGATGAATATGCTATCACCTTATCTTGTTGGTTCAGAACACATCCTAACCCATCTCCAAATGCATCACTATAAACTGCGAAGTCTTCAACTCCTTCCAGCAAAGAAAGAATTGGTGTTTCACATAATTTCTTCTTTAGCAACTGGAATGCTTCTTTATGCTTATCACTCCAGGTATAAGTAGCTCCTTTGTGGGTCAAAGCTGTCAATGGAGCAGCTATCGAAGAAAAGCCTTGGATAAACCTTTTGTAATATCAAGCTAATCTCAAAAAGCTTTGGATCTCCATGGAACTTTTCAGTTGTTCCCACTTCATTACAGCTTCAATCTTTGCTGGATCAACCATTATTCCATATTTTTTAACCACATAACCCAAGAATTGGACTTCCTGAATCCAAAAATCACATTTGGAGAACTTAGCATACAACTTCTCGTTTTTCAATACTTCTAACACTTCTCACAAGTGTTTACCATGCTCTTCCTGGCTTATCGAGTAAATCAGAATGTCATCTACGAACACTATCACGAATTTATCGAGGAATGGTTTACAAACAATATTCATCAAATCCATGAAGGCTACTAGAGAATTGGTTAGTCCAAATGACATATCCAAAAACTCGTAGTGTCCATATCTTGTTTTGAAAGTAGTCTTCTCAATATCCTGCTCTCTCACCTTTAGCTGATGATATCCTGACCTTAGATCGATCTTCGAGAAAATAACTCGAACCTTGCAAGTGATAAAACAGGTCATCAATCCTTGGCAACGGGTACTTGTTCTTTATTGTTGCCTTGTTCAGATCTCTGTAATCTATACACATTCTCATGCTCCCATTCTTCTTCTTTACGAATAACACCGGAGCTCCCCAGGGCGATTAACTAGGTCTAATGAAACCTCTGTCCAATAACTCCTAAATTTGAGTCATCAGCTCCTTTATCTCCGTCGGTGCTAATTAATATGGTTCTTCTATTATTTGAGTGGTTCCTGGAAACAAGTCTATTCTAAACTCTACTTGTCTATCAGGGGGTAATCCGGGAAGATCTTCGGGAAAGACTTCCGAAAAGTCACACACCACTGGTATCTCCTGCACCTCCTTCTTTTCCTTCTTAGCATCAATCACAAATGCTAGATATGATGTACACCCCTTGGCCAAACACTTTCTAGCTTTCATTGTGGAGATGATTCCAGAACTCACTCTATGTTTGTCCCCATACACCATAAATGACTCTTTCCCTGGGTTTACTTTTACTATCTTCTTCCTGCACAATATTTCGGCATCATTAGCACTAAGCCAATCCATTCCCAGCACGATGTCGAAACCATTTAATTCAATAGGCAATAATTCCTCGTGGAACCTATTCCCATTTAAGTCTATGAAGATGTTTTTCATGCGATGGCTAACAAGTATAAACTTGCCACTAGCAACCTCGACTATTAAAGTATCATTAAGTCTATTAACAGGCAAATCTAATTTTCTACCAAATTCATGCGAAATAAAGGAGTAGTTGGCTCCAAAATCAAATAAAATTTGGGCAGGAAATTCGTTTAAGAGAAAAGTACCTGAAGCGACATCCACTTCCTCCTTTGCAGCTTCAAGTGTCATTTGGAAGGCTCTGGCTTTTGGCTTTGGTGGGAGATTGGGCCTTGCTTCCCCTTTCTTCTTTGGCCAAACCCTTGAGATGTGCCCTTCCTCATCACACCTATAGAAAACTTTCTTGACGAGGGTGCATTCATTGGCATAGTGCCCAGGCTTTCCACATTTAAATCATGTGACCTCCTCGCCACATTTACCAGCATGCTTATTCTTACACTTGTCGCACCATTTGGCCTTTCCTCCTCCTCCTCTCGAACCAGACTTCGAGAATTTACTTTTCATGTTGGACCTTGTGACAACCCGATATTTCGAGACAATATGATGGATCACAAGTCAAATTTATGTCAAAATTTAACTTTCCTAAATCTTATTTGGGTTAAATAAAGTAGTAGGAATCGTATCAAGGTTTTCATACATATAAAGAACCCTAGAATCCAAGTTATAACGAAGAAGTTATGACCAACCGAAGATTCTCGGCAAAACCGGCAACACTGATAGACGTAAAAAGCGAAGTTTCAATACAATAATTTTTAGCCTTACGTATCTAAATGAAAGTTTTAGATATTATTAAACCGTAAACGTACATGAAAAGAACATCCAAATATGACTTCGTATGAGGAAGTTATGATTTTTCTAAGTTACGGATATAGCAGTAGACAGCTAAAAACTCGAAATAGAGATCGAGAGATTTTAGCCGACACAAACTAAATGAGAATCGAAGGTCTCAACAATAGAAGCGCAACGGTAAAAAGTCTGACGGAAACGGACGTCGGATGAAGAAGTTATGGAACTTTGACGGACTTTTCATGTCCCGACCTATTAAAATATAATATTAAAAATAAAATCAAGATTTGCCGACGGAGTCTAAACGAAAGTTGTAGATCGTAGTCTCACCATCGCGTGGATATAAAGAACGTCGAAAACGGAGTTCGTATGAAAAATATATGAATTTTTTAAGTTTATCTAATAATTAAAATATTAATTATATTCAAAACCCGGTATTATCCGAAGGAGGAGTCATCGGACAATTCCAGGTTACGCCCAGCGTACTCGGATGCTAGGCTCCGGCTCGTCCACGTCGCTCCGATGCTTCAACCGAGGATGCGGTCATGCCTGACGTTGCGTACGCCTAGCGTACCCTCGTTAGTACGCCCTGCGTACGCGAGGCTTTTAGCCCCTATAAAAGGGATGCGAGGATCCGGCCATTTTTGCTCAATTCTTCCCTTTCTCGCGTCGAAGCTCTGCGTTTCAACCCTCGGAGTCATCCCAAATGCCCGGTTTTCATATCCAAGTTGGGAAGGAAGTTTTACGCTCCCGAGACTCCCGAGATTCCCGAGAATCCCGAGAAATCCGCTTGCTTGAGTAGAAGTTCTGCTCGGTTTTCGTCCCGCTTTCTTCAATCTATCAAGTAAGTTCATACCCCGATAATCCACACTTTTAAATGTTTTATAAATGTTTTTATATGCTTTTAAAGGGGGGGGGGGGGGGAATACAAGTAAAACACACAATTATTATCGTGTGTTATATAAAGTTTCATTATTCACTTTTTATGAACGAAATCATATGTGATTTATAACTATTATAAGGAAACTTTCATATACAAAATGTATCACGATAACATCATATCTTTTGAAATGAAAAATGTTGTTATATATGTATAAATCAAACTCCCTGCTTATACAGTATGCATATGTGTCTATCTTAGGCACTACAAAGATTATACTTTTCATAACAAGTGAGTATTTTACTAGAGGTTACTATACAAACGAGACACACTTTTAGAAAACTATAATAGGTATAGTTTTACGAGAACATCATGAACTTTTACATACTAGAAATACTATTTTCAAGGAGATGCATTCATATACAAGAACAAACGAACATTTTCATATGTACTTCAAATAGTTTTCTCAAACATTTTTACATGTTGAATTACTTTTAGAAACTGTCATACAAACTGTAGGTTTCCTTTTTGGAAATTGTTATAGTTGTGCTTCAAACAAAGGTTTTCTCACACTTAAACTGTTTTGTCAAACAGTTTCGATTTGATTTATAAACTGACATCAAGTCATAAATTCTTATCTATTAAACTTTTCAAAGGTTTTACAAAACTTCTTTTATTCTTTTATATTATAAACTGCATGCTCTATATGTATAGTTATATAAGAAATGTTTAAAAGACTTAGGAAGGCTATCCACCCTGTTTCCTTTTCCTCGATTTGGATGTGGTCTAATGGGATATTGGGTACTCGTCCGAAAGTCGTTTAAATATTAGTTATATATCATATGTACATGTATAGTCATAAATGTTCCATCAGTTAATTCAGTTCCGACACTCTTGGGTAGCAAGGGTGTATAAACCTACTTGGACACTCATCAATTACATTCTAGTAAACTATTATAGGAATAGTTTAGGAGATAAAAAACATTATCCCTATTACAAGAAATTACACCAGAGTCAGTTCATTCATGAGTCTAGACTACATGCTATATGAAGGGATACTCTTACAGAGATTCCTCTTACATGGATATACTTATATGGATACTCTTACAGATATTTCCGCTTACATGAATACTTTTACATAGATACGCTTACATGAATACGTTTACATAGATGCGTTTACATGAATACGTTTACGTAGATAATATATGATGAGTTACTATTACATATTATATGTGTAGATACTGTTATATAGTTCTCCTTCTTATCTTTACCTTGTGATACAATCACATAATCGACGAGATAGATTGGAGTTTATATCCTAGTACCAAAGGATACTTTGTGGGACTAACCATTCCTATAGCCATTGTTAGCTATAGAGGATAATGACACAACTCTTGATGTCTACGGTTAATACTAATACTAGGAAGACATTTAAGGAACTAACCATTCCTTCCACCTGTTGTTAGCTACAGAGAAAAATGAACATCTACGGATATTCACAGCGAGAACGTTTCGGCAGTCACGATCTCGTGTTTATCCTAATACCAAAGGATAATACTTATATGGCTATATTTTCCCAATTACTTTTATTTTGTGATACATTCACGTAAACGATGAAGTAGACTATATATATATATATATTGTTAATAGTAGTCATAAAGGGGAAAACCATCTTTGTTACAACAAAACATACAAGTCTCGGTAGAATACTACTTTCAAAACATTCAGGTCTTGGTAGAAGACTACTTTTTATACTAGTAGAAAATATGGGATTTTCTAGGAGTTTTCAAAACATATACAAACAATTACATTGAACGATTTCAAATGTTATCATCAAACTTATATGGATAATGACATTAAATACTTATGAACTCACCAGCTTACATGCTGACCTACACTTTCAAAATAACTTGTATTCTTAGGTCACCAGTAGACAGGTACGATGACCAGGTTTTACGAAGACGGAGCAGTCAAGACTCGTCTTTTATTTTGATTACTTGTTGTAATGTCTTATTTCTATGAAAGAACACACATGTATTAAACTATTACTATTAATGCAATGGACGATGTTGTTGCTTGTTTACTACTTTACATTGTTGTGATACATACATGACGTCCTCCACCCCAGAACGTTTCCGCCGTTCTCGGTTTTGGGGTGTGATAGATTGGTATCAGAGCATTGTTTATAGTGAATTGAGTATATCATCCCATAAAATATGTACTAACTATAAATACAATGGGATTAAAAATACTCTGACTTAGAGTTTATACTTCTAAATAATAAAATATTTAAGTAAGTATACGTGCCTGCATTCATACTAAAATCTGTGTCACAACGACAAGAACAAAAGTATTATGATTGTTGAATATCACAAGTAAGCTTGGGGATGTATAGTTAGTCTTGGGAGTGGCATAGCCTGATCAACTATGCTGGTCCGAGGAGTGATTAGCATATTCCCAAGAATGGTTGTGATGTAACAACAATTCTAAAAACTTACCAACATTACCAGAATGAGAACATTATAACAGAACCTAAGTCTAAAATACCATAGGGGTGTTTTGTGTTACCATAATTACTTACTTGAGAACTAAAAAGGATCTTCATTACTATGTTGATAGTTGCTAAGTGGATACACTAAGGCTATATGTAACTAGGATGTTATAGACTTAGAATCGGTGAAGTTTTTGCTTTACCCTTATTCCTTGTGAATTTGGATTTAAGGTCACTTATTCGAAAGTCTATCCTGTGTTGATTACATATGAATGGTATGCACTTTACAAATAGCGATGTAACTAGTGAAGATTTTCTAATAATTATCTAGATAGTTCGTCTAATAATTATTCCCTTACCCTAATTCTCGCGTAGATAACATAACTGGACTCCATCCTACGACAACCTGTACCTTCAGAACAAAGGAAATGTTGGATGGTTTGAAGAAGAACTAGAGAGTGATCATCCAATCCCTTTGAATGATCACCATGCTGAAAACCTTTCGGATGTTGATAACTTCGAACCCGAGGTTGAGAACCTACCCCCGGTAGCTCCATTTCTAAATCCTAACCCTCGTCCCATTTTCATGGCCCGATGCCTCCTTGGGTAGGATGCTTGGAAACATGGAGCAAAGAGCAAGATCAACCCATGCCATTTAATGGTGACCGAAGCTTTTATGACCTGAGCAATGGGGGCTTAGCAGACAGAATCTTACCAATCTTGGTCCGTAGAGTGGCCCGAAATGAGATTCAAGACAGGACAGCTCTACGTCAGATCACAGGAGTTGACGCCGATGCAAGAAATGTGTACCCTCCGCGCCATTCGTCTAGAAGATGCTCGTGAGAGATCTGAAAGAGACCATGAAGCCCTGCTTCAAACACTGACTGAATCACGAGCCGAAGTCATAGAACTCCACGTACGCCAGAGGGTGTACGAAAGACACCTACTTAATGTGGAACGTCAACTAGCTGAACTAAGAGTTCACCAGAGGGATGACCGTCGCCAGTAGTAGATGCTTTACTTTATTTCCCTTTTAAAAAGGAATCGTTTTCTATCTATGCCCGATGTGGCATATTCTATGAAACTATCTTGTACTGTAAGTACATTTGGTTAGGTCTTTATGATGTCAAGAACTATCTCCTATGGATATGATGTAAGACCTTTTACAAGGTCATTTTCCCGAACTTTTACGTCATGAATATCAAAGATATTGACAGTCGGCTAACTTTTGTGTCATTCTTTATTCAAGTACTCTTATCATACCTTCATTGGAGTCTATCTGAAACATGCTTTAGTCAAGTCATTTGACCATAGTAATTTAGCCCCGGAAACATTTCCAAGTCTCTTTTAGTGGTTGGATCATGTTATTCACCAACCAACGATACCTCGGCTTGAAATGACAAGCGTCTTGAGATCATTCTACGAACTTACTTCCACTCATTTCTAGGACTGCATCATAGGGATGTAGGTCAACCCTTCATAAACACACTTCCACGCAGTGCTAGGACTGCATCATAGGGATGTAGGTCAAACTTCCGAGAACATAGTCTTACTCTTTACTTGAACAATCAAAGTACATCTAGAGTCAACCAGAATCGGTCACAAAATCTCTATCTTTTGTGTTACAGAATCATGTCGTCATCCGGAAACAATCAGCCGAACAACGAAACCCCTATCCCCCATATCGACGCCGCTATGTTACAAGCTGTAGTAGTAGCTGCTGTGACAACTTTCCTTACACACATCAACTCAAGCAACACAAGCAAGACCGACAAAGGAGTCGAGAGTTCTGATGGTAGTACCAAACCGGGAAACCAACAAATGGCAACAGTCATAGACTTGCAAAGCCGTAAGACCGAAAGGAAGAGACGATATCGTTAAGCCCTAAAGGAGCGCAAGAGATCCCAAAGACTTTCCATGCCACAGCAACAAGTGGCAACTCCTGCAGAATGCCTTAGGAATCAATTTCCAAGGGGGTGTAATGAGGAAGGCACTCGTGTCCACATAACACTGGCTAAACACCTCACTCCCACCACCAAGGCTAGTACTAGCCAGTTATACCACCAATGCGGGGAGATAGGGCACCTCAAGAAGGATTGCCCTATAACAAAGAACTCTCGCGCAGACGGTAGGATTCTCAGGATCACAGTTGCAGGAGAACCTACTCCAAAACCCACGTTAATGTAATTTAGGCATTTCATTGTAACAAACTTATAAACCATTCAAAACTAGTGCAACCAGAGTCATATCTTTTGCGGGATCCCGTCGGTATAGGGATGCTTGTGCTGCGTATACTTGCCTTTTGTAGTATACCTTATTCGTAGCAATAGTCTTGTAGTAGTCTAAAGTACTGTAACTCTGTTGATGGTTGCCCGATTGTGTTTTGTCTGTAAACGTCTTATGTCCAAATCTAATGTCTTTAAGTTTCCTTATGATTCCGACATTATCATACGACTTGATTCAATTTGATTCTCACAAAAACAGCTTCATACGTACATCTCTTTCTTCGAAATCGCCTTTCCAGCAAAGCCGTCATATCAGAACACCAAGTACTCATGAATGGAGTACCTCATAGTTCTTTTCCTTTCCGAAGAAATCCCTGAAGTGCCACTCGTACAGTACGTCAAGTTCAAATCCAAAGATCCATACGGTTGATCTGTCGCTAATGAATGTATACATAGGGGTGATATATAATCAAGGTTCTACAGGTTTAGAATTGATGATTCCACTTTAACTTCTTTTTCCTTGATGGGATGTGAGCTTAAAGAAAAATCAGTTATTCGACTACCTTTTCAATCTTAATTATATACGACTCGTATACACGAGATTGTGATCATTGAACCATGTATGAATTCTAATATGAACTTCAGGACGAAGGCTGCCCAAGACTACGAGTGATCATGCTGCCATGCGAATGAACTTAGAAGCCAAACACATGCCCTTCCTGTCGATTGGGACAAGAGAGACACTATTTGTAGGGTACAAGATGTACTATTCTCATAGTCCACAAAAACATTCACCATACGTTCGACCAAGAGGAGTTATCATGCCAGTGAAGTTAAACGAAAGAAGCAAAGTCGTATCCCGATAGTGAAAGGTTCGCTGAAATGCCAAGCGAGCAACCGAGTTCACTCAAGAACACTAGAAGCAAATAAAAACTTCTAACTGTAGCATGGTTATCAATTCTGTTTAAACTCTAATTTCGGGACGAAATTCCCTCTAACGGGGGGATGATGTGACAACCCGATATTTCGAGACAATATGATGGATCACAAGTCAAATTTACTCAAAATTTAACTTTCCTAAAATCTTATTTGGGTTAAATAAAGTAGTAGGAATCGTATCAAGGTTTTCATACATATAAAGAACCCTAGAATCCAAGTTATAACGAAGAAGTTATGACCAACCGAAGATTCTCGGCAAAACCGGCAACACTGATAGACGTAAAACGCGAAGTTTCAATACAATAATTTTTAGCCTTACGTATCTAAATGAAAGTTTTAGATATTATTAAACCGTAAACGTACATGAAAAGAACGTCCAAATATGACTTCGTATGAGGAAGTTATGATTTTTCTAAGTTACGGATATAGCAGTAGACAGCTAAAAACTCGAAATAGAGATCGAGAGATTTTAGCCGACACAAACTAAATAAGAATCGAAGGTCTCAAAAATAGAAGCGCAACGGTAAAAAGTCTGACGGAAACGGACGTCGGATGAAGAAGTTATGGAACTTTAACGGACTTTTCATGTCCCGACCTATTAAAATATAATATTAAAAATAAAATCAAGATTTGCCGACAGAGTCTAAACGAAAGTTGTAGATCGTAGTCTCACCATCGCGTGGATATAAAGAATGTTGAAAATGGAGTTCGTATGAGAAATATATAAATTTTTGAAGTTTACTAAATAATTAAAATATTAATTATATTCAAAACCCGGTATTATCCGAAGGAGGAGTCATCGGACCAATCCAGGTTACGCCCAGTGTACCCTCGTACGCCCAGCGTACTCGGATGCTAGGCTCCGGCTCGTCCACGTCGCTCCGATGCTTCAACCGAGGATGCGGTCATGCCTGACGTTGCGTATGCCCAGCGTACCCTCGTTAGTACGCCCTGCGTACGCGAGGCTTTCAGCCCCTATAAAAGGGATGCGAGGATCCGGCCATTTTTGCTCAATTCTTCCCTTTCTCGCGTCGAAGCTCTGCGTTTCAACCCTCAGAGTCATCCCAAAGGCCCGGTTTTCATATCCAAGTTGGGAAGGAAGTTTTACGCTCCAGAGACTCCCGAGATTCCCAAGAATCCCGAGAAATCCGCTTGCTTGAGTAGAAGTTCTGCTCGGTTTTCGTCCTGCTTTCTTCAATCTATCAAGTGAGTTCATACCCCGATAATCCACACTTTTAAATGTTTTATAAATGTTTTTATATGCTTTTAAAGGGGGGGGGGGAATACAAGTAAAGCACACGATTATTATCGTGTGTTATATAAAGTTTCATTATTCACTTTTTATAAACGGAATCATATGTGATTTATAACTATTATAAGGAAACTTTCATATACAAAATGTATCACGATAACATCATATCTTTTGAAATGAAAAATGTTGTTATATATGTTTAAATCAAACTCCCTGCTTATACAGTATGCATATGTGTCTATCTTAGGCACTACAAAGATTATACTTTTCATAACAAGTGAGTATTTTACTAGACGTTACTATACAAACGAGACACACTTTTAGAAAACTATAATAGGTATAGTCTTATGAGAACATCATGAACTTTTACATATTAGAAATTCTATTTTCAAGGAGATGCATTCGTATACAAGAACAAACGAACATTTTCATATGTACTTCAAATAGTTTTCTCAAACGTTTTTACATGTTGAATTACTTTTAGAAACTGTCATACAAACTATAGGTTTCCTTTTTGGAAATTGTTATAGTTGTGCTTCAAACAAAGGTTTTCTCACACTTAAACTGTTTTGTCAAACAATTTTCGATTTGATTTATAAACTGACATCAAGTCATAAATTCTTATCTATTAAACTTTTCAAAGGTTTTACAAAACTTATTTTATGCTTTTATATTATAAACTGCATGCCTCTATATGTATAGTTATATAAGAAATGTTTAAAAGACTTAGGAAGGCTATCCACCCTGTTTCCTTTTCCTCGATTTGGATGTGGTCTGATGGGATATTGGGTACTCGTCCGAAAGTCGTTTAAGTATTAGTTATATATCATATGTACGTGTATAGTCATGAATGTTCCATCAATTAATTCAGTTCCGACACTCTTGGGTAGCAAGGGTGTATAAACCTACTTGGAAACTCGTCAATTACATTCTAGTAAACTATTATAGAAATAGTTTAGGAGATACAAAACATTAACCCTATTACAAGAAATTACACCAGAGTCAGTTCATTCATGAGTCTAGACTACATGCTATATGAAGGGATACTCTTACAGATATTCCTCTTACATGGATATACTTATAGGGATACTCTTACAGAGATTTCCGCTTACATGAATGCGTTTACATAGATACGCTTACATGAATACGTTTGCATAAATGCGTTTACATGAATACGTTTACGTAGATAATATATGATGAGTTACTATTACATATTATATGTGTAGATATTGTTATATAGTTCTCCTTCTTCTCTTTACCTTGTGATACAATCACATAATCGACGAGACAGATTGGACTTTATATCCTAGTACCAAAGGATACTTTGTGGGACTAACCATTCCTATAGCCACTGTTAGCTACAGAGGATAATGACACATCTCCTGATATCTACGGTTAATACTTATACTAGGAAGACATTTAAGGAACTAACCATTCCTTCCACCTGCTGGTAGCTACAGAGAAAAATGAACATCTACGAATATTCACGGTGAGAACGTTTCGGCAGTCGCGATGTCGTGTTTATCCTAATACCAAAGGATAATACTTATATGGCTATATTTTCCCTATTACTTTTATTTTGTGATACATTCACGAAAACGATGAAGTAGATTATATATATTGTTAATAGTAGTCATAAAGGGGAAAACCATCTTTGTTATAGCAAAACATACAAGTCTCGGTAGAATACTACTTTCAAAACATTCAGGTCTTGGTAGAAGACTACTTTTTATACTAGTAGAAAATATGGGATTTTCTAGGAGTTTTCAAAACATATACAAACAATTACATTGAACGATTTCAAATGTGATCATCAAACTTATACGGATAATGACATTAAATACTTATGAACTCACCACCTTACATGCTGACCTACACTTTCAAAATAACTTGTATTCTTAGGTCACCAGTAGACAGGTACAATGACCAGGTTTTGCGAAGACGGAGCAGTCAAGACTCGTCTTTTATTTTGATTACTTGTTGTAATGTCTTATTTCTATGAAAGAACACACATGTATTAAACTATTACAATTAATGCAATGGACGATGTTGTTGCTTGTTTACTACTTTACATTGTTGTGATACATACATGACGTCCTCCGCCCCAGAACGTTTCCGCCGTTCTCGGTTTTGGGGTGTGACAGACCTCGAAGGTCCCTCAAACTTCCTTTTCTCACCAACATTTGTCCTCTCCAGACCCGTCTCCCTGATCTGGGTCTCAACATTCTTAGCAGCCCAAATGACGGCTTTCAATGTGGTTGCTTGCTTAACCATTGGACCAAAATCCGCTGGTGAACCACGTGCAAACTTATTGACCTTAGAGAGTTTAGTTGGAACTAAGTATGAAATAAGCCTCATCTTTTCTGTGAAACTAACAGTGTATTCAGTAACGCTCATTTTTCCTTTGTTCAAATTCTGAAACGCATTATTGATTTCCAGAAGATCCTGCTCAGAGCAATATTGCAATTTCAGTTGTACCACAAAGTCTTCCCAAGACATCTTGCTAGCTTCACCTTTGGGCATCAAATCAGTTAGTAACTTCCACCAACACAATACACCAGATTTTAATAGAGGGATTGCAAGTGCGGTCTTCTGTTTGTTGCTGTACTCACAACTTTCAAACATTGTCTCCATTTTGGAGATCGAATTTATAACTTCCACCGGTGTTGGACTTCCCGATAGACATGGTGGTTTGGATGCCATGAAATCTTTTTATTTGCATTCACGTCCATCACCTCCTCCATCCTAGTTGTTTTGTCTAACTATCGGTGGGTTGGCTTGACCAACAGTCGTACTGTAGTTCACTCCTTCCGACTGCCCTTCATTCAATTCGGGCTGTCCAACAGGGATTGTAGTTTCTTCTCTATTTTGTTGCAGTAATCGCCTTGTCTCCTCCATTTGGCGATCATAGTTTGGTATGATATCGGGGCTTTAGGGGAAGTAGAAATAGCTAAAATATTGATTTAGGGGTGAAAAATGCCAAATCTCCAATTCTAGCCGGGAAATCTCGTAGGCCTCCTTTTTATAGGGCCGAGGTTCGGATCGGAGAGAGCAGGTGCGAAGGCCACGCGACAGCTGCGAGGCTCGGAGGTGGCTTGGATGCAAAGCGAGGCTCGGATTCGCGTCGGAGGCTTGTAGGCGAGACGTGGCTCGCTTCGGACATGCCACGCATGCGACACGCATCAGACAACTATTGGACAAAGCTCAGACTTAGATGAATGTGACACACATCGCTCCTCAGACACACCATGAATCAGATGACATAGCTACTTCGGACACTGGTCAGCAGCGAGGCGAGGGTGACGTGGCCGGCTCCAATCATGCGAATTTCTCCGAAATTGCACCCAAACCTTCTAAAATCCATAACTTTCTCATACGGGCTCCGATTTTGACGTTCTTTATATGCACGCGTAGGCGGGAATATATTATACAATTTGTGTTTAGACTTCATCGGCTAATTTTGAATTTATTTTTAATATTATTATTTTTAACAGATCGGGATGGAAAATCCGTTAAAAATTCATAACTTCTTCATCCGACGTCCGTTTTCGTCAGTTTTTTACCGTTGTACTACTATTGACGAGACCTTCGATTCTCATTTAGGTTGTGTCGGTTAAATATTGCTCGATCTTAAATTCGAGTTTTTAGCTGTCTACTGCTAAGCTGGAGCTTAGAAAAATCATAACTTCTTCATATGAAGTCAGATTTGGGCGTTCTTTTTACACACGCTCTCGGTTAAACGAACACTACGACTTTCGTTTAGATTGCTAAGGCTAAAAACCACTTTATCATAAATTCACTTTTTTACACTTCCTGGTGCCGTGCCGATTCCGTCGCGAAACTTCAAAACTTCGACGGGTCATAACTTCTTCGTTATAACTCGGATTTCGACGTTCTTTATATGTCTGGAATCCTTGTTTTGGCTACTACAACTTTAAAAGATATGGGCTTTATCTAATATTTATTTTCAACGCTTATTTTTATTATTAATTAATTAAATCATAATAATTAAGCAAATAAGCACATAATTCACATATTATTCACATAATTCCTCTTTATTACTTCAAAATGAGTTACAAAGGTTGACCTAGACTATTACACCATTATTAATGCTTTAGCCCAAAAACACGGGCGTTACACCTATTGAGTATAGCCTCGAGTGGCTGTGGTGCTGTGTGTGGTATTTTGGGGAACTCACTAAGCTTCGTGCTTACCGTGTTATGTGATATGTGTTTCAAGTTTCTCTTGGGATCTCGGGACGACACCGACTTGATTGTACACACCGAAGAAAGAGTTATGCTTTGAGGATCCTGGATTATTATATAAACAATTATGGAGTTGTGTTTTATAAATATGAGAGATTTTTGTAATATGTGAGAACTGCGAGATTTTAAAAGAAAATTTTATATGAAAATTTACGGTGTTACACCCGCATACGTAGTCTGGGTTGACTCGGTTGAGTTGACTCAGTTGGGTTGACTCATTTGACTTATGTACTTTGACTAAGTTTGACCTCAAGGGTATTTTGCATATTTTGGTTGTGATTGATGACTAGGATGGATAGGTGTTGATTGGAGCTGGGATTCGGAGTCGGGACCTCATCAGCTATGGATCAGATCGAGAGGTGAGTTTTCCCCACTGTACTTTCGGGTCGAAGGCACCAAGGCCGGCCCATTAGATTGTTATCCTAGTTTATTGTATGTTGGTATGTTGTAGTGATCTGTTAGATCCATATCCTGGTATATATAGGATGATGTTATGCTTATTGATCTGTAAGATATGTCTGATTGCATGTTGACTGGTTATATGTTGGTTGGTGGTTGAGGTTTTACTGTTATATGCGTGAGCCAACAGACAGGGGGCATTCCAACCCGATGGTTGATTGGTCCTGAGGGTATTCTATCCCGAGGATGACTGGACCCGTTGAATATTGGCATTCCAACACGATAATTGATTGGGCATGGGTTATTCCAACCCAATGGTTGATTAGACCCGATATGATTATATGGTATATGGTGAGACTGCATTATTGTGTGCATCAGTCAATAGGCATGGGTTATTCCAACATGATGGTTGATTGGACCCGATGTTACACCCCCAAACCAGAACGGCAGAAACGTCTGGGGACGGATGGAGTGACTTCATGCACAGTATCATAACAATTGAATGGTAATGAAACATAGCAACACGAACATTCATACATTGAGATTTCAAGTATTACATTGCTTACAGAACATAGTTATTCAAAAGTTGAATACAAATAATTGAAAAGTAAGAAAAACATGAGGTGACGATGCCAACCCTCAAGATGGGTTGAATACCTGTCTACTGGTTTCCTAAGAATACAAGTGATTTTGAAAAGTGTCAGCAATTAAGTTGGTGAGTTCATAAGCATTTTTGCATGAGAAAGGTTTGTAATAGTTTCGCGAAAGATGGTTTCATACATTTCCAGAAAATCCGATATTTTCGTTAATATGAACTGAAATTGAAAGTAATTCCTTTGTATCTTTTCCTTGTAAAGTAATAATGTATATTTCCAGAAAAATGCAGTACTTTCTTAAAAGTGAATTGTGGTCTTAAACCCTAAGACCACGATGGAAATGAATATCGTACAGAAAATAGTATATAGTTTCATTTCTTTCAATAAAACTAATGAAGTGTAAGCTTCCTGTAAACCAAATCATTTCGCTAATATTTATGTGAGTTCTTATAACCATGCTTGATATGACTGTTATGCCTGAACAACGTTCTTCAGGCATCGGAGTTGGTAGACTTTTGTCACCCTAGACTTGTCGGTCTAACTGTAGCAAACAACTGAGGTGTGGCGTTGTCAATCTCGTATAGATCTATACACAACGGTCTCGCTCTCCCTTCAGGAGACTCTGATTATAACGCAAGACTTAAGGTGTACGCTAGGTAGGTACAGTGAAGGAAAGTCTCAAAAGAGCATTAACAGATTTACTGTTATATGCGTGAGCCAACAGACAGGGGGCATTCCAACCCGATGGTTGATTGGTCCTGAGGGTATTCTATCCCGAGGATGACTGGACCCGTTGAATATTGGCATTCCAACATGATGATTGATTGAGCATGGGTTATTCCAACCCAATGGTTGATTAGACCCGATATGATTATATGGTATATGGTGAGACTGGACTGTTGTGTGCATCAGTCAATAGGCATGGGTTATTCCAACCTGATGGTTGATTGGACCCGATGTTACACCCCCAAACCAGAACGGCGGAAACGTCTCGGAACGGATGGAGTGACTTCATGCACAGTATCATAACAATTAAATGGTAATGAAACATAGCAACACGAACATTCATACATTGAGATTTGAAGTATTACATTGCTTACAGAACATAGTTATTCAAAAGTTGAATACAAATAATTGAAAAGTAAGAAAAACATGAGGTGATGATGCCAACCCTCAAGATGGGTTGAATACCTGTCTACTGGTTTCCTAAGAATACAAGTGATTTTGAAAAGTGTCAGCAATTAAGTTGGTGAGTTCATAAGCATTTTTGCATGAGAAAGGTTGGTAATAGTTTCGCGAATGATGGTTTCGTACATTTCCAGAAAATCCGATATTTTCGTTAATATGAACTGAAATTGAAAGTAATTCCTTTCTATCTTTTCCTTGTAAAGTAATAATGTATATTTCCAGAAAAATGCAGTACTTTCTTAAAGGTGAACTGTGGTCTTAAACCCTAAGACCACGATGGAAATGAATATCGTACAGAAAATAGTATATAGTTTCATTTCTTTCAATAAAACTAATGAAGTGTAAGCTTCCTGTAAACCAAATCATTTCGCTAATCTTTATGTGAGTTCTTATAACCATGCTTGATATGACTGTTATGCCTGAACAACGTTCTTCAGGCATCGGAGTTGGTAGACATTTGTCACCCTAGACTTATCGGTCTAACTGTAGCAAACAACTAAGGTGTGGCGTTGTCAATCTCGTATAGATCTATACACAACGGTCTCACTCTCCCTTCAGGAGACTCTGATTATAACGCAAGACTTAAGGTGTACGCTAGGTAGGTACAGTGAAGGAAAGTCTCAAAAGAGCATTAACAGATTTATTGTTATATGCGTGAGCCAACAGACAGGGGGCATTCCAACCTGATGGTTGATTGGTCCTGAGGGTATTCTATCCCGAGGATCACTGGACCTGTTGAATATTGGCGTTCCAACACGATGATTGATTGGGCATGGGTTATTCCAACCCAATGGTTGATTAGACCCGATATGATTATATGGTATATGGTGAGACTGGACTGTTGTGTGCATCAGTCAATAGGCATGGGTTATTCCAACCTGATGGTTGATTGGACCCGATGTTACACCCCCAAACCAGAACGGCGGAAACATCTCAGAACGGATGGAGTGACTTCATGCACAGTATCATAAAAATTAAATGGTAATGAAACATAGCAACACGAACATTCATACATTGAGATTTCAAGTATTACATTGCTTACAGAACATAGTTATTCAAAAGTTGAATACAAATAATTGAAAAGTAAGAAAAACATGAGGTGATGATGCCAACCCTCAAGATGGGTTGAATACCTGTCTACTGGTTTCCTAAGAATACAAGTGATTTTGAAAAGTGTCTGCAATTAAGTTGGTGAGTTCATAAGCATTTTTGCATGAGAAAGGTTTGTAATAGTTTCGCGAAAGATGGTTTCGTACATTTCCAGAAAATCCGATATTTTCGTTAATATGAACTGAAATTGAAAGTAATTCCTTTGTATCTTTTCCTTGTAAAGTAATAATGTATATTTCCAGAAAAATGCGGTACTTTCTTAAAGGTGAACTGTGGTCTTAAACCCTAAGACCACGATGGAAATGAATATCGTACAGAAAATAGTATATAGTTTCATTTCTTTTAATAAAACTAATGAAGTGTAAGCTTCCTGTAAACCAAATCATTTCGCTAATCTTTATGTGAGTTCTTATAACCATGCTTGATATGACTGTTATGCCTGAACAACGTTCTTCAGGCATCGGAGTTGGTAGACTTTTGTCACCCTAGACTTGCCGGTCTAACTGTAGCAAACAACTGAGGTGTGGCGTTGTCAATCTCGTATAGATCTATACACAACGGTCTCGCTCTCCCTTCAGCAGACTCTGATTATAACGCAAGACTTAAGGTGTACGCTAGGTAGGTACAGTGAAGGAAAGTCTCAAAAGAGCATTAACAGATTTACTGTTATATGCGTGAGCCAACAGACAGGGGGCATTCCAACCCGATGGTTGATTGGTCCTGAGGGTATTTTATCCCGAGGATGACTGGACCCGTTGAATATTGGCATTCCAACACGATGATTGATTGGGCATGGGTTATTCCAACCCAATGGTTGATTAGACCCGATATGATTATATGGTATATGGTGAGACTGGACTGTTGTCTGCATCAGTCAATAGGCATGGGTTATTCCAACCTGATGGTTGATTGGACCCGATGTTACAACCCCAAACCAGAACGGCGGAAACGTCTCGGAACGGATGGAGTGACTTCATGCACAGTATCATAACAATTAAATGGTAATGAAACATAGCAACACGAACATTCATACATTGAGATTTCAAGTATTACATTGCTTACAGAACATAGTTATTCAAAAGTTGAATACAAATAATTGAAAAGTAAGAAAAACATGAGGTGATGATGCCAACCCTCAAGATGGGTTGAATACCTGTCTACTGGTTTCCTAAGAATACAAGTGATTTTGAAAAGTGTCAGCAATTAAGTTGGTGAGTTCATAAGCATTTTTGCATGAGAAAGGTTTGTAATAGTTTCGCGAAAGATGGTTTCGTACATTTCCAGAAAATCCGATATTTTCGTTAATATGAACTGAAATTGAAAGTAATTCCTTTGTATCTTTTCCTTGTAAAGTAATAATGTATATTTCCAGAAAAATGCAGTGCTTTCTTAAAGGTGAACTGTGGTCTTAAACCCTAAGACCACGTTGGAAATGAATATCGTACAGAAAATAGTATATAATTTCATTTCTTTCAATAAAACTAATGAAGTGTAAGCTTCCTGTAAACCAAATCATTTCGCTAATCTTTATGTGAGTTCTTATAACCATGCTTGATATGACTGTTATGCCTGAACAACGTTCTTCAGGCATCGGAGTTGGTAGACTTTTGTCACCCTAGACTTGTCGGTCTAACTGTAGTTAACAACTGAGGTGTGGCGTTGTCAATCTCGTATAGATCTATACACAACGGTCTCGCTCTCCCTTCAGGAGACTCTGATTATAACGCAAGACTTAAGGTGTACGCTAGGTAGGTACAGTGAAGGAAAGTCTCAAAAGAGCATTAACAGATTTACTGTTATATGCATGAGCCAACAGACAGGGGGCATTCCAACCCGATGGTTGATTGGTCCTGAGGGTATTCTATCCCGAGGATGACTGGACCCATTGAATATTGGCATTCCAACACGATGATTGATTGGGCATGGGTTATTCCAACCCAATGGTTGATTAGACCCGATATGATTATATGGTATATGGTGAGACTGGACTGTTGTGTGCATCAGTCAATAGGCATGGGTTATTCCAACCTGATGGTTGATTGGACCCGATGTTACACCCCCAAACCAGAACGGTGGAAACGTCTCGGAACGGATGGAGTGACTTCATGCACAGTATCATAACAATTAAATGGTAATGAAACATAGCAACACGAACATTCATACATTGAGATTTCAAGTATTACATTGCTTACAGAACATAGTTATTCAAAAGTTGAATACAAATAATTGAAAAGTAAGAAAAACATGAGGTGATGATGCCAACCCTCAAGATGGGTTGAATACCTGTCTACTGGTTTCCTAAGAATACAAGTGATTTTGAAAAGTGTCAGCAATTAAGTTAGTGAGTTCATAAGCATTTTTGCATGAGAAAGGTTTGTAATAGTTTCGAGAAAGATGGTTTCGTACATTTCCAGAAAATTCGATATTTTCGTTAATATGAACTGAAATTAAAAGTAATTCCTTTGTATCTTTTCCTTGTAAAGTAATAATGTATATTTCCAGAAAAATGCAGTACTTTTTTAAAGGTGAACCGTGGTCTTAAACCCTAAGACCACAATAGAAATGAATATTGTACAGAAAATAGTATATAGTTTCATTTCTTTCAATAAAACTAATGAAGTGTAAGCTTCCTGTAAACCAAATCATTTCGCTAATCTTTATGTGAGTTCTTATAACCATGCTTGATATGACTGTTATGCCTGAACAACGTTCTTCAGGCATCGGAGTTGGTAGACTTTTGTCACCCTAGACTTGCCGGTCTAACTGTAGCAAACAACTGAGGTGTGGCGTTGTCAATCTCGTATAGATCTATACACAACGGTCTCGCTCTCCCTTCAGGAGACTCTGATTATAACGCAAGAATTAAGGTGTACGCTAGGTAGGTACAGTGAAGGAAAGTCTCAAAAGAGCATTAACAGATTTACTGTTATATGCGTGAGCCAACAGACAGGGGGCATTCCAACCCGATGGTTGATTGGTCCTGAGGGTATTCTATCCCGAGGATGACTGGACCCGTTGAATATTGGCATTCCAACACGATGATTGATTGGGCATGGGTTATTCCAACCCAATGGTTGATTAGACCCGATATGATTATATGGTATATGGTGAGACTGGACTGTTGTGTGCATCAGTTAATAGGCATGGGTTATTCCAACCTGATGGTTGATTGGACCCGATGTTACACCCCCAAACCAGAACAGCGGAAACGTCTCAGAACGGATGGAGTGACTTCATGCACAATATCATAACAATTGAATGGTAATGAAACATAGCAACACGAACATTCATACATTGAGATTTCAAGTATTACATTGCTTACAGAACATAGTTATTCAAAAGTTGAATCCAAATAATTGAAAAGTAAGAAAAACATGAGGTGATGATGCCAACCCTCAAGATGGGTTGAATACCTGTCTACTGGTTTCCTAAGAATACAAGTGATTTTGAAAAGTGTCAGCAATTAAGTTAGTGAGTTCATAAGCATTTTTGCATGAGAAAGGTTTGTAATAGTTTCGAGAAAGATGGTTTCGTACATTTCCAGAAAATTCGATATTTTCGTTAATATGAACTGAAATTAAAAGTAATTCCTTTGTATCTTTTCCTTGTAAAGTAATAATGTATATTTCCAGAAAAATGCAGTACTTTTTTAAAGGTGAACCGTGGTCTTAAACCCTAAGACCACAATAGAAATGAATATTGTACAGAAAATAGTATATAGTTTCATTTCTTTCAATAAAACTAATGAAGTGTAAGCTTCCTGTAAACCAAATCATTTCGCTAATCTTTATGTGAGTTCTTATAACCATGCTTGATATGACTGTTATGCCTGAACAACGTTCTTCAGGCATCGGAGTTGGTAGACTTTTGTCACCCTAGACTTGCCGGTCTAACTGTAGCAAACAACTGAGGTGTGGCGTTGTCAATCTCGTATAGATCTATACACAAAGGTCTCGCTCTCCCTTCAGGAGACTCTGATTATAACGCAAGACGTAAGGTGTACGCTAGGTAGGTACAGTGAAGGAAAGTCTCAAAAGAGCATTAACATATTTACTGTTATATGCGTGAGCCAACAAACAGGGGGCATTCCAACCTGATGGTTGATTGGTCCTGAGGGTATTCTATCCCGAGGATGACTGGACCTGTTGAATATTGGCATTCCAACACGATGATTGATTGGGCATGGGTTATTCCAACCCAATGGTTGATTAGACCCGATATGATTATATGGTATATGGTGAGACTGGACAGTTGTGTGCATCAGTTAATAGGCATGGGTTATGCCAACCTGATGGTTGATTGGACCCGATGTTACACCCCCAAACCAGAACGGCGGAAACGTCTCAGAACGGATGGAGTGACTTCATGCACAGTATCATAACAATTAAATGGTAATGAAACATAGCAACACGAACATTCATACATTGAGATTTCAAGTATTACATTGCTTACAGAACATAGTTATTCAAAAGTTGAATACAAATAATTGAAAAGTAAGAAAAACATGAGATGATGATGCCAACCCTCAAGATGGGTTGAATACCTGTCTACTGGTTTCCTAAGAATACAAGTGATTTTGAAAAGTGTCAGCAATTAAGTTGGTGAGTTCATAAGCATTTTTGCATGAGAAAGGTCTGTAATAGTTTCGCGAAAGATGGTTTCGTACATTTCCAGAAAATCCGATATTTTCGTTAATATGAACTGAAATTGAAAGTAATTCCTTTGTATCTTTTCCTTGTAAAGTAATAATGTATATTTCCAGAAAAATGCAGTACTTTCTTAAAGGTGAACTGTGGTCTTAAACCCTAAGACCACGATGGAAATGAATATCGTACAGAAAATAGTATATAGTTTCATTTCTTTCAATAAAACTAATGAAGTGTAAGCTTCCTGTAAACCAAATCATTTCGCTAATCTTTATGTGAGTTCTTATAACCATGCTTGATATGACTGTTATGCCTGAACAACGTTCTTCAGGCATCGGAGTTGGTAGACTTTTGTCACCCTAGACTTGCCGGTCTAACTGTAGCAAACAACTGAGGTGTGGCGTTGTCAATCTCGTATAGATCTATACACAACGGTCTCGCTCTCCCTTCAGGAGACTCTGATTATAACGCAAGACTTAAGGTGTACGCTAGGTAGGTACAGTGAAGGAAAGTCTCAAAAGAGCATTAACAGATTTATTCTTATATGCGTGAGCCAACAGACAGGGGGCATTCCAACCCGATGGTTGATTGGTCCTGAGGGTATTCTATCCCGAGGATGACTGGACCCGTTGAATATTGGCGTTCCAACACGATGATTGATTGGGCATGGGTTATTCCAACCCAATGGTTGATTAGACCCGATATGATTATATGGTATATGGTGAGACTGGACTGTTGTGTGCATCAGTCAATAGGCATGGGTTATTCCAACCTCATGGTTGATTGGACCCGATGTTACACCCCCAAACCAGAACGGCGGAAACGTCTCAGAACGGATGGAGTGACTTCATGCACAGTATCATAAAAATTAAATGGTAATGAAACATAGCAACACGAACATTCATACATTGAGATTTCAAGTATTACATTGCTTACAGAACATAGTTATTCAAAAGTTGAATACAAATAATTGAAAAGTAAGAAAAACATGAGGTGATGATGCCAACCCTCAAGATGGGTTGAATACCTGTCTACTGGTTTCCTAAGAATACAAGTGATTTTGAAAAGTGTCAGCAATTAAGTTGGTGAGTTCATAAGCATTTTTGCATGAGAAAGGTTTGTAATAGTTTCGCGAAAGATGGTTTCGTACATTTCCAGAAAATCCGATATTTTCGTTAATATGAACTGAAATTGAAAGTAATTCCTTTGTATCTTTTCCTTGTAAAGTAATAATGTATATTTCCAGAAAAATGCGGTACTTTCTTAAAGGTGAATTGTGGTCTTAAACCCTAAGACCACGATGGAAATGAATATCGTACAGAAAATAGTATATAGTTTCATTTCTTTTAATAAAACTAATGAAGTGTAAGCTTCCTGTAAACCAAATCATTTCGCTAATCTTTATGTGAGTTCTTATAACCATGCTTGATATGACTGTTATGCCTGAACAACGTTCTTCAGGCATCGGAGTTGGTAGACTTTTGTCACCCTAGACTTGCCGGTCTAACTGTAGCAAACAACTGAGGTGTGGCGTTGTCAATCTCGTATAGATCTATACACAACGGTCTCGCTCTCCCTTCAGCAGACTCTGATTATAACGCAAGACTTAAGGTGTACGCTAGGTAGGTACAGTGAAGGAAAGTCTCAAAAGAGCATTAACAGATTTACTGTTATATGCATGAGCCAACAGACAGGGGGCATTCCAACCCGATGGTTGATTGGTCCTGAGGGTATTCTATCCCGAGGATGACTGGACCCGTTGAATATTGGCATTCCAACACGATGATTGATTGGGCATGGGTTATTCCAACCCAATGGTTGATTAGACCCGATATGATTATATGGTATATGGTGAGACTGGACTGTTGTGTGCATCAGTCAATAGGCATGGGTTATTCCAACCTGATGGTTGATTGGACCCGATGTTACACCCCCAAACCAGAACGGCGGAAACGTCTCGGAACGGATGGAGTGACTTCATGCACAGTATCATAACAATTAAATGGTAATGAAACATAGCAACACGAACATTCATACATTGAGATTTCAAGTATTACATTGCTTACAGAACATAGTTATTCAAAAGTTGAATACAAATAATTGAAAAGTAAGAAAAACATGAGGTGATGATGCCAACCCTCAAGATGGGTTGAATACCTGTCTACTGGTTTCCTAAGAATACAAGTGCTTTTGAAAAGTGTCAGCAATTAAGTTGGTGAGTTCATAAGCATTTTTGCATGAGAAAGGTTTGTAATAGTTTCGCGAAAGATGGTTTCGTACATTTCCAGAAAATCCGATATTTTCGTTAATATGAACTGAAATTGAAAGTAATTCCTTTGTATCTTTTCCTTGTAAAGTAATAATGTATATTTCCAGAAAAATGCAGTGCTTTCTTAAAGGTGAACTGTGGTCTTAAACCCTAAGACCACGATGGAAATGAATATCGTACAGAAAATAGTATATAGTTTCATTTCTTTCAATAAAACTAATGAAGTGTAAGCTTCCTGTAAACCAAATCATTTCGCTAATCTTTATGTGAGTTCTTATAACCATGCTTGATATGACTGTTATGCCTGAACAACGTTCTTCAGGCATCGGAGTTGGTAGACTTTTGTCACCCTAGACTTGTCGGTCTAACTGTAGCAAACAACTGAGGTGTGGCGTTGTCAATCTCGTATAGATCTATACACAACGGTCTCGCTCTCCCTTCAGGAGACTCTGATTATAACGCAAGACTTAAGGTGTACGCTAGGTAGGTACAGTGAAGGAAAGTCTCAAAAGAGCATTAACAGATTTACTCTTATATGCATGAGCCAACAGACAGGGGGCATTCCAACCCGATGGTTGATTGGTCCTGAGGGTATTCTATCCCGAGGATGACTGGACCCATTGAATATTGGCATTCCAACACGATGATTGATTGGGCATGGGTTATTCCAACCCAATGGTTGATTAGACCCGATATGATTATATGGTATATGGTGAGACTGGACTGTTGTGTGCATCAGTCAATAGGCATGGGTTATTCCAACTTGATGGTTGATTGGACCCGATGTTACACCCCCAAACCAGAACGGTGGAAACGTCTCGGAACGGATGGAGTGACCTCATGCACAGTATCATAACAATTAAATGGTAATGAAACATAGCAACACGAACATTCATACATTGAGATTTCAAGTATTACATTGCTTACAGAACATAGTTATTCAAAAGTTGAATACAAATAATTGAAAAGTAAGAAAAACATGAGGTGATGATGCCAACCCTCAAGATGGGTTGAATACCTGTCTACTGGTTTCCTAAGAATACAAGTGATTTTGAAAAGTGTCAGCAATTAAGTTAGTGAGTTCATAAGCATTTTTGCATGAGAAAGGTTTGTAATAGTTTCGAGAAAGATGGTTTCGTACATTTCCAGAAAATTCGATATTTTCGTTAATATGAACTGAAATTAAAAGTAATTCCTTTGTATCTTTTCCTTGTAAAGTAATAATGTATATTTCCAGAAAAATGCAGTACTTTTTTAAAGGTGAACCGTGGTCTTAAACCCTAAGACCACAATAGAAATGAATATTGTACAGAAAATAGTATATAGTTTCATTTCTTTCAATAAAACTAATGAAGTGTAAGCTTCCTGTAAACCAAATCATTTCGCTAATCTTTATGTGAGTTCTTATAACCATGCTTGATATGACTGTTATGCCTGAACAACGTTCTTCAGGCATCGGAGTTGGTAGACTTTTGTCACCCTAGACTTGCCGGTCTAACTGTAGCAAACAACTGAGGTGTGGCGTTGTCAATCTCGTATAGATCTATACACAACGGTCTCGCTCTCCCTTCAGGAGACTCTGATTATAACGCAAGACGTAAGGTGTACGCTAGGTAGGTACAGTGAAGGAAAGTCTCAAAAGAGCATTAACATATTTACTGTTATATGCGTGAGCCAACAAACAGGGGGCATTCCAACCTGATGGTTGATTGGTCCTGAGGGTATTCTATCCCGAGGATGACTGGACCTGTTGAATATTGGCATTCCAACACGATGATTGATTGGGCATGGGTTATTCCAACCCAATGGTTGATTAGACCCGATATGATTATATGGTATACGGTGAGACTGGACAGTTGTGTGCATCAGTCAATAGGCATGGGTTATGCCAACCTGATGGTTGATTGGACCCGATGTTACACCCCCAAACCAGAACGGCGGAAACGGCTGGGGACAGATGGAGTGACTTCATGCACAGTATCATAACAATTGAATGGTAATGAAACATAGCAACACGAACATTCATACATTGAGATTTCAAGTATTACATTGCTTACAGAACATAGTTATTCAAAAGTTGAATACAAATAATTGAAAAGTAAGAAAAACATGAGATGATGATGCCAACCCTCAAGATGGGTTGAATACCTGTCTACTGGTTTCCTAAGAATACAAGTGATTTTGAAAAGTGTCAGCAATTAAGTTGGTGAGTTCATAAGCATTTTTGCATGAGAAAGGTTTGTAATAGTTTCGAGAAAGATGGTTTCGTACATTTCCAGAAAATCCGATATTTTCGTTAATATGAACTGAAATTGAAAGTAATTCCTTTGTATCTTTTCCTTGTAAAGTAATAATGTATATTTCCAGAAAAATGCGTTACTTTCTTAAAGGTGAACTGTGGTCTTAAACCCTAAGACCACGATGGAAATGAATATCGTACAGAAAATAGTATATAGTTTCATTTCTTTCAATAAAACTAATGAAGTGTAAGCTTCCTGTAAACCAAATCATTTCGCTAATCTTTATGTGAGTTCTTATAACCATGCTTGATATGACTGTTATGCCTGAACAACGTTCTTCAGGCATCGGAGTTGGTAGACTTTTTTCACCCTAGACATGCCGGTCTAACTGTAGCAAACAACTGAGGTGTGGCGTTGTCAATCTCGTATAGATCTATACACAACGGTCTCGCTCTCCCTTTAGGAGACTCTGATTATAACGCAAGACGTAAGGTGTACGCTAGGTAGGTACAGTGAAGGAAAGTCTCAAAAGAGCATTAACATATTTACTGTTATATGCGTGAGCCAACAAACAGGGGGCATTCCAACCTGATGGTTGATTGGTCCTGAGGGTATTCTATCCCGAGGATGACTGGACCTGTTGAATATTGGCATTCCAACACGATGATCGATTGGGCATGGGTTATTCCAACCCAATGGTTGATTAGACCCGATATGATTATATGGTATACGGTGAGACTGGACAGTTGTGTGCATCAGTCAATAGGCATGGGTTATGCCAACCTGATGGTTGATTTGACCCGATGTTACACCCCCAAACCAGAACGGCGGAAACGTCTGGGGACAGATGGAGTGACTTCATGCACAGTATCATAACAATTGAATGGTAATGAAACATAGCAACACGAACATTCATACATTGAGATTTCAAGTATTACATTGCTTACAGAACATAGTTATTCAAAAGTTGAATACAAATAATTGAAAAGTAAGAAAAACATGAGATGATGATGCCAACCCTCAAGATGGGTTGAATACCTGTCTACTGGTTTCCTAAGAATACAAGTGATTTTGAAAAGTGTCAACAATTAAGTTGGTGAGTTCATAAGCATTTTTGCATGAGAAAGGTTTGTAATAGTTTCGAGAAAGATGGTTTCTTACATTTCCAGAAAATCCGATATTTTCGTTAATATGAACTGAAATTGAAAGTAATTCCTTTGTATCTTTTCCTTGTAAAGTAATAATGTATATTTCCAGAAAAATGCGGTACTTTCTTAAAGGTGAACTGTGGTCTTATACCCTAAGACCACGATGGAAATGAATATCGTACAGAAAATAGTATATAGTTTCATTTCTTTCAATAAAACTAATGAAGTGTAAGCTTCCTGTAAACCAAATCATTTCGCTAATCTTTATGTGAGTTCTTATAACCATGCTTGATATGACTGTTATGCCTGAACAACGTTCTTCAGGCATCGGAGTTGGTAGACTTTTTTCACCCTAGACATGCCGGTCTAACTGTAGCAAACAACTGAGGTGTGGCGTTGTCAATCTCGTATAGATCTATACACAACGGTCTCGCTCTCCCTTTAGGAGACTCTGATTATAACGCAAGACGTAAGGTGTACGCTAGGTAGGTACAGTGAAGGAAAGTCTCAAAAGAGCCTTAACAAATTTACTGTTATATGCGTGAGCCAACAAACAGGGGGCATTCCAACCTGATGGTTGATTGGTCCTGAGGGTATTCTATCCCGAGGATGACTGGACCTGTTGAATATTGGCATTCCAACACGATGATTGATTGGGCATGGGTTATTCCAACCCAATGGTTGATTAGACCCGATATGATTATATGGTATACGGTGAGACTGGACAGTTGTGTGCATCAGTCAATAGGCATGGGTTATGCCAACCTGATGGTTGATTGGACCCGATGTTACACCCCCAAACCAGAACGGCGGAAACGTCTGGGGACAGATGGAGTGACTTCATGCACAGTATCATAACAATTGAATGGTAATGAAACATAGCAACACGAACATTCATACATTGAGATTTCAAGTATTACATTGCTTACAGAACATAGTTATTCAAAAGTTGAATACAAATAATTGAAAAGTAAGAAAAACATGAGATGATGATGCCAACCCTCAAGATGGGTTGAATACCTGTCTACTGGTTTCCTAAGAATACAAGTGATTTTGAAAAGTGTCAACAATTAAGTTGGTGAGTTCATAAGCATTTTTGCATGAGAAAGGTTTGTAATAGTTTCGCGAAAGATGGTTTCGTACATTTCCAGAAAATCCGATATTTTCGTTAATATGAACTGAAATTGAAAGTAATTCCTTTGTATCTTTTCCTTGTAAAGTAATAATGTATATTTCCAGAAAAATGCAGTACTTTCTTAAAGGTGAACTGTGGTCTTAAACCCTAAGACCACGATGGAAATGAATATCGTACAAAAAATAGTATATAGTTTCATTTCTTTCAATAAAACTAATGAAGTGTAAGCTTCATGTAAACCAAATCATTTCGCTAATCTTTATGTGAGTTCTTATAACCATGCTTGATATGACTGTTATGCCTGAACAACGTTCTTCAGGCATCGGAATTGGTAGACTTTTGTCACCCTAGACTTGCCGGTCTAACTGTAGCAAACAACTGAGGTGTGACATTGTCAATCTCGTATAGATCCATACACAACGGTCTCGCTCTCCCTTCAGGAGACTCTGATTATAACGCAAGACTTAAGGTGTACGCTAGGTAGGTACAGTGAAGGAAAGTCTCAAAAGAGCATTAACAGATTTACTGTTATATGCGTGAGCCAACAGACAGGGGGCATTCCAACCCGATGGTTGATTGGTCCTGAGGGTATTCTATCCCGAGGATGACTGGACCCGTTGAATATTGGCGTTCCAACACGATGATTGATTGGGCATGGTTTATTCCAACCCAATGGTTGATTAGACCCGATATGATTATATGGTATACGGTGAGACTGGACTGTTGTGTGCATCAGTCAATACGCATGGGTTATTCCAACCTGATGGTTGATTGGACCCGATGTTACACCCCCAAACCAGAACGGCGGAAACGTCTCGGAACAGATGGAGTGACTTCATGCACAGTATCATAACAATTAAATGGTAATGAAACATAGCAACACGAACATTCATACATTGAGATTTCAAGTATTACATTGCTTACAGAACATAGTTATTCAAAAGTTGAATACAAATAATTGAAAAGTAAGAAAAACATGAGGTGATGATGCCAACCTTCAAGATGGGTTGAATACCTGTCTACTGGTTTGCTAAGAATACAAGTGATTTTGAAAAGTGTCAGCAATTAAGTTGGTGAGTTCATAAGCATTTTTGCATGAGAAAGGTTTGTAATAGTTTCGCGAAAGATGGTTTCGTACATTTCCAGAAAATCCGATATTTTCGTTAATATGAACTGAAATTGAAAGTAATTCCTTTGTATCTTTTCCTTGTAAAGTAATAATGTATATTTCCAGAAAAATGCAGTACTTTCTTAAAGTTGAACTGCGGTCTTAAACCCTAAGACCACGATGGAAATGAATATCGTACAGAAAATAGTATATAGTTTCATTTCTTTCAATAAAACTAATGAAGTGTAAGCTTCCTGTAAACCAAATCATTTCGCTAATCTTTATGTGAGTTCTTATAACCATGCTTGATATGACTGTTATGCCTGAACAACGTTCTTCAGGCATCGGAATTGGTAGACTTTTGTCACCCTAGACTTGCCGGTCTAACTGTAGCAAACAACTAAGGTGTGGCGTTGTCAATCTCGTATAGATCTATACACAACGGTCTCGCTCTCCCTTCAGGAGACTCTGATTATAACGCAAGACTTAAGGTGTACGCTAGGTAGGTACAGTGAAGGAAAGTCTCAAAAGAGCATTAACAGATTTACTGTTATATGCGTGAGCCAACAGACAGGGGGCATTCCAACCCGATGGTTGATTGGTCCTGAGGGTATTCTATCCCGAGGATGACTGGACCCGTTGAATATTGGCGTTCCAACACGATGATTGATTGGGCATGGTTTATTCCAACCCAATGGTTGATTAGACCCGATATGATTATGTGGTATACGGTGAGACTGGACTGTTGTGTGCATCAGTCAATAGGCATGGGTTATTCCAACCTGATGGTTGATTGGACCCGATGTTACACCCCCAAACCAGAACGGCGGAAACGTCTCGGAACGGATGGAGTGACTTCATGCACAGTATCATAACAATTAAATGGTAATGAAACATAGCAACACGAACATTCATACATTGAGATTTCAAGTATTACATTGCTTACAGAACATAGTTATTCAAAAGTTGAATACAAATAATTGAAAAGTAAGAAAAACATGAGGTGATGATGCCAACCCTCAAGATGGGTTGAATACCTGTCTACTGGTTTCCTAAGAATACAAGTGATTTTGAAAAGTGTCAGCAATTAAGTTGGTGAGTTCATAAGCATTTTTGCATGAGAAAGGTTTGTAATAGTTTCGCGAAAGATGGTTTCGTACATTTCCAGAAAATCCGATATTTTCGTTAATATGAACTGAAATTGAAAGTAATTCCTTTGTATCTTTTCCTTGTAAAGTAATAATGTATATTTCCAGAAAAATGCAGTACTTTCTTAAAGGTGAACTGTGGTCTTAAACCCTAAGACCACGATGGAAATGAATATCGTACAGAAAATAGTATATAGTTTCATTTCTTTCAATAAAACTAATGAAGTGTAAGCTTCCTGTAAACCAAATCATTTCGCTAATCTTTATGTGACTTCTTATAACCATGCTTGATATGACTGTTATGCCTGAACAACGTTCTTCAGGCATCGGAGTTGGTAGACTTTTGTCACCCTAGACTTGTCGGTCTAACTGTAGCAAACAACTAAGGTGTGGCGTTGTCAATCTCGTATAGATCTATACACAACGGTCTCGCTCTCCCTTCAGGAGACTCTAATTATAACGCAAGACTTAAGGTGTACGTTAGGTAGGTACAGTGAAGGAAAGTCTCAAAAGAGCATTAACAGATTTACTGTTATATGCATGAGCCAATAGACAGGGGGCATTCCAACCCGATGGTTGATTGGTCCTGAGGGTATTCTATCCCGAGGATGACTGGACCCATTGAATATTGGCATTCCAACACGATGATTGATTGGGCATGGGTTATTCCAACCCAATGGTTGATTAGACCCGATATGATTATATGGTATATGGTGAGACTGGACTGTTGTGTGCATCAGTCAATAGGCATGGGTTATTCCAACCTGATGGTTGATTGGACCCGATGTTACACCCCCAAACCAGAACGGCGGAAACGTCTCGGAACGGATGGAGTGACTTCATGCACAGTATCATAACAATTAAATGGTAATGAAACATAGCAACATGAACATTCATACATTGAGATTTCAAGTATTACATTGCTTACAGAACATAGTTATTCAAAAGTTGAATACAAATAATTGAAAAGTAAGAAAAACATGAGGTGATGATGCCAACCCTCAAGATGGGTTGAATACCGGTCTACTGGTTTCCTAAGAATACAAGTGATTTTGAAAAGTGTCAGCAATTAAGTTGGTGAGTTCATAAGCATTTTTGCATGAGAAAGGTTTGTAATAGTTTCGAGAAAGATTGTTTCGTACATTTCCAGAAAATCCGATATTTTCGTTAATATGAACTGAAATTGAAAGTAATTCCTTTGTATCTTTTCCTTGTAATGTAATAATGTATATTTCCAGAAAAATGCGGTACTTTCTTAAAGGTGAACTGTGGTCTTAAACCCTAAGACCACGATGGAAATGAATATCGTACAGAAAATAGTATGTAGTTTCATTTCTTTCAATAAAACTAATGAAGTGTAAGCTTCCTGTAAACCAAATCATTTCGCTAATCTTTATGTGAGTTCTTATAACCATGCTTGATATGACTGTTATGCCTGAACAACGTTCTTCAGGCATCGGAGTTGGTAGACTTTTTTCACCCTAGACTTGCCGGTCTAACTGTAGCAAACAACTGAGGTATGGCGTTGTCAATCTCGTATAGATCTATACACAACGGTCTCGCTCTCCCTTCAAGAGACTATGATTATAACGCAAGACGTAAGGTGTACGCAAGGTAGGTACAGTGAAGGAAAGTCTCAAAAGAGCATTAACATATTTACTGTTATATGCGTGAGCCAAAAAACAGGGGGCATTCCAACCTGGTTGATTGGTCCTGAGGGTATTTTATCCCGAGGATGACTGGACCTGTTGAATATTGGCATTCCAACACGATGATTGATTGGGCATGGGTTATTCCAACCCAATGGTTGATTAGACCCGATATGATTATATGGTATATGGTGAGACTGGACAGTTGTGTGCATCAGTCAATAGGCATGGGTTATGCCAACCTGATGGTTGATTGGACCCGATGTTACACCCCCAAACCAGAACGGCGGAAACGTCTGGGGACAGATGGAGTGACTTCATGCACAGTATCATAACAATTGAATGGTAATGAAACATAGCAACACGAACATTCATACATTGAGATTTCAAGTATTACATTGCTTACAGAACATAGTTATTCAAAAGTTGAATACAAATAATTGAAAAGTAAGAAAAACATGAGATGATGATGCCAACCCTCAAGATGGGTTGAATACCTGTCTACTGGTTTCCTAAGAATACAAGTGATTTTGAAAAGTGTCAGCAATTAAGTTGGTGAGTTCATAAGCATTTTTGCATGAGAAAGGTTTGTAATAGTTTCGCGAAAGATGGTTTCGTACATTTCCAGAAAATCCGATATTTTCGTTAATATGAACTGAAATTGAAAGTAATTCCTTTGTATCTTTTCCTTGTAAAGTAATAATGTATATTTCCAGAAAAATGCAGTACTTTGTTAAAGGTGAACTGTGGTCTTAAACCCTAACACCACGATGGAAATGAATATCGTACAGAAAATAGTATATAGTTTCATTTCTTTCAATAAAACTAATGAAGTGTAAGCTTCCTGTAAACCAAATCATTTCGCTAATCTTTATGTGAGTTCTTATAACCATGCTTGATATGACTGTTATGCCTGAACAACGTTCTTCAGGCATCGGAGTTGGTAGACTTTTGTCACCCTAGACTTGCCGGTCTAACTGTAGCAAACAACTGACGTGCACTACTAGAAAAAAGGCCTTTTACGACGCTCATTGCGCGTCGTAAAATGCTCAGACGACGCGCAAATGCGCGTCAAGGAAGGCCCTGTCATAAAGAGAGACGACGCGCACTTACGACGCGCATTTATGACACGCATTTACGACGCGCGGTTATGACACGCAATGCGTATCAAGGAAGGCCCTGTCATAAAGGAAGACGACACGCATTTGCGTGTCATAACCTTACGACGCGCGTGTTTATGACACGCAATGCGTATCAAGGAAGCCCCAGTCAAGAAAGGCCATGTCATAAATGAAGACGACACACATTTTTGCGTATCGTAATTTTAATTTTTTTTTTTTTAAAAATATATATTTATATATTTATTAATTTATAAATTAAATTTGCATTTAATCTCTCATAATAGAAATAAAATACCATATACAAAAAATACAATCCATTGCATAATATAAAATAAAATACCATATACAAAAAATATAATCCATTGCATTTAATATGTATGTATAACAAAGACACATGTGTTAAACTTGTTACCATTAACATTTAATCGTATGGACTCGAGTGTTAAACTTGTTACCATTAACATCTGATTCATAAGTCCTTTCAACAAGATTGTTACCTGCATAAATGAAAACAAACAAGAACATTAACAGCCCAGTTATGAACAATTTCATAAGATGCGCCAAAAATGATGATCACTAATAACTCCTTTCAAGAATAATTTGGTTTGGATAGAAAATTAAACTAAATACAAATCATAAAGAATCTAAGAAAAGTCAAATGGGAGACTACTATATATTACTCAACTTTATGATCAATTTGAAGCTTACTCTTGTGGTCTAATAAACTGTGTTTGCAAGTAAAACTTACACATGGTTGCTTTAGCAATTGATTTTGACATGTTATGATTGTTTTTTTTTTGTTTTGGAAGCAACAATTCATTACCAAATGGGAGACTGTTATATATTGTACATATAATTCTAGTAAATTCTACCAGAAGAGTGCATGTGCAGTTCAATCCTAGACATAAATATCCTAGTATTCATCAGATTTTATCTATCTACGATACAAAATAATCAACATGCCATTGAATTTATAATAGGGATAAAGTCGGAAAAACTCCAAAAAACTATACCGATTGTCCCAGATTAGTCAGGAACTTTTTTTGTCCACATTGGTGTATTAATAATTATTCATGTCAAAGTAAAGAGAGATACTTACCACAAAGCATAAAGCACATACTATCAATACAAGTGTTGCTGTCTCGGATTCCTGCAAGACAGTTGAATATTCAACAAGCAGCCCGGAGTTAATAAAGTTAACCAACAGTTAAATCAAACTGAATGTAACTAGAGACATCTTAAATTTTAAGGATACTATGGAAGAAAAAGCAATATATTACCTGAATCTGTTGCATGTTCTTGATTTTGTGAAGATGGGTTAAAGGAAAGAACTAGATAACCGAATGACAACCTGCATAAAACATAATAATCAAAATCCGAATTTAACATTAAAAATACATGATAAACCTAAATGAATTACAAAAAGGGCTAAATTCACATCTTACCTCTAGTGAAATAAATATCAAATTATCAAATCTTGGCATATGTCATCAGATGCCTTGTGTTTCCTCTATTTCCACTCTTCCTTCAGATAACTGCATTGTCATATCCATAGATAAAGTTTAACTGTTTGAGTTTACACCCCAATTTCAAATTATGCAAGTGAAAAAAAAATTAAAAAACAGCAGAACAGTAAAAGCACAAAGCTATAATAGGGAGAAAGAGGTAAGAAACTATAACAAACAAATAAATACGGGTGTTGCTATTTTTTAGAGTTAACCCTATATAAACTACAAAATGTTGTTTCTTATAATTATAGCATATCCTACTATTTGCTAGATTGAAACCTGGAATCAAGGACCTTGAACAACATAAATAAATATTCTTATTATATAAAGATAAATAATGGGGGATAGCCTTGATTAGATGCTGAAAAACACTAGTTTTGTTCTCTCAAGAAGTTGTAGAATCTTAAAGCAAAAAAAGAATCAAACAGGTAGCTATGATTTATCCACCTTTCATATTACCAAAACATTACTTGGTTTCTCTCCGTCTCCTTTTCGACCTTCCATGCCCAATATATTATGCTATAAAAACACCACAAATTCATGTGAGATTCTATTCAGTTTCATGCTTGGTTGAAAATGAACACAATTCCCTTCATATTCTTGAAAGCTACTCAACAATTCCATTCTTTTTTTTATTAAAAGACCAAAGTACCCCATTATTGGAAGAAAAAAAAACAAAGTAGAACTAGACAAAACAAAAAGTTTTATTTTGATTCCAACATATATAGAGGTACTTACCCGGTCCTGATCCTTGATCACTTGGTTATATGAAAACCATGTAACAGGAAAATGGTGTTTTTTTATGTGGTCAAAAATTATAATGGTTTAATCAGTACTAAACAGAGTGAAGTGTTAAATCAATAAAATGTTGAAAGTACAAGTGTTTTTTTCTGTATTATTCCTAAAGAGAAAATACAATCTAAACACAAATAATATGTAATTTTCTAAGTAAAAAACATACAAAATGATGTGGTACCTGAATGAATAACTGATCTACAAGGTGTAAACGAAAAACAATATAGTCTTTCATCTGTAAAAAAACGTGTAAATGAATTAGAGAAGGAGCTTAAAACTAATTAGAATCAAGGGCAAAATTCTCAAGCTCAAACTGCAAAGAAAATTATGTTCACAAAGAAGTGATACCAATAAAAAAAAAGGAACTCTTTTATATAATCTAAAATCTACCTTAATTTGGTACATTCCAAGGAGATTTGCAAGAGGAATAGGTACACTACCGATTCCCTAAGCTGGACCAATGAGCTTGAGAGAGACGTCCTGTAGTAGCTATACGAAGGAATAGGTGAAGAATTAACCTTCACAACGGATAAATGAATCCCCTGAACCATATCTAAGCTAATCGGAAGAAGAAAAAACCGTTTATCCTCTGCAAGACGTGATGAAAAAACGAAACCATGCAACAGAACTTGCAAGACTCCCACATGTGAGATGAGGGAACTACAAACAAAACCATGCACTAAGAGCTCCAGCATAAGAAACGCCAAACAAAAACCATGGATTTCAAAAAAAAAAACTGATAATTCAAAAAAAAAATGTTACTGGCTAGAAAAGGAAGCTTTCTCCAATCTGGATTTAAACAAAGTGGCATTAGAAATATTGACACATGGAGATTAATTATAAATTCATAAATTCAAAAAAAGAATGTTACTGGCTAGAAAAGGAAGCTTTCTCCAATCTGTGACATCATTAGATGACTCCTTAACAGACTGCTCTTTCTGTATTAGATCCAATTCAATTTCAGCCTCTTCAATTTCCTGCCACACATCAATCAATACCTCTTATTATTATTTTTTTTTTTCTAAAACAAAATATTGTAATTTTAGAACTTACCATAAGTTTTTCATCGGTGTTTTTCGAAAAGAAATCAAAGTATGATTGTGTTCCATGTTCTCTCCAACTTCCAGAATGGCAGCCATAACCAAGGAATTGCTAACAATTCTATTTCACAGGGAAAAATACATGAAATGTGGGATGGGATGCTAGGTTGATTCATACCCCTGATACAGTTAATTCTATCCTTCATTGTCCCACCTTGCACCTATAAAGAAGCATAAATAATAGTTTAGTAGTAAATTTGTACACATTTATAAAAGTTTAGTGTTGAGAATTGTTAAGAATCGTTATTATTTAGGAAAAGAAAAGAAACAGGATAAGTTTTTTTTAAATACTATTATTATTTATCCATTCTAGAGAACACTTAATCTGTATGCTGTTATACTTAAGAAAGTGAATGACCATTTTACCCTTGTATTTGCAAAACTACTAAATCTAATAGAAACATGGGTAGAACAGGAAAATGCAACATCTTAATTCATAGAGTGAGTGACACCCATTACGACATTGATAAAGAAAACAATAGTGCTACTATTAGCTACATGATGCTAAATGTATTCAAGTAAAAAAGAAACGGCTATTTATAAAAGAATAGTGCTACTATTATCTACATTATCAAAATTCAATTGTAAACTCAAAATTAAAAAAAATGTTCAAATCAGATAGAGCATGATTTACATGAATATACACGAAAAAGAAAGATAGAGAATGCGGAAACCATACCATGAGCTCCTGACCACCAATACTTAATTTACTCAGAAGCCTTAAAGCACGCAGAACTCCTTCAACATTCCTAAATTCACAAAAACCAAATCCCTTCAAAGCCCCAGTAGTGGGATCTGGTACATGTTTCCAACTTTTAACAGGCCCACAGAGCTTCAGAAGACATAAATGTGTAATAAGTCCATGAACATTGGGCAATAAGATCTATTTCCAGTAAAGATGTGAGAAAAAGAGGAACTTACCTACAAAAAGGGAGAGCATGAACTCATTGTCCACTAATGATGCTATCTTGCCAACATAAACTGTGGTTATTGGCTTTTCAGCTGGAGTTATTGTATTGATGGGTCGCCTAATGATTGTAGGGACCACTGGACCCCGCATAGCCATCATTGGTGGGTGTGCTAATGATGGAATGACTCCCACTGCTCCAAGTGGCCTTTGAGGATATGCTGGTTGCAACATTGGTGGATATGGAGAGGCATAATAGAGAATCCCTGCAAAAATAAGACAAAAATACTATTACAAAAAAGAGAGATCAAATAGTGAAAGTATCACAGCAAAATTCAAACATATCGCACATATTTTCATCATTGACATATATAACTATATACCAAAAACTCAGATCTGATGTGAAGTTAAAAAAAAAAGGAAATTTAACTGAATTGAAAATTAAAACCTGAAGTTCTGTAATGAAGCTAATGCTCTGTTCCGTGGAAGGCTCGTGGAAGGTCAATGAATGATTTGATTGTTCCACTTCCATAACTCTCTGTCTCTAGCTGAATCACGAGTTTAAAACAACAAATTTTGGGGAAATTCAAGAAGTGATTATTTGATATCAACAAAAGAACCCTAGCTTTAGTTTACTCTCTACTTTACTAGATACATGTAAAGAAAGATTGGGTGTGCAATGGATTCCAAGATTTAACTAACTTACTGATTATAATAATATATATTTTGGTTCAAACATTTAGTCAAACACCTGGTGTGCATAAAAAAAATCAGGTACTTATATCATAACATATCAATAATTCCATGAAAAGATTTGAGAAAGGGTAGAAGGGCACAAAAATCGTCCAAAAAGAAGGACCAGTTGTACATGAAATAGGTAACTATGGTTGAAAAAAGAAGAATTACCTTCGTAATATGCCTACTACTCAAATGAAATACACTCCTTTAATTTTGAAGTCTCCAGAATCGACATGAGGTCAAGATGACCTGAAGCAACCAGGAAACTATCATACTACATGATGGAGGCGTGCAGAAGTAAGCAGGACGGAAACATCGGGAGAAACGACACTGCCAACAAGGAGAACCCATAGAAGGGAAGAGACGAGAAAAAGGCACCGTATCATTCTTCTTCTTGTTTCTGTTGTATAAGTAAAATCAAGATTGATAGAAGATTATAAAATATTGGGATGAGAGAAGAAAGAAAACATACCTTAATCCGTACGAGGTGGGTTGAATCCGAACTCCTCAGACTTTGTAGAGAGAACTCATGTAGTAATGCCCTAAATCACCGGTTCTCTAAGAGTAAGAAAATTAGTTTGATTCTAATGGGAAGCTTAAATTTCTGTCGATTCTTTCAAGTTTCAATCAAAAAATGAGAAAGAGTTAGGGAAATCAAGAATGGAATGCTCACGATCATTGGGAAGATGAAAGATAGAAAGAAGGTAGAAAAGAAGAAGGCGGGTCTTCAAAATTTTGGAGATTTCATTTCCCCCCATTGATAGGAGAAGCGCGTTTCATTAAAATTATAAAGCGACAGTCACAAAGGACGCGCGATTAAAATAAAGCGCCCTCCGTGTTTTTTTAATTTTTTCTTGGGACACTAATTTAAGGGCACGCAATAGTGCGTGACTTAAATCCTTAAAATTTTTGAAGAGATGACACTCTTTCAAGGTCACTCTTATTTGCGTAACATAAATCATTGCGTGTCGTGGTTTGCGCGTCGTAAAAGGGTCTTTTTCTTGTAGTGGTGTGGCGTTGTCAATCTCGTATAGATCTATACACAACGGTCTCGCTCTCCCTTCAGGAGACTCTGATTATAACGCAAGACTTAAGGTGTACGCTAGGTAGGTACAGTGAAGGAAAGTCTCAAAAGAGCATTAACAGATTTACTGTTATATGCGTGAGCCAACAGACAGGGGGCATTCCAACCCGATGGTTGATTGGTCCTGAGGGTATTCTATCCCGAGGATGACTGGACCCGTTGAATATTGGCATTCCAACACGATGATTGATTGGGCATGGGTTATTCCAACCCAATGGTTGATTAGACCCGATATGATTATATGGTATATGGTGAGACTGGACTGTTGTGTGCATCAGTTAATAGGCATGGGTTATTCCAACCTGATGGTTGATTGGACCCGATGTTACACCCCCAAACCAGAACGGCGGAAACGTCTCGGAACGGATGGAGTGACTTCATGCACAGTATCATAACAATTGAATTGTAATGAAACATAGCAACACGAACATTCATACATTGAGATTTCAAGTATTACATTGCTTACAGAACATAGTTATTCAAAAGTTGAATACAAATAATTGAAAAGTAAGAAAAACATGAGGTGATGATGCCAACCCTCAAGATGGGTTGAATACCTGTCTACTGGTTTCCTAAGAATACAAGTGATTTTGAAAAGTGTCAGCAATTAAGTTAGTGAGTTCATAAGCATTTTTGCATGAGAAAGGTTTGTAATAGTTTCGAGAAAGATGGTTTCGTACATTTCCAGAAAATTCGATATTTTCGTTAATATGAACTGAAATTAAAAGTAATTCCTTTGTATCTTTTCCTTGTAAAGTAATAATGTATATTTCCAGAAAAATGCAGTACTTTTTTAAAGGTGAACCGTGGTCTTAAACCCTAAGACCAGGATAGAAATGAATATTGTATAGAAAATAGTATATAGTTTCATTTCTTTCAATAAAACTAATGAAGTGTAAGCTTCCTGTAAACCAAATCATTTCGCTAATCTTTATGTGAGTTCTTATAACCATGCTTGATATGACTGTTATGCCTGAACAACGTTCTTCAAACATCGGAGTTGGTAGACTTTTGTCACCCTAGACTTGCCGGTCTAACTGTAGCAAACAACTGAGGTGTGGCGTTGTCAATCTCGTATAGATCTATACACAACGGTCTCGCTCTCCCTTCAGGAGACTCTGATTATAACGCAAGATGTAAGGTGTACGCTAGGTAGGTACAGTGAAGGAAAGTCTCAAAAGAGCATTAATAGATTTACTGTTATATGCGTGAGCCAACAAACAGGGGGCATTCCAACCCGATGGTTGATTGGTCCTGAGGGTATTCTATCCCGAGGATGACTGGACCTGTTGAATATTGGCATTCCAACACGATGATTGATTGGGCATGGGTTATTCCAACCCAATGGTTGATTAGACCCGATATGATTATATGGTATATGGTGAGACTGGACTGTTGTGTGCATCAGTCAATAGGCATGGGTTATTCCAACCTGATGGTTGATTGGACCCGATGTTACACCCCCAAACCAGAACGGCGGAAACGTCTCGGAACGGATGGAGTGACTTCATGCACAGTATCATAACAATTAAATGGTAATGAAACATAGCAACACGAACATTCATACATTGAGATTTCAAGTATTACATTGCTTACAGAACATAGTTATTCAAAAGTTGAATACAAATAATTGAAAAGTAAGAAAAACATGAGGTGATGATGCCAACCCTCAAGATGGGTTGAATACCTGTCTACTGGTTTCCTAAGAATACAAGTGATTTTGAAAAGTGTCAGCAATTAAGTTAGTGAGTTCATAAGCATTTTTGCATGAGAAAGGTTTGTAATAGTTTCGAGAAAGATGGTTTCGTACATTTCCAGAAAATTCGATATTTTCGTTAATATGAACTGAAATTAAAAGTAATTCCTTTGTATCTTTTCCTTGTAAAGTAATAATGGATATTTCCAGAAAAATGCAGTACTTTTTTAAAGGTGAACCGTGGTCTTAAACCCTAAGACCACGATAGAAATGAATATTGTACAGAAAATAGTATATAGTTTCATTTCTTTCAATAAAACTAATGAAGTGTAAGCTTCCTGTAAACCAAATCATTTCGCTAATCTTTATGTGAGTTCTTATAACCATGCTTGATATGACTGTTATGCCTGAACAACGTTCTTCAAACATCGGAGTTGGTAGACTTTTGTCACCCTAGACTTGCCGGTCTAACTGTAGCAAACAACTGAGGTGTGGCGTTGTCAATCTCGTATAGATCTATACACAACGGTCTCGCTCTCCCTTCAGGAGACTCTGATTATAACGCAAGATGTAAGGTGTACGCTAGGTAGGTACAGTGAAGGAAAGTCTCAAAAGAGCATTAATAGATTTACTGTTATATGCGTGAGCCAACAAACAGGGGGCATTCCAACCCGATGGTTGATTGGTCCTGAGGGTATTCTATCCCGAGGATGACTGGACCTGTTGAATATTGGCATTCCAACACGTTGATTGATTGGGCATGGGTTATTCCAACCCAATGGTTGATTAGACCCGATATGATTATATGGTATATGGTGAGACTGGACTGTTGTGTGCATCAGTCAATAGGCATGGGTTATTCCAACCCGATGGTTGATTGGACCCGATGTTACACCCCCAAACCAGAACGGCGGAAACGTCTGGGGACAGATGGAGTGACTTCATGCACAATATCATAACAATTGAATGGTAATGAAACATAGCAACACGAACATTCATACATTGAGATTTCAAGTATTACATTGCTTACAGAACATAGTTATTCAAAAGTTGAATACAAATAATTGAAAAGTAAGAAAAACATGAGATGATGATGCCAACCCTCAAGATGGGTTGAATACCTGTCTACTGGTTTCCTAAGAATACAAGTGATTTTGAAAAGTGTCAGCAATTAAGTTAGTGAGTTCATAAGCATTTTTGCATGAGAAAGGTTTGTAATAGTTTCGAGAAAGATGGTTTCGTACATTTCCAGAAAATTTGATATTTTCGTTAATATGAACTGAAATTAAAAGTAATTCCTTTGTATCTTTTCCTTGTAAAGTAATAATGTATATTTCCAGAAAAATGCAGTACTTTCTTAAAGGTGAACTGTGGTCTTAAACCCTAAGACCACGATGGAAATGAATATCGTACAGAAAATAGTATATAGTTTCATTTCTTTCAATAAAACTAATGAAGTGTAAGCTTCCTGTAAACCAAATCATTTCGCTAATCTTTATGTGAGTTCTTATAACCAGACTTGATATGACTGTTATGACTGAACAACGTTCTTCAGGCATCGGAGTTGGTAGACTTTTGTCACCCTAGACTTGCCGGTCTAACTGTAGCAAACAACTGAGGTGTGGTGTTGTCAATCTCATATAGATCTATACACAACGGTCTCGCTCTCCCTTCAGGAGACTCTGATTATAACGCAAGACTTAAGGTGTACGCTAGGTAGGTACAGTGAAGGAAAGTCTCAAAAGAGCATTAACAGATTTACGTGAACTATGACTCCCTTTTACTTGCAAAATAAGATAATTATGCCTTTAAATAATGTGTGTACATTTGAAAAGTGTGGTTTGTGACCTCCAAACTATATCGATTATAGTTTATTATGTTTGTTTGTCAACACAATTTATATAATCATATATATATATAAATACATATAAGTTAACATGTCTAGATGTTTTGAAAGAATATATCATATAAACTTACCTCTAACACAAGTATAAGAACTTTTAGTATGATAAAGACAATTTTTAGTTTTGACTTTTCTGTCCATGTTTTTAGAAAAATTATAGGAAAATCATGGTAAGTCATAATTTGGATCCTTAAACTCTGAGAATTTTGAAAATTAGTCTACTTTGTTCATAATTTTTAGTCGTCTCAAACCAGTGTGAAAATGTTCACCTTCACAGGCTAGTCCGAAACCATTTCTGAAATTATAGACAGTTTTGTAAAAATAACCATAAATTGTAGAAAAATCGTGTGAATGCGTGCGGGTAGTCTTTAGAAAGGTATAAATCTGAACTATTTTCATATTGAACAGTTTTGAAAAAATATTAAGTTTAAGATGGTCAAAACAGTGCGTGAATAGACCATAACTTTTTGTTGAAAGCTGATGTTTAAGTTTAGATTATGTTTGGTATTGTAACTTGTACTCCCCCCCCCCCCCCTAAAACGTGAAGAAAACATGAAAAAGTAGGGGTATGATCAACTCACCTTGTTGATTTCGTGGGTTGAACGAAGGAAGTGAAGAATATTTTGTGCCTAGCCTTGCACAACTTGAAGAATACTAAAAAATGGATGATGTTCTAAGGACCATACACATGAAAAATAGGTGTGTAAGTGGAGTGATCTTAAGACAAACATGTAATAGAACCCTTTGAGTTTCACAAGGAACTTACCAAGATGCCTAGGACCGATTTTGTGGTGATGAAGCTCGAGTTTTTAAGAGCAGAGATGGGAGGAAGTTCTTGAGAGCAAAGTAGGGGGAAATGAAATTATATGGTGTGTGTGTGTGTGTGTGTGTGTGTGTTTGGCCGTAACATAAGAGAAGGGGGGGGGGGGGGGGGGGAAGAGAGTTGAATTTGTTAATGGTTGATCTGAAGCTTGCTTGGAAACATGTTGGTCCATAACATTGTTATATGGGGGTTAAAAATGAGGTGTTAACTTTTTATGCTAATTCTTTTTCTTTTTCTTTTGTTTTTTGTTTTGTCTAATACCAACCGAAAACCATAGGGTTTTCGGCCCCTTATGGCTCTTCAAAGGGGTTTTTGGTTTTTGGGTAGCCGAAAACACCCTATCTTCTAAAAGGGTTTGCGGTTTTCAAGAATGTGGGGGCTTTATAGCTTAATTTGGCCCACTAAAAGGGTTTTCGGTCCAATAAGGCCCAAAGGAAAGGTTTTTCATCCTAGGGTGTTCGGGCCAAGAATTCTTGGGTCAAGGCCCAAAATTGATTGGGCTTAGCTATTGGATTAGGTTATGGGCTTGCATGAGGTTATTACTACTTGATTCATATGTATTCATATAACATTGTTGTTTTGGACTTCAATAGATATTGAAATAAGGTTACATAGAGTAAATTGCTTTGTACATGAATGACAATCTCAACCCTAAATTTCCTAGTTGTGACACCCGACATGGTTAGTATTCCAACCCGATGATTGATTGGACCAACATGCTTATGATATGAGGGTATTCCATCCTGGGGATGACTGGGCCCATCATAGACATGTCTGGTATTCCAGCCCGAGGCTGATTGGGTCAGGCATGAATATTTGAGTATGCTTGTTTGTATATGTTATCTATTTGTGTGGTGATATTTTGGGGGAACTCACTAATCTTCGTGGTTACAGTTTTGGTTTATGGTTTCAGGTATTTCAATGGACCGTGGCAAGGCGAAGGCGTGATTGTACGCATCCTTGGTTTTCGACTAATTTGATCTTAAGAGACTCTGATTTTAAATAATGTTTTGAAAACAACGTTTCATAACCCTTCTATTAGTAAAAAAAAAGTAGTTTTTGAAAAGTTTTAAATTTGTTAGAATTTTTTGGATGTAACAAATGTCTTGTCAGTTTTTCCTTCATTCTCCTTTTACTCACCAAAGGGCAAGAAATTATAACATTTCGCTTTTATTTTTGTTAAATAAAAATAATTGATATTCAAGATTTCTAATTAAAAGAAATCAAGTATAATTTATTAAAAATGATTAATAAACATAAAAATTAATTAAAATTAAAATACTTTATTACTTAAAAAAATTACATAAAAAAGGATACATAAAAAACATTCAAGATTTTAAAACAAAATAATTATAATAATAAATAAAATAAAAAACACAATATTGTATAAAAACAACCTAGATTTAAAAAAAATACAACCTACAAAACGTAATTAAGAATTACATAATATCCGAATTTGAAAAAAAAAAACAGACTACGTCACTCAGAATCGTCGTCCTCATCATCGTCATCCTTGTCATCGTCATCCGAATCCTCGTCTGAGTCCTCGACGAATATATCCGAATCTTCATCTGGTTCGTTAAATAAATCATCGTGCTAATACTTTGTTTGGGGCTGTATGTGGTCCCTATAAACATGCTCCACCAAATCCGCACGCATGGAATGATGAATGTTGCGATAATGTATTTCTTTTCTATTTGCCCTATACTATTGTGTACCAACGACTACTCCTTCAACGTATGACAAAACTTCGTTTTCGTTGTATCGACATATCTTTCTTTCTTCGTCATCAAGAATCATATTATGGAATAGGATGCATGCGTACATTATGTGTTGCAAGCTTTTCAATTCAAATGATCGAGCCTCGACTGTTAGTTCTTACCGACACCTTTTGAGTACACCAAATGTTCGCTTCACGTTCTTCCTATCTGACTCTTCTACATGATTACATTTTTTTCTTTTTTCGTGGTTCGGGCATGTGAACTATTTCACTAAAAAATATAAGGTAGGATATATATCCCGTTAGTAAGATAGTATTCACGCTTATATACTATCCCATTTGCTTGAAAATATACAAATACGTTTTTATATGTATAAATATGTATTTATATGTGTGCTTATTTAATAATATTAATAATAATGAATTTTAAAAATAATATATTTATTTATATTTTTAAGTAAAATAATAAAACTAATAATAAAAATAAAAAATAAATATTTTACAGAAAAGTCTCAATATTTTTAGTCAGTTAAGAAATAATCCTAAATTAATTTGTTATCGGTTGAACTCGGAGAAAATGGTATGAAAGCACAACATTTTTATAGGTTTTTTAGACTTTTTTAAAAAAATTATAATTTAAAACTATTTTGTTATTTATTACTTGAATTACTCCAACAAAGTGCTATGGATTGGCTGTAGAAATGGAAAATCATAACTCTCTATTTGAAAATTTATTTAACTATTGAAAGCATAAACATTAATTCGTGATTGTAAAATAAATAATTAGATATAGTTTTATAATCTTGTTACCGCGTGATTAAATACTACACATAAAGCCTCTCTCTCTCTCTCTCTCTCTCTCTCTCTCTCTCTCTCTCTCTCTCTCTCTTCCGAATTTGTGGTTGTGGAGCACAAACTTCACCATTGACTTAACTGTATAATCTGAGGATTATTTGTTTGTAATCTACCATTCGACCTGTGAATAAATGAAATTGAGAAAATCTATAAACCATTCCCATCCCTATAATCCCTCCCCATCATTCCCTCCAAAAATCATCTCGTTTCCACACCGCTATCATCCCTTTTGCAATCTGTCATGACCTTTCTCTCTCCTTCTCTTCTCTTGATCTCTTTCCATCTCTGTACGTGTTTCACTGACTCTCTCTCTCTAAACCTTTCTTTTCTTCAACCTTCCAAAACCCTATTTTCCTCTTTGTTCTCGTCGTCGCCAGGTAACACCCTCCAATCGTGTAATGGGGAACTGTTGTTCCCAAAAAGAACCTCCAACTGAAGATGGGCACCCAAAAACCGAGGATAATAATGAAGAAAGATCCGGAAACGATCCAACAAGAGCAACACCTCAAAGCGCATCTCCATCTCCAACCAAAAAATCCGGCAAGCCATCCCCTATTGGCACCGTCTTGGGACGCCCAATGGAAGATGTCCGGACAGGATACACCATCGGCAAAGAGCTCGGTCGGGGCCAGTTTGGTGTCACCCATTTGTGCACGAATAAACAGACAGGAGAACAATTTGCATGCAAGACGATAGCCAAACGAAAACTTGTAAATAAGGAAGATATGGAGGATGTTAGAAGGGAAGTACAGATTATGCATCATTTGAGCGGGCAGAATAATATTGTAGATCTTAAAGGGGCATTTGAAGACAAGCACTCGGTGCATTTGGTGATGGAATTGTGCGCTGGTGGAGAGTTATTTGATCGGATTATCGCCAAGGGTCATTATACCGAGAGGGGTGCTGCATCGTTGCTAAGGACAATTGTTCAGATCGTTCATACTTGTCATTCTATGGGTGTTATCCATAGAGATCTAAAGCCTGAAAACTTTCTTCTTTTAAGTAAAGATGAAAACGCTCCCCTCAAGGCTACAGATTTCGGTCTATCAGTGTTCTATAAACAAGGTTATACATATCTCCATTATATTGTATAATCTATACATATGTTTTATATTTTCCCTGCACAAAATGGAATTCACAAAGAGATGACAATTTCAGAAGAAATTTAAGCAAAACTAATTTGTCCCTGTTCCCAGATGCATGGAAAGACAACCAAAACACTAAATATATGTAACATGCACGATATGAATTAATCTTAACGATTTAATGCAGGCGAGGTATTTAGTGATATCGTTGGAAGTGCGTATTATATCGCACCCGAAGTCTTGAAAAGAAAATACGGGCCAGAAGTTGATATCTGGAGCATCGGTGTCATGTTATATATTCTTCTGTGTGGAGTTCCTCCTTTCTGGGCAGGTATGATTATGGTACAGATTGTCTATCATTTTTTAAGCAAGTATGAATGGTAGATATTTCTAATATCAGCAAACAAATAACCATGCATCGATGAATGTACAAATTATATGTTACAGAATGTGAGCATTGGTTTTAAATTGCTAACAAAAAAAATAGTTTCAAGGATTACACTGAAGAAACTTTTATGTCACAGAGTCGGAGCATGGAATATTTAATGCAATCTTACGTGGGCAAGTCGATTTTTCAAGTGATCCTTGGCCTACGATATCTCCACAGGCCAAGGACCTAGTTAGGAAGATGTTAAATTCCGATCCCAAGCAGCGGTTGACTGCACATCAAGTTCTTTGTAAGTAATAAAAGACGTAAATCTATCAATATTTTGTAATGAGAATCTATCAATATCATGAAAGATGAAATATATCTTGCAACTTTTTTCTTCAGCTCATCCATGGATTAAAGAAGATGGTGAAGCACCAGATAAGCCACTTGACAACGCTGTTATGGGTAGACTAAAACAATTTAGAGCAATGAACAAGTTCAAGAAAGTCGCTCTGCGGGTACTTATTACTCCATTTAATACGTCATTATGCTTCAAAATCAAAGAAATTTTCTATGTTTTGAAGCTACAAAAGCAAAGCGCCAAAGGGGTATATGATTTTGTGATTGTTCTTGAACGAATAGGTTATTGCTGGATGCCTCTCTGAAGAAGAAATCATGGGACTGAAGGAAATGTTCAAAGGCATGGATACTGATAACAATGGAACAATAACACTCGAGGAGCTAAAGCACGGACTTTCCAAGCAAGGGACAAAGCTAACAGAAACCGAAGTCAAACAATTGATGGAAGCAGTAAGATAATCATACCAAATTTTCTTGATTATTTGAGTTCTTATTTGAATAAAAAAAATTGATCAAAATAAAACAGGCTGATGCAGATGGGAATGGAACAATAGATTATGACGAGTTCATAACAGCAACAATGCATATGAACAGAATGGATAGAGAAGAGCATCTCTACACTGCATTCCAATACTTCGATAAAGATAACAGCGGGTAACTAAGTAAACCTAGGTCCTAGAATCCACTATCTAAACAAACAGATAATTAATGATTAATATGTAATATTTGACTCTTTTCTTTGATGTCAGTTACATAACTATTGAAGAACTGGAGCAAGCAATCCGGGAATATGGTATAAGCGACGGTAGAGATATAAAAGAAATAGTATCCGAGATTGATAGTGATAACGTAAGTAGTCAAATTTAGGGCATCCACAATGCGTTAAACTTATTAGAGTTTAATGGATTGACACATCATCATTTTATTTCCTATACAACTCTACACTAATTTTCCTACAATACATTGAACTCAATAAAGTTCAAATGAATATATATATATATATATATATATATATATATATATATATATATATATATATATATATATATATATATATATATATATATATATATATATATATATATATATATAGAATTAGGTTCAAATGTTTTCACTATCTATTGTGTTCATGTATAATTGATTTTGAACCAGTTATTTTAATTATTTTAAGAAAAGTAATTAATGCATATTAAATGTTGAAAATGTAATTAATATCCATTATATATTCAACATGTAATATCCATTAATTATTTTCTTAAAATAACTAAAATGATTAGTCTAAAATCAATCATACATGCACATAATAGATACTGATAACCTAACTCTCTCTCTCTCTCTCTCTCTCTCTCTCTCTATATATATATATATATATATATATATATATATATATATATATATATATATATAAAACGTTTCCTTTTTTACATTGAAGAGTTTAATGGTCATTGAACTCCATATCCATTGAATGCCAACATGGCATCCCACAATGATAGAGTTTAATCCATTGAATGTCAATTAGGCATGTCACTTCATTCAACTCTCTCATTGAACTATGCATTATGGATGCTCTAAAAACATAAAAAATTCTTTACAATGACATCAACATGCATGAGGCAAGTGAATTGACCATAAATTTTGCAGGATGGTCGGATCAACTATGATGAGTTTGTGGCAATGATGAAAAAAGGCAACAAAGAAACTAGTGTACATCCAACAAAGAGGCGAAGAGATTCGTTTGTTCCAGCATTTTGAGTTGGCTCATTGCTTGCATGCGTGGGAGTACATATAGCAGTTTAGCATCTTTCAAAGATGAGAAGGCTCTTCATAACATTACTTGGGATTTTCTGCTAAGTACATGTCCCCTCCACTGAAGTGTGGATAATGATGAATAGGTTTTGATCTCCAGAGAATAAACCACTGGTGGGGATATGGGTTTGTGGTAACATATTTAGCGGGTATATTAGTCATGTGTATACTTGTAATACTAAGAGGAAACAAGTAAGATTTGATGGGATCTAGTTGGGTGTTTAGACACATACCCAACTAGTTAATTCCAATCATGTTTATAGACTAATATCTAACTTATTTGTGTTTTTAGCCTTTGGTGGATTCTGTTTTTCAAATATAAATCAAATTCATTGCACTACTACTGGCTAATTGAAGCCTGAGTATGAGATTAGTAAATGGAGGAATTGATTTCTCAATAATGACAATTAACCAATTGATTATACGAAAATAAGTAACAACCAAAAACAAATTGAAAAATTGATTTCTCGATGAATCATACAAGATTTATGTAACGTCCCGAAAATTATAAAGAAAATTTTCATTTTTAAAATAGATTAACCAGTAAAAACTTTTGCTTAAAAACAATATATGACATTCATTTGTTTAAAACCTTAATATTATTAGATTCAATTACAAAAATGTGGAAACAGTATATTCGATGCGAGTGTACAGTCTCGTCGAGTTCTTCTCAAGAATAACCTGCAAAACATTTAATATAAAAATGTAAGCATAAATTTTATTAAGTTTCCTAGACCAAAATTACCATTTACTAATTACCGCAAACCAAAATTACCAAATCAATATGCATTTTATGATGCCGAAGTTTATTGTTATTTTTAAACTAGAGACAAAACACCAAAGTATATTGTTATTTCTTGCACTTGGGACAAAAGCACAATTAACAAAGCTTTTAGCAAATCATCACCACAAACTAAAATTAACTAATCTATGATGCCAAAGTACATTGCTATTTTTAAACTAAAGACAAAAAAACCAAAGTACATTGCTACTTCTTGTACTTGGGACAAAACCCAATTAACAAAGTTTTTAGCAAATAATCACCACAAACCAAAATTACCAAATCAACATGCATTTTATAAACGTCGAACAATAAAAACGTCGTAGTCTAGGGGTCACAGGAAAGTACCGTAACACCTTATGAGCTACTTTTTTACCCTTGGTACTTTTATCGATCCATCAGCTCTCTTTACAAACGGGACAAACTTGTAATGAATCATGTTCTTTCCAAAAGAGAAAACAATCGTTTTTGCACACATGTATCGACTCATACCCCATATCAATAGACTTTAGTTTCTTTTTAGCTAGATAATGTGAAAAGGGAACCTTGTTGCCTTCAGGAAATGTTGATTGTAACAACTCAAGGAGTTGATCAAATAAACTATCAGTCAATTTATTGTTCACCTTGATGTGCATTAACTTTGCTAGAAACTCAAGGGAAGAAAAGGTGCAACCAGGATACAATTTAGTTTCCACTTCTTTTAACAACTGTGCAAAATCATCATCCACACCGCTACCCCATGTATTTGAGGTTCCTTCATCGAGGTTGGTATCATTTTCTCTCGACTCCCACATCACATCGTCGATTAAATCGGCCATTTCGTTACTCGGTAAGACAACTAGATGAATTAAAGATTCACCATGATAGATCCAATATATATATACGACTTACTGAAACCATTTATAAATATATGGCGTTCCACTGTAGTCAGGTGCTTGAAGTAATGGTTATCACATTTTTGACATGCACATCTGATTTTACCATTACTATCAAGGTGTGACTAAAAGCTTTGAATCCTGCTTGGAACTCGGGATACTTTCGATGTGGATTACTAGTCTAGCTTTTATCAATATACATGATGTTGCTGAAACATAATTTCAGGTTAAGATTTAGTCTACAAAATTAGCATTGTTTTTTTACAATCCACATTGTTTTTTTTTACAAAAATTAACATCCTACTTTATTTGTAACATTGTATTTTTATAGAATCTTATGATTATACCTTTCTATAATTTTTTTATGACATTTTTTCCAGTTATAGCATTATACTTTAAACAACTATATTATGTTGTTGTTTTCTATTGTAGTGATTTACTTTATGTTTTCAAAGACATGCATCTTACTATTGTACATATATATATATATATATATATATATATATATATATATATATATATATATATATATATATATATATTTATATATAACATTGTTTTGTTTTTTTTCAATTATAGCATTGTACTTTAAACAATTATATATATTAAATATATATACCATAAAAGAAGAGTTGTTATGTTGTTCTTTTTTACCATCGATATATATATATATATATATATATATATATATATATATATATATATATATATATATATATATATATATATATATAGCATTGTATAGATATGTTGCAAGTAAAAAATTTAAAAAATAATAAAGACATGAAAATGTAACAATTTCTAACTTTTGTTTTAAAAATACACATGTTACTCACAAAAGTAGATATTGCAATTTAAAATAAATAAATAACTAAATTTTTTTATTGATGCGTTTGTTTAACTAATTTTAGTTACAGTTACTTGTAATTTATATAGGAAAAAGTTGTGAGTAATAAATAAAAAAGGTCAAAGTGTTGGGTTTTGGTATAATACAACATCCTATGGTGTACATACAGCCCTAAATATCTTGGATATATGTTTCCACTAATTATACATGCAAATGGTTTCCAAGGTATTGAACCTATAGCTAGCATGCAATTGTCATACAAACTAAATAAAATACTAGATAGTGTAACATACCTTTTTGTGTGGCTGGAGGTCTTGATGTATTTGGCCTTAAGAACTTAGCCCCAATAGTATGGAAGCCTTAAATGGAATCACAACACACCATGGACAAAGGATGAACTTGAGAGAGAATTCCATGCACACAAAAGAAACCATGAAATCCAAGAAGATACAAGTGGCGATTTTGGGCAATGAAGTATCTATTTATATGTGGGATTTCTAGGGTCATGGATATAACCCAAATCCATACCCATGGGTTTTATGATCCACGGTCCATGTGGCCTAACTCTTTATGTATCCATACATAAACTTGGTCTAACATGGATCATAAGCCCAACACATATAAATATAACTAATTACCATAATTAGTCCCCATAGATTTAATTAGTCTCTTTTGACCACTAAATTAATTCCAAATTAATTCTTGATCAATACTAACTAAAACATATGATTTTATATTAATATATTATAACTTATAATATATTAATAAACCATAAATAACCTTCTATCAAAAGTCTATCCTAACAAATTGTCCAGATGATATGCAACCCAAATGGACCATGGTACTCTCGGGTCGAATACATACCATTAATAGTTATGGGCTTAGACACCTAATCCAACAGCAATCGTAGCTCTTAAAGTCGTTGTCAAACTCTGAACAAATCAAATGACATGTACATTAGATAAGGGATCATATATTCCTCCATTCTAGATATCGTATGGACTGAGACATGGATTATAATCATTCTCCCTGTCCATTTTTTGTTTCCCAATTTCCGATTTATGACGACTGACTAATTGAACAAATCAAATTAGTTCACGCCCGGATGAGCACTTACGTTTGCCATCACCAAATCATCGAGGGGCCCACAGATACTGCTTTTATCCCTCCAAGGGTAAAAGGAATGGATAAACTTCGAATCATATGCTTGTTCTACTACTTGTTGAATCATACACAAAGGCACGTTTTATAACATCGAGTTACCAAATGCGTTTTCGTGCAATCAATGTATAACCAACTCATAGGCAACAAGTCATATCTCCAGGTTTGAAGAATATAAGATATTATTGTCTCATGATCACTCGTGATAAAATCCATGAAGTGATTCAAATGAGCGTGGGTTGAATCCAATACTCGAATCCCTATTCCAGGAGTACTCATGAATATGGTAGTAACTCTTACTATGTCCACTACCTTGGACATCTACAAACCCGATTCATGACACTCTTGCCTTAATACCTACTTCTAACGTATTATCGACTGTGGATGGTTTGAATAACTTAGTCATTCAGAAAGGATAACCTAGTTATTCTGGAAGTCAAAACATGCAAAGTGAAACACAAGAATAATACTAATCCTTTATGGTCCCAAGCACCTTTGAGAGTAAATAGAACACCTTTTATTTAAACACCATATTGATTACTCATTATTCATTGTATAATGTTTCAAATAATCAACTTGATACTTGAATTAAAACAATAGTTGTCATATGCTCCAAGCATGTAAACTATGTTTTCTAAAGACTAGTCTTTCCATGCAACAAGTATGCACACTATGTTTATCTATGATCTTTACTTTGTGAAATAGATCAATTGAACATGATTCCAATGATGCTCATTTCACAATCCCAAATCTTTATCATAAATATAAGAATACCAAATTCCTTCCATTTAACGAAATCTGTTAGATTCTAAACTTATATGCATTGATCCTCTCATAATGACTATGCACAAAGTCACAAAGAATTGTCAATAGACATTACAGAGCATTCCAATGGAGATCAATTCCATGGAACCGAAGTCTCAAATTCAAAGTACATTGCTTTGAATATCCTTCTTGCATTAAGTTTTCTCATCTAACACAGACTGAATAACTTCCACCTATGGGAATATTTCCATATTCTCACTTTGACTATCACTTCTGAACAAGAGTTGCCTCTTTTCAAAATATGTCAATTATGGTCCTTTCCAAAAATTAACACTATACTTCCAACTGTCCATGAGCAACCAATCTTTGGTAAACCTCAGATTATCCTCGACAATTGCTTAATCATTTTAGTCATATCCAATTCTAGACTTTTCCCCTCTTAATGCCCTGAGCATTTGGAAAATTTAGAAAGGATAAGTATTACAGCACATGAAATCGATCTTATATCCGAAGCATATGCTAGAATATTTTTTATTTGCCATGTTTTCAAAATTTTACTTTGAAGAGGGATGCTGTAATCAAAATCGAATTTTGAGAACGCATATATATATATATATATATATATATATATATATATATATATATATATATATATATATATAGAATTTCCTTATGTTGAACCATTCCAACACAAAAAGCATACATTCATATATATATATATATATATATATATATATATATATATATATATATATATATATATATATATATATATATATATATATATATATATATATATTCCTGACTAAAGATGATCAAAATCTCAATCTAAGCTTTTAGAATTGAAATGAAGTATAATTTCCTCTCCCTTAATTATAGCAAAACAACTTTTCCCAATAGAAATCCTTTTGTTTTCTATAATTAACACTTAACATAATAATCATGCTCCCACTAACATGATAATTATTATCATAACGCTTATGCTCCCACTAGCTTTGACATGTATCCATAAATTAGATGGACTTCTAGAAATCAATACTTTATTGACTCTCTTACCAAAGTTCAAATTTCTAATACTAGATGCTTTGATAAAACTTTATCAAAATCATACACCTTTCCTTAGATAGCTCACATGTGTGTCTAAACAATTTTATAGAACTATGAAAAGGGATACCGTAATCATAGTCTCAATTGTTTAGACCTTTTCCATTTCTCACAAGGCTATGTTAGTGTGTCGGTTACCCATACACGCTCCACTAACGACTTTGAGAATGCAAATGTCACAATTGCTATCTACTTAAAATCTACTTAGTGAAAGTGTTTCCTCACCATCATTTTCATGAATAGGAGAGAAACCTTATGACACTTAGATTTTATGGTGTATGTATTCCTTTCCATGTGAACATAATCACAAGACAAGGTTAGTGACACTTACAAATTCATATGAATTGAACTTATGCAGTCTTAAATTGTTGCCACCTAGCAGCCCAAGGGCCTGCCATTGCTTCCAAGTAGTTATGCAATCAATTGAGAACTCTCAGAACCCTTATGCAAAGCCAACTTTAACTGGAATGGGCACATAAATGTCAACACGATAGGTTATAAACCTCAAGTCGTGTGCTAGTGAAGAATTATTGGTTTTATCCTTGATTAGTTCTTGAAAATTTCAAGACCTTTAAGACTCCCACTGTCCTCTTGACATATAAGACTCTCTTGTCAAGAACTATTCCTTGACAAAACAAATATTCAAGGGATAGTGCGGATTCTTATCAAGACTAACACTTCACGCAATTGGCCTAAGTTGGTCTCTATTTTATCCAAAACATCACAACTTACCAATTTCAAATGTACAAGAGTAGAAAACATTTTACTGTAACATTTGACAAGTGTTTTAAACCTTCTTAAGATTTTGTCACTCAAATTACAATCTTGGAGTATGACTCTAAGACTTGTTATGGAACGAAGTATGACTCATCTTCTTGATTTAACCATTCCAATAATTCATGACTCCTCATCTTATACATAAGAATGCACTAAGATGTCCTTAGATGATCAATTGTGATAGGGTATCTTAATCATTAAGATGATCATAAAACATGATACTAAAGTACTCTCCCATCTTTTCAGATTTGAGAAACTTTTATCTTTCGGCCTAATTTGATTCTTCATATTTACTAAATTTTAGTAAATCATGACGAATAGTCTTTGTGGTGGACCTGATCAACGTACACCCATGTGTACCCAATCCCTTTGTCCTTCACTTGACTCACATATACATGTGACCAAGGACTTAGTCTTAATTTTCCAAAGCCGAGAATTCTCATTCATCATACTATATAATTTGCATGATTCCAAGTTTCGGTCCAATTGAAACTTTGGTGATGAGAATCTTTCCTTATTTGATAAATTTAGACACTTCCACAAACAAAAGAATCAAATCCACTTACCAATATTGTTGTCAATGGAATCATATATGCAACACTTTTCCATAAATGCCATTGTAAGGATATTTTAAAATAAATAAAATCAAAACCCTTTTCTTTTATTTTAAAACTTTGTGGAAAAACTTATCCTTACAATCCATATGAAAACTTTGTTGTTATCTATTCTAAAGCAATCTGGCACAACTCTTAAGTAACAGCTCAAAATTCTGATCACCGAACCATGTGAATGAAATTCATTTTCGCAATCAGAATCATCATATACTTCCTTTAAGCTTCCTCTCTTTCTTCGACTCTTAAAACATCAACATGTGACCCAATCACATCATGTAATAAGAATCTCGGAATATGAACTAAATAGAGTCAGATAGTGGATTTTACCCGAAGTAGAGTCAAACCTTTTTTACTTTACCATCCTTATGATCTTTCAGGTAAATAGGCAGCTTTGCAACCAATGCCCCTTCCTTTGGAAACATAAACATATGGACTCTTTGGGAATGGTACACGAGTCTATCTCATACTTAGCCTTTCTCTTTACCATTTGGTCAACCGAGTTGACTATGGCGGATCCCTTTCCATTGGGAAGAGAAAGCTTTTCTGGATTTCCAATGTTACCATTGTCAATGTCCATGAAAGTTTGGGAAGTCGATCTTCCATTCATATTTGCTTCACCAGTGCTCAAAATCATTTCTGACTCAGCAGCACCAAGCAAATAGGTAAGATCATTAAGGTTCAAGTCATGGTCTGTCATATAGTAGTCCCAAAAGAACTCACTATGTGACTTAGAAAGTGATTGAACATCCAACTTTCTCAAGACTTTGACACCCAACTCTCCTGGCTTGTCAATATGTGACTTCATCTCCAAGATGTGATCACACATAGACCTTTCTTGCCAATAGGGCTTGAGTGACCTTAAACTTGTGGGTTAGGGAGAATAATTGAAGCGGGTGGAGGAAGTGAAATTCCAAGAGATTTGGGAAGATCATAGATGTCTGAACTAGACATCTACAATGGAAGATATTCAAGTTAGTTTATTTTTAGGTCCTTAATATCACATCCAATAAGAAATATTAAGGCTAGGACCCAACACAATATTTTATAACTTGGAAGAGGGATGCGGTAATCGAAGCCATAAAATATTTGAAGGTAGGCGAATGACGATTCACCAATCTCCACCATGAAAACGAAATAATTTTATTAGGTTTTTCTTGGATTTGAAATTCCTAGATCTTTTGAGATTCATTGAACTTTTCAATGGCATGTTTCAATCTCCAGTGTGCCCTCTCAAATTTTGTGACTGTGATGCCGAGGATCACAAAACAAGGTGTGAATAACCATGCAAATTCACTTGGTACCCTTAATATTATCACCTAATCGATGTGTCGGTTACCCACACGCGCTCCACCGATCTATGATAAACATTAAGTCACCATTTGTTATCCTTACTAGTCCAAGTTAGTGTGCCGGTTACCCACACACACTCCACCAATGACTTGGTAAGGTACAATGTGTGAATTTCATGGGTTAGCACCAAATTCATATTTTCCTAAGTAACTAAGATTGGGAATTTAATAAGTGTTTAGTTACTTAGTATTTATCATTATACTTTTAATGAAGGGAGAATCATAGTCCTGTCAAACCCGTTCGGCTAACCACCCTCCACCAGTCAAGGAAGCGGTGGGTGAGAGTGGACACCCATTAAACTGCCATTTTATAGGCAGTAACCTTATACCCCCTTATAGACCGACTTCGTGAATGAAACCTACTAACAGTAAGACTGACTTTGTTCTTATACATACATATATATATATATATATATATATATATATATATATATATATATATATATATATATAAGTATTAACTATTAATATTATAATAGTATAAGGGTTGAATTTTAACTTTTAAAACTCTAAGGGCTAACTTGGAGCTAAAGTATTCATGGGGGGAAACTTTACAAATTCCAAAACTTGAGGACAAGTTTTGAACAATTCAAAAACTTATGGTTTCCATAACTTATGATTTTAAAGTAGTTTTAATAAAAAAACTCTTCAAGTTCCATAACTTGAGGACAAGTTATGGAAGACTTTAAAAACATTTAAGGAAAAAAAAACCTTCATTTTCATAACCTATGAGTTTAAAGAAGTTTAATGGATAAACTCTTCAAGTTCCATAACTTGAGGACAAGTTATCGAAGACTTTAAAATCATTCAAGAAAACAAGACTCTTCATTTTTCCTAACTTATGGAAATCTTATGAGTTTTAAAAATCATAAATGTGAATTTTCATATAACTTGAGGAAAAGTTACAAAAAACACATTTCATGAGCAACTTTAAGATAAACATGGATTGAAAACAAATTATCACATAACTTTTCTATTAATCTAAACAAACACATAAACATGAACATTCATAATCAACATTTTTCAAGCATCATATAAACATGTATAAAACTTAAAACATTGATTATTATCATTTATTTGGATAAGAATAAACATTACCATAGTATCAAAAAACAAATTTTATGAACAAAAACACTATGTGGTAATGATTCTAATCCAAAACAGGCCAAAAAAAACTCGAAGATATGCTGTCAGGGGGTCCAACTCGTCAAGTGCATGAACCAACTCGACGAGTTGGATGAATTTGTTCATGGACTCGTCGAGTCCATCACTGGACTCGTCGAGTCTCCTGTTGAGACAGCAAAAAATTCGATTTTTTCAGTTTTTTCCAACAACTTGCATCAAGTATAATTGAAAACAACTCATGGCTCTGATACCACTGTTGGGTTTTGGTATAATACAACATCCTATGGTGCACATACAACCCTAAATACCTTGGATCTATGTTTCCACTAATTATACATGCAAATGGTTTCCAACGTATTGAACCTATACCTAGCATGCAATTGTCATTCAAACTACATAAAATACTAGATAGTGTAACATACCTTTTGTGTGGCTGGAGGTCTTGATGTATTTGACCTTAAGAACTTAGCCGCAATAGTGTGGAAGCCTCAAATGGAATCACAACACACCATGGACAAAGGATGAACTTGAGAGAGAATTTCATGCACACAAAAGACACCATGAACTCCAAGAAGATACAAGTGGCGATTTTGGGCAATGAAGTATCTATTTATATGTGGGATTTCTAGGGTTATGGATATAACCCAAATCCATACCCGTGGGTTTTATAATCCAAGGTCCATGTGGCCCAACTCTTTATGTATCCATACATAAACTTGGTCCAACATAGATCATAAGCCAAACACATATAAATATAACTAATTACCATAATTAGTCCCCATAGATTTAATTAGTCTCTTTTGACCACTAAATTAATTTCAAATTAATTCTTGATCAACACTAATTAAAACATATGATTTCATATTAATATATTATAACTTATAATATTTTAATAAACCATAAATAACCTTCTCTCAAAACTCCATCCTAACAAATTGTCTTGACGATATGCAACTCAAATGGACCATGCTACTCTCGGGTCGAATACATACCAATAATAGTTATGGGCTTAGACACCTATTCCAACACAAAGATCCAACGAATCAATTTTTTCCACACCTTCACTTTATTTATAGTAGATGTACAAACATAAACATGATTATTGAAAAAAGAAAATTTTGTTTGTTCCTTTTAATATGTTTAGCGATTAGTGTTTATTGAATAAAAAATTAAGTAAAAGAAAATTAATAATTTAGTATATCCATAAAAAACATTTCTTAGTATTGTATCTTTTTATATTTTTTTATTCATAACATTTTTTTTTGTTTTTTTTTCAATTATAGCATTGTACTTTAAACAATTATATTATGTTGTTGTTTTCTATTGTAGTGGTTTACTTTATGTTTTCGAAGACATGCATCTTACAATTGTACATTTTTATGTTTCTTTTTATTTATAACATTTTTTTGTTTCTTTTTTTTCAATTATAGCATTGTAGTTTAAACAATTATATATATATATATATATATATATATATATATATATATATATATATATATATATATATATATATATATTATAAAAGTAGAGTTATTATGTTGTTCTTTTTTACCGTCGAGATTAAAAATATATTTTTTTATTTATATCATTTTATAAATATGTTGCAAATAAAAAATTTTAAAAACTAAAAACGACATTAAAATTTAACAATTTCTAACTTTTGTTTTAAAAATACACATGTGCCTCAAAAAAGTAGATATTACAACTTAAAAAAAAAATAAAATTTTTTATTTATGCGTTTTTTTAATTAATTTTGATTACAATTAATTGTAATTTATATAGGCAAACGTTGTAAGTATTAAATAAAAAAGATCAAAGATCCAACGATTTTTCCCACACGTTTTTAAAAAGTATTTATTTTAAATAAATCAAAATTATTAATTTGGTATATGTTTAGCAATTAGCTTTTTTCCATCATATATATATATATATATATATATATATATATATATATATATATATATATATATATATATATATATATATTCCGATTATAACATTGTATTTTAAACAATTTTATAACATTTTATTTTTGTTTTTTTTTCAATTATGGCATCCTACTTATACCATAACCACATACTTTCACATAATACATAAGAGCATCAAATACACATACTTTCACATACATATACCATATATACACCAAATACACATACATTCACATATATACATAATAACATCATACTTATACCAAATACACATATACTTTCACATATATAGATAATAACATCCTACTTATACCAAATACACAAATTTCACATTCATATATCAAATATATACCAAACACACATAATTCACATACATACATAATAACATCGTACTTATACCAAATACACACATACTTTCACATATATAGATAATAACTTCCTACTTATACCAAATACACATATTTCACATTCATATACCACATATACACCAAACACACATACATTGACATATAAACACCAAATTTACATAGATTCACATACATATACCTAATATATGCCAATTTTCATATAATTTATACAATTACACATATTTTGCAATTAAACTCAAATTTCACAATAAATAGAAGTAAATAGAACATATGGTGGCGGAAATTACTTAATGTCGCCGGAAAAATTGGTCCTCGCCGAAAAATACTCTCACCCGCCGGTAGTCATAGTAAACCCACGACGGTGACCAAGAAAAAATGACCAAAAAAACTGAAATTGAAAAGTATTCTGCAATTAATCATCAAATGGAGCTAGAAATCAATGTTATAAGAGAAAGAGAAAGAGAAATTAGAAGTTGAAGTTACCTTTTAGCCAAGATGCACTGGTTTCATTCGAGTTGAACCTATTTTCGCGGGAGTAATTGAAGCCCTAAACCCCTTTAAACGATAATCTCACAATAATGGGGAGACTCTTTGTTGGAATCTGTAACAGCCCGGATTCCCAGGTATTATTCATTTATTTATTTTGGTAATTTGTGAGGAGACTCGGCGAGTTGGAGCCTAGACTCGCCGAGTATGATCACGGATTTGGACGCGGGTTCGCGTCCGGACTCGGCGAGTCCACACTGTTTAATGAAACCCTAATTTCTCGGGTTTGAGGCATATTTAAAGGGCCTTATGGCCGTCATTTTCACTCATCAGTACCCAGAGTGAAACCCTAGAGTGATTGAGTGATTCAAGTGAGGGAAGGAGCCATTATTGATCTTGGAGTTGTTGTCTAGCAAGGAAAGAGGAGATCTAGCCAAGAGCAAGCAAGAGAGGGGTGGATTCTTGAAGATTTGAGGTCCAGAACATCACAACTGAGGTACAATCTCGAATCATTCTCTGTTATTGTGATGTTCATGTAGATTTAGGGCTTTTGAACCCATTTGTGGCTAGATCTAGTGTCCTCATGGTCCCTTAGCGAGTTAAGGTCCTGGATCTGGACCCATAGAGGTCCAGAGCACCTCCTTACCAAAGCTTTATATGCATCCATGGAGGTATTGGCTTGGGATCAATGTATTTGAGGCTAAAACACCATTCATGAGCTATTCAATGCTTGATGAGCATCAAGACTCGGACTTTACGTGGTCAATAAGCTTAAGGAGACTGGATCTATAAGTTAGTGAAGCGGATCTGACCTCAGAAGGTCGTTTGGGCTTGTGCATGGACTGCACTCGCCGAGTCCATTCCCCAGACTCGGCGAGTTGGTGCGGGTTGTTTAACGATTTCGAACCAGGGGTTGAGTAACCGAGTCGGGTGAGTGACTCGGTGAGTCGGAAGATTCAGAGGGATCGGGTTCCCGTAGGAACTCGGCGAGTCCACGCCAGAATCGGCGAGTCGGGTTGACCGTTGACCGTTGATCGTTGACCAGTGTTGACTGGTTTGACTTCGTGGTATTAGTCAGCCGAGTCAAGTAGTATTAAGTAGAAATACACTTGTGTTGTAGGAGGACGATAGCTCGGGAGATCGAGCACTAGTGCTTAAGAGATTTACGAGTTACCAAGACACGCGAGGTGAGTCTTCTCACTATACGTTACCTTGAGTGGTATTCTGGCTTGGCCAGAGGGTCTTATGTGCTATTTATGAGATTATATGCTATGTGTTATTTGTATGCTGTATGACTATATGGACCGGACCGGAGGGTCCAACGATTCAGAACGGGCCAAAGGGCCCAATGAGCTATGACTGGACCAGAGGGTCCGACGAGCTGCGGGACTGGAGGGTCCCGTTAAGACATCTTGACCAGAGGGTCGGGTTTAGCCTCGAGTGGCGTATTTGTGGTATGTGGTATTTTGGGGAACTCACTAAGAATTATGCTTACAGTTGTTGTGTTTGATGTCTCAGGTACCAGCGAGGACCGTGGGAAGGTGGCGGCTTGACCCGTACACACTCACACCGATGGAGTTCACATTTGAGAGATCTGGGGAATTTGTTTTGAAAAAACTGTTGTTTCGGATTTGAAATGATGATATGATATACATTTGGTGGTTTTAAAAATTAAAAATTTAATTGGAATTTTACGTTGTTACAAGTTGGTATCAGAGCCTTGGTTTGAGGGATTCGGATGCACATTCGGGCGTATTTGAACTCAAACCGAGGATTTGAGAAATTTTCAAATAAAACTAAAATTTTCAAAAAAGAAAAAGAGGTTTTGGAAACGAGCAGAGTGGAAGGTGTGTACGGTCAGCCAGCGCCCGAACGGTGAATCCCCAAAATACCCTTACATTATATGTTATGAGTTATGAGATATTATGTTGTGCATGTTAGAGACTCTAGGTATTCCTATTAGGACTAGAGTGGGCCTAATTTGTGATGCCTTAGCTTAGGAGATCGTCGCTGCTATGAGATACTTTGAGAGTGAGTAGGTAGTAGAGAGGAGCTCAGGAGAGGGCTATTGAGGGTAGCCAGTGCATAGCGAGAGTAGAGTATTTGCGATTTGGGATCCTAGGAGGAGGACTTGGGTTGTATATCGATTCGGTGTGGACGATAGTATTGGGCCGGTACTATTGAAGACACAGGATTGGTGCGCAGTCCAAGTAAGAATCCTTGGGGGTACCAGGAGAGAGGATGTTTGAGTTATCGAGTGTGAGTATACTCGAGATTATCCCTGATATTTCTTATGTTGTATTTCAGAGGTTGATCATGGTCGGGACACGCCATAACCCCGAGAGCAGTGGGGTGAGCGATGAGGAGATCCGTCGGATCATCCATGAGGAGGTGGCTGCTGCCATCAGAGCCGAGATTCTGGAGATGTTTGGATCTATTAAGACCACACTAATCGAGACGTTTGACGAGTGTTACGCTGCTTTGACTGATGCTGCTGTTGCTGCAGCCACCGCAGCTGTTGCTACTGCGAGACCCCAGGGTGGTGATTCGTTGCTGTACCGAGAGTTCAGCAACACAAAACCACCGGAGTTCGATGGTACACAGGATCCGATCGCCGCTATGAGGTGGATCTCAGACATAGATGGGTGTTTCTATACGTGCTCGTGTCCGGAGCACTTGAGGGTGCGATTCGCACTCAACCAGCTTCGCTTGGGGGCGAAGGACAGGTGGAAATTCGTGACCGCGAGCTATTCTATAGCTGAGCTGACTACAGTGACCTGGTAGAGGTTTACTGCGATGTTTCGTGACGAGTATGTTCCCCAGGTGGAGAGGGAACGTTTAGCTCAGGAGTTTCTGACCCTCAAGCAGGGGACAGAGTCGGTGACAGTGATTACGAGGATGTTTCATGAGCGGGCGCTGTTTTGCCCGGAGTTGGTGTCCACTGAGCAGGCTCGCATGAGCCGTTATCTGAGTATACTGAGGAGGGACATCCGTGAGTTCGTGGTGAACTCGACTTACCAGACATTTGCCGAGCTCCAGGCAAATGCTCGGAAGAGGGAGATTGAGCTTGAGACACAGGCGAGGGAGGAGACTGAGTTGCAGAGGGGTGATCGGCGACCAGCGCAGTCGCAGCCGGCCGCCAAGCGAGCAAAGCCCGCTGATTCGAGGACGAGCAGTTCGAGGGGCCGCACTTGTGGGAAGTGCGGCAAGAGCCATGATGGGTCTTGCAAGACTTGGGTATGCTACAAATGCGGGTAGGAAGGACATTTTGCGAGGGACTGTCCGAAGGGGTTCTCGGTTTGCTTCCATTGCAACCAGACCGGCCATCAGAAGGCCGAGTGCCCCCAGCTTCAGAGGTCAGCGCAGGGATCTGCACCTGCGGTTCGAGCTGCTGAGACCCGGCCAGTGAAGGCCGAAGCACCGAAGGCTAGGGGAGAGCCTTCCAACTGACTGCGGAGGAGGTCCGCGTAGCACCTGACGTCGTGGCAGGTATGTAATCTTTATCTATTTTATGTTGAGTTTATGATATTGTAATTGCTATATGTTATGCGTAGGTACCTTTCTTGTGAGTTCTGTACCTACATTGGTTTTATTCGACTCGGGTGTGAGTCGGTCTTTCATATCTTTAGGTTTTAGTCGGCACATTAGTATCTCGAGGGAGGCGTTGAGTCGACCTCTGCGGGTTTCCATAGCAGATGAGCGTGAGGTATGTGCTATTGAGGTGATACGTGGATGCATGCTGGAGATCTTCGGGGTGGAATTCCCGATTGATTTGATTCCGATCGCTATGGGGGATGTTTGTGTCATAGTAGGAATGGATTGGTTGAGCCGTTTTAGGGCTGTCATAGATTGCGAGCGTCAATTGGTGACGATCCGAGATCCTAGTGGGGGAGCGCTGACGGTTTACGGCGAGGGGACTCGTTGTGGTTCGGTTTTCTGTTCGGCCGCTAGAGCGAGGCGGAGTTTGCAGCATGGTTGCAAGGGGTTCGTAGCCTATGTGATAGATGTGCGAGAGGCCGCTGGGAGGCCAAGTTCAGTGAATGAGGTGCTGATAGTGCGTGAGTTCCCGGACGTGTTTCCCGAGGAGTTGCCGGGTGTGCCTCCCGAGAGGCAGGTGGAGTTTCGTATCGATTTGGTTCCCGGGGCTGCGCCTATCGCCAAGGCGCCGTATCGGCTAGCACCGCTAGAGATGCAGGAGTTATCCTCACAGCTGTAAGAGCTGTTGGGGAAAGGGTTCATCCGTCCCAGTAGCTCTCCCTAGGGAGCGCCGATCCTTTTTGTCAAGAAAAAGGATGGTTCACACCGGGTGTGCATTGATTACCGGGAGTTGAACAAGTTGACGGTCAAGAACCGTTATCCGTTACCGAGGATCGACGATCTATTCGATCAGTTGCAGGGGGCGTCTTGGTTCTCTAAGATTGACTTGAGATCGGGATATCACCAGATGAGAGTTCGGGATGAGGATATCCAGAAGACGGTGTTTAGGACTCGTTACAGGCATTACGAGTTCGTGGTGATGCCATTCGGGCTCACTAATGCACCAGCGGCGTTCATGGATCTCATGAACAGGGTGTGTAGGCCGATGTTGGATCGTTCGGTGATTGTTTTCATTGATGACATCCTGGTGTATTCGAGGACCAGAGAGCAGCATGCGGAACATTTGAGGGAGCTCCTCGGAATTCTGAGATCGGAGAGGCTCTTTGCCAAATTCTCCAAGTGCGATTTCTGGTTGCGGGAAGTCCAGTTTTTAGGGCATCTCGTTAACCAGAAAGGGATATTGGTTGACCCAACCAAGATTGAGGCTGTGATGAGTTGGGAGGTGCCGAGGTCACCTACGGAGATCAGGAGCTTCTTGGGGCTGGCAGGCTACTATAGGAGATTTATCAGAGATTTCTCCAAGATCGCCGTGCCACTTACCAAGTTGACCCGGAAGGGTGTTACTTTCTCATGGGGTCCAGAGCAGCAAACCTCGTTTAAAACCCTTCGTCAGAGATTGTGTGAAGCTCCTGTACTCGCACTACCAAAAGGGATGGAGGATTTCGTGGTGTATTGTGATGCTTCGATATTGGGGATGGGAGCGGTGTTGATGCAGAGAGGGCATGTGATCGCGTATGCATCAAGGCAGTTGAAGCCTCATGAGACGAGATATCCCACCCACGATTTGGAGTTGGGGGCTGTAGTGTTTGCCCTCAAGATCTGGCGTCACTATCTGTATGGGGTTCGGTGTACGATATACACTGACCACAAGAGTTTAAAGTACTTGACGGATCAGCCAAACCTGAATATGCGCCAGAGGAGATGGTTGGATGTGGTGAAGGATTATGATATTGAGATCCTGTACCACCCGGGCAAGGCTAATGTCGTAGCCGACGCTCTGAGCCGTAGGTCGGAGAGCGCCCCGATACGAGACATTTTTATGAGGTTGACGGTGATGACTCCGGTATTGGACACCATTCGAGGGGCCCAGGCTGAGGCTGCGAGACCAGAGAACCGAAAGCGGGAGCGAGTCGTTGGGCAGGTGTCGAAGTTCGTTACCGATAGTCGGGGGCTTATGACGTTTCAAGGTCGGATTTGGGTACCGTTTGTGGGCGGGACGCGTACCATTTTGATGGAGGAGGCGCATCGATCGAAGTTCTCGATCCATCCCGGGGCTACCAAGATGTAGTTGGACCTAAAGAAGGAGTATTGGTGGCCCTGTATGAAGAGGGATGTTGCTTGGTTCGTCGAGAGGTGCCTAACTTGTCGCCAAGTTAAGGCCGAGCACCAGCGTCCGCATGGTAAGCTGCAGCCGTTGGAGATTCCTGAGTGGAAATGGGAACAGATTACCATGGATTTTATCACCAAATTGCCAAGGACTGCGAGAGGAGTCGATGCAATTTGGGTGATTGTGGACAGGTTGACGAAGAGCACTCATTTTCTTGCTATCAGTGAGAGCTCTTCTGCAGAGAGGTTGGCCGAGTTGTATGTGAGGGAAGTGGTATCACGGCATGGGGTTCCGTTGTCGATCGTTTCAGATCGAGACGTGCGATTTACTTCCAGATTTTGGAAGAAGTTCCACGAGGAGTTAGGTACGAGGCTGCATTTCAGTACCGCATACCACCCGCAGACGGACGGACAGAGCGAGCGGACGATTCAGACACTTGAGGATATGCTCCGAGCATGTGTTTTGGATTTTGGAGGGAGTTGGGACACCTATCTACCCTTGGCAGAGTTTTCGTACAACAACAGCCATCATTCGAGCATCGGTATGCCACCTTTTGAGCTGTTGTATGGGAGGAGATGTCGTACCCCTATTTGCTGGGGTGAGGTAGGGCAACGCGTGATGGGTAGTACGGAGATAGTGCTTCAGACGATAGAGCAGATCCAGCAGGTCAGGCAGAGGTTATTGACCGCTCAGAGTCGCCAGAAGAGTTATGCAGATAGACGTCGAACCGAGCTCGAGTTCCAGGTCGGTGATTATGTTCTCCTGAAGGTATCTCCTTGGAAAGGAGTGATCCGATTCAGGAAGAGGGGCAAGCTAGGACCCCGGTATATTGGACCGTTTCAGGTGATCGCGAGGGTGCGCAGGGTAGCATATCGCTTGGAGCTACCCGAGGAATTGGAGCGGATTCATAATACCTTCCATGTGTCTCAGTTGAGGAAGTGTATAGCCGACGAGTCGGCGGTAGTACCGTTAGAGGACATTCAGGTGGATGCGAGCCTGAACTACGCGGAGAGACCAGCTGCGATTGTGGATCGAAAGATCAACGTTCTGCGGAACAAGGAGGTACCCTTGGTTTTGGTTCAGTGGCAACATCGGAGGGGGTCCGAGATGACTTGGGAGCCGGAGTGTGAGATGCGTGAGCAGCATCCGGAGTTATTTGCAGAGCGAGACTTCGAGGGCGAAGTCTAGTTCTAGTGGGGTAGAATTGTAACAACCCGGATTCCCAGGTATTATTCATTTATTTATTTTGGTAATTTGTGAGGAGACTCGGCGAGTTGGAGCCTAGACTCACCGAGTATGATCACGGATTTGGACGCGGGTTCGCGTCCGGACTCGGCGAGTCCACGCTATTTAATGAAACCCTAATTTCTCGGGTTTGAGGCATATTTAAAGGGCCTTATGGTCGTCATTTGCACTCATCAGTCCCTAGAGTGAAACCCTAGAGCGATTGAGTGATTCAAGTGAGGGAAGGAGCTATTATTGATCTTGGAGTTGTTGTCTAGCAAGGAAAGAGGAGATCTAGCCAAGAGGAAGCAAGAGAGGGGTGGATTCTTGAAGGCTTGAGGTCCAGAACATCACAACTGAGGTACAATCTCGAATCATTCGCTGTTATTGTGATGTTCATGTATATTTAGGGCTTTTAAACCTATTTTAGCTAGATCTAGTGTCCTCATGGTCCCTTAGCGAGTTAAGGTCCTGGATCTGGACCCATAGAGGTCCAGAGCACCTCCTTACCAAAGCTTTATATGCATCCATGGAGGTATTGGCTTGGGATCAATGTATTTGAGGCTAAAACACCATTCATGAGCTATTCAATGCTTGATGAGCATCAAGACTTGGACTTTACGTGGTCAATAAGCTTAAGGAGACTGGATCTATGAGTTAGTGAAGCAGATTTGACCTCAGAAGGTCGTTTGGGGTTGTGCATGGAATGCACTCGCCGAGTCCATTCCCCAGACTCGGCGAGTTGGTGCGGGTTGTTCAACGATTTCGAACCACGGGTTGAGTAACCGAGTCAGGTGAGTGACTCGGTGAGTCGGAAGAGATTCAGAGGGATCAGGTTCCCGTAGGAACTCGGCGAGTCCACGCCAGACTCGGCGAGTCGGGTTGCCGTTGACCGTTGACCGTTGACCGTGGACCGTTGACCAGTGTTGACTGGTTTGACTTCGTGGTATTAGTCAACCAGAGTCAAGTAGTATTAAGTAGAAATACACTTGTGTTGTAGGAGGACGATAGCTCGGGAGATCGAGCACTAGTGGTTAAGAGATTTACGAGTTACCGAGACACGCGAGGTGAGTCTTCTCAATATACATTACCTTGAGTGGTATCCTGGCTTGGCCAGAGGGTCTTATGTGCTATTTATGAGATTGTATGCTATGTGTTATTTGTATGCTGTATGACTATATGGACCGGACCGGAGGGTCCAACGATTCAGAACGGGCCAGAGGGCCCAATGAGCTATGACTGGACCAGAGGGTCTGACGAGCTGCAGGACTGGAGGGTCCCGTTAAGACATCTTGACCAGAGGGTCGGGTTTAGCCTCGAGTGGCGTATTTGTGGTATGTGGTATTTTGGGGAACTCACTAAGCATTATGCTTACAGTTGTTGTGTTTGATGTCTCAGGTACCAGCGAGGACCGTGGGAAGGCGGCAGCTTGACCCGTACACACTCACACCAATGGAGTTCACATTTGAGAGATCTTGGGAATTTGTTTTGAAAACACTGTTGTTTCGGATTTGAAATTATGATATGATATACATTTGGTGGTTTTAAAAATTAAAAATTTAATTGGAATTTTATGTTGTTACAGAATCGATGATAAGACATAGAAAATGGGGGAGAACGAGACAGAAAAATGATGAACACAGGAAGGAGAAGTGAAGTTGGCATCATTTTTTCTTTTTATCTACGCAAGCCTTTAGCAACAACACTTAAGGCTTTACCGGCGACGACCAGCAACAGCGACGACTATCTGGAGGGAAGGGTACCGCATCTATTTTTATACCACAATTAGCGGCGACAATTTCAACCGATAGCGGTGACAAATTGTCGCTGATATTGGTTTTTTGCGAAATAGAGGCTCTAACCATTGTATTAGATAATCGATCGGATAGCTGAGGTCTACCAGAAGGGAGTATCGCGGATTCGGGCAGCAAGACTTTAGCGGCGACATTGGTTTTTAGCAGCGACAAAGTGTTGTGTCGTCGTTAATTGTGTCGCTGCTAAAGCCTTGATTTCTTGTAGTGATATTTCACCATACATATAATGCATACAAGCAAAGTCCTCAACCCTAGCGTCAAATAACTAAATCTCCTATCCACATACATAAATCATACATAAAGGGCCCAACCCAACTCACATGATGGGCCACACCTAAGAGTATACAGGCCCAACCCAACTCACATAATAGGCCCCACCTAAACTATATAACAGGCCTTGCCCAAGTTGCATAACGAGCCCCGCCCACTCCATAACAGGCCCTGCCCAAGGAGTATAATGGGCCCATCCCAAACTCCATTGTAAGGGGCCAAATAATGGTCTTCTGTACAATGCATAACCACACATAGAAAATAATCAGATAGATAGTCGAACAGATGATCCACCCAAAAGTAATAAATCAAACAAGAACTATGCAGTCGGGCATTAGATCATGAGTTCTCAGGCTATCCAACTTAACTGCATACATATCCTTAGGATAATCATTCAACAAATAGTCAATATCATCATTACCCTAACCAATCATGACACCTAACAGTTGTTGAATCTATATGCCCAAGAATCATTATGAAGTGATATTGCTAATAATATATGATCCTATAGGGTCACACCTTTATCAAGTTAACACATTTGGTATATTTATTATTAATGTGATTATTAATAAATAATATCGATTGTTGTATTTTAATTAGGGAATAATTATTGTTTTATGAAAATAATAATTATAAGAGAGCATAACTGGTTATTATTTCATATGGTATGAATTAATAAGTCATGCATAATATTTTGGAGTAGTTGGATTCTTTTGTCTTTTACCTAAAGACAAATTTTATATTTTATAAACTTGGAGTTTATAAAAATTAAAGAATCCATCCTCTTATGAGAGGTATGGCCTAAATATATATAATATTATGGAGGTTCCTTGTCAACCTCCATGCCTTGCCCATGCTTCTTGAGAAAAGGAGAGTTACTTTATATTATGTTAATATAAAGTCCTTACCTTCCATGGTCTATATAAGAGATGCATGAGGCTTGCATTCATAAAAAGAAAAACACACTCTTCTTCTACCTTTCTTCTCACAAAAACCGTAAGTAGCATGGAGCTAGTTCTATTGTTTTTCTTTTGAAGATCATTCAAGTCTTTGGTGGTTCAAAGTGATTCTCCTTTAGTGCTTATTTGAGTTAAGCACTTAAAGGCTTAAGAAGTACTTTATACAAGAAGAAACTAATATTCCAATTGCATTAATCTTGATGGTGGATACTTGTAGAGAAGATCATGTTCATTCATCTTTACATCTTCATCAACACCCTAAAACCAAGTGGGTTCTAAGGCTTCAAATGTTATCTCTAAAACATCCTATGGTTATTTTTATTTCATTATAACCTCTATAAATGGATCCATGATAGTCTTGTTTTGTTATGAGCTAAAAATAAACTTGTTATCTTTAAAGTCTTCTGTTGTCGTTTTTGTGAAAAACAGACTTATATTTCGTATCAAAACCCAACAACAGTAACATACAATCAACATGCAATACCATACCAGTCTAGCATACAATGACACCAAGTGTCCTATATTGCACATGAATAACAAGGAGTTATCCTACTGAGCTAGCATATTTGTACTCTAACAGTACTAATATCCTAAAATAAAAAGGATATACAATATCATACATGGCATAGTGAGAACACTCACATGAAGCTCATGAATACTAAGCAACACTATTGGTGTAAGTTAGATGAACTCCAACCTTTTGAGAAACAACAACATATAATAACCTTTATTTGATTTATATACTTCAATGATATATGTAACAGTTGGTAAACATTTGTCAGTGTTAGGCAGTTGAATCACCGCGAACACTAGTATTAAGGATCAATTGTGTGTGATTTTATGATTATAATGTATATTAAAAATATTATTTTTGTAATTACTTTCATAACATGTCAAACCGCTCAACAAACTATCTATTGTTGAGGATCAAATCGAAAATCACCAATAATTAATTCTAACTAGGAAAAGGCCCGTGCGTTGCATGGGTTATTCTTTTTAGAAAAAATAATAGGCAAAAGAATATTGTAGACGAAAATGACAAAGAATAAAGAAAAGGGGTTGAATCTAGCAACTTTTTAGAAAACATGTGGCGAAAGTCTGAATGTTAAAAAGTTCAGGTTGATAATAGAAGATAAAAAAAGTATCAAAGTAGAAGAATGTTGGAAAAATATGAAACCAAACTGTAAATGGATTAAAGAAATGGAGAACTTTTGAGAAAGGGTTTTTGACACTATAGCACAACAAATTTTGACACATTTACACATTTAGTCACTCAAGTTTTTTTTTGTGCACAGTAGACCATTAAAGTTAAGTTTTACTTGTTAAATACATCATTATATGACCTGATAAAGAAGAAGTCGGCCACTTTTATGACGTGGCATTTTAAATTATATTTCTTTATATCTTTTTTATAATGTGGCATATCTTTATATCAGTTTTGTTATAAAACACATCAATGGCAAAGCAATCACTGTTCACACTCTCATCTTCTTCGCCATATATTACATCCTTATCATTGATGTTCATGTCCACATCGTCTTCACCTCCTCCATATAAATCAGGTTCTAATGGATGTTTAAAACCTAGAAATTTGTATTGTAATCGTTTTATTCTACTAGTAATTTTACCATTAAAAACTCCCTAATCCTCTACCAGAGGCGCTCATGATTCTTAGATCCTACAGCAGAAAAATATCCCAACGATAAGTACACTGAGAAAAAGATTCCTCTATCAAAGCCAAGAAACACACCTTTAACAAATCTAGAAAACACACCATCGTTCATGTCTGGTTCTGTTCTTCACCCTATCGTACCTATCCCTGACCTTCAAAATCGGACCTTTTACAACTAAATGGAATCAATTTCAAAAATTGATGCCTCTCATCCTCCTTCCTCATAGTTCCGAATATGAACAAGGTGTGTTTATGTGTTCATGTGTTTCAAGAGAAAAACCGAAATTGATTTCTTCCAAAAATCGAGCTCGTTTTGTAGATTTCTTCCAAATTGATTTCATATACTAGATAAACAGTCATGGAAGCCACAACAATTCTCACCTGAAATTGATCAATTTAATTTAGGGTATTCCATGGGTTTGAAGTATTTCTCACTGAAATCATAACAGTCGTCTTGATGGAAATACTAGCAATTGGTCTTGGTGAAGATCGAGTGGGATGAAGGGGGACTATCTTTGGATTTTCTCAGAGAGATACAAGAGTGAGTAGTCACAAATATGAAACTGAAGATGAACAAGGTTATGGCCTTGATTGGTTTGCTCGTGTTTTTGTGTTTTACTTCCTCTTTCTTCAATCGATTATAGGTGTAAATCGATGGCTAAAAAGAAATCAAACCCTTCCTTGTTATGATTCATGTTTTGTTGGAGCCCTAGAAATTTAAGAGGAAAATACATACAAGGGGAGAGATTATTTTGAAGAGTGAAAATGGTCTGGAGAAATCAAGAAAACGAATACAGGAGAAGATAATGTTAATGGATCCCTAAGAGAGAGAGAGAGAGAAAGAGAGAGAGAGAGAGAGAGAGAGAGAGAGAGAGCGACCCCAAACATAAAATAGGAAATGGAAAAATAAAAGCCACGTGGATAATGTTTTTGATTTCTAATTTTGTAAAAAAAATACAATGTGTACTATGTTTTACGGGTGAAACCGGAATTATATTGGATGGATACTTTGTTTAACAAGTAAAACTTAACCTTAATGGTCTATTGTGTACAAAAAAACTTGAGTGACTAAATGTGTAAATTCGTCAAATTTTGTTGTATTACAGTGCCAAAAACCATTTGAGAATATATATATATATATATATATATATATATATATATATATATATATATATATATAACATGTGAGAAAAGTCACAAATGGATTTCTTTAGAAAAAAAATTAAAGAACAGAAGAATATAGTAGACAAAAATGACAAAGAAGAAAAAAAGGGGTTGTAAAGAAGTAAAAGTGAAGTGGTACAATTATAAAGTGGAAAAGTTTCTTGTTCAAACGATCCCTCATGCTTTAATTAAAAGTGAAGTGAAAAAAATATTATTAAGTGGGAAAGTTTAATATTTAAATATGGACGTAGTTACCAATGAGATTTTAGAAAAAATATAATCTTTAAATAATCAAATAAAGGGTATATTAGTAATATTATATACATATTAAATGACATTCCAATTTAAATTCCTATAATCATGGATCTGTGAATTGAATCTCCCTTTTATATGTTCCCCATCTCCATCTGATGTGTGCTGGAATTCTTTCTTTCCTCCATTATGCAAATCAAGATCTTAATTTTCATCTTTTGCGTTCTTAATTTTCTTGCATTCCTACATTCCACAAATCGAGTTCAATACAAGAGTTAATAATCAAGAGACTAACGGCGACAACCTGCTTCCTCTGCCTAATATCAAGCCGACACCATCGTTTTCCCTCCACCGTCACCCACAATCAACACGACCAACAAATCATTTTCTCTTAGTCATGTGATTGAAATATAAAGCAGACGATTTCATGTGAATCAGGTATCCTTTAATTTAACGTGATCTTTGAATACTCCCAATTTTCTTGGGAATTTTAAGTTTGAATTAATTTAAACAGATGTCATCCTGAAACATTCGAATGGCCATTGGTTAATTAGGTTTCAAATTAGTATAAATAATTTGATCTTTTTTCTTGGTTTTCACTCAATGCTTCAACCCATATGTTACATTTTATTATATCTACATATATGGGTGTGTGCAACCACATGTACATCTTGCTTTATGGGAGGTAAAGCCACTTAGGCATGTTTGAATTACATTCTTCATGCACATTTTGTTTTATAATTTTGTTTTGTTGATCTGATGATACATATGTAAATTTTATTCCTCTTATAGTTAATTCTTGAATGAAAATGATTTCTGTTTTTTTAGTAGTCGTGAACAGGGGATTTTAGCTTGTTATTCTCATGACAATTATTCTGATAGAATTCGATTGCATGAAATTTATTCTCAATGAATTTATCATAAAGGGCCTCAAGGTATTAGAGATAAATTATGCATAAAGGAGGACATGATTATCAAAGGCCTAAATGTTGGACGATGGTGTGTGGGATGAAGATGAACAATGATCATCGATATTCCAAAAAGAAAGAAATGTTCATTGTCTTATTCTTTTAGAATGTATCATTCGCATATTCATTGTCTTATTATTTTTTCATGTAATTTACTTCAAGAATATTTTTTTGTATCTCATTCTTCAAGAATGCAAAATAGAAATTGATATTCTTTCCAAGATTTTTCAATCTTTTGATGTAGATTGGTTCATAAAATATAATTATTTCACATGTTATTAGGTTAACGAATTTTTTGTGTATTACATTTTAGACTTTATTAGTTTATGATTAACATTCTTATAGAATATCATTCTATAGTAGTGTCATTCTGATAGAATAAAATCGTTTATAGTTAAAATTATGTTAGAATTGGAATTCAATTAATTAAAAAATTCAGAATTTTAAAATTAAAAGATTCTATTACTCCTTAAAATTCGAAAAAAAAAATTAAGCAGGCACTTTCAAAAAAAGAGCTCGGTATATCGAAATTGAAATCCGTCTGCATTTTTGGAATAAGCAGGCACTTTCAAAAAAAAAATTAAGAAACCCTATGAAGGCATGAGAATCGAGAAATCAGGATTTACATCACAACATAAATTATAAATATTTATTTCTCAAAATATCTTCCATAAACACCATAAAGTCAATGGAGACTTTTGATTTATACAAAAAAAAACCATATTTATGCGGGAGGATTTTGCCCTGCTAATTAAGAATCGGTTCCCAAATTAAGTGGATAACACTTAGTTAATACCACGACAAGATTTTACAAAATTTATGAGCTCTACATATAAACTATACAATTTCTTATACGAAACTTTAAGAGTAAAGTTTGTTATTTTATGTTCTCACAGAGGATAACATACCTTATTTTTATATAATTCGATATTCAAAATCTTTATGTAAAAATGCATTTTTTGTTATGAGAACCGTATATAAGTATGACTTATTTATATGTATTTTGCCAAAATTTTTAATTTTGGATTTGAGCAAATGATATTCTAAATGATGCCAAATACACATTTTATTTTATTATTTTGATAGTAAAGTAAGTATTTATAAAATCTGGTCAACCAGCTAAATTTTATAGAACACTTTTTGTTATAAAAAACAATACTCTGTGTCAAAACCTGTAGAACTCACGAATAATTTTGTTGACGTATATTAATTCATGTATTCTCAAGTTTATTAGCAAGTCGGAAGAGTTTCCATAGAAGATTTTCCATTATTTTACTATACGATTGTAAACGTCGATATGGTAGGTGTGTGTAGTCATTTAGCAATAGTTACCATCAATGTAATTTCTATTTCGTTATTAATAGAAGATTTTGTTTTGTACTGTTCAATGTATATTTAATAACTGTGATCACTGATTTATGTCGCGCACCTCGACGTTTCCATCGGCGGCCGGAGGTGTGACAATATACTTAATAATAATTATTTATCTTTACTTTTACTTTTACTTTCATTACAGCCTTCTGTTTGCCCATTCTTGTTAGATTACCACATATTATTGTAGTTTATCCTCTCACGTTTCCATGGATATAAAGAACTCATTCTAATCTTATATGGATGATTTTATACGAATTTTACAATTTAACGCCTCAAAGTTGTTAATTTTTATGTTGGTGATTTTAGTGTCACTATGTCATTTTACGTAACTGGAACCAACATATGAGCTAAGGGGCTTCATGATTTGTACTCTAATATATGTACGGGGTTGTGCGGAGTGCACGCATATATAAGATTGAGTCAGAAGCCGGTTCAACGACTAGTCCCCGTGGGCAGCGCCCCTTTGGTGGGGTCCAAGGGACAGAGCCCTAAAACCTCACCGAATTTTACATATGAGAACATAATGGAAAATTCAATTTCTTGAAGGTGATTATGGTAAAACAAACGAAACTCAATAGTTTTTTGTAACCCTAAATCTTCATTAAATCCGGATTGACATTATTTGCTTCCAAAGCAACTAATGACGGCCCAACCCTAATGAAACCTTAATCGTGTTTAATATATAAACAACTCTTCCTCTCCAGAAGAGGTTGACGATCTTAAGCTCTCGTTTTCATAATACTTTCACATAATCCTCTATCATATTGCTTACGTTTTCTGTGCCTAGAAACGTAAATGTCCACTTGGATTATCCTAGGTTGAATTTCTTGTAATTCAGGCATAGGGTAGAAATATCAGTTCGGAAAGTGATATCACGATCCAAGTTGGTATCCAGATCTCCACCAAAAACCCTAAATTTCCTACATTTTAGACCAAATCTGCACATATTGAACTTTATATCCTACAAGGATTTGGAATTAGTTTGAGTGGTCTGAAGATCATAAGACTTAGACACAATAACCTTGTTACAAAACTAGACCTCGTGATTTCGGACGTTCTGATGGCCTTATATAATTTTTAGAATTTAGGGACTGATTGAAGCAACATGCTGAAATATTTCATGACAACATCAAACAAAACAGGATAAACGGCTCATTTATCATAATCGGGCTAGGAAAAACAAAGAAAAAATAGAGTAGACATTCATACCTTTTAAACTATATAGACCACACCTTCAAATTATTTTTATATAATTAATTGTGATTTTTAGAATTTATGGGCAGAATCGAAATTCTTTAGCATTAAAGGTTATTAAGTCACTTTAACCCTTCCCTTAAGCTCCTAATGAACAAGCTTTAATTCTTATAACTTTCCATAGATTAATATGACATATAATAGACTCTTAATATGTGCGATTTACATCGACTTAATGGCTTAAGGCTTGAAACTAGGACCTTTTACAAAATCCCGAAAATAGAGAGTACAGGAAGTTTTTGCAAGCACTGGAGGTTATAAATTTGTTTCTAACTACACTTGATCATAAATGATAAGAGAACCCTTGGACATCATTAGAGAAGATCAAAGAGGGTTAGAACTTGATAAAATCGACAGCAAGGCTTCAAAACAGAAAATCCTTCAATATGATCGAAATTGAGAGTTTGCGGTGTATTTGGGTGTTGTTTTCGAGAGTTTTTACATCCAAAAAGGATCCTGAAGTATCAAGGATGATTAATACCAGTCTTGACAGAAGCTTGAAAGCTTAAAACTCGCTAATCATGCAAGAAACCGACAACACAATAAAATCCCGCTGAAAAGTATTCTCTGGTGGTTTGGAGGCTTCCGGAGGCAGCTCCGGCCACCACAGTGACGGGTAACGGTTGAGAGTCATGCTAGGAAGGGAACGAGACTCTTACCTGAGTCGAAGGTGTTCTAAAACGAGTTCCAGCGGCCTCTTTTTCGAGATTCAAGAGATTTGCAGGTCTAATTGAGGGGAAGAAAGCAGATCACGATCTGCGTAAAGCTGAGGAAGGAGACAAGCAATCATTTCCGGAAATGACAGTTGTGGTCCCTGAGATTTGGTCAAGTGGCAGCAAACACCCCGCACATAATTTCCTTCTCAAAACAGATTTCCCAAAATTGCAATTTATAACTTTTATATTCCTACTATTATTATTATTATTATTATTATTATTATTATTATTATTAGGGAAAACCCAATAAAAACCCTACATATTTTCATCTGATTCTTAAAAAAACCATTATATTATTTTTTAGTACACAAAAACCATTAAATTTTTTGAAAGTCTCATTTAAGTCTTTTTGATCTTAGAAAAACTCAATCTATTTTCATCTAAAGATTAAAAAAACCACTATATTATTTTTTTAGTACATCAAAACCCTTAAACTTTTTAAAATTTTTATTATAATGGATTGTAACCATCAAACCATTGAGAATTGATTACCTAACATTTTTTGATATCTAAGGTTTATTGAACTCAAAGCTTTAAATTAGACATTGTAAAAAATATAAGGGTTTTAATGTAAAAAAAAATAATATAGTTGTTTTTTTAAGGATTATATGAAAATGTATTGGGTTTTTCTAAGGTTTTTCCATTATTATTATTATTATTATTATTCTTTTTTGTTGTTGTTGTTGAATAATAATTTTTTGTTAAATCCCTTTTTATTATTCATTTACCTTTTATTTAATTTCTTATTAAAAATATAAATCCACACAACTAATATTTTTAACATTTAATTGTTCTTTTATTTATTTACTTATTTCTATCTTTGCTTTCTCATTATATAATCACCATCTTTATTGTTAAACTCATTTTTAAAATAATATTATTAAACAAAGTGTTACAATTATTCCCCACTTATAAGAAATTTGTCTCCGAAATTCAATCATTGATTAACTCCATGATTCTTAACTAAAAAGACTACATATGTACCAATACAACCCAACTTCTTGCAAAACTTCAAAAATTAAAACTTCTTCCATTGCAGCACTAGAACAACACTCTTAGGGCAAACTATCACCTAAAGACACCATGTCGATTCGATCCTTATCTAGAAACATGCAATCCAAAGATGAGACGAGCACCCTACTTATCATGACTAACAAGCATCGAAAGGGAGAAATTTCTAGATCTCTCCGTCGCGCGTCGTCTTATTGATAAACTAGATAACAAGCTCCACAATCAACCATTGTTTGTTGACAACTTCACATACATACGCAATAGAAAAACCTCAAACAATTAACTAAGAAAACAAAGACTAAACTAGGCTACACATCTACTCGGCCTAAACATCCCTCACGTCTAATCGTAGAAATAACTAAACAAAAAAAATTAACGGGTCTGCTTCAATCCAACCGTTTATTTTAGCCAACGAGTCTACTTCAAACCATATGAATGTTATGTGACAAATCGTAGTCTTACTATACTCCTGCAATTACCATGGGCTCAACCTTGTTCTTTTAAACAAAACCACAAAGATAACATACATAAACTAGCACGAGACGTACCCCTAATCTGCTAGACCCCATCAGGTGTTTGGGTCGTGTTTGCTGGGCCTGTCTTTTGCTCCCAGAGGTGCTGGTTCGAATCCCGTTCGTGACAACCACAAAGCCTTTGATCATAGAATATCTCGGGACCCCCGCTGGTAAATACGAGGCTCTGGAAGCTGCCCCCAAAGCCTTCATCCAACAAGAACAGGCAAAAAGGCCTTCACACAACCCTTGACCTGACCCCAATCATTAACAAATGGGATTTTGGATTTATTTCTAATTTACCCAAACAACTTCTAATAAAACTCTAATACAATACAAACGAATCAAGGACGTCAAACATGGATTAAAATACTTCCAAAGAGCATATGAAAGGATTACCAATTGGTTCATATCCTTGAAATAAAATTAAAATGTCTAAATTTTTATAAAAATCATTTAAATCATCAAAGAGGATAAAAACTCAAAAGTTAAAGCATTTGCTTTAAAATGACAGTCTTTTTGACTCCCTGCTTATAAAAGACACACCAAAACCACTTCATGTGGAAATAAGAATGCCATATGAAACTAGAGCTTGGAACATAACTAAATTCCAAGTTCCACATCCTTAGAAATTTAACAAATGATTCGAACATCAATTAATGGAACTAGATGAGCATAATGCTTCCTAATTTCTAAAAGAATGATTGAATACCAAAGCTAGACAAGTGGATACATTCAACATGATAATTCAAGCTTGGAACACAGATGAACTTCCCATAATAAAGTAAAGTTATACTACCTCCGTCCCAAATTGATAGTCCACTTTTGAGTTTTCAAGTCTTTTTTCTTCAACTTTGACCTTAAATATTTTTTTTGATGGATAATATTTGATGCAAAATATATGAATGGATTGTATTTTAAATGTTTTTTCATTGTTATAAGTTTTATCAAGTAATATATAACACAAATAAAAATATTTAAGGTCAAAGTTAAAGAAAAAAGACTTAAAAAGTCAAAAGTGGACTATCAATTTGGGACGGAGGGAGTATTAAACATTTCATAATCTCACCAAGAGACAAGGATTTCAAATGGATAATATATTAGAATGGAAATATCTAATCTAATCATTATAGCAAACTCAAATCATTGTTTTAAACCATAAATATTGATCTATAATAGTTAGGGTTTGAAAATCCCAATTCATTACATGGAAGCTAAAATTGAATCAAACTCTATAAATCTCACCGTTAGTTATGAATTAACAATTGAGTCATGGATTTGAAGGACAATAAACAATCTAATCAAAAGTCCAAGCTCATATCATTGTTTGGAATCAATAGTTTAATTCAATGAATCCTAGAAAGGAAAATACCAAATTACCACCATTAGAACTAGAATTTATGTAACACCCCCTTTTCGCCTTACGGTAAAAACGACAAGTTACATAAATAGACATTTTTGATAGAATAATATTTAGTATAAATATTCTTGATGAAAGTCCTAGTTATCGTAAAAGAAACATCTGTCACATCCCTATTTTCACGGCCATAAAAGACCGATTTTGTTTATGCTTTATAAAAATCAGAGTACCTCTTTTAATAAATATGTTGCGGAATTTGTTCCCAGTAAAACATGATAAATACATTATCAAAGCATTTCCGAAGACAAGTAATTTTATTCATTTTAAATCATTTGGGATGTCATTGTCAATACAGAAACATAAGCATAAACAGAACTTACATTCATTATCACTAGTGATTTATATCTCCTTAATCTCTCAGTGTAATATGACTTCAATCAACATCTGTGATATAAATAAGCTGAGTGGGTCAGGTTGGGAAACCTGGTGAGTACATAGGGTTTTCAACCCATAATAATATAATTATTATGTTTAAACAATCAAACAATCAACCCAATTACCCATCCCCATTATCTTCTTTACTCTTAAGGATCTATCCTAAGAGTCATCTATCTTGCATTCGTTTATTCTGAAGTCCCTTTCTTCCAGGGTTATAGGACTGGCACTAAATCCATAGCTGCCAATGCTCGTTCGTAAAGCACTAATTCCATAGCTGCTATAGTTTATTCATCGGGTACTAAATCCATAGCTACCAGTGTTTGTCCAATAGATACTAAGTCCATAGCTACCACTTTCTATCAGGTACTAAGTCCATAGCTACCTGTGTTTGTCCAATAGGCACTAAGTCTATAGCTGCCAATGTTTATTAGGCATTAAGTCTATACCTGCCAATGTTTACTCACATCATCTTTTATCTCTCATCATTCATCTACCCATGTCATACCCAACATATTCGTATATATAAAATATGTATACAGTTGAAATCATTTTAAACATGTATAAAACGTTCATCCGGCATAGATAGCAAGTATTCAGATAATATGCACACATAACACGTAGTTTATATAAAATACTTCATATCTATGTGTAAGATGAAAGTAACTATGCACTCACAACACGTAATTTATATTAAATACTTCATATCTATGTCTAATATGAAAGGGACCATGCACTCACTTGATAAGGTGGTGACTCTATACTCGGATAGCGCTTCGTTTACTTTAAAATAATTTCCTTCGACGAAACCTAGTATTATTACCACTAGATTTTAGTCTAAACAATACTTTCCAACCACTATGTATAGACAGGGGCCAGACATAAAACACTGGAGGGAAGGACCATTTTCACATATAGCACTTCTGAAATCCAACAACCCTATGCGGCCCTTTAAACCAGATTCCCTGTACCGCGAGTAGTTAAAAAGATGTTATAACGACACTTATATAAGTCATAATAATAGCTCAAATATTTATTATAAGTTGATAATAACAATACTAATTTTAAATATAAACTATATTTAAAATATGGTAAGCATAACTTACTTACAAGGGGATTTTAGCTAGGAGTCGGGCTCTGCAGGGGCAGAACTTCATCGCTGAATCTTTCTAAGAAAGATTCGTGCAGCGCTTCAGCGCTCACCTTACTATACTAAAACTACAGAAAGAGAAGTCGAATCAAGATGGACCGAAATGCTCGGGGGATAAGAAGAGAAAGACTCTTGAATCAAGAGAACGGTGCAAGAAATATCAGAGCCCAAGCCTCTTATTTATAATAATTGAATTTACAAAAACTACTCTCCACAATTACTTAACGACCTTATAGTTATATAAACGACTAAACACCCCTTCATAGTACTATTTTAAATACATTTAACGATTTTTGTACTAAACTAATGTAGAAAATACTCAGCAATAGTCTTATAATGACCGCATCGTCAATACCTTTCTAATGATATATACATTTGTATATATATATATATATATATATATATATATATATATATATATATATATATATATATATGTATGTATGTATACTTATATATGATTTACACTTTATTTTAATACGTAAATATGCTATTATATTTTGTAACTCGTTCATACGGATACCGTTTTTGACGTTCTTTATATCCACGCATAGGCGGGACCGTACCCTACAACTTTCATTTAGACTCCATCGGCTAATTTTGACTTTATTTTTTAAGTTATATTTTTAACAGGTCGGGATAGGATTGGTCCCTTAAAAATTCATAACTTTTACATACGGACTCCGTTTTCGTCTGTCTTTTTTTCGTTGAGTTCCTATTAATGAGATCTTCAATTCTCATTTAGGTCGCGTTGGCCAAAAACCGCTCGATCTAAAATTCGAATTCCGGGTTGCGCACTGTTATGCTAAATCTTAGAAAAATCACAACTTCCTCATACGAACTCAGATTTGGGCGTTCTTTTTATGGACGCTCTCAGCTTAACATATTCTACGACTTTTGTTTACATTACTAAGGCTAAAAAGTCCCTCATCGTAAATTCACTATTTACGTCTCCCGGTGTCGTGCAGGTTTTGTCGTAAAAGTTCGACGGACCATAACTTCTTCGTTGTAACTCGGATTTTGGCGTTCTTTATATGTACGGAACCCTTGAGACATATTCTACAACTTGGTTAAGATTATTTATTCTAAATAATCTTTTGTCGAAAAGTTGTTTTCAACCCCTATTACCTCTAAATTGACTAGCCCGGATCTATGTGCGTTACAATTATCTCCCCCTTAGGATAATTACGTCCCGGAATCATCAACGAAACAGGGCTCACATGATGACTCCATAAGTTATCTTTTCATCCTAGGTAATAATCGTAACTTCGATGTTGCTTTGAACAAGTTTCTAACTCTTGGACTCCTTGACTGCAGGCGGTGCTTGATCTTGCAGTTGCTCCCTATCTCACGTTAGACTCCAAATTATGACCTTAAAGTCACGGTATCGATCCATAATGGAGACTCCTTCTTCTTCTTAACAAAATTAAGATAAGTATATTTGATTACTACAATAGGTCGATGTATCACGTTCTAATGACCTGTCATCATATGTTGCAACGCTCAGACTCAGGTCTCTTAGAGTCGAATTCCAGAACTGACTATAGTTTCCTCCATGTTCTAATGTGATTAAATAATATTTCAACATGTAGCATTTCTAGCTACCAACTTCTTTAACAATCATCGCGATACTTCTAATGATCGCCTTGGTTAGCTTTCATTTCAATCCTCTACTTTAAGTAAGATGCTACATCGAACTTGGTTCTCTGAACTACGTATCATACTCGTCTTAGTCGCACTCAATATTATAAGACCACTAGGGTCAGAATAACAACAATCTTCTTATTCATTACCGAAACGATGGTAACAACATGCTTGAATAAAACGTAATCAATTATTGGCTTCTTGGTAACCTTGTGACTTTCCCTGATCCAAGCGTGAGTCCTGTGCTTCTGGTAGTATATGCATCTACTACCTTTCACACCTACTCATACTCGTCCCAAGTATTGTCTCGCAGTCCCCAAGTCCCAAAATCACAAAATAATTTAACACATACAAGGGTATCCAAATAATCATAAAAATTTCCCTAGAATCTACTAGGACTTCTTCCATGCGTATCTTCAATCATCAATTTTGCTTCAACTCGGTTGGTGATGTGTCACACCCCAAAACCAAAACGGCGGGAACGTTCGGGGGTGGAGGACGTCATGTCAAGTATCACGAGATATGTATATGGTAAGCAAGTAATGAACAACCATTTCATTTAGAAAGAAAGTGTTTACAATGTGTGTGTTCACAAAACATAGAAGTCATAAACAAATAACAAAACAAGACTTGAAGCTGTAATGCTCCATCTTCTAAATTCCCAGCACGAGCACCTGTCTAATAAATAGTCTCCTGAGAATACAAGTTATTTAGAAGAGTTGATCAGCAATTAAGCTGGTGAGTTCATAAGATTTTAGTGATGTGAGTAAGCTGTAAAATGTGGTTGAAAATGTATATGCACAAGTGATGTAAGCTCTAAGTTCTGTTTTGAAATGTTCGCCTGTTCCTCTAGAAAATCCTATATTTCCTACTTTAAAGGCAGTTAAGTAAAATGACACTACAAGCTTGGTGCTAAACTGTCTTCACCAAAAGCTCCTGGAATGTACTTGTCTATTGCTGACCTGAGAATACAAGTTATTTTGAAAGCGAGTATCATCATTTTTATAAATGCTGGTGAGTTCATAAGTATTTAGTGTCATTTGTGTAAGTAAGCATTTTATCCAAAATAACTTTTTAAAAAGCAGTAGTTTAGAGTCTACGGTGTATTAGAGTCCTTTCCAGAAAAATCCTAAATTTTCTAAATAAAAGCAGTCTTCTACCAAGACTCGACAAAGTTATGTTTTAAAGAGTAGTTTTCCCTGAAATACTATCATTACCAAAATACGGTATTTGATTTTAAAGAAAGTAGGAGAATATCACTAGTAAAAATTGATGAGTTTAAGAAACTCTTTGATCGTTTAGATCTTATAACAGGTAAAGCACGAAAGCGAAACAGCAATATAAAACACAAGAATGAATCTGAATATGTCGAATGATTCGATTGATTCAATCCTCAGCAAAGCTCGATAAAGAACGTCCGCTGTAGAGGATATTAGGGTTACAAAAGATAAGGATCAAAATACTTGACAGAATAACTTCTAAAATCTTACGTCCTAGGATGCATGCAAGCACCTATAAATACAAAACCCTATAAAATAACTCACGAATGGACAGGCCCATATCGGAGACTTAAATGGACTAAATAGCGAGCCCAAGACGCAACACCTTCTGGACCTAACAATCTCCCCCTTTGCGTCAATTGGAGTGAGACTATCACTTCGGCTTGTTGGGTCCAGCTGCAGGAACTTTCTTAGTGGTATCAAACAGACGTGGGATGAGAGCAAGGATAGTCTGTCTGAAGAGAATGTACCACTGGATCATATCATCGAAGTACTTCTTGTCGTCTGCTGAATTCTGCTTGCATCGACGAATGATACTTAGAACATGTTCCAAGCATGCAGTGGTGTAAAGGTGTTTGTCAGGCAAGGCGAACAGGCATTTTTGGCCTTCGTTCCTTGTAAACATGACAAAATTCCACTTTGGGTTAATTCTTCCCATCTGCATCATGTTCAAATCACTGGCAGAGCCTACAGGAGAAATAGTAGGCTTTTTCCTGAAGATGATAGCGATCTCCTGATCCATCTTGACAACCTCCATAATGTAGCATACTAGCATCCTTTTGAAGTGATCAATAATTGGACCATACTCAGATTCAGGTTGGGAAGATCAGCAAGTGATATCGCGTGTTCGGTTTTGGCGGAACCTCTCAGCACTTTGAACCGAACGTTCATGAAGTTCCCCTCACGAAACGGCTTGAGGACCCGAACTTTGACAATCTTCTGAGCACTCCAAGTTTGATACTGTGGTTGAGTAGACTTCAGATAGAATTCGACGAGTTCCCTATCAACCTTTGGATGAGGATGAGGGACATCAACAACGTTATCAAAGGCATGAAAGATGAAGGCTTTTCGGGTCAGTGGCATGTCGAACTGAGAATCGACAGAGTTGATACGATCCAATGAAATCACTGGTTCGAGCCACAGAATGCTGGGAGTTTCAATAGCCTCTTTCAGAAGCTTCTCAAGAGTCCATGGAGGAAAAAGAGTTTTCCTACTCTCAAGAAGGTCATGAGCCTCCTTCATTTTCCTTTCGTTCGCCTCAGCCTCTCTGGCAACACGAGCGCTCATGTCAGCATCTTTATCACGACCTTGTTTCTTTAGGAGATATGCAATCGTCTCTTTATCATCATCATCACTATCTTCAGCAATTTTCTTTCCTTTGTCTTTGACACCCGAACCTGAGGCTTGACCTGCTAGAGGAGGTTCGGTTGTTTTAGTTGCTGTAGAAGTGGGAGGTGGTTGGGACTGAGACACATCTTCTCCCCCTTGTTTCGGACTGGACACGAACTCCAGGAGCCCTTCAAGTTTGCTTAAGAGAGCAAGGGCCAGAGAAAGCTTTTCTGCAAGAGTGCGCCTCACCGAGTAGTTCAGAATCGGATCATGGGCTTCAATGATGTTAGAAAGGGCGACGTGGACATCCGAAACACACGAAGAAATAACTTCTCGCTCAGATCGAAGAAATTCAACTTCCTTTTGAGAATGGAAAATCTGAAGACTCTTGACCTTGAGAGCAATGGTCTTTTGTGCGAGAGCATCCTTTACTGAGTTCTCGGCAGCTAAGTCTTCATGCAACTTAGTCAGGCGCTCCTCGATAGTCGCCTTAAACGATGTGTTGTCATCACTGAGAGTTTGACGAAGACTGGCAAAGGACTGCAGTTCTGAGGCAACTGAGGTAGCCAGCTTGTTGACAATAGGGTCAAGCTTCTTTTTATTGGAATCAGCAGTTTCCTGTAAAGACTGCAAAAGAGAATAAGCGTCAACAAATAGTTTTTTGACTTTTTCGGTCGCAGCAGCACACGCCTTGGTGGAGGTGTTAATAGCAGCAGTGGCAGAGTTGATAGAGGTTTCATGAGCCTTAGTAAACTTATCAACAATCCCCTGAATAGCAGCCTCTGAGATGGTAGACTGTGAGGAAGAAGAGGAGGAAGCAATGAGAGAATCAATCTTCTCATGAAGCTCCTTGAGATGCTTCTTGGTTACTGGAGCATCATCGTCATCATCACTCTACATTTGGTACAGACTATAATAGACCGATTCAAATGTCATGTCCTCTCCTCCAAGAAAAGGGTCTTCATTATCTGCTGAGTGAGCAGGAGATGAGGGAGAGGGTGAGGGTGGAGGCTCGGTTGGGGAAGTTGTAGGTTCGGGTACGGATGTATGTTCGGTAGTGGGAGTGGGTTCGGGTGCTGTAGTAGGAGCCCCCGTATCAGATACGTTGGTTCTAACTCCAGCGGTGGTTGTTGTGGTAGCTTCAGTGAAAATGGGAGGTGGTACAGGGATAGAAGTACGTGGTATTTGAGTAGTGGAGGTTATGGGGGGAATGGAAATAGAGATGGAGATTGGGGGAGGAGAGACAGGTCTAGTGGAAACTGGTACCTCAGGAGTAGGCGAACGTGGAGGAGTATTACCACATAGGGACTCTTCAGAGTCTGAACTCTCTTCCTCATATTCACTAGAGGAGGAGGCAAGAATAAGCTTTCGCCTAGGTTAAGTCTTTCTCTTCTTTGGAGGAGGAGATTGAGCTTCTTTGGAGGGTTTGCGTTTCTTCGGAGAAGGACCTTTCGCTCCCTTGACCACCTTTTTGTCTTTTCCTTTGTCATTCTTCTTTCCCCTGGGAGCATGCCGATCAGCATCATGAATCGATTGAATCATGTCAGGAGTGAGTTCTCTGGGACCAGAGCGACGAAACTCCTTGTAAGTCCTGATGATCCGGCTGTCGCTTGGAACATCCCCATACATTGACTCATGGATTGAGTCAATAAACTGAAACTTAGAGGAATCAGATACAATTATCTTTGTGGTGTGGAAAGTACCTATCGAAGAAAATGGTGAATCAACAACGATTGGAACGTGATACTTGTCCATCCCCCACTTTGCGACCAGCGTCCAGAATCGGGCATAGGAGATCTCTGAATGGCGAGAGGTAGACGCTAGACTCTGAATCAGCTGCTGCCATAGAACCAACCCATAGTCAAGGTTGAGGCCGTGGTACAGACCATAAAGAATGGTCATAAATAGACGACTCGCCCCGTCTGAACCAACGCTTTGTTCTGATAGCCCCTTGAACAAGACGGTGAAGAAGCCATTCCACTGAGGAGGTAGGCAAGATTTCTTGAATTTGGTCACCGTCGTCAGAATTTCAGTGTATCCCATGTTATAAAACATGGAATACAACTGTCCCACCGGGATGGATTCAGGGTTAACCCTAGATTCATCGGGTGCAAACCCTAAAAGCCAACATAATCGCTGCTTGGAGATGGAGGCCTTGTGATCAAGAATGTCGAAGAAGATTCGATCGACAGACTTGTCATAGTGGGCAGTGGAGAATATTTGCAAGAGACACTCCATTGGAACTGTTTCGACCTTGGTGAGAGCTGGAACCAGCGGCGAATACTTGAGACATTCCATGATTGGAAACATGAATGCATCGTAAACTTGAGGAGTGAGGTCGATAACCAAACTTTGTTGAGGACGGATTGGCAGAATGTGACAAGTAGCATGAACTGATGATGAGTCCGCCATTAAAGGAAAGAATTTGGGAGGGATGATGAACAGTAGAAGAATCAAAGCTTTTCTTGCTCTTTGAAGGTTTGGTGCGGTAAAGAGGTAAATTATGGTAGAAATTACCTTTTATACCGTGGTGAGAAGAGAGAGAAAAAGTTGTTCCCAAATCTTCAAGGGAAATGCGAAGAGTTTCCTTAGGTGATTGACGCGTGACAGTTTAGAGCCCCGATGATTACGCAGGAGAGAGAAAAACTGTCCCGTTTCATAAGCCTTCCCATCAGGCGCCGTTTGAAGTGTCAAAAACGGTTCCACTTCACACGCCTTCCCATCAAGCGCCGTTTGAAATATCAAACCGATTGGACTTTCGGCTGAGTCAACAACTTATCCCTTTAGAGTGAGCTGTCCTCATAAAGCAAAATATCCACGTGTAACATTATGAGCCACATGTCTTTTATAACGTTAAATCCCATAGCCAAAGATTGCTTGTAAGTAATGAAACCAGAATTATAGAAAATCAAAAAGATTTTCGTGCATAGAGTGTAAAAGAAAAGAAATAAAGCAATACATATGTGGGAAATTGTGATGCCAATAAAGACACGAAACAATAGATCCCGGGCACGAATCTCTTCCTTTAAAGTCAAGAGAGACCTTAAAGTGTTTGTGTGGTTTCCCGTTGAATTACGATCAAACACTTATTAAGAAGTATTGAAAGGCATCTTTTAATAAGGCTAATATGGGTGGTTTTTGCTTCAGTTCAGAATTCCTGATCTTGACATAAGACAGAAATCAACTGAAGTACTTGTGAGACCAATGTAGTCTGTTGAACAAGTAGGTGTGAAGGGAATTTAAGTGGCATGTGTAAAATACTTTTAGGTGAAATCTCAAAAAAAATAAAACTGGATTCTAAGGGAAGAAATGTTATGGGATTTAACAATTTCATAAGAATCACACAAAAAGAAAATCTAGAGATTTCAAGGTACAGCCCCATGGGTGACTTCGTTAATTCATGAGTGAAAACTAGAGCAAATGTAATTGTTCACCGTCAATGCATAGTAGGTATTGAATTGTGGGCTTCACTTAGCACGTAGTGACACGAAGCTAAGATCATGAACATAGAAATTGTGTAACCATAAACCTCAATGGTAATTACCGAGAGTCTCAAGGGTTACTTGTATGAGGCGAATAGGATGGAGAAAAGTATTTGGAGATGGTGTAAAGAAACCAAAGTACCTCTGCTGTAAAATAAGGACCAAGTAGAAAACTCTTATCTCATGTGAGAATAGAGTAAGGTAGCTCATGATTAGAATAAATATAAAAGCCGAACTGGGAAGACAAGGTTTGTATATACCAAGTCAGTAAGGCTATTATTCAGAATCGGATGAGGCTTTGGACACATACAACAACATGCTTCTAGGGACACTTAACTATTAAAAATGTGAGAACCAGAGTTGCTCCACAATTATCCACACAAAATTAACGAACACAAGCAAACAAAAAAAAATATATTTTTTTTGGAGTTTTTCATTTAAAGAGAGAAACAAACAACAAATTTTTTTTTGGAGTTTTTTATTTAAAGAAAGAAAAAAAATAAAAAGAAAAAAAACTTTGAAAAAGTAAGAAAGAAATGAGACATAAGAGTATAAAAAGTTTACAACCAAAAGTTTACCACCGAAGAAACTACCTAAAAGTGAGAAGCAAAGATAAGAGAATAGGACCGAACCCGAGCGCTCGGTTCATTTCGGCACTCACGGGAACCGAACCCGAACGTTCGGTTCATTTCGCTTACAACTTTTAGTTTTGAGAAGTAGTTTTTGGTACTGACTCCGATTCCATCATACCTAGCCCTTGTAGAATTTTATTGAAACTTGCTTCAGGAAGAGCTTTGGTGAAGATGTCAGCCAGTTGATCTGTAGTTCGAACAAAATGAATTTCTACGTTTCCGTCTTCGACGTGATCTTTAATGAAGTTATACCTCAATGCAATGTGTTTGGTTTTGGAATGTTGCACTGGGTTATGACAGATCCTAATTGCACTTTTTGAGTCACAATATAGTGGGATCTTTTTCATATTGAGTCCATAATCCCTGAGTTGACTTTGGATCCAAATCACTTGAGATGTGCAAGAAGCGGCTGCAATATATTCTGCTTCGGTTGTAGACAGTGAAACACATGTTTGTTTCTTAGATTGCCACCTCACCAACTTTCCATCGAGGAATTGACATCCTCCTGTAGTGCTTTTCCTGTCTAAACCACATCCTCCAAGGTCTGCATCTGAGTAGGCTTGAACAAAGAACCCTGAGTTTGAGGGATACCAGAGACCGAGAGAGGTGGTTCGCTTCAGATATCGGAGTATGTTTTTCACTGCTAGCATGTGTGGTTCATGAGGATTCGCCTGAAACCTAGCACAATAACACACATAAAACATTATATTGGGCCTGCTAGCTGTGAGGTACATCAGGGATCCAATCATTTGTCGATATAGTGTTATATCAACTGCCGGTTTTTCCAAGGATGGTGTGAGTTTGGTGCCGAACGCCATTGGAACTTTGACCTTTGAATCTCCCATCATGCCGAATTTAGCAAGGAGAGTCTTGGTATATGCTTCCTGGTTGATAAAGATGCCTTCGGGTCCCTGTCTAATGTTTACACCAAGGAAAAAGTTAATTGGACCCATTGAGCTCATTTCAAATTTCGTCTCCATCAGCTTTCTGAATTCAGCTGTTAAGCTAGGATTCGTTGAGCCAAAGATGATATCATCGACATAGATTTTAACTATCATAAGGTGGTTACCTTCCTTCTTTCGAAAGAAGGTTGGGTCAACCGAACCTTGTTTGAATTTAGACATCTTTAAGAACTTAGTTAGTGTTTCATATCATGCCCTAGGCGCTTGTTCCAGACCATAAACTGCCTTGTCTAGAATGTAATAGTGATTTGGATGCTTTTCATTCACAAAACCTGGAGGTTGCTCCACGTAAACCATTTCTTCAAGTTCTCCATTCAGAAAGGCGCATTTCACATCCATTTGATAGACCTCAAAGTTCTTGTGTGCAGCGCAGGCAAGAAATATTTCGAACAGATTCCAGCCTTGCTACTGGAGCAAATGTTTCTTCGTAATCAATTCCTTCTTCCTGGCAGTATCCTTTCACCACAAGACGAGCTTTATTTCGAATCACATTGCCCTCCTTGTCCGTTTTGTTTCTAAATACCCATTTGAGACCAACGACTGAGGCATCTTTACGTGTTGGAATGAGACGCCATACCTTGTTTCTTTCAAACTCATTGAGTTCATCTTGCATTGCTTGGACCCAATCAGAATGATCAAGAGCAGAATTGACGGTCTTCGGCTCAACTTTGGATACAAAGGAATTATACATGCAAAACTCTACTTTGTAAAATAGGGAGGTTTGCTTTACCTTCACTTGGGATCGGGTCAGGACCTTTTCAGATACATTACCCACTATCTGAGATACAGGATGATCTCTGGTCCATTTAACGAGGGGAGGATAGTTTGGATCATAGGATGGATCCAATTCGGTGTTGACCATTTCTTGCAATTCAGATTGACTATCATCATCATAGAACATATCAGAATTCTCCCCCTCGACTGATGATGAATCATTTGGATTTTCAGGTTGGTTTGGACCTTCGGGTGCAACAGAACTCTCAGGAGTAGCCGGAGTTTCGAGTGCTACTGGACTTTTGGGTGTAGCTGAGATTTCGGGTGCTACTGGACTGGAATTCTTCCCGTGAAAGTGTGAGTTCGGTTGATTTGAAGAAATTAGATTCTCCCCTCAACTGAAGTGCCGTGCTGAGGAGGTTCGTTTTGAACTTGTTCTCCTTCTCCCATTTGTTTGGCTGCATCTTTGACAATCTGCTTTAGATGATCGATTTTGTTGTCTGCCGCCTTGGCTTCTGATAGAGTGGCTTTCTCAGGTTCATCGAACAGATCAACGAACTGATCAAATAGATTAGCAATCGTGGCTGTGACTTGACCTGTTTGAGAAAAAATCTCTCTAATAGCTTCTTCAGTAGTCTTTAGCTTCTTGATGTAGCTGTCATCGAAAGTCACATAATAGGTTTCTTCAATCTTTCTAGAACGCTTATTTAAAACCCGGTATGCTTTTGAAGTAAGAGAATATCCCAGAAAAATTCCTTTGTCAGCTTTAACATCAAATTTGTTACGACGTTCTTTGGAGTTGAAGATGAAGCACCATGAACCGAACACATGGAAGAATTTTACGTTCGGCTTCCTGTTATTGATGATCTCATAAGGAGTGAGAGAGAAACGCTTGTTGAGATAAGACCTATTCTGTGTAAAACATGCTGCAGCAATAGCATCAGCCCAATAAGGGAAGAGAAGCAAAACTTAGCATAGTTCGGGCCGCCTCACACAAGGATCGGTTTTGCCTTTCGACAATACCATTCTGTTGAGGCGTGTAAGGGGCTGAGAAGTTATGACTGGTTCCTTTTTATGCCAGAAAGTTTTCGAATTCTTTGTTCTTGAATTCCAGTCCATTGTCGCTCCTAATGTTTCGAACTACTTTTCTCAGTTGCACTTCAACCTGCTTGATAAACATCTTTAGATTGGAAGTGGCCTCAGATTTGTGCTTCAGAAAGAATACCCATGTAAAACGTGAGAAATCATCAACGACAACAAGAATGTACTTGCTACCGCCAATGCTCTCGATTGATGACGGACCACATAAGTCGATGTGAAGCAACTCAAGTGGTTCAACAACTTTTGTGTTTATAATTGATGGGTGACTTTGACGACTTTGTTTCCCCATTTCGCATGCAATACATAAGTGTTATCGATCAAACTTGAGCAATGGAAGACCCCGAACATGACCTCTGGTGGCAAGCTTGTTGATGTCTTTGAAGTTGAGATGAGAGAGCCTTCGGTGCCACAACCAGTGTTCGTCAGAGTGAGCTTTGGATAAAAGACATATGGCTGGATTTCCTTTGATTGGTCTGAGATTCAGAGGAAACATTTCGCCTTTTCGATCTGATTTGAGAATGACCTTATTAGATTTCTTCTCTATAATCTCTAAACCTTCGTCATCGAATGATACTTTGAGACCGGTACCACCCACCAGTTGAGATACACTGATGAGATTATGCTGCAATCCTTCTACGTATGCCACCTTTCTTATCGTAAAGTCTCCATTGGTTATCATCCCATAACCCTTTATTGTTCCATAGGAGTTGTTACCGAACTTAACATTGCCACCATTTTGAAGCGATCGAAACTCGCTTAACTCTTCCTTCCTTCCTGTCATGTGATGTGAGCAGCCACTGTCAATATACCATTCTTCGTCAAACTGCTCGTCACTAATAATCTGTAAAAATTAAGTAGATTTAGGAACCCAAAGTTTCTTGGGTCCACGTGAGCCTTTCAAAGGAACAGGAATAGTAAGAGAAACATCAACAAGATATGTTCGTTTTATTAAGGTTGTTTCATCTTTTCTTTTAAAAGTAAACAGTTTGATTTTGTTAAAATTAGTTACAGGTGTTTTGGATTCAGATTCTGGTGTTTGAGCACTAGACTGCTTTCGGTCCTCCTTGACTGAGGAAATCTTCGTTTTTCCGTTCAAGTTCGTTGATGATCTTGAATTTTGTGTGGAGACTGAATTGGGTTTAGAAGAGGGTTTAGAATGAGAAGAATTAGAAAAAGAGAATTTAGAATGAAAGTTTTTCCTGACTTGAGGTTCGAAATGACCCTTTTGTTTATGGTCATTAGAGGGACCGAACCTGGACCTTCGGTAGCTGCTCGATGATGAGCCGAAATTGGATTTTTGATTGTTGTTGGCTGGTGATCTGAAACTTGGTCTTTTATTATAAAATCTTGAAGGACTTAAATCAGGTCTTTGTCTATTATTACTTGGCGGACCGAAACTCGCTTTTAGGTTGCTGCTGCTTTCGGGACCGAACATATCCTTTCGGTTATGTGCTTCGTGCGACCCGAAAGTCTTTTTCTCTGACTTAGAATCTTTATCATGGTAAGAGTAATGAGGATTTTGAGAGCACCAAAACTGCTTTCGCTCTGAGAGATTTTTCTTGTATCTAAGATTTCTCTGCTGCTTTTGATTTTTCACCTGTTTCGGTTGTCTGTGGATATTGGCTTTTTGTTTCAGCTTCTTGACAGCTGGTTCACTTTTCATAGATGAGGATTCGCTTGTGGAGGTGACTTCTTCTACAGGAATTTCTTTTGTGCCACTTGTACCAGGTACGTCAAAGTTGGTAGGCTTATTCAGTGGTTCTGGCACATATCTTCCTTTGGTCTTCCAGGATGTTCACTCTGACAGACCAACCATTTTTTCTGCATTGTCTATAGGAGCTGACCAGAAAAACTCATCACAACCATCTGCATTGTCTTCGTTCACTATGGCAGTGAGTTCGGCTGTTTGATGTTCGGTTACTCCCTTGACCTTATACACCTGATTGGGAGTAGTTCTAACCTTCTGAAACAGAACAACCTTTTCTTTGAGGGCTGGGGACTTAGTTTTGGACAAACGAGCGAATTCCACAAAATTTTCAGAAATTAGATTTTTGTGGTTTTTGGGTTCGCTCTTGACAAACTCAGAATAGTCGACTTCAATATCTACAGAAATTTCACTCATATCATCGTCCTCATCAAGTTCAGATGCATTTTCAACATCAATTTTATTTTCTGAACTTAAATTGGCACTCAATGAGTCGAATTTTTATATGGTTTCGGTCCTGAGTTTCATCTTATCTTTTTCATCCAAAAGTTTTTTAAGCATGTCCTTATGGTATTTGGACTTTATAAAAGATTCTATTTTGTCCAGACCATACATATAAGTGGGATTGACATCATCGGAAGATACAACACTTTCACAGTTGTATGCTTCGGCATCGATTTCATCCTCCTTAAACTCAAGGAAGGGTAGAATCATGCGATGTATCTTCTACCATATTTCACAATTTAGATGCAATTGAGTAATATTAGCATAAAGTCTTTTAGCGATCAAACAAAAAACATTCCTTTGTTTTAACAAGTTCAAATTGTCTCTTTGTAAATAAATGTTTTCATCCCTAGACTTAATTAGCTCCGACTCCTTCTGCTCAATCCACATCCTTCGCTCCTCACTCTTGGATGACACCCTCCTTATTTGGTCAGTTAGATTAGAATTTATGACTCAAGTTTGAGTTAAACAACTATCTAGATTTGAAAGTCTTGAATTCAAGTTATTTAATTCCTTTTCATTTGATTTTTGTGGAATTTTAAACGAAAAAAAACAGATTGTACCTTCTTGATCAGTTCATCAAGTTCACTGATCTGCGCACTGAGAGGTTTTGCTGTAAAGCATAAGTCCTCTCGGTCCTTGGCCTCGTCATTTCCACCATCAATATTATATCCCCTCATCTGAGATACGTCAGTCACCATCAGACATTTTCCGCTGGTTTCATCATCTTTTGCAACATAAGCCTTTCCATGCGAAGGCTTTCTCACCTCATCGTCTTCTGAATCGGTCGACCATACCTGTATGCCACCGAACTCGTCATCCTCTGCCGAACCCTGCACAATAAGAGCATTCATAGAGGGATTAGTAGCAGCTTTCTTCCTTTCAATCTCCTCCAGCTTTTTCATAAGAATTACCTCTTCATCTTTCTCCTCATCTTTCTTAGCCATCTTCTTCAGCACACAATCCTTTGCGTAGTGATTCTTTCCCCCGCAGTAGAAGCAACTGACACCAGAGTCAGCTTCACCCTTAGCTTCCTTTTTCGACTCCTCAACTTTCGGTTCATCTTTTACTCTTTCGGAACTATAGCTTCCTTGCCAATTACGATTTTTGTTGGAAGGAAACTTCTTCTTGATAAACCTTCTGGGATTTGACACCATTAAAGCATAATCTTTGGCTGTCAGATCGTGATCTCCTAGATTAAGATCCTCTTCATCTTCTTCTACACTTTTACCCTTGGATAAGAGCGCCAGAGACCCCAGACTAGAAACCACGCTCTTCTCTTGCAGCACTATCTTTTCTTGGGATTTCAGAATTCCCACCAGTTTCGCCAACGAGTAAGATTTGAACTGTTCGTGTGCTTTGACTGTTGACACAACAACTCTCCATTCAGATCTTAGACCATTCAGAAAAGTGACCTTCTGTTCAATAAGCTTCCTTTCAATATCATGTTTGATCATCTTGTTGAGAAGATGATTGAAGCGATTAAACGTCTGTGTAACAGATTCATCAGGGCTTTGCCTGAATTCTCCAAATTCAGAAAGGAGCAAGGTCTGAATTGAGTGCTCCAGATCTTCATCTGTAGAATACAGCTCTCGCAGCCGATCCCATATTTCTTTAACATTACTACAGGAACTAACCAATCTAAATGTGTCAGATTGAAGAGCGAATCGAATTAGTCTCAATGCTTTGATGTTGCACTGAAACTTCTCCTTTTCGTCCTGAGCAACATCTTTCACATCTTTTAACAAATCATTATACTCCTTTTGAGTTTTAAGAATTCTGGATGTTCCTGAATGAGCAAATGGTCCAGACACAATGTCTTCCCATATCAGATACCCATTATCTTCAGATCCAATGACGTAGTCTTCGAAATGATGCGCCCAAACCTCGTAATCTTGAATGTAGAGAATTGGAATGTTGGTTATAGATCCTATACTGTTTGAGATGTTGATAGGATTGGTTTGAGAATCATCCATGCTTGATCGTTTAACCTGTTTTAAGATCAGACTTGTAATACGTAATATTAGGGCAAGATGAATAATTACTGAGATACGTCAATTATGGAGTGACGGCTCAATAAATATCAGTAAATGCGGAATAAACCCTAATCACTTCTTTCACAGAAGAGATGTGTATGAATTACACAACCTCCTGCTCTGATACCAATTGATGAGTTTAAGAAACTCTTTGATCGTTTAGATCTTATAACAAGTAAAGCACGAAAGCGAAAACAACAATATAAAACACAAGAATGAATCTGAATATGTCGAATGATTCGATTGATTCCATCCTCAGCAAAGCTCGATAAAGAACTTCCGCTGTAGAGGATATTAGGGTTACAAAAGATAAGGATCAAAATACTTGACATAATAACTTCTAAAATCTTACGTCCTAGAATGCATGCAAGTACCTATAAATACAAAACCCTATAAAATAACTCACGGATGGACACGCCCATACCGGAGACTTAAATGGACTAAATAGCGAGCCCAAGACACAACACCTTCTAGACCTAACAAAAATACTAGGGGAAAATAACATAAGCCTCAACTGAAAATATTGCTAAGGCAAAGAAATCATAGACTTCAGGAAAGTATCGAATGAGCGACACGCCTGGCTCAGTCTAACAAAAGGAGACACATACCCCAGACGGTATCAAATGTACGATACGGCTAGCAAGGTCTAAAACAAAGAAAACACAGACCCCAGACAGTATCAAATGAAAGATACATATAGGAAGGTCAAAAACAAAGAAAACACAGACCCCAGACAGTATCAAATGAAAGATACAGCTAGCAAGGTGAAAAACAAAGAGTGATTCTGAGAGTGTGTTTCCAGCATAAAGTGTTAATTATCGTTACCTTAAGGCCATGAATTATAAGGTAAACATGGAGATAATCGTAACCATACTAATCGACACTAGAGTACTTGACGCCTTGCAAGCGTCGGTGTAAATATGACATTTGTCACCCCTTGGCTTGGTAGGCCGTGGACTGTAGCTAGCAGTCAGGGTGCAGGGGTGTCAATCCCATATAGATCTATTCACACTATGCCCGGTCTCCCTACAGGAGACTCTGGTTACCAACTCGACGACGGGGAGATCCGTGTCTTTAAGATGCATCTCGCAATCTGAATTCTATTAGAGGCGCTGGACTAATGTTAGAGACTCACGACAGAATTGATCGATGTAAACGTTCATGTCTATACATGTATACTTGATATATAATTAATGTTTAAACGACCTTCGGATGAATATCCGATCCCACCAGACCACATCCAAACGAGGAAAAGGAAATAGGGCGAACTCTCCTTCCTAAGTCCTTTAAACATCATTTATATAACTATACCGGTACAGTCATGTATTTAATGACGTAGAAGAATTTAACTAAGTAGAAGCATTTAACGAAGTAGTAGCATTAACAAAGTAGAAGCGTTTCACGAAGTAGAAGCGTTAATAAAGTAGAAGCGTTTCACGAAGTAGAAGTGTTAATAAAGTAGTAGCGTCTCACGATGTAGAAGCGTTAATAAAGTAGAAGCGTTAATAAAGTAGAAGCGTTTCACAAAGTAGAAGCGTTAATAAAGTAGAAGCGTTAATAAAGTAGAAGCGTTTCACGAAGTAGTAGCATTTAACTAGGTAGGAGCATTTAACGAATTAGAGGCATAACAAATTAGTAGTATCTAACGAAGTAGAAGTATAAAAACATGGAAGGAAACTTTGATGAAAACTTTGGAAAACCTTTACACTTAAGATAATCATGACTTGGTATTCTTTTGTAAAATAAGTTTGAAAACCTTTAGAAACCCTTGACAATCTTTCATAAACAAGTTTTGATTATAACATTGATAAAACAATATAAGTAAAGAAAACCTTTGTTTAAAATACTACTGTAACTGAATTTGAAGTAAAACATACAACGCGAGAGACAATTTGAGAAAAGATTTGAACAAGTAAAGAGGTTTTGGAAAAACCATTTACAATATCATACTTGGTAAAACAATTGACAGTGTAATAAATCCTTGTGCATGCAGATTATCAATCACATGTGATTGATATGATAACTGGCATGTTTTGACTTGTATTCCCCCCATAAAATCATGTAAAAACATTTAAAAGGTTAATTCAGGGGTATGAACTCACCAGTTGTAAGTGGATCGGGCGGAGGTGCCGGTTGGGTGCTCGGTGTCAAGTAAAGACTTGAACACGCTTAGTGACCTATTAACATATGATGACATATGTTTACATACAATTAGTAAATATAATACTAATTAAACACGTATACGCATCCTAAAATGCGTAAAACACTTTGGTCAAGTGCTAGGAGTGTCCCGGGTAACATCTAAGGGTGTGTATGGCCTAGATAGGGAGTTTACTCTTCAAGAGTAAACTCTTTATAGAGTTTACGGCCCTAAGACCTCATCCCCATGAGTTTACGGCCATAAACTCATGGGTGGTGTGTTCTTTGATGCATTAAGGTCTTATAACACTTGTGCAACTAGGCTAGGTTCAATTCTAGGGCTTATGAAGGGTTTAAGGCTTCAAAATGGACCATTTGAGGAGTTTACGGTCCATTGACACTCCTTGAGGAGTTTACGGCCGTAAGCACATGATTTTATGGTCGTAAACTCATGTTTGGTCATTTCTTTTGTTGTTTAGTGGTTCTAACTCATGCATGTAAGGTTCTAGTCACTTATATGAGCATAGGAAGGTGTTTAGGGCACTTAAACACCTTGGAAAGGGTCGGGTCTAAGAAGACGTTCTTGGGGAGTTTACTACCTTAAACACATGAGTTTACGGTAGTAAACTCATTTTGTCCATGAATCCTATGTTTGTTGGATTAATATCTAAGTCCATAACTATAATTGGTGAGACTTGACCCGACCAGGCATGGTCCGTTTGGGTTTCATGGCATCATGCATTTAGATAGACTATAATGAGAGAAATAACACTTAAGGATTATTAATATATTATAAGTTCTAATATATTAATAGGATTATTTAATTACTATTGATCAAGAATTAATCTAGGATTAATTAGGTGATCAAAAGAAGACTAATTAAATATATGGGTTGATTGTGTAAATCATCCATACTTATATAGTGGGCTAATGCTCCATGGATTATCAAGTTGGGCTAAAACCTATAGGATGATCCATGGTGTATTTGAACCCATGGATCCAAGGAAATGGAAAGTCATGACAATTAGGGTTTACCCTAATTGTAACACTATATAAAGATCATAATCTTGGAAAAATCGGCCACCATATAAGATAGAGAAGGGCTAGCCGATTTCAAGTGTTCTACATTTCTCTCAAGGTTATTCCAAAAGCATATGATGTTGTGTGAACCATTTGAGGTGTCACACTTGGGGCACTAGGAACTCAAGCTTCATGAAGATATTCTACATCAAAGAGGTATGTATTCTATCTTGTTATATTCATTGTTTAGTATGGTAGATTAGGATAATACCTTGGAAGTTCATATTTGCATGTATAATAGAGAAAACATAGATCCAAGGTATTTACGGTTGCATATACACTTAGGAGTGTTAGAATGCTCAAAACCCAACAGTGGTATCAGAGCCTAGGCTTGTTTTCTTGTTATACTTGCAATAGAAGCTGAAAAATCGAGTTTTGTTGCTGTCTGCCCAGCAGACTCGCCGAGTCCATGAAGGGACTCGCCGAGTCCAAGACAAAATGCATCCAACTCGCCGAGTTGGTTCGTGCACTCGACGAGTTGGACCCCCAGACAGCATAAATTCGACTTTTTTGGCTGGAATTGGACTAGGAACATTACCCTAAGATGTTTTTGGACTTATAAACTTGTTTTTGATGTGGTAATGTTCATGCTAATCCAATTTCAAAGATAATTGTCAATAGATTCATGTTTTGTATTAATTTAAGGTTTAGACTAATTACATGAAAAAGTTTGATTTGAATTATCTTGTTCTTATGAGTTTCTTAGATTAATAGAAAATTGTGTGAAATAGTTGTTTTCAATCCATTTTAATCTAAGAGTTGATTCCAAAGTGTGTTTTTGTAACATGTCCTCAAGTTATATGAAAAGTCACATTTAAGAATCATCAAACTCATAAAAGTTGGCAAAGGTTACAAAATGAAGAGTCTAGTTATAATTAAATGGTTTTATGATTCCATAACTTGTCCTCAAGTTATGGAGGACCAAGAGTCTCTTCATTAAATAATAATAAAAAAAGTGTAACCTTAATTAATTCCATAAGCTATAAAATAAAGATAAGTTAATTCTTTTATTAGTTTAAAGACTTCCATAACTTGTCCTCAAGTTATGGAACTTGAAGAGTTTTTGGATTAAAACTACTTTAAACACATAAGTTATGGAATTAATTAGTTTTGAATAGTTTCAAAACTTGCCCTCAAGTTCTGGAATTTGAAAAGTTTTCACTTATGAATACTTTAATTCCAAGTTAGCCCTTAAAATTTTAAATGTTAAAATTCAACCCTTATACTTTATAATATTATAAGTTAGTAATATATATATATATATATATATATATATATATATATATATATATATATATATATATATATATATATATATGTATGTATAAGAGCAAGTTAGTCTTATCGTTAGTAGGCCTCATTCATGAAGTCGGTCTATAGGGGGGGTATAAGGTTACTGCCTATAAAATGATAGTTTAATGGGTGTCCACTCTCACCCACCGCTTCCTTGACCGGTGGAGGGTCGTTAGCCGAACGGGTTTGACAGGACTATAATTTTCCCTTCATTAAAAGTATTAATGATAAATACTAAGTAACTAAACTCTTAATAATACCCAATCTTAGTTACTTAGGAAAATGTGAATAAGGTGCTAATCCATGAAATTACACTTTGCACTTTGTTTAAGTTGGTTAGTGGAGCGTGTGTGGTTAACCAACACACTAACTCGTATTTAACAAGGTAGGCAAAGGGTAACTTAATGTTTATCATAGTATCGATGGAGCGTGTGTGCTTAACCGGCACATCGATTGAGGGGTAAACACTTAAGGGTACCAAGTAATTTGCATGGTTACTTCACACCTTGTTTTTTGATCCTCGGCATCCCAGTCACAAAACCTGAAGGGCACACTCGGGATTGAAACATGCCATTGGACAGTTCAATGAATCTCAAAAGATCTAGGAGTTTCAAAACCAATTAAAACCTAATAATACATTTCGTTTATCTTGGTGGAAACTGGTGAATCGTCATTCACCTACCTTCAAATATTTTTTAGTTTGGATTACGGCATCCCTCTTCTAAGTGATAAAATATTGTGTTGGGTCCTAGCCTTAATATTTCATATTGGGTGTCATATTAAGGACTTTAGATCAACTATCTTGAATATCTCCCAAAAGATGTATGGTTTAGACATCTATGATCTTCCCAAATCTCTTGAAACAAGCTTTCCTAAATGAAGATGATGTCCCATGGAAATCATACTTCTTTCACCTCCTCCAATTATTCTCCCTAACTCACAAGTTCAAGGTCACTCAAGCCCTATTGGCAAGGCAAGGTCTACGTGTGATCACATCTTGGAGATGTAGTCACATATTGACAAGCTGGGAGAGTTGGGTGTCAAAGTCTTGAGAAAGTTGGTGGCTCAACTACTTTCTAAGTCTCATAGTGAGTTCCTTTGGGACTCCTATGAAATAGACTATGACAAGACCCTTAATGATCTTATCTATTTGCTAAGATCAACTTCCTAAAACTTTATGGACATTGACAATGATGACATTGGATATCCAGTAAAGCTCTCTCTTCCCAATGGAAAGGGATCGGCCATAGTCAACTGGGTTGACCAAATGGTAAAGAGAAAAATCTAAGTCTGTGATAGTCCCGTGTACCATTACCAAAGGGTCCATATGCTTATATTGCCAAATCAAGGGGCATTGGTTGCGAAGCTGCCAATTTACCTAAGGGTGTTAAAGTCAATAAGTTTGACTCTACTTCAGGTAAAGTCCACTATCTAACTCTGCTAAGTTTCTATTATGAGATTCTTGATATATGATGTGACTGGGTCACATGTTGATGTTTTAAGAATCAAAGAAAAGTAAAGAAACTTAAAGAAAGAATATGCTAAATCTGATCGCGTAGATGGATTTCTATCGCATAGTTTGAAGATTGGATTCTTGAGCTACTTCTTAGGAGTTATGATATTTTTGCTTAGGAATAGACAACAACAAGTTTTCATATGGATTGTAAGGATAAGTTCTTCCGCAAAGTTTTTAAAATAAAAGGAAAATTTCTGATTTTATTTATTTTAAAATATCCTTACAATGGCATCTGTGGAAATTTTTGTTGCTTATAAGATTCCCTGAAGAGCAAGAGTGGAAATATGAAATTGATTCTTTCATTTGTGGTAATGTCTAAATTTATCGGATAAGGAAAGATCCTCATCACCCAAGTTTGAATTGGACCGGAACTTGGAATCATGCAAGTTGTATAGCATGATGGATGAGAATTTTTCATCTTTGGAAAATTAAGACTAATTACTTGTTCACATGGATGTGTGAGTCAAGTAATGGACTAAGGGATCGAGTACACATTCTTATGCACTGATTAAGTCCACCACAAAAGATCGATAAGATTATTCGTCATAATTTACTAAAGCTCAGTAAATATGGTTATACTTACAAGTTTAAGTATAATTCTGAGACATTGGAAAAAGGTTTGAATGTATGACAGAGCGAATAAGAAGAATCAACTTAGGCAGAAGGATAAAAGTTTCTTAAATCTGAAAAGATGGGAGAGTACTTTAGTATCAGTTTTTGTGATCATCTTAATGATTAAGAAACCATATCAAAATTAGTTCTCTAAGGAAATCTTAGTGCAATTTTATGACTAAGAAGAGGAACTTGAATTGTTGGAATGGTTAAATCAAGAAGATGAGTCATACTTCGTTCCAATATAAGTCTTAGAGTCATACTCCAAGATTGTAATTTGAGTGACATGTCTTAAAGAAGGTTTAAAACACTTGTCAAATGTAAGAGTAAAAGTTTTCTACTCTTGTACATTTGAAATTGGTAAGTTGTGATGTTTTGGATAAAACAAAGACCAACTTAGGCCAATTGTGTGAAGTGTTTGTCTTGATTAGAATCCACACTATCTCTTGAATATCTGACAAGAAAGTATTATATGTCAAGAGGACAGTGGGAGTCTTAAAGGTCTTGAAAGTTTCAAGAACTAATCAAGAATAAAACTTGAAGTTCTTCACTAGCACACGACTTGAGGTTTATAACCTATCGTGTTGACATATTCTGTGCCCATTCCAGTTATAGTTGGCTTTGCAAATGAGTTCTTAGAGTTCTCAATTTGTTGCACAACAACTTGGAAGCAATGGTAGGCCCTTGAGCTGCCAAGTGGCAAGAAATTAAGATTGAGTTCAGTCCATATGAGTTTGGATTTGTCATTATCCTTGTCTTGTGACTATGGTTTTGACAATTCACATGGATAAGAACACATACACCAGTAAATCTAAGTGTCATAAGGTTTCTCTCCGATTCATGAAAATGATGGTGAGGAAACACTTTCACTAAGTAGATTTTATCTAGATAGCAATTGTGATATTTGCATTCTCAAAGTCGTTAGTGGAGCGTGTGTGGTTTACCGACACACTAACCTAGACTTGTGAGAAGTGGCAAAAAAGTCTAACCATTATGATTATGGCATCCCTCTTCATAATTGTTTAGACACACAAGTGTGATATCTAAGGGAATGTGTATGATTTTGATAAAGTTTTATCAAAACAATCTAGTATCAGAAATCTGAACTTTGGTAAGAAAGTCAGCCGATTTCTGAGTACATGTCAAAGCTAGTGGGAGAATAAGTGTTATGCTAATAATCATCATGTTAGTGGGAGCATGATAATTATGATGAGTATTGCAAGTTAGCAATGTTAATTATAGAAAACAAAAGGTTTCAATTGGGAAAAAGTTGTTTTGCTATAATTAAGGGAGAGGAAATTATACTTCATCTCAAATCTATAAGCTTAGATCGTGAGGTTTTAATCATTTAGTCAAGGATATATATATGAATTTCATGTTGGAATGGCTCAACATAAGGAAACTCTATATATGGGTCCATTATTTGCGTTCTAAAATTCAATTATGATTAAGGCATCCCTTTTCATAATTTGAATTATGAGAACTTGGCAAATAGAAATGGAAATGTTATAGCAAAAGACTGGTTTAGTCTTTATGTGAGACATCATGAGTCATGTCCCATATGCTTCGGATATAGGATCGATTGCATGTGCTATATTCATCCTTTCTAAAATTTTCCAAATGCCTGGGGCATTAAGAAGGGAAAAGGTCTAGAATTGGATATGACTAAAAGGATTAAACAATTGTCGATGGAAATCTAAGGTTTACCAAAGATTGGTTGCTCAAGGACAGTTGAAAGTATAGTGATAATTCTGGAAGGACCATATTGACATAATCTATAAGGAGGCAACTCTTGTTCAGAAGTGATAGTCAAAATGGAATCTGGAAATGTTTCAAAGTTAAAAAATTATTCAATCTGTGTAAGATTAGGAAACTTAATGCAAGAAGGATGTTTCCAAAGAGCTGATCTCCTTTGGAATGCTCTGTAATGGTTGTTGTCAAGTCTTTCTGAATTTGTGCATAATCATTACAAGAAGATCAATGCATATAAGTTTAGAATCTAACAGATTTCAGTAAATTAGGCCTGGCAATCGTGTCGTGTTCGGGTTGGCGTGTCGCGGGTTCGCGGGTCAAAATATGCCAACCCAAACACGACCCATTTAAATATACAGGTCACGGGTTGGTGGGTTTGGAACATAAACCCATATATGACCCGCCAACCCATTTATTTATACGGGTTCACAGGTTGGCGGGTTTGTGGGTCCAAATTTTAGATATTTAAGTATTAAACATCCAAATAAAAATTAAAAGCATTTATAGAAACATGCTACAGACTTAGCCTTATAGGTAACGAATTACGACCTTAGACCATCCATTACGAGTCAAAATGTCAACACAGTCAAATGATCTATGAATCAGTGGTATATATTATATAATACTTATTAAATATTAATAGTCGATACATAAATACATTTAAAAATAAAATAATTTTTTTATTAAGAATATAAACGGGTTGGCGGGTCAACCCATTTATTTCTTGAGAAACCCATATATGACCCGTTTAATAAACGGGTTGGCAGGTTGGCGGGTTAGCGGGTTGGCGGGTTGAAAAACTCAACCCAAACCCATTTATTTCGTGTCGTGTCGCGGGTTGTGTCGCGTGTCGTGTCGATAATTGCCAGCCCTACAGTAAATGGCATGAATTTGGAATTCTTGCATTTGTAGTAAGGATTTGGGACTGTGAAACAGGATCATTGGAGTTATGTTCAATTGATCTAATTCACAAAGTGAAGATCATAGACAAACATAGTATGCATACTTGGTGTGTGGCATGACTAGTGTTTAGAAAACATAGTGTACATGCTTGGAGCATGGGACTACTATTGTTTTAAATTCATGAATAAAGTTGATAGTTGAAACAGTATACAATGAATAATGTGTAATCATATGGTGATAAATAAAAGGTGTTTATTTATATTCACAGGTTTTGATACCATATTAGATTCAATTACTATTGTGTTTCAATTTGCATGTTTTGACTTCCAGAATAACTAGGTCATTGTTTTGATTGACTAAGTTATTCAAACCATCCACAGTCGGTAATATGTTGGAAGTAGATATGAATCAAGACTGTCATGGGTTGGCTTGTAGAGGTCTAAGATGTTGGACAAAGGGCTACAACACTCATGAGTGCTCATAAGTTCTGAGTATTGGATTCAACCCGCGCTCATTGGAATCACTTCATGGATTTTATCACGAGTGATCATGAGATGATAATATCTTATATTCTTCAAACCTAGAGATATGAGTTGTTACTATGAGTTGGTTGTACATTGATTGCACGAAAACGCTTACGGTAACTCGGTGTTATAAAACGTGCCTTTGTGTATGATTTAACAAGTAGTAGAACAAGCCATATGAGTCGAAGGTTATCCATTCCTTTTACCTTCGGGATAAAAGCGATATTTGTGGGCCCCTCGATGATTTGATGCTGACAAATGCAAGTGTTCGGCCGGGCCAGGACTAATTTGATTTGTTCAATTAGTCAGTCGTCATAAATCGGAAATCGGGAAACAACAAATGGACAGAGAGAATGATTATAATCCATGTCTCTGTCCATATGATATTTAGAATGGAGGAATATATGATCCCTTATCTAATGGACAAGTCATTGACAAAGGTCAGAGTTCATCTACAAGGTCGGAGTTCGACAGAAGCTTTTGAGAGCTACGATTGCCAGTCGGTTCTTGAAGTCACAAGCAATAATAGTTTTAGACTTATCCAAGTGGGAGGCTGCTGGATTAATGTGTAAGTCCATAATTATAATTGGTGAGACTTGACCAGACCCGGCATGGTCCGTTTGGGTTTCATGGCATCATGCATTTAGATAGACTATGATGAGAGAAATAACACTTAAGGATTATTAATATATTATAATTTCTAATATATTAATAGGATTATTTAATTAGTATTGATCAAGAATTAATCTAGGATTAATTAAGTGATCAAAAGAAGACTAATTAAATATATGGGTTGATTGTGTAAATCATCCATACTTGTATAGTGGGCTAATGCTCCATGGATTATCAAGTTGGGCTAAAACCTATAGGATGCTCCATGGTGTATTTGAACCTATGGATCCAAGGAAATGGAAAGTCATGAAAATTAGGGTTTACCCTAATTGTAACACTATATAAAGATCATACTCTTGGAAAAATTGGCCACCATGTAAGATAGAGAAGGGCTAGCCGATTTCAAGTGTTCTACATTTCTCTGAAGGTTATTCCAAAATCATATGATGTTGTGTGAACCATTTGAGGTGTCACACTTGGGGCACTAGGCACTCAAGCTTCATGAAGAGATTCTACATCAAAGAGGTATGTATTCTATCTTGTTATATTCATTGTTTTGTATGCTAGATTAGGATAATACCTTGGAAGTTCATATTTGCATGTATAATATAGAAAACATAGATCCAAGGTATTTAGGTTTGCATGTACACTTAGGAGTGTTAGAGTGCTCAAAACCCAACAATGTTTTGGTGTATCGAACGAAGGATTACAAGGCTCTAGGCACTCATGGAAGCTTTTGGAGGTGTTTGAGGGGTAGTTTAATACTTAAATAAGTGTTTATGGTCCATGAAGATGGGTTTACGGTCTAAGGATGTTCCTATACCTTAAACTCATGTTTACTCCCCATTTGTCCCAATTTTGGTGTTCTAAGTCCTTTCGTGTAAGCCTCTAAGTCATTGCTAAGCATTAGAAGTGGTTTGGAAGGGTTTTTGAGCATTAAAACCCCATTATGAGTGTTTACGGTCCATGAAGGTGTTCTTGGATCGTAAACTCATGTTCTTGAGGGTTTTGGGTGTTTAAGCCACGAATTCGCAAGTTAGATAAGATAAACGACAAGCTAGGAAGGTTAACTTTCCGATTTGAAGCTCGTAGGGGCGATTTTTGACCAAAACCCGTTTTCTAGAGAGAGAAAGTAGAGAGAGAGTCTATGGTGGGAAAAAGGTGGGAATGAAACCCACTCCTCCCTTATATAGGGTGGAGTTTATGGCTTGGCTGGGGTTCACCTGACACCAACCGCGAACGGGGTTTTTCACAACTATTATTAATCACGGCAAATTTTAAAATTATACCGCCTTAAATTTGGTTCGCTTGACGAATATTATTTAAAATATTCCAATGGGTTTAAATCCGGTCAAAAATATTTTCGGGATAAGTTTGGCTAATTTTTGACGTAATTAATTTTGACATTAATTTCGGCGTTAAAACTAACGGAAATTTTTGGGTTGTCACATCATCCCCCCGTTAGAGGAAATTTCGTCCCGAAATTCAGGTTTAGGCAAGGAAGTAGGTATGAATGATCAAGTAGAGGCATGAGGGTACTTCCTATTTGGTCGGTCCTCGCACTCCCAAGTGGACTCCGGCCTTTTCTTGTCATTCTAACAAACCTTCACTTACGATATGCGGATTCGTTACGCTCGCTTGATTCCTCGGTACTCAGCCTCCTACGGGTTTTTCTACGAAGTTAGGGTTCCTAATGGTTTCTATCAAGATGAGTGGGATACAAAGATTGACGTCGGGCAAACACTTATCAAGTCTAAGAAGTGGATTGTTTTGGGGTGAAACTTGTGGAATTTCCGAAAGTAGTAGTGGTCTGACGAGGGTTGGACCAATATCCGTAAGGAATCTCGGATGGTCCTAAGCTCTCGGAAGGGTAGAGCTTTTCAATACTTAGAACATGGTGTACTTCTATGGCGAGATCATCATTGGCGTGATCGCCATTCCGAAGTTCCAAACGCTCTCTCCCATACTAGAAGTGTAGTCCTTTAGGTTGTTTCTTAGAAAGCTCGGGTTGTCCTTGGATTCGTGTTCCCTGTTGATTGGCTCTCCGAGGTTTTCTGGATTATCGAATGGATTGCATGCCTACGGGTATTTGTTTGCTGCAGGGTGTCTATCTCAATCTTGTGCAAAATGAACCTGCACTTCTGATTCTTGAGATATTTCTAATGGAAACCCTCAGGGTCGGGGAGATAGGGTTTCACCAGACGAGTGCTTAGAAAGTTTTTAAACTTTACATTATCATCTACTTAGCTCTTTCACAATATGATTCCTAATGGGAAAGGATCATGCTCTTACTTTCCTTGCTGTTTCATGAACAGCAGGCTTTGCTCCGGGCTAACTAAATCCTTAGAGATTTCCCGAAGTGTTGGACTACCTCGGGAGATGGTTCTACTATTTCTGTGTGAGATAGTATTCGTGGAGCACCTGGTAGTCCCCATGAATCTCTAAGACATGCCTTATTCTATAAGGCATTGGTTTATTTCAGTTGCAGAAAGCGCGTGCTCTTGTATAACCCATCGGCTAACACCTAGACTGGTGTAAGGTCTATAATCTCTTCGGGATCTGGGTTATAAGGCTTAACGCAACCTACTTTCGCACTTTAATCAAGTATTCTTGGCTGCGGAGGTTATCCTGTGGTTCTTGGCATTCTAGTGTTCACTTTGGACAATGCAGTCTATCATCTACAGAGCGACGGTGACTTCTTCCACGCGAGGGGGAGGCGGAGTGTCCTAGGCACTATTCGTCGGTAACAGGGTGGACGAAGTGCCTGAGTAGTGCGAACATCTTCTGCAACTACTCTTCCGAAGGTTTTGAGTTTTCTCGATCTAGGTCGAATCTAGTGAGTATAAGGTTCTATCACTCGGAACTTTAATCTCCTCATCCACTCTTCTCAGAGTTTAACTTATTGTAGCTTCCAGGGTTCCGGGATATTGGCTGAGATGCTCAATTCGTGGGATTAAGCGTGAGTGGATGGTCGTAGTCAATGTCCTTGACTCTTACGACTCAGATTTCTTTACCACTGAGGGTGTTAGCTACTATGCTGGCTTAACTGGGATGACAACAAACTTCGGATTTGTGGTCATTACAGTAGCTCAACCCGCGGGGGTTCTCTTGACTCTAGCTCCCATTCCGTGGGATAGGATGAAGGGTTTTACTATGAGGTTCGTGGTAGAGCTCACACTTGGCTTAACCACTAATACTTGGTGTATGCAAGCCGTATATAATTGAGGTCGGCAGGATGTTCAGTTGTGCGACTCCACCCCAGACCCACAACCCAACGAGGAACAGGGAGTAGGGAGGAAGCACACATCTTAAATCTTTTTGATCTCAATTATATACCACCCTTATGCATATACTCAGTTATAGTGGTCAGTCCCATGAGTTCTATCCTCTTGATTCACGAACCTGTTTGCGAGGTGCGAGAGGTCTTTCTGGGGGTTCTACGGAGTATGCTTCGGGTGGTTATCGTCTTCTGGAATAATTGCAGTGTCTTCGCTTCGGTTTCTTTCTGTCTAAGAAGGGTTGGTTAACAGCGCGCGGTACCCTTCTCCTGGGTACTTTGGAAGGTTTGAAATACGGGTGATGACTGACGGATCGTATTAGTCTTTATTATTTTTATTTTGTTTAGGTTCGGAAGAACCTTTAATTGCCGAAATGGCTATGGTGAAAGTTCTTTTTACACAACACTAAGGATTTACACATGGTTGCACGTAGTAGAACCATGATTGATAGAGGCGTCGAAGTTGGCATACTTTGACATGATATCGAATGAGGGTCGATAGGGTCATGTGCTGAACGGGCACACAAGTTCTAGGCGTCTCGAGTTTCGTCCCGTGTATCACTGTCGTGGATACTTGGATCGATAGAGTCGACGTGGAACTATAGAGGGTCCTGAGTGTTTCTGAGTAGGTTACCTTTCATGAATGGATTTTCACGAGGCCTTTCTATAATCGCCAAACATATACTAGTCATGTATAATTAAGGTGGGGAGGACTGTTGACTGAGCGACTCCACCCTAAATCCACAACCAAACTAGGAACAAGAAATGAGGCGGCATTCACTCACTCTAGGTCTATCCATCTCAATTATACATGGCCGTAACGTATATATCTAGCCATTTAGTTTTACCTGATGAAATTTTTAAATTTTATAACAGTGCTGCGACTTTTGCCTTAACGGGGAAGTAATTATATTTAGAATTATTCTTTTAATGTTTTCGGTTAGTTATCTAGGATCGATAGACATACCAAAAATCTACCAGGTTCCTCGATGCTTCTCCCTAAGCATTAGAGTTAGACTCCTCCTGTGTCTTTGTTGTTTCCTTTGGTTGGGCAGTCCCTTTTGAGGTGTCCCATTTCACCACATAGGTGGAAAACTATATTGGTCGCCACATTGGTGGTTGATGTAATAAACTCAACCGGGGTTCTGCAGACGCGAGCAGTATGCACCTTCATGTTGCACCTAGCACAAAAGAGTTCCCGGCATATACCATGATGATGGTAGCTACACTTGCTGCAGTGGGGATGGTTTCCTAGGTATGGTCTCCTTGAAGTCGGGATGGAAGAGCTGGCAGGGGTATTGACTGTCTCAGCTCGTTGCCCTTCGGAAGGTCCTTGAGCCGAGTTACTTCCCTCTTTTATCTTGAACTTTCTCTTCAATGGATTTGGTTGAGGTTCTTGGGTGGCTGGGTATACAGAGGTTGGTTGCTGTTGTCCATTACTTGGATCGGAATTCCCGATAGGGCTCTTGCTAACATTAGCGTTGTTAGCATTCAGTTGAGCCATGACAGCTACAACGGCTGCCGAGACTACAGCCTGGAAAGTAGCTTCATCGAATAGGAGAGTCGGTTTCTTGCCGGTGGATGGGTTACGCTTCTTCGGAGGCATGGTTTTTCCTACACGGAAAGGAACACAAGCTGATGAGAGACGATGGTTAACCCTGTACATATCTAGCCTTACTATATTAGGCATAAATTTTTCCCGTGCTTCGGATATTGGTTGTCTGAGTGTCGACCTACATCCCTATGATGTAGTCCGGGTATTCTAGGTAGGAGTATGAGTATCGGAAAAAGCCATAAGATGGGAGTCGTTCCTACTAAGTTACCCTTATACTGGGAAAGGTTCACTCTCCGGCTTGCAAATATTTGAGAACAATTCGGAACGAAGACCGCGGGAAGAAAGGCTCATGAAGACTTATGGCTAAACACTCTCAATAGAGGTGTGGGGATCCGCTCTAATCGTATTACTTGCAACGGGAAAAAGGCGATTTACCTAACACATAGCGTGAGTAGTGTAATCACTAACTCAGTAAATTGTATTATTTTATGGGTGTGTTAGCGTGACGATCACGAGGAAAAGACACTTCTCAGGTTCCATGTACTGGCTCCCTCTGTCTACCTCGTATCTTTGACTGGGACCAACGTTGGTTTCCTTCGGGTAGTTACCTAGGGTTCTCTTCTCCTATAGACCTATTGAATTTCTACTCCGTCTTACTTCTGATTCCGACTCTGGGTGTCATCACTTCATGATGGATGACTGGAAATCTAGGAAGTTTAGGCGAATTTCTCACCGATGTCCCTAAAAAGATATAGGCACTTGGTGATTTCAATAGTCTCGACCTAGTTCATTTATTTCCGAACTAGAAATCTTCTCAATGAACCTCTTCGGGGTCTGAATTAACTCTTCTGCCGAGTACTGAAGTGGATAGGGTTTTCTACAGGGTTTGTGCGAGAATGGAAATGTCTAAAGAATCCTAAGAGATTATTAACATTTCACTGGGTGATCCACATCGATTCCTGCTACGATTACATAGGGTACACAAATCATATATAGCTTAGATCCAATAGGCCTTCGAATGTGTGATACTACTCTATATCCACATCCCAACGAGGAAAAGGAAGTAGAGCGAAACTGATGGGTTTTAGCTATAAGAACATCCTATGTGCTCATACAAACCCTAATGCTTAGATCTAGGTTTCCCTATTGTACATGCAATTTATCCAAGACTATAAACCCTAGATCTAGCATATGATAATCAATACAACATATAATTAGGGTTTAGATCATACCTTGATTGTTATGTAGCAATAACAATCTCAAATCCTCCTTGTAATGACTTTAGAAAGCTTAGAGTCACAAATGTCACTCCTCTAATGGTTCACAAACACCAAGAGCAAGAGGATGAAGAAGAGAAGAGAAGGAGGCTGCCCAAAACATCTGGAAACCCTAGAAGAAAGCTTGTCCACGTTTTTGGGGCATAAGGACTCTTTAAATAGTGAGGCTATTAGGGTTATCTAACAAGGAAACCCTAATTTGGATGCTTAAGCCCTAAGCAACCCATGGACTCCTTTCCTTAAAGGCCTTGGACGATTTCTAATGGGTTTCCCCATAGAATTCGTCCAACCTTATAATATAAGGCAATCCATGGCCCAATTGCAATTATCTTATAATTACAATTCCAGTCCCTTAAGTTTAATTAATCTCTTTTAGCCACAAACTTAATTCTTATTAATTCTTGACTAATATTAGTTAAACAATATGATTTCTCCTTTAATATATTATTCTCATAATATATTAATAAGTCATATTTAATCCTTTCTCTCCATAATTCATCCTATCAAGTTGCTTTGGTGAAGGCAACCCAAAAGGACCATGCACCATCGGGTCAAGTACATACCAAAATAGTTATGGACTTAGACACTGATCCAACAGTCTCCCACTTGGATAAGTCTAATAACTATTCTGCGTATGACTTCAGATCCTGATTTGCAATCGTAGCTTTCCAAAGCCGTTGTCAACTTTGATCTTATCAGATACACGTGTCCTTTAGATTAATGATCATATATTCCTCCATTCTAGATATCGTAAGACATGATTTCTAATCATTCTCTCTGTACTATTTCTCGACTTCCAATTTATGACGACTGACTAATTGAACAAATCAAATTAGCCCTAACCCGGCCGAGCATTTACATTTGTCATCACTAAATCATCGAGGGGCCCAAAGATATCGCTTTTATCTTACTTTGGATAAAAGGAACGGATAAACTTTGATTCAATGCTCGCTTGCACTCACTCACCGAATCACACACAACAATATGTTTTATGACACCAAGTTACTGGTGCGTTTACATATTATCAATGTGCAACCGACTCGCAAGATACAACTCACACATCTCGGTTTCAAGAATATAAGATATTATCGTCTCACCAATCACTTGTGATACAATTCATGGAGTGATCCAAGTGAGCGTGGGTTTAATCCAATGCTCAAATCATATTCATAAGCACTCATGAACGTTGCAGCAAACATTTGCTTATGTCTAACACTCTTTAGACAATCCACACACCAATTCACGACAGTCTTCATTCATACCTACTTCCAACATATGAACGACTGTGGCCCGTTCGAATAATTTGACTGTTCTAAACCAATTAAATTATTCATGAAGTCAAAACATGCAAAGTGAAACACAAGAATAATACTAATCCCATATGGCCTCAAACCTTTGAGCATAAATAAAACACTTTTTATTTATCACCATATCGATTACTCATTATTTATTGTTTCGGGTAATCAACTTCTTACTTGAATTATTACACTTTTCCCATGCTCTTATCATGCACACAATGTTTACCTATGGTTCTTACTTTGTGAAATAGATCAAATGAACACATTTCCAATCATTCTCATTTCACAACTCCCAATCCTTTTCACAAGTGAAAGAATATCAAATTCTTGCCACTTATGGAATATGCTAGATTCTAACATTTTATGCAATGATCCTTTCGTAATGTCATAGCACAAAGTTACAATGACTATTGCCAATGATATTACAAAGTTCTCTATTGGAGATTGTTACAATACAATTCCTTAGATATGATGTCTCTCACTCAAATTACATTCCTTTGAACATCCTTTTGCATAAAAGTTTCTAATCTAGATATAGATTTTCAATATTTAATTCCCAATATGGACACGTTTCCATATTTTCCATATGACAACTTATTTTATGTCAATATGGTCCATCCAATACTATACTTCCAACTACTCACAAGTGACCAATCCTCGGCGAACTTTGGATTGTCCTTTGATAGTTGTTTAATTATATTAGTCAAAACCGATTCTTGTCCTTTTCCCTCTAAATGCGCTAGACATTTGGAAAATTTTAGAATGGTCAAATATTATAGCATTTGCAATCGATCCTAAACCCGAAGCGTATGGGATACGATGCATAATGTCTTTCATAAAGATTTGATACTTTATTAATCTTCTGCCATAATATTTTATGTGCTACGTTCTCAAATTTCGAACTATGAAGAGTACCGTAATCATAATCAAAATTTGTGAACACACTATGTTTCCTTGACTAAATTTATTAACATTACACAACCTATGCCTTTAGATTTGAAATGAAGCATAATATTCTCTCCCTTAATTATAGCAAAACAACTATTCAACCTTTACAACTTTGCAAAGTATGACTCTTGTTTTCTATAATTAATACTGCTAACTTGCAATATTTTCCATATAATCATAACATTTATGCTCCCACTATCATGATTATTATTATAAAACATAACACTTATGCTTCCACTAGCTTAACATGTATTCAGAAACAGCTTAACTTTCAGAAAAACAATACCTATTGAATTTCTTAAGTTCATGTTTCTAATACCTAATGCTTTGATAATCCTTTATCTAAGCTTATACACCTTTCCTTTAGATAGCTCACATGTGTGTCTAAACAATTCAGACTAATTGTCAACCCTCACAATTCAAATCATGGAAAGGGATACCGTAACCATAATCGAATTCGAGAATACAATTTTTTACAATCACTATCTTTTTAAAATCTTTCTTTGTGAAAGCATTTCCTCACAGTCGTTTTCACGAAGGAGGGAATCTTATGAAACTTAGATTTTAATGGTGTATGTGTTCCTATCCATGTGAATTTGTCAAAACCAAAGTTTACGACAAATTCAAACTCATATGGACCGAACTTTCTTACTCTTGATTTCTTGCCTTATGATAACACAGCTGCCCACCATGTCTTCCAAGTAGTTAAGCAGCTCACCCTTTCCTATCAACGTACTTTCCATTGATCAAGGTGCATGCCTTTTATGCGTTCAAATGAGAACTCATAGAACTCACATGCATAATTAACTCAATTGGAACGGCACAGAAACAAAATAGTGTCAACACGATAGGTTGTAAACCTCAACTCGTGTGCTAATGATGATCGATAAGGTTTATTTTGATTTGTTCTTGAAAACTTTCAAGACCATTAAGACTCCCACTGACTCCTCGACATATAAGATTCTCTTGTCAATAAACATTTCTTGACAAACAAATATTCAAGAGTTAGTGTAGTTTTTATCAAACCACTTCATAAATAGGTCCTAGTTGGTCTTTGTCTTATCCAAGACATCACAACTTTCCTCATTTGATGAATGTTATAAACCTTCTTAATACTTATCACTCAATTTCAAAATCTTAACTCTAAGACTTGTTTTGGAACGAAGTATGACTGACTTCTTGATTTCTTCAGTTCTTGATTCCTCTTCTTAGACATACAACTGTATTAAGACTCACTTAGAGGATCAATTGAGATATGGTTCTTAATCATTAAGACCTATCATAAAGCATAAAAGGTACTCTCCCTTCTTCTTAGAATGGAGAAACTTTTATCTTTCTGCCTACTTGATTCTTTTTATTCGTTCTGCTATTGATTTAAACCTTTTCAATCAATTCAGAATTACACTTAATCTTATAAGTATAATCATATTTACTAAACCTTTAGTAAATCATGACGAATGTCTTTGTTACTCTTGTGGTGGACTTGATCAACACAAAACTTTGTGTACTCGATCTCTTAGTCCTTCACTTGACACTTTGTCAATGAATTAGTCTAATTTCCAAATATGAAATTTCTCATTCATCGTGCAACCAAGTTGCATGATTCCAAGTTTCTGTTCCAATTGAAACTTGGGCGATGAGAAACTCTCCTTATTTGGTAAATTCTTGACATTTCCAAAAGTAATATAATTAAGAATCAAATCCATTATTGCTAATAATAGAAATATTCAAACATCAATTTTTCATATACGCCATTGCAATTCATTGAAAAACTATGCTAATACATCTTTCTTAGCAATCTAATTCTAACTCTAAGTAGCAGCTCGAGAATCTAATCTTCAAGTAATGTGATCGAAATCTATTCCTTCACGGTTAGATTCTGCTCACTTCTTCCCTTAAGCTTCCTTTATTTTCTTTGATCCTACAAAACATCAATTGTAATCTTATCACATTATGTATTAAGAATCTAGAATAGGTGCTTAAAAGAGTTAGTCAATGGATTTTACCTAAAGCAGAGCCATACGTTTTGACTCTCCCGTCTCTTAGATCTCTTAGGTAAATAGGGCAGCTTCGTCTCCAATGCCCTTTCTCTTGGCAATAAAAGAAAACTGACTCTTTTGGAACAGGAGATGGAACTACTTTAGACATTGCCTTTCTCTTATGATCAAACTTTTCGATCATAGCATGTCTTTCGTTGCCATTGTCTATATCCATAGAGGTCTTGAAGGCAGATTCACCAATCAACTTTGTTTTTCTTTTGCGCCAAACCATTGCTCATTCAGCAGCAATAAGCATATTGGTGAGATCTATAAGGGTCACGTCGCAGTTCATCATATAGTACTCTCTTACGAACTCACTATATGAGTTAGGAAGTGACTGAAGAACCCAATCAACAGCCATCTCCTCACAGACAACGGATCCCAACATTCTTAACCTACCAATGTGTGACTTCATCCCTAGGACGTGTGCACACACCGAATTTCCTTCTTTATGTTGACTTTCCAAAAGGGCTTGAGTGAGCTTGAACTTTTCAAGCCTTCGAACTTGTGGGTTAGGGAGAATAATTGGAGGAAGTAGAGGAAGTGAAGTATGATTTCTTGTTCCTCGATCAAATCGTGGAATATCATATTCATGTGGAATGCTTGTTCCACGGGGTTTGGGAAGACCATAGTTGTCGATCTTTGACTTCTATAAAACAGGAGAAAACGAATTCAAGTTAGTTGATTGATCCAGTCCTTAGTAAATCACCCAAATGAGATACTAAGGCTAGGACCCAACACAATACGCTACAACCTAGAAAAGGGATGCCATAATCTAGTTGCAGAATATTTGAAGGTAAGTGAATGACGATTCACTAATTTTCACCATAAAAAACGAAAAAGAAATTTAAGTTTTAAATCTATGAAAACTCCTAGATCCTTTGAGATTCATTAAACATTTCAATGGCGTGTTTAAATCTCGATATGCCCCTCTAGTTTGTGACTGGGATGTCGAGAATCACAAAGCGGGTGTGAATAACCATGCAAACTTATATGGTGCCCTCACATGTTACGGTCACCTATTCGATGTGCCGGTAAACCACACACGCTCCACTGAAATATGACAAACATTGAGTCACCCTTTGCTACCTTTTCTTAGAACCATTTAGTGTGCCGGTAAACCACACACGCTCCACTAACGTCTTCGCAAGGGCACAAAGTGTAATTTCATGGAATTGCGTCAATTCACTTTTGCCTAAGTAACTAAGATTGGGAATTTGTAAAACATTTAGTTACTTTTGTACTTCATTATACTTATAACGGAAGGTTTTTGTCCTATCCTACCCGTTCGGCTAACGACCCTCCACTAGTCAAGAGTGAGGCGGGTAAGAGTTAATACCCATTCAATCGTCATTTTATAGGCAATTTCCTTAAACACCCCTTATAGACCAGCTTCGTGAATGAGGCCTACTAATGGTAAGACTGACTTTTACTCATACATATATATAATGTTAGACTTTTAATGTTATATATAGTATAGGGTGTATTTTATACTTTTAAAATACTAGGTGGTCAAATTTAACAATTATACTTTTAATTCAATTAAATTGTAAACCTAAACTTTTATGGATTTATTAAACCTCTTTTAATTATACACCTTAATTAATTAATAAAACCATAAGGGTGTGATATGAACTTTTCAAAACATCACTAGGGTTTTAGAATTTAACATTCCTAAATTAAACTTTTAATCAACTTTTAAATTCCAAAACTTGAGGACAATTTTTGAAACATTTCAAAACATTTAGGTTTAGAATTTAAATATACATCAAAATTAAACTTTTAATCAAAATTTAAATTCCCAAACTTGGGGGGAAGTTTTGAAACCTTTTCAAAACATTAGGGTTTCAACTATTTAAATTTCAAAACTAAACTTTTGAGTTTAAATTTAAACTATAAAACCTAAAGGGGAAAATTTAAAATTTTTCATAACACAAGGATCAAATAACAAATAATATAAATTAAACAATTAATTTCATCATTATCTATATTTGACCTAATTTCAATTTTTTGCAAAATAAGTTACCTAATTAATACAAATAATTCAATCTTTATCATACAAGGAAGTTATTATCTAATCAATTGGTGATTATCTTTTGTTTTAGCAATGATATCCTTTAAGAGACAATAAAATTCGTATTTTATAGGTTTAAAGCGAATATGGTAATTATCCTTAAGCAAAACAACAACAAAATCCGAAGTTTCCTCTGTCTGACGCTCCGACTTGTCGAGTCACACTTTGGAACTCGCCGAGTAGGGCTGACTCGCCGAGTCCAAGTAGTGACTCGCCGAGTCAGGTCGAACAGTGAGCCAGAATACGTTTTTTAGCTACATAATGCATCAATACAATAGAAACGAATCTAGGCTTTGATACCACTGATGGGTTTTAGCTATAAGAATATCCTATGTGCTCATACAAACCTTAATGCCTGGATATAGGTTTCTCTATTGTACATACAATTTATCCAAGACTATAAACCCTAGATCTAGCATATGATAATCAATACAACATATAATTAGGGTTTAGATCATACCTTGATTGTTATGTAGCAATAACAATCTCAAATCCTCTTTGTAATGACTTTAGAAAGCTTAGAGTCACAAATGTCACTCCTCTAATGGTTCACAAACACCAAGAGCAAGAGGATGAAGAAGAGAAGAGAAGGAGGCTGCCCAAAACGTGTGGAAACCCTAAAAGAAAGCTTGTCCACGTTTTTGGGGCATAAGGACTCTTTAAATAGTGAGGCTATTAGGGTTATCTAACAAGGAAACCCTAATTTGGATGCTTAAGCCCTAAGCAACCCATGGACTCCTTTCCTTAATGGCCTTGGACGATTTCTAATGGGTTTCCCCATAGAATTCGTCCAACCTTATAATATAAGGCAATCCATGGCCCAATTGCAATTATCTTATAATTACAATTCCAGTCCCTTAAGTTTAATTAATCTCTTTTAGCCACAAACTTAATTCTTATTAATTCTTGACTAATATTAGTTAAACAATATGATTTATCCTTTAATATATTATTCTCATAATATATTAATAAATCATATTTAATCCTTTCTCTCCATAATTCATCCTATCAAGTTGCTTTGGTGAAGGCAACCCAAAAGGACCATGCACCATCGGGTCAAGTACATACCAAAATAGTTATGGACTTAGACACTAATCCAACAGAAACCACACATTCTTAGCCTATGGGATCCTTATTATATATAACCTTGGGAGTATACCCTCTGTAATTGTAGGTATATTAATAAGGATCTTTTTAGTTCATCACACAAGGTTATCCAAGGATCCTAAAATACCCTATGGTATTTTAAATTTCTTGTTTGTTTCTTATCTTCTGAATATGATTCTGGGATTAATGTGAGTCTTTTTGTATTCCAAATTACTCCCATAGTATTTTAAACTTTATGTTTGGCTCTATCATTCCTAGTTGGTATGTTTCAGACCTGTTGCAACACCACTATCACTCCTGAGCACACGTTCATCGCATCTCGAATAAATGTAGTTGATCAGGTTACATTTATTCCAGCTTACGATTACATAACTGCTCAGGTTTGATGGTAATGCTCAACATCCGAAGACTTTTATTCTTGTTCTTCTTGTGATACTTGTGTTCGAGTGTTTAGATTCTAGATGTTCTTATACTTTGGTAAAATATGGTTATATTTTAAAGTATAATTCTTGGTCAGAGTGTTTTATCCCTATGCATTTATAGGCTGTATATCTTTTATGAATTGATATACTTAGCTCACTATAAACAATGCTCTGATACCAATCTGTCACACCCCAAAACTGGAACGGCGGAAACGTTCTGGGGTGGATGACGTCATGTCAAGTGTCACAACATATGCAGTATAGTAATCAAAGTACAACAACCATTGCATTAATAGTAATAGTTTTACATGGTTTACATTTCATAGAGAAATTAAAGTAATACAAGTAATAATATAGGCGCAACTTGGTGCCAAACTGTCTTCACCAAAAGCTCCTGGAATGTACCTGTCTATTGCTGACCTGAGAATACAAGTTATTTTGAAAGTGAGTATCAGCATTTTTATAAATGCTGGTGAGTTCATAAGTATTTAGTGTCATTTATGTAAGTAAGAATTTTATCCAAAATAACTTTATAAAAAGCAGTAGTTTAGAGTCTACGGTGTATTAGAGTCCTTTCCAGAAAATCCTAAATTTTCTAAATAAAAGCAGTCTTCTACCAAGACTCGATAGAGTTATGTTTTAAAGAGTAATTTTCCCTGAAATACTATCATTACCAAAATACGGTATTTGATTTTAAAGAAAGTAGGAGAATATCACTAGTAAAAATACTAGGGGAAAATAACATAAGCCTCAGCAGAAAATACTGCTGACTAAGGCAAAAAAATCATAGACTCCAGGAAAGTATCGAATGAGCGACACGCCTGGCTCAGTCTAACAAAAGGAGACACAGACCCCAAACGGTATCAAATGTATGATACAGCTAGCAAGGTCTAAAACAAAGAAAACACAGACCCCAGACAATGTCAAATGAAAGATACAGCTGGCAAGGTCAAAAACAAATAAAACACAGACCCCAGACAGTATCAAATGAAAGATACAGCTAGCAAGGTCAAAAACAAAGAATGATTTTGAGAGTGTGTTTCCAGCATACAATGTTAATTATCGTTACCTTAAGGCCATGAATTATAAGGTAGACATGGAGATACTCGTAACCATACTATTCGACACTAGAGTACTTGACGCCCTGCAAGCGTCGGTGTAAATATGACATTTGTCACCCCTTGGCTTGGTAGGCCGTGGACTTTAGCTAGCAGTCAGGCTACGGGGGTGTCAATCCCGTATAGATCTATACACACAATGCTCGCTCTCCCTACAGGAGATTCTGGTTACCAACTCGACGACGGGGAGATCCGTGTCTTGAAGATGCATCTCGTAATTCGAATTCTGTTAGAGGTGCTGGACTAACGGTAGAGACTCACGAATGAACTGATCGATGTAAACCTTCATGTCTATACATGTATACTTGATATATAATTAATGTTTAAACGACCTTCGGACGAATATCCGATCCCACCAGACCACATCCAAACGAGGAAAAGGAAATAGAGCGAACTAGCCTTCCTAAGTCCTTTAAACATCATTTATGTAACTATACAGGTACAGGCATGCATATAACGATGTAGAAGCATTTAACTAAGTAGAAGCGTTTAACGAAGTAGTAGCATTAACAAAGTAGAAGCGTTTCACAAAGTAGAAGCGTTAATAAAGTAGAAGCGTTTCACGAAGTAGAAGTGTTAGTACAGTAGAAGCGTCTCACGAAGTAGAAGCGTTAATAAAGTAGAAGCGTTAATAAAGTAGAAGCGTTTCACGAAGTGGAAGCGTTTAACGAAGTAGTAGCATTTAACTAGGTAGGAGCATTTAACGAAGTAGAGGAATAACAAAGTAGTAGTATCTAACGAAGTAGAAGTATAAAAACATGGAAGGAAACTTTGATGAAAACTTTGGAAAACCTTTACACTTAAGAAAATCATGACTTGGTATTCTTTTGTAAAATAAGTTTGAAAACCTTTAGAAACCCTTGACAATCTTTCATAATCAAGTTTTGATTATAACTTTGATAAAACAATATAAGTAAAGAAAACCTTTGTTTAAAATACTGCTGTAACTGAATTTGAAGTAAAACATACAGCACGAGAGACAATTTGAGAAAAGATTTCAACAAGTAAAGACGTTTTGGAAAAACCATTTACAGTATCATACTTGGTAAAACAGTTGACAGTGTAATAAATCCTTGTGCATGCAGGTTATCAATCACATGTGATTGATATGATAACTAGCATGTTTTAACATGTATCCCCCCCATAAAAGCATTTAAAAACATTTAAAAGGTTAATTCAGGGGTATGAACTCACTAGTTGTAAGTGGATCGGGCGGAGGTGTCGGTTGGGTGCTCGGTGTCAAGTAAACACTTGAACACGCTTAGTGACCTATTAACATAAGATGACATATATTTACATAAAATTAGTAAATATAATACTAATTAAACATGTATACGCATCCTAAAATGCGGAAAACACTTTGGTCAAGTGCTAGGAGTGTCTCAGGTAACATCTAAGGGTGTGTATGGCCTAGATAGGGAGTTTACTCTTCAAGAGTAAACTCTTTATAGATTTTACAGCCCTAAGACCTCATCCCCAGGAGTTTATGGTCGTAAACTCATGGGTGGTGTGTTCTTTGATGCATTAAGGTCTTATAACACTTGTGGAACTAGGCTAGGTTCAATTCTAGGGCTTATGAAGGGTTTAAGGCTTCAAAATGGACCATTTGAGGAGTTTGCGGTCCATTGACACTCCTTGAGTAGTTTACGGTCGTAAACACATGAGTTCACGGTCGTAAACTCATGTTTGGTCCTTTCTTTTGTTGTTTGGTGGCTCTAACTCATGCATGTAAGGTTCTAGTCACTTATATGAGCATAGGAAGGTGTTTAGGGCACTTAAACACCTTGGAAAGGTGTTTACGGTCTAAGAAGATTTACTTGGGGAGTTTACTACCTTAAACACATTATTTTATGGTAGTAAACTCATTTTGTCCATGAATCCTATGTTTTGGTGTATCAAACGAAGGATTACAAGGCTCTAGGCACTCGTGGAAGCTTTTGGAGGTGTTTGAGGGGTAGTTTAACACTTAAATAAGTGTTTATGGTCCATGAAGATGGGTATACGGTCTAAGGATGTTCCTAGACCGTAAACTCATATTTACTTCCCATTTGTCCCGATTTTGGTGTTCTAAGTCCTTCTGTGTAAGCCTCTAAGTCATTACTAAGCATTAGAAGTGGTTTGGAAGGGTTTTGAGCGTTAAAACCCATTATTAGTGTTTACGGTCCATGAAGGTGTTCTTGGACCGTAAACTCATGTTCTTGAGGGTTTTGGGTGTTTAAGCCACGAATTCGCAAGTTAGATAAGATAAACGACAAGCTAGGAATGTTAACTTACCGATTTGAAGCTCGTAGGGGCGATTTTTGACCAAAACCCCTTTTTGTAAAGAGAGAAAGTAGAGAGAGTCTAAGGTGGGAATGAAACCAACTCCTCTCTTATATAGGGTGGAGTTTATGGCCTGGCTGGGATTCACCTGACACCAACCGCGAACGGGGTTTTTCACAACTATTATTAATCACGGCGAATTTTAAAATTATACCGCCTTAATTTTGGTTCGCTTGACAAATATTATTTAAAATATTCCAAAGGGTTTAAATCCGGTGAAAAATATTTTCAGGATAAATTTGGCTAATTTTTGACGTAATTAATTTTGACCTTAATTTCGACGTTAAAACTTACGGAAATTTTTGGGTTGTCATATATTTTATCAGACGTATTCTAAATGCAAGATACCTCTCTTATGATATCTTACGATAGGTATCATTCACTATCGTAATCCATCTCATTTCCTCTATTTTCTCAGTCTATCATGGTTCGCTTCACTTCATGAACTTCTTCCATTGTGATAGGTTTAAGTGCAGACGCAACGACTGATGCATGACCCATCACATTCTTAGGCTCAGGCTGCCATTTTCATCAGATATTTCCTAGTCTGTCTTCACCATGACGTTTTGTATACCCAAGCAGACGTTCGGTGTACCAAGGCGAGAATTTTAAGATAGGAAAGATTTTATTTACAATAGACGTATAGATCTCCTTGTCACACCGAAAAGTTATATGCCAGTTCTAATACCGTAATCAAACATTTAGAAATACGAACACATAAAATTTCCAGATCCGGTCGGCAATAGACCATAAATTCGAACAAATAATAGCATATAAGGTATCTTTATAGCTATAACATAAAACATTTAGCACATAAAACATTTTAGGCATCTTTCCTAAAATAAACTAGTGCTTGTGTCTAAAATATAGCAGACACTCATCTCACGATCATCTCTTAGCATTCTGAATTTAAGTCTAGAAATTTCCTACAAATTCCTAGTTCACTTAAACTAATGCTCTAATACCAACTGTGACATCCCCATTTTCACGGCCAGAAAAGACCGATTTTGTTTATGATTTATAAAAATCAGAGTACCTCTTTTAATAAATATGTTGCGGAATTTGTTCCCAATAAAACATGATAAATACGTTATCAAAGCATTTTCGAAGAAAAGTAATTTTATTTATTTTAAATCATTTGGGATGTCATCGTCAATACAGAAACATAAGCATAAACGGAACTTACATTCATTATCACTAGTGATTTATATCTCCTTAATCTCTCAGTGTAATGTGACTTCAATCAACACCTGTGATATAAATAAGCTGAGTGGGTCAGGTTGGGAAACCTGGTGAGCACATAGGGTTTTCAATCCACAATAATATAATTATTATGTTTAAACAATTAAACAATCAACCCAATTACCCATCCCCATTATCTTCTTTACTCTTAAGGATCTATCCTAAGAGTCATCTATCTTGCATTCGTTCATTCTGAAGTCCCTTGCTTCCAGGGTTATAGGACTGACACTAAATCCATAGCTGCCAATGCACGTTCGTAAAGCCCTAATTCCGTAGCTGCTATAGTTTATTCATCGGGTACTAAATCCATAGCTACCAGTGTTTGTCCAATAGATACTAAGTCCATAGCTACCAATTTCTATCAGGTACTAAGTCCATAGCTACCAGTGTTTGTCCAATAGGCACTAAGTCCATAGCTGCTGATGTTTATTAGGCACTAAGTCTATACCTGCCAATGTTTACTAACATCATCTTTTATCTCTCCTCATTCATCTACCCATGTCATACCAACATATTCGTATATATAAAATACGTATACAGTTGAAATCAATTTAAACATGTATAAAACCTTCATTATAACGATACTTATATAAGTTATAATAATAGCTCAAATATTTATTATAAGTTAATAATAACAATACTAATTTTAAATATAAACTATATTTAAAATATGGTAAGCATAACTTACTTACAAGGGGATTTTAGCTAGGAGTCTTTCTAAGAAAGATTCGTGCAGCGCATTAGCGCTCACCTTACTATACTAAAACTACAAAAATAGAAGTCGAATCACGAGGGACCGAAATGCTTTGGGGATAAGAAGAGAAAGATTCTTGAATCAAGAGAATGGTGCAAGAAATTTGAGAGCCCAAGCCTCTTATTTATAGTAATTGAATTTACAAAAACTACCCTCCACAATTACTTAACGACCTTATAGTTATATAAACAACTAAACACCCCTTCATAGTACTATTTTAAATAAATTTAACGATTTTTGTACTAAACTAATGTAGAAAATACTCAGGAATAGTCTTATAATGACCGCATCGTCAATACCTTTCTAATGATATATACATTTGTATATATATATATATATATATATATATATATATATATATATATATGTATACGTATATATGATTTATACTTTATTTTAATATGTAAATATACTATTATATTTTATAACTCATTCATGAGGACACCGTTTTTGACGTTCTTTATATCCACGCGTAGGCGGGACCGTACCCTACAACTTTCGTTTAGACTCCGCCGACTAATTTTGATTTTATTTTTTAAGTTATATTTTTAACAGGCCGGGACATGATTGGTCCCTTAAAAATTCATAACTTTTACATAAGAACTCCATTTTCGTCTGTCTTTTTTTCGTTGAGTTCCTATTAATGAGATCTTCAATTCTCATTTAGGTCGCGTTGGCCAAAAACCGCTCGATCTAAAATTTGAATTCTGGGTTGTGCACTGTTATGCTAAATCTTAGAAAAATCATAACTTCCTCATACGAACTCAGATTTGGGCGTTCTTTTTATGGACGCTCGCAGCTTAACATATTCTACAACTTTTGTTTATATTACTAAGGCTAAAACATCCTCCATTGTAAATTCACTATTTACGTCTCCCGGTGTCGTGCCGGTTTTGCCTTAAAACTTCGCCGGACCATAACTTCTTTCTTATAACTCGGATTTTGGCGTTCTTTATATGTACGGAACCCTTGACACATATTCTACAACTTGGTTAAGATTATTTATTCTAAATAATCTTTTGTAAGAAATTCACTTTCGACCCCTATTACCTCCAAATTGACTAGCCCGGATCTACGGGCGTTACAACATCATGCATATAAAGAACGCCTAAATCTGACTTCGTAAGAGGAAGTTCTGATTTTAAGAAGTTGCAGTGTAGCAATGTACGTCACCAGAATCAAAATTTAGATCGGTCGATTTTTACGTAAAAGAATCTAAATGAGAGTTGAATATCTCGTCAATAGCTATCCGACGATATAAGGACAGTCGAGAACGAATATCGTATAAGAGAGTTATGATTTTTATACGAACTTTAACAATCTAAACCTATCAATATATAACTTTAAAATTTTAATGAGAATTAGCCGATGAAATCTAGATTAAATATGTAGATCTCATCGATAGTTACATGTGGACATAAAGAACGTCGGAAACGGAGCTCGTATGAAGGGGTCATGGAATTTACCAAATTTGTATTTTGCGCGATACGCGAGGCGCACTTCTAGAAGGTGGCAACATGGACCACAAAGAAGTTGTCATCTGGCACAAAACGACATGGGATACATCACCTTAAGCGCACGGTGCACACCTTGAAAGGCATGGCGCATATCTACAAAATTCACCTATAAATAGCAACAACCCCATCATTCACTCTTCACAATCCACAATCTTTCTCTCTGAACTCTCAAGAGCCAAAATCTTGATAATTCCTTAGGATTTAGGTTATTTAGCTAGGCTCTAAAGTATTTAAGTTCCCAAAAAATAGAATATCTCAAGTCGAAGTTCTCTAGTACAATTTCCGACTTATCGCTATAAAAACTCTATTAAAACCCGTTAAGGGGTTACCCGTCAGTTGGAGTGCCAGTACGATCACCTAGATAACTGTCAATCGTATGAGTAATTATCTAGGTGAGTTATCTCACTATACCATGTGTGTGTGTGTATATATATATATATATATATATATATATATATATATATATATATATATATATATATATACACTTGAATGTTAGGAGAGAGCTAGTAGTATGATCTCTATGTACTTAAGTGTAAACTAGTAGAGTAGAAAGTATAAATATGTATGTACTAGTAAAATATAAAGTGAAACCTCTATGTGCGTAATTGATATGATATTATATTTAGTTAGGGATGATGGTGGAACGGCAAAGAGGTCGAGAGCTTATAGGCTTGCATGTTATGAAATGGTGTGTAGGCTCTAAGTACACATAGAACCGAGTTAACAAAATGTCATGTAGGTCGTAAGTACACATAGACCCATGTTGACGAATTGACATGTAGGCTGTAAGTACACGTAGACCCGTGTTGAATACAAAATCGCATCATGACGTTACAATTTGATTCAAACATTATGGAATCTCACCATAAGCAAAAAGGTTGACAATTGGATCATTGATTAAAGGAAATGTACCACTTAACCATAAGCTCAGGCTCATATCATTGCTTAAAGCATCAAATTCAAATCTAAAGATCTATGGTTTTGGAAACCCACCAAATTACATCCAAACTCACAAAGCTCCTAACTATTTGTTAGTTGGAGTTTGTAGATAGATCAAGGAATTAAATTACATTAACTTCACATTAACAATCCAATTAAAGCATAATTTTGGATCTCACCATTGATGGTCAAGGAAACTCATCAAAACAACTTAAACCTCACAAATATCACAACCATTTTTTGGTTGGATCTTGGACATGGATTAAGGAAAGAAACTTCAACAATAATCTCATAAGAACATCATAAATGAAGTAAGAATTTAGGATTTTGAAACCCCACAAAACCCTAAATATAATTTGTGGAAAAAGAGGATGAGGAACTACCTTTGATGATATATCTTGGAAGGATTTGAGTAGAGATTCATAAAGAAATTATAATCACCATAACACCATGGATTCTTGAGGGAAAAATGAATAATGGAGGTAAGAGGGACATTAGGGTCGAGTGGAGAAGAAAGGGGGATGAATGAGTGAGAAATAAGGCATAAATTTGTGTTAAACAGAAGCATATGTGTGAAAAAATCGTAGGGCGCTTTCTAGGGGTGCGATGCACTCCCTCCACCCAAAATGGTGAATTGATAGTTTTGGTCCCTTACTTAAAATTCCTGTCATATTTGGTCCCTAACTTGGCTAAACACTCAATAAAATTTATCTTTAGTCTACCATTGGTCCTTATCCACCATAAATTAAGCAACCCTAATCCGGGATACTTATTTAGTCAAATTCTGGGGTGAACCAAAAGTTTCTCCAAATTGACACTACCGATCCCTAAACTTTAAAAGTTTTATTTTGACGCCAAAATCTATCAAAATTTACTTATGAATAGCAGTAAGTCTTATTTTTGGTATTGATCAAAACCATTTACTTTAATGTATTTATTTATTTTATTTCAAATTATTTTATTTTAAAATAAAGAAACTTATATTTTTACCCAAATGCTGAAAACTCCTAGCCCCAAATACAGGATGTTACAAGATTCACCTAAGTGCACATCCATCCTAGAATCTAAGTTTAACTAGTTATAGCAACATACTTTAAAAATCTACAAAAGAAAGAACTATTAAACTCTTTATTCCTTGCTTATGATGTCGTAACTACCGGTTAGTTGTTATGGATGAAGGATCCAACACAACACCAACCACAACACAAAAGGAAAAGGGTAAAAAAAACCAAACTAGGGTTTATATGAAATTCTTCAACCCTTAGGGGAGAGGTTGAGAATTTTGTTATGCATAGAGAGAGAGAAAGAGAGAGAGGGAGGCAAAGTATGGAAAATTTTAGTGAGGAAAATAGTAGCTCTAGAGTTTACTCTTAATAGTCTATTTATAGGCGGAAGATAGAAACCTAAAAGCCTTGAAGAGTCATGTTATAATTATCCTTGACAAGTCAACAAGAAAACACCCATCAAACAATTTCCTAGGATTTATAACATAACACCCCACTAAGGCCGAAAACCCTTTCCATAGGAGACCTCAAGACCGTAATTAACCCAAAACCAAGCACTTTGGCGGAAAACCACTTCACTAGATCAATGTTTGGCCGAAAACTCAATGGGAAAGAACTTAGGACCGAAAACCAAAAGGGAAACCCATCTTAAGATCGACAACACATGCTTGGAGGTATTATTGTGGTTACGGTCACACTATGAGGTTTTAATGTGTTTACAGCCTAGAGTAAGAAAAAGCAAGTATAGTTGACTTTAAGGTGTGACATTTCACCCATTTCCAAGGCAATCACAGTAAAACACGTGTTAACCACCAAATAACAAGGCATTAACTTCTAGTAATCCAAGTAAATATCATGTCAACCTTCTTTCTTTTATTTTTGAGGAGAACCCTTCTTTCCATACTACAATTCCACTTCCACTCACTGTGAAGTTCCAATTTACTCTCAAGTGTTCAAACTCCAAACTCTAAAGAGGCTTATTTCTTCAAGTGCCATCCCTAAGTCTTGGTAAGTAATTTTTGAGATTTCTAGTGAACCTACACATCATTATGTTGGCTTCCTTCTATTTACACAAATTAATATGTGTTAACATCCTTAGGATATTTTAAGCTTCAAGAGTTCATCAAACACTCCAAGTGTTTTAGGCTCAAAACTTTCATCTCATCACTTCAACTACACACATCAACCACTCAAGGTGAGCTTCATACGCCACTATTTTTGTGTTTTCATACTTTGGGGGGGGAGAATATAAGTCAAATCTCGTTTAACCATTGGATAATTGAATGTATCGATGTGTTATATGTTTAACCTTTGGGTAATTGCATGCATCTTAAATATTGTGATGAAAATGGAACAAATTCTTGGATAATAAGGTTTTTATCATGTTTTAGCTACATACAATCATGGTGTTCGTGTTTAACAACATATTTGTTACATAAAATTTTTATGTCACAAAACTTTCAAACCAGTAACAAGGTATAAAACAAAATACAAAGTTTGATATCTTACTAAAAATGATTTTATTTGAAAAGTAGTCGTAAACTTGTACTCACTATTTTTGGACAACTTAAAACTTGAGAATTTATGCTCTATGATGTGTTCATTAAGGATTATTTACAAAAACTATTATAAATAATCTGACTAAAATCACACACAAAACAGAAGTTATGACAGAAAATTTATGTGTCACAATCTGCTTATCATAACGTTTTTAAAGCATGAGTTATAAACAGCATGTCATAAAGCTGTAACCCGCGTGTCATAAACTGAACAATATGAAACCTACTAGTCGCATGTCATAAACTGGATATCATAAAGCTTTCAAAATATGAGTAATAAGTTGTATGTCATAAATCTGTAAAACGTGTCATAAAACATCAGTCATGAATATACACTAGTAAGGTTACTTTCATTATTCAATAATGGGAGTCAAAGTTCGCATAGATCTGTTAAGGCTCATGTGAGACTTTTCTTCACCGTACCTACCTGGTGTACACCGTAAGTCCTGTAGTTATAACCAGAGTCTCCTGGAGGAAGAGGAAGGTAATTGTGTATAGATCTATACGGGGTTGACACCCCCACACACCTGAGATGTTTGCTACAACTAGACGGGGCCAGTCTAGGGTGACAAATATCTTACCGAAACCGAATCCTGAAGAATGTCATGATAGGCATATCAGTCATATCAAGCGTGGTTGTAACGGTTTACATAGGGAATAACAATAAGATTTTGGTTTATGGGAAGCTTACACTTTACCGGTTTTATTAAACTATAAAACTCACATTATTTTCTAGTATACGGTCCATTATACTTTTAGTCTTAGGGTTTAAGACTACGGTTTTTCATGCATCAGAAAATATTGGATTTTCTAGGAACACACTGTTTATAAATACAAACAAAGGAAAACAAAGGACATGCATGCATATATTCGCGGTTTTAGAACGAGACTTACAAACTAGTTTCATAGAAAATATCGGATTTTCTGAAGGCATTACGAGAGCTATTCTAAACAAGTACAAAACTATTTTTACAAAAATGCTTATGAACTCACCAACTTTTTAGTTGACGCTTTTCAAAAAGAATTGCATTCTTAGGGATCCAGTAACAGGTAACCAACTCTGCTATGAGATTAAGTGGGGCAACCTTATGAAATTTTAATTTTTTTCACTTTTGTGTAAATGATGAACAAGTACAATATGTAAAGAATGTAAGTACGTATTTTCAATGTATGTCACTTGTAATGCTATGTTTCATTCATATTTAATTTTTATGGTATTATACAATGACGTCACCTGCCCCCGGATGTTTCTGTTGTCCTGGTTTGGGGTGTGACATATAAGCTGCTTCTCCTTAAGGCTAATTTGTTACTAGTTATTAATGGCTTAAGAAGAACTAATTACAAGTGAAGACTAGCATCTTGAAGTGGTTTATTCTTGCATGGTGGATATTTCTAAAGAAGCTCTGCTTTGAGTCTTTTCTACACTTCATCAACTTTCAATCTCCCATGAGAATCAAAGTCTTCAAAGTTTGTAATCATTTATTTCTAGGGTTGATTTTATCTTTCCATGTCTTACATGTTGATCTTTTATTTGGTAAATAAAACTAGTTTTATGATAATCCTTAAAATGCTTCCGTAGTTAAACTTGTAGTTTTCACAATATAAATAGACTATTTTTTTAATATAAACCCAAAAAATACATGGCAACAAGGGTGGTACAATCAGAAACCTAAGAGAAACATTAATTAAAATACAAATACAAATTATTTTGAATATGAATTGTACATGTAGTGCTTCACTCTTGTTAATCCATATCCATATACATTCTTCACGTATCTTATCAAAGTACACATACTTCAACTCAATACTTGGGAGCACACATGTCATTTAAAAGAGAATATGTAATACAAAAGATTATCTCGTGAGTACATGATTTTAAGACCCAAAATAATGTTTCAAATCTATTTCTTGACTTCATTTCTTTCAAAGTAATGACTCCCAACAAATTTTCCATCCAAAATGTAACATCCACTTTTCCCAGTTAGTATTTACGAATCTTTAATTTGATTCGAGTTTAGGGATTTAGGGTTTTTTTGTTCGTAGTTTTGTAGTAGAGGCTATCGTGGGCTGGCCATGTCATTTAATTTGTGGCGTTGTGGGCCTGATGGGCCGAACCCTATAAGTCATGGTATTTGAGCCTATTTAAGTGTACCAATCCCTACGGTTTCGCCATTCTCATCAGCCTCCATCCTCAAAATGAAATCTTAGCCCCATCCCCTCCCCTCTCTCTCTCTCTCTCTAGTTCTTGTATTCTTGGTGTTTTAACTGTTGGAGCATGGAAATGCTCTACAAGTTATGAGTTATAAGTTAGCTTATTTTATTCCCTTTTGATGTATTGTAAGCTACGTTTATCTATAAATAGAGAGCGAGTGGTCATGCATTATGTGTGCACCAAAAATGTAGTCCTTTAGTTAGATAGAGTATGGCGGGATCTCTCCCACCAAGTGTTCTTCATTTTCAAATTCTAACTCTTTCTTTCTAGTAAAATTATGTAACACCCCGTTTCTGGTGTGTATTTGATCTACTTTTATATCATTTGTATTAGTGACTCGATGAGTATCATCCCTAACTCGTCGAGTAGATGCGAGGTTGGGACGCGGGTTTAAGTAATCTACTCGCTGAGTTGACGCTTGGACTCGACGAGTAGGCCAGTCTGGATGAAACCCTAATTAAAGGGTTTTCACCCTATTTAAACAACATTATGAGCTTCAGGTCCAGCCTCCATCACCTCCAGAGCAATTCTTTCGAAACCCTAATTCCCTTTTGGCAAGCTTGAGCTTTCTTAGTGATTTTGAAGGTTTTTTGTGCATTGTGTATCTAGTAGAAGAGTTGGAAGGAAGAAGGATCAATGGAGAAGGACTAGATCCAAGAGCAACATCAGTTTCTCTTCACTTAAAGGTAATCAAGCTCAAAACTTGGCTTGTGGTTTTATAGATTTTTTCCTTTGCCCCTTTATGGAGTTTTGGGGTCAATAAGCTTGATCCTTAAGACTTGGATGCCCCAACTCGATTCAACTTTAGATCTAGACCCTAGAACCAAGTTCATGGCATAAACATGCAAGTGTTATGGCAATATTAGCCCATGCACCCCTTTAGACCTCACTTTGGGTCCTTAAAGCTTATACTTCCATGCATGCACGTAAAGTTCATGACTTTACATGCTAGATTGATCTTAGAAGCCCATATATACCTTTTGGATGAATGTTGAACGTCAAAAATCGAAGTATAAAGCCTGGAAAACATCAACTCGGCGAGTTGTTCTTTGAACTCGACGAGTCCAGAGTAGAGTCCCCATTTCTGTTATGGTTAAAGGAACCCAGTTGAGTGTAGCAGAGGTTTAGAAAGGTCCCAAGGAGTGTTTCGACATTTTAAGATTTAGCCATGACCGTGTTAGATATAGTATCTAAGTCCATAACTTTATTTGGTATGTACTTGACCCGACCCGGCATGGTCCATTTGGGTTACATGGCATTGCAATACTTGGATAGACAAAAACGAGAGAAACGAAATTTGTGATTATTAATGTATTATAAGTTCTAATATATTAATAATAGTATTATTTAATTAGTGTTGATCAAGTATTAATTTAGTATTAATTTGGTGATCAAAGTGAGACTAATTAAATATATAGGGTTGATTATGATAATCATGTAATCTTGTATGGTGGATTAATGATTAATGGTTCATGGAGTTGGGTTATAACCATTTGGAGCTCCATGGATAGTTCATGGGAGTTACAAACCCATGGATCATCAGAAATGAAGAGTCATGACAATTAAGGGCATTCATGTGTAAACCCTAATTGTGACAACACTATAAAAGGAACCCTATAGCTAGCAAAATCGGTACCTAGAGTATTCTAAGAGGGTATAACCGATTTTTGAGTGCAAGTGTGTTCTCTCAAGTTATTCCAAGTCTTGTAGTGTTGTGTGAAGCATTTGAGGCACAACATTTGGGGTGCTAGGCTCACAAAGTCTCAAAGGAATCCAAGCAATAAGAAAGGTATGTACTTCTACTAGTTTTATATTACATATTCCCCATGCCATGCTAGTTAGGTAGTAAACCTTGAAAAATCAAATTTGCATGTATATTAGAGAAAACATAGATTCAAGGTTTATATGGTTGCATGTACATCATAGGAGTGTTAGAATGATCAAAACCCATCAGTGGTATCAGAGCCTACGATTGTTTTCTGTATACTTGATGTAATCTGCTTGAAAAATCGAAAAAGTGCTCACTGTTTGACTGGACTCGCCGAGCCCATAGGGAGGACTCGACGAGTCCATGACCAAATTCATCCTACTCGTCGACTAGGTTCATGCACTCGACGAGTTGGTGCGTGTTGGGCGGTTTTCCGAATTTTGTTGCTGTAAATGGGCTAGAATCATTATCCCAAACTGTTTTGGACTTGTAAAATCTGTTTTTCAAAGTGGTAATGATTGTGTTAACCCAATTCAAATGACTATTATCAATTTTCAATTTTTATATGTGTTAATATGTTTTCTTGAAATTGATTTGATATGAATATTTATTCTTATGAGTTTTAGAAGATCAAAGAAATTGTGTGTAACCTACATGCTTGTTTAATTCATGATCTTAATGCTAATGATGGTGTCCATAACTTGTCCTCAAGTTATGGATAACCAAAAGTCAGTTCTTTAAAAGTTGTCTTAAAGAATAGGAGGTTTCATAAAATGAAGAGTCTTCAATATTATGAACCATTAAAACTCATAAGTTACAAATTGAAGAGTCTTAAAATAGTTTCAAAACTTGCCCTCAAGTTTTGGAATTTGTAAAGTCTTAGACATTAATTCTTTCATTCCAAATTAAACCATAGATTTTTAAAAGGTTTAAAAATCAACTCTTACACTATTATTATAATTATATATATATATATATATATATATATATATATATATATATATATATATATATATGTATGTATAAGAATATGTCACTCTTACCGTTAGTAGGTCTCATTCATGAAACCGGTCTATAAGGGGGTATAAGGTTACTGTCTATAAAATGGTGGTTTAATGGGTGTCTACTGTCACCCACCGCTTCCTTGACTGGTGGAGGGTCATTAGCCGAACGGGTAGAATATGACTTTAAATCTCATTAAAAGTATAATGAATTATAAAGTAACTATACATTATCAATTCCCAATCTTAGTTACTTTCGGAAAATATGAAATAGGTGTTAGCCCATAAAATTACACTTTGTACCTTACCAAGTCGTTAGTGGAGCGTGTGTGGTTAACCGGCACACTAACAAGGACTAGTAAGTGTGGCAAAGGGTAATATAGTTAAGGGTACCAAGTCAATTTGTATGGTTATTCACACCTTGTTTGTGATCCTCGGTATCCCAGTCACAAATTTGAGAGGGCACAATCGAGATTCAAACATGCCATTGAAAAGTTCAATGTATCTCAAAAGACTTGGGAGTTTCAAATCCAATAAAACCTAATAGTAAAATATTTCGTTCTTATGGTGGAAATTGGTAAATCGTCATTTACCTACCTTCAAATATTTTATAGCTTGGATTATGACATCCCTCTTCCAACTATAAATAGTTTGTTCGATCCTAGCCTTAATATTTCATTTGGGTGACTTATTAAGGACTCGTAAATCTAATGAAACTTGTTTTTCTTTTCTTTGAGATGTCTTCCAACAATGCTACTGGCTCAAACCCGACAAGCTCCCTTTCCCTTATGAACTTGTGTGGGAAAGTCACTTTTGATGGATCAACTTCAATGAGTGGATCAGAAACATCAGAATGATTACCCGCTATGAGGACAAAGAGTATGTCCTCGATAGGGAGCTTAAGGTTGTGAATGAAGCCACTGCTACTCCTGAAGAGTTTGCGGAGTTTGTGGCACATGAAAAGGATGCTACTAAGGTAGCATGCATCATGCTGGCCAGCATGACTCCCAAACTTCAAAAATCCTATGAAGATTTCTACCCCTATGAGATGCACCAGGATCTGATGGATAGGTACCACAAGAGCGCACGTCAGGAGAGGTATGAAATCATCTCCTCCATGATAACAACCAGGATGAGAGATGGTGAACCCATCACCGGTCACTTGCAGAAAATGCAAAGGTTTGTGGACCGGTTATTGAAGCTTAATGTCGACTTGTAACATCCATAAATTTTACGCCATATTTAAACTTTTTCAATCATAAATAAAAGTCAAATAGCATTTGTTTACAAAATGTTTTCAAATCATAATCCATTAGAGTGTCCCAAAATCATATCATAAGGATGAGGAGCGGTATGGTCACGCCTTCGCCTTGCCATGATCTCCTGAAGTACCTGAAACAATAAAGTGAAAACTGTAAGCCTGAGGGCTTAGTAAGCTACCCCCAAAATACCAATACCACACTGACAAAAACTATATCAGTAACAATCAATCAATCAACATGCATATTGGGCCATCGGCCTAACTGGACCGCCTACTGGGCCTACAGTATGTCTGGATCTATCCCAAGCCTTCGGTACGACTGGTCCGCTACGTGGGCCTACAGTCTCCCCGGACCGCTCATAGGGTATGTTGGCCTTCAGCACAAAGCTGGACCACCTCAACCCAACCAACAAGCAAATAACCATGTGCGCATAACTATCATATACGGGCATATACAAACCTCAAGCATATCTATCTCACTGATCATCAATCATAGAATTCTCTCGTAACTAGAACACCGACCTAGCAGGTCACTAACATACCAATCCCTACTGATCATAAAAGCATAACATATTGTCTACCCTGATTCCAATCAAGCAGATCATAATCACATGTAGCATACCATAACAATAACAACTAAAGGATCGGCCTTGGTTCCGTAGACCCTATCGATATAGTGAGGATAACTCACCTTGCAGATGTCGACTCGGAAGGTAAACTCCAACTCTCGAATCACTTGACACAGGCTCCACCACTAATGATCATTGTAAAATATACTCATAAGTCCTTAACCTTATAAGGTACTCCATAACCCACTAGTCAACCCCAGGTCAAAGTCAAATTTCTCAGTCAAGGTCAACAGAACATGTTGACCTCAACTCGCCGAGTACCCTCGGCTACTCGCCGAGTTCCTTGAAGCACATTCCAACTCGCCGAGTCATCGGGGTGACTCGTCGAGTTCCTTCGATTCTCGATCAAGCTTTAAGGCCACCCGTCGAGTTTCCTCCGTGCAACTCGATGGATACACATGCAAACATATCCTGGAGAAAACTCATCCGACTCGCCGAGTTGTTCTTCAACTCTTCGAATCTTATAATAATCTTCATCGGACTCGCCGAGTTGTTCATCCAACTCATCGAGTTCACGGCCATATTCATGCGACTCGCCGAGTCAACCTTGCGACTCGTCGAGTCTATTCAGTTCTTTTTCCATACATACCCATTTTGAGCCATGCAACGGCTCCAAATCACATATCCAAGCTTCTAGGGCATGCTTATCACGTAAAGTTGCAAACTTTACGTGCATGCATGGCTTTAAAGGCTCTAAATGCCAAATCTAAGCTCTTCATGGGGCTTCATGCACAAGGGGAACCTCAATCACAACCAAAACTGTAACTTTATGCTTCTAGAATCCAAAGAGGGTCTAGATCTGAAGTTACAACTTCATATCTAGCCAATAGCTCACCTTATCAACTTCAAAATCCATAAAAACGCCTAGAAACTCAACAAAAGGAAAAATGGAAGTAAGAATGGCACTTTGATACCTCCAAAGGATGTTAGTTGAGGTAAATCCTACTTCCCACACCTTCCTTGCTTCAATTCCTTTGCACTCCTAGCTTTCTTCCTCTGAGATTCTCTTTCCAAGCTTCAAACACCCACACAATGGAAAACACACACACACACGTATAAGTCTCTCATGACTCTCTAGAACTGTAAAGAGGCCCAAGGGAGGCTAAGGTCCCTTTAAATAGGTGTGCAAACCCCGGGATTTAGGGTTTCATCTGCCTGTTCCTACTCGTCGAGTCCCAATATGGACTCGTCGAGTAGGTTACTTAACTCGCGATCCCATCCCGCTGCTACTCGACGAGTAGGGAAACCAAATCGTCGAGTAGAGCTTAATCCAATAAACCTTGTTTAAATAATACCCGCGAATTGGGGCGTTACACGACTTCCCTGAGGACATGGCGATTGATATCATTCTCATTCCTTACCTCCAAGTTATGAACAGTTCCGTATGACTTATCATATGAACAAGGAGGAAGTCACACTTAGTAAGCTTCAAGGACTCTTAAGGACAGCTGAAAATGGCCTTAAGGGTAAAGCGATTGTTACCTCTACTTCTACTCCTTCAACAACCCCTGTTCTTGCAATTGGGTAGGGAAAGGGTAAGAAGAGGAAAAGCCCTTCGAAGGGTACCAAGGGTAAGCCCGTTGATGGTTCCTCTTCAAATGGGACAAATAAAGGTCCCATTACTCCTTCCTCAAAACCAAAGGAAGCACAATGCTTCTATTGCCAGGAAAAGGGGCACCGGAAACAAAGCTACCCCAAATACTTGCAAGATGTAAAGGATGGGAAAGGGAAACCCACCCATGCACGTATTTATACAATATTGTCTAATAACTCGTATAATGCTAACTCTTGGGTGCTTGATACAGGTTGTGGTGTTCACATTTGTACTGACTTGCAGGGCGTAAGAAGAAGTGAGCAAGTGGAGCACGGGAAGATAAACTTAGTCATGGGCAATAGGAAAGCATCACTTGTCACCAAGATAGGAGTTTATTCTTTATTGCTTAATAATGGGTTAATGTTAGATTTGAATAAATGTTGTTACTCGCCCAAAATGGCGAGGAATATTATTTCTTTCCATGGCTTGTACAAACAAGGTTTTACATTTTCATTTGATAATAATAATGGTGCTATTAATGTTTATTACAATGGTGTATTTTACTTTAAAGCATTACCTTGTGATGGTGTATATGAAGATGTGAATGTTGTAGAAAATCTAGGAAATAGTGTGTTGTATATTGATTCTTCAAATAGCTGGGATAAAGCATCCTTGTGGCATTGTCCTCTTAGACATGTTAACAAGAAACGCATAGGCCAATTCCAAAAGGTTGGAGTCTTGGAATCATTTGACCTAAAGTCAGATGATAGTTACGAGTCTTGTTTAATTGAAAAAATGTCAAAGTCACCCTTCGCAGGTACTTGTGATAGGGGTGATGGTATGTTGGACCTCATACACACGGATGTGTGTGGGCCCTTCAAAGTTTCTACAAGGGATGCTAATCGTTATTATGTGACTTTTACTGATGATTACAGAAGATATGGATATATCTACTTAATCAAGCATAAGTCAAAAACTTTTGAAAAGTTTAAAGAGTTTAAGCATGAAGTTGAGAATCAATTAGGCAGGAACATCAAGATGCTCCGATCCGATCGGGAAGGAGAGTATCTTAGCATTGAGTTCCTTGACTATCTTAAGGAATGTGGGATTGTCTAACAATTGACACCTCCTAGAACACCGTAGTTGAATGGTGTGGCTGAGAGGCGCAATCGAACCTTGTTAGATATGGATCGTTCCATGATGAGTCGAGCTTCGTTACCAATCTCTTTCTGGGGGTATGCCTTAGAGACTGTCTCCCATATCCTTAATCTAGTCCCTACCAAAAAGGTTACCAAAACACCTCACGAGATGTGGACTGGGAAAGTTCCTAACTTAGACCATATCAAGGTTTGGGGTTTTGAAGCTTTCATGAGGCGTGAGACTCATGATAAGCTTGAACCTCGAGTGAGAGGTGTATTTTCATCGGCTATCCACAGAGATCCTTTGGTCACCTCTTCTACAGACCTAGTGATAATGTGGTCTTCATAGCAAGAAGAGGAGTCTTTCGTGAGAGAGAATTTATAAGCCAAGGGGGCAGTGGGAGGCAAATTGACCTTGAAGAGCTTCAAGAGTCAAGCGGTGAAGGAACCTCAAATACTACCAACCAATTTGAGGAGGAAACTCTTGTTGAGCCGATAGATGAGTCTGTACCTCCGAGCCATTTCACTAGGGTGAGGAACACACCTGATTTTTATTATGGTTATCACATCACTACTGAAGGTGATACATTTATCAGTGATAGTACACTGATAGAATTGGATGAACCTAATAATTACAAGGAAGCCATCGCAGGCCCCGAGTCTACTAAATAGAAGGAGGCTATGGATAGCGAGATTCAGTCCATGTATGACAATCAAGTTTGGAATTTGGTTGACAATTTGCTAGGTCGAAAGACAGTTGGGTGCAACTGGATCTTCAAGAAGAAGACCGACAAGGATGGGAAGGTACACACTACAAAGTGCGACTGGTAGTAAAGGGCTTTACTCAAACTCTGAGAGTTGACTATGATGAGACCTTCTCACCAGTAGCGAAGATCAAGTCTATTAGGGTGTTGTTAGCCATAGCTGCATTTCATGATTATGAAATATGGAAAATGGATGTCAAAACCGCTTTCCTTAATGGAAAGTTGGCTAAGGATGTTTACATGGCTCAACCAGAGGGTTTTGTCGATTCAAAATACTCTAATAGAGTGTGAAAGCTTGAGAAATCCATTTATGGATTAAAGCAACCATCTCGTAGACGAAATCTTTGCTTTGATGAGAAAGTCAAAGAGTTTGGCTTTTCAAGGAGCGAGGACGAGTCCTGTGTATATTTTAGGGCTAGTGGGAGTATAGTTAGCTTTTTAGTGTTGTATGTGGATGACATACTACTAATAAGAAATGGCATCCCAACCCTATAGGAGGTTAAGTCCTGGCTTGGGAAGTGTTTCGCTATGAAGGACCTTGGAGAAGCTGCCTATATCCTAGGGATAAGGATTTTGAGAGATAGGAGTAAGAGACTAATTGGACTTAGTCAAAGTACCTACTTGGATAAGGTGCTGAAGAGGTTCAGCATGCAAGAATCCATGAAAGGGGAATTACCTATCCAGAGTAATGTCAAGCCGAGTAAGACTCAGAGTCCGAGTACAAAGGCTAAGATAGCACAGATGAGTCATATACCATATGGTTCCTCTGTGGGCTCGATCATGTATGTTATGACTTGTACTCGCCCTGATGTGGCCTTTGCTTTGAGCATGGTCAGTAGATATCAAGGGAACCTAGCAAGGCTCACTGGACTGTGGTAAAGAACATTCTCAAGTATCTGCAGAGGACTAAGGACTGGGTCCTTACCCTTGGTGGTGGTGATGACTTGAAAATGGAAGGATATAGCGACGCTAGATTTCAGACTGATAGGGATAATTTCCGCTCTCAATCAGGCTGGGTCTTTATCCTAAATGGAGGGGCAATTACTTGGAAAAGTTCCAAGTAGGAGACAGTAGGTGATTCAACTTGTGAATCAGAGTATATAGTAGCAAGCGAGGCAGCAAAGGAGGAAATATGGCTAAAGAACTTCATCGAAGACCTTGGAGTTGTACCAGCTATAAAGGAGCCAATGGAAATTTTCTATGACAGTGAAAGTGCGGTTTCTTTGGCTAAGGAACCAAGAGATCACAAAAGATCTAGGCACGTTGACAGAAAATACCATTTCATAAGACATCGAATAGAAGAAGGACTCCTCGTGGCAAAGAGGGTATCATCAGATAAGAACCCAGCAGATCCCCTCACGAAGAGACTGAGTAGGGTTAATCATTTACAGCATGTGAGGCACATCGGGCTGAAGGATGATATTAGTTTCAATAATTAGCTTTCTGAAACTTGTAAAATGTAATTTACATTTGATGATTAAATAAAAGTTGTTATTTATTTATGAGTAAAGTGTTATATCTTGTGTTGATCGTTTACTATGTTTTCAATTTTGCATGTTTTGACTTCCAGAATAGTTATGTTATTATTCAAACTTTCCACAGTCAATAAAACTTTGGAAGTAGCTATTGATTTAAGACTATCATGAATTTGGTTTGTATGATTTGTCTAAAGTGTATTAGACATAACAATAGTTGTTGCAACATTCATGAGTACTCATAAGGCCTGAGTATTGGATTCAACCCATGCTCACTTGCATCACTTCATGGAATTTATCTCGAGTGATCGTGAGACGGTAATATCATATAAATTTTCAAACCTAGAGATATGAGTTGTTGACTATGAGTTGGTTATTCATTGATTGTACGTAAACGCATTGGTAACTCGATGTTATAAAAGGTGCTTTCGTGCATAACTCAACAAGTAGTCCATACAAGCATATGAGTCGAACTTTATCTGTTCCTTCAAGAAATAGAAGCGATATCTGGGCCCCTCAATAATTTGGCTTTGACTTATGTACCGGGCCCGGTCAGAACCTAATTGATGTGTTCAATTTAGTTCTATGTCGAAATAAATCACAGATCGAGAAACAAATGTTGGACAATAAGTAAGACCATGTTCCATGTGTTTTTCCGACTGATATATTGAGAACAGAGGATTATATGATCACTTATCTTAAATAACGTATCATCATCATCTCAGTTCTGAGAGACTTTGAAAGAGCTACGCTTGCCAGTCGGATCCTGAAGTCATATCTGCAAATAGATTTATTAGACTTATCCAATTGGGAGACTGTTGGATCTAGTGTCTAAGTCCATATCTTTATTTGGTATGTACTTGACCCGGCCCGGCATGGTCCATTTGGGTTGCATGGCATTGCAATACTTGGATAGACAAAAATGAGAGAAAGGACATTTGTGATTATTAATATATTATAAGCTCTAATATATTAATAATAGTATTATTTAATTAGTGTTGATCAAGTATTAATTTAGTATTAATTTGGTGATCAAAGTGAGACTAATTAAATATATAGGGTTGATTATGACAATCATCTAATCTTTTATTATGGATTAATGATCCATGGTTCATGGAGTTGGGTTATAACCATTTGGAGCTCCATGGATAGTTCATGGGAGTTACAAACCCATGGATCATTAGAAATGAAGAGTCATGACAATTAAGGGTATTCATGTGTAAACCCTAATTATGACAACACTATAAAAGGAACCCTATAGCTAGGAAAATCGGTACCTAGAGTATTCTAAGAGGGCATAACCGATTTTTGAGTGCAAGTGTGTTCCCTTAAGTTATTCCAAGTCTTGTAGTGTTGTGTGAAGAATTTGAGGCACAACATTTGGGGTGCTAGGCTCACAAAGTCTCAAAGGTTTCCAAGCAACAAGAAAGGTATACACTTCTACTAGTTTTATATTACATATTCCCCATGCCATGCTAGTTAGGAAGTAAACCTTGAAAAATCAAATTTCATGTATATTAGAGAAAACATAGATTCAAGGTTTATAGGGTTGCATGTACACCATAGGAGTGTTAAAATGCTCAAAACCCATCAGACCGGAAATCATGGGACTCGGCGAGTGGAAAGAACACAGTCGGCGAGTCGAAGGCAATCTTCTTAACCGCAAGAACAGACTCGACGAGTTGTTCATACAACTCGGCTAGTCATGGACTGGGCACGTTCATATGATGAAGGAGGACTCGGCGAGTTGTTCATACACCTCGGCGAGTCAGATGAAGGTTGACTAGATGTCATCTTAGAAGGAGAACTCGTCGATTCTTTACTAAACTCGATGAGTAGAGTTAGTTAGAGGGATAAAAGAAAGGATATGGACTCGACGAGTTAGCGGCCCAACTCAGCGAGTCGGGTCAACTGGAAATTGATTTTGACCAGGATATTGACTTTGACCAGGATATTGACTTTGACCAGGAATAAATGGTCATTTTACCCTAAGACTAGTTATCAGTGTTTGATTAAGTGTCTTTATGGGAATTGTAGACGGGGAGTTACCGGAGCAGTAGTCAGACAGTTCCCGATTAGCATTTTGGTAGTCATCCTTACGAGGTGAATTCTCCTTCAATAGGAATGGGTCTACGGCACCAAGGCCGGACCGTAGTATGATATGATAGTAGCTGAGTATGAGTGGGGCCCCTATCCAATGTTACAAGGGTGTGGGCGAGGCCCGTATCTCATAGTAGTAGTTGATTATGATGGATGAACAGTAGACTAGCTTTACATGTTATTTGTGTGATACTTGTACGTTGGGTGTAGTAGATAAGTGTGGGTGAGGCCCGTATCTCCTTGATAGCAGAGTGTGGGCGGGGCATGTACCTCCCAGTAGCAGAGTCTGGACGAGGCCCGTATCTCCACGAGTGTGGGCGAGGCCCATATCTCCTAGTTGCATGCTATGTGTAGATGGTATATGGTAGATTGGGGAGACTCACTAAGCTTCGTGCTTATGGTTTTTAGTTTTGGTTTTAGGTACTTCCACTAGCACTGGGAAGGGCTCGGGATGATCGCATGGCACACACCACAGTCTTCAGCCTGGGAGTTAGACTCTGATATTTGGATATGTTGTTTTGACATGAGACTTGATATGTGCCATTGTTATGATATTTTGAGACATACAACTTATGGTTTTCATTATGATATTGGATTTTATGGTTTTGGGTAATGTTTTCAAACAAAAATTTTGGCTTGTATTTTTGGAATGTTACAAGTTGGTATCGGAGCCTTGGTTTGAAGGATTCGGACACACTTTCGGGTGTGTCTGGACTCAAAATAAGGAAATGGTATAAGGTTTCAAAAGAAAAACATTTTCGAAAAGAACTTTTGAAAGGAAACTTAAAAGAGAAAGATTTTTTGGAATAAGAGAAAAGGGTGTGGTGCATGCAATCAGCCGAGCTCAAGTAAGTACTCCCAATTTACCCATACAATTTTATGTTATTATTATCAGTTTAGTAGAACAACATGCTAGTTTAGGACTAAGGATCTAGGAAGGATGCCTTATGTGCCTGCTGTTGGGGTGCAAAGTTATTCATGATTAACTTTGTGAATCTTTGACTTTTGTAAAACCCACTTGCATGTGGTGCATTAGCCTTTAGACCCATTTGTTAGTGAGAGTGAGAGAGAGACATGTAAACACCTCTATATAAGGTGGGTTTGTCCACTTGTAGAGGTGTGCTTGAGAGATGTAGTCATAGTGATTAGTGAGTGAGATATTTATGAAGCTTTAGACTAGATCCATTTTTGTTCTCATTTACTATGATCGAATATATCTTTTAGCATCCAAATCACCATGTTCAATTGTGCAAACTTAAATTCCACGTGCCAAACCATGTTCTTTGTCACTACAATTGGTATCAGAGCGGGTCTTCAAGATCAAGGTGATTTTTGAAGAACGATTCTCGGTTTGGCAATTTTTGTTGCAATTTGATCAATTTTGGTGAGTCTCTCTCTATGATCTCTCTTAATCTCTTTAAATCGTGCGTAACGTTTTTGAATTTTGATCGGTTTGTTTCGTTGGATCTAATCTGTTTCAAATTCCTTTGAAGATCCAATAATTTTTTTTAGATCAAATCACAAAATTAAATCCAAAGTCAAGTGAAATATCACTTCGTTAATGTTCATACAAAATTAATCGAGTCCAACAAGAATTCTTTTTTGATTGAGCCCATTTCAGATTGAATTAGCCCAAAATCTTTTGAGTTTATTACTATTCATCGATTGAATTTGGAGTCCAATTCATATTTGTTTTGACCCGATATCATTTGCCTATTGGTCAGTCGATTTGTACGTATACTTTACTTAGTTGTACGATTAGTTCTAGATATCTGAGTTCTTCATCATTTGATCTTTAATCGTTTTTTCTATATTTGGTTGTTCTTCATTCTTATTTTTTTAATTGAATCGAAAACTCGATATGTATCGAGTTCAAAATTGACTTTTACTTTGTTGATCATCGATTGAATGCAAGTCGTATATGCTAGAGTCGACTTAGATTTTGACTGAAACTGTTATTGGACGGAGTCAAATTGTTATTGCAAGTCACATATAGATTCGTCTGAATGTTTATTGTTTGAATCGAAATAGTTTTGAGAAATTATCAACCGAAGGTCATTGTATTTTGGATTTGGGATCGACGATTGGATGGTGTTTGATTGTGAGTTGGGGATGAACAGAACTCAGATTTGGAACAAAGACAATCGAAGTGTTGGAATCGATAATCGAGTATTGTGTTATGTTTGATGTTGATTGATTTGATTTGGGTATTGTAGTCAAACTCGATTTTAAAATTTCGACTAAGGATTATTGGAATCGAACGTCTGGATGGTGATAGTCGATAGTTGATGCATTGTGTCGATTTCAAATGCAACGAACAGATAATGGTGTGATGGGTCTCATGTGCAACGGATCGATGTTCGAAGAATTGATATTTGGAATCGATGTGCGAAAATTTGATTTTGGAATTGGGGCGTATTGTTCGAATGTTTCAAGTATGGTTGATGATAGAAAGAACGAAAGTTTTTCGTTTTGGGTTGAACTGGAAAACGTGAACTATGGAAATTGTTTTTGATAGGCGATGTGTAGTCAAAATCGAACATAAACAATTTTGGGGAAGAAGAACTTAAGATTCGAAGATTTGGGAATCGATGGTTTGAAGAACTGTAACGATGAACTGTAAGAACGAAGAATGGTTTTTTGGGTTGAATGTACGAAGTGAACAAATCCGATTCAGAGATATTCAGAGGTTACTGTACATTCAGAGTCTTTGTATGCTTCGCATTCGTGTGTTTGGGAAAACATTTGGGAAGACGATTTTCATACGAAGAGGTGAGAGAAGCAAAATTTCGTATGTTTGGCAAAATTTCGTATGTCTGGAAGCAAAACCAAAATTTTCGAATATAGTCCCTCAAATTTCGAATGGTTGTCAATTGGGAAAAGGCTTCGTATGATTGGCAAAAATTTCGAATGTTTTGCTCAAAATGCAGAATTTTCGAATTCAGCCCCTGAAATTTCGAATGTTTGGCAGCCTCATCAATTAATTGAAGTTTCAATGTTTGACACTTTTCACCCAAATTCGAATAATTTTTTGAAGTTTCGAATGTTTGACACTTTTCACCCAAATTCGAATATTTTCTGAAGTTTCAAATGGTTGACACTTTTCACCCAAATTTGAATATTTTCTGAAATTTCGAATGTTTGATCAACTCTTCGTATGTTTGGAACACAAATGGCAGAATTTCCGAAAATAGTCCCTGAGGCTTCGAATGTTTGGTGGTTCATACCCAAATTTGAAAAAGGACTGTTTTTGCTGAAAATTGAAGAAAATGCATTTCAAGCCCCTGAAATTTGTGCAAATTGACGCTTTCTACCCAACTTTGGAAGAGGGGGAGAGTTTTGCATATTTGGTTGTTTTGGGGGCAACGGGTCACTGCAGAATTTTGAAATTGACAATTTCTACCCATTTTTGAGAAATTTTGTCAAAGGCAATCCGTGAACGAAAATAAAATTGAATATTTTTTGGGTTTTCCGGATTGAAGCATAAAGTTTATACCACATGTTAAGGGGAGTTTTGACATGAAAATTTCCGAAGAGAGCACATTCTTTTTCCTTGGAGTTTTATAATCAAATTTCGGTTATAAAAAGGGGGAGAAGTTTTATATTGAAATTCGAACATGAATTGTTCATATTACGCGGATTTGAAGACCGAAGTGATCTTGAAGTTTTGAAGCTTACGAGATGATGCAATTGAAAGTTCGGAAGTGATGTATTCGAAATGGATTTGTTTTATTGAAGATTTTTGGGGTGTGTTTTTATGCGCAAATTTAAGGTGATTATTTGGAGTTTGGAATACTCTTGATCATTCGTTGCTGCTCGGATTGTATGGTCTCACATCCTAGAGCCCAAATTGAAGAATCATTGAAGAATTGAAGATTTAAGTTCATTTCGACATGTGTCACCTTTGAGGCTCGAACCGCGTAGTGCTTGATTTTGGAAGATTTAAAGTGGGTCATTCATTCCTAACTTTGAGGGGGAGAATGTTGGGGTGCAAAGTTAATCATGATTGACTTTGTAAATGTTTGACTTTTGTAAAACCCACTTGCATGTGGTGCATTAGCCTTTAGACCCATTTGTTAGTGAGAGTGAGAGAGAGACATGCAAACACCTCTATATAAGGTGGGTTTGTCCACTTGTAGAGGTGTGCTTGAGAGATGTAGTCATAGTGATTAGTGAGTGAGATATTTATGAAGCTCTAGACTATATCCATTTTTCTACTCATTTACTATGATCGAATATATCTTTTAGCACCCAAATCACCATGTTCAATTGTGCAAACTTAAATTCCGCATGCCAAACCATGTTCTTTGTCACTACACCTGCTATATGTGTTTCAGCTTTATGAGAACTGCATGCTAGTACAGATTAGTCAGGAGGATAGCCTGAGTAGTATATGCTTGATTATGTGCACTCGATGTCCGAATGCTGCTTGCTTTGTGCTTTTAGGAGTTCTGGCTGTCTGTCACTAACCAATAAACGAATATGTGAGGTTATCTATTGCAAGGACTAAATAATTTTAGAAGGTTAGGTCTAGCTCTATTTCGCAGCTCTTGTCTGAGTCCAACCATTGTAGAGTATGATCTCTCATTCTAAGAATTATCTAGTCTGTGTGATATGTAATAGTATTTGCGAGCTAGTTAGGGGAAGAAAGCAGGGACCTCTTATGCAGCTGATAGCGGAGAGTAGGTTGGTGATTACCCTAGGGCAAGCCTATGATGAGAGTAGCAGAGATCAGTAGCAGTAGAAGGGACTTGGTGGAGTCAAGGTAGTTCTTGAGGAAAGTACGGATAGATGTGGAAGGTAGTATGGGCCCGTACTACTAAAAGCAGAGGATCCATACTCGAATCAAGGAAGGCTGAGACAAGACCAGGAAACTTGTGGTAGAAGTGATCCCTCTAGTTATATCGGTGTTTCTGATGATTGTTATTGTGTGTTTTCAAAATGGTGGTTTTGCGCCCTAGACCAGTAGTCGGTAGTTCAGGTGCCGGAGAGGGATTAGGTTCAGGCTCGGGGGTCGATCATTTGGATGAGCAGACTAGGGAGTTCATTTCCTCAGAGATCACGCGCAGCATACTTGAGCAGACTCTTGTGATATTCGGTACGATCAAGGAGGGTATTTTATAGCTTTTGGATGAGAGGTTAAGTATATTCCGAGCTGAGGTGGCGGCCATGATGGGGTCACGCACGCTCACATTCAGGAAGTTCAGGGCTTGTGGAGCTCCAGATTACAAGGGGGTCGAGGCCCCATTACACCAGATGGTTGGCTGATGTGGCCAACGCTTTACGCACTAGCAGATGTCCCGATGGGGACAAGGCCCAACTTGCATCTTGCCTTCTGAAGGGCAGGACACGTGATTGGTAGGAGGAGGTCGGACATGTCATCAGGGATGATGCAACTCTTGATGCTATGAACTGGACGGATTTCATGACCAGGTTCAAAGTCGAGTTCGCACCTGTTATTGAGGTGCAGCAGCTTGCTAGGGAGTTCCAGGATCTCCATCAGACGATAGAGACAGTGGCGGAGATTACCGCCAAGTTCAGGGAGAGGGCTCTTCTCGTTCCACAGTACGCGGCAGACGAGGAGATGAAGAAGGCCCGATACCATGATATGTTGAGGAGTGATATAAGACAGTTTGTGAGCCGGTCCAGTTGTAAAATGCTGGATGACATGATTGCGAGGGCTCGTGAGAGGGAGATTGATCTTGAGATGGAGACGAAGAGGAAACCAAAGGTAGTGTCTGGTCCAGATGGTTCGGGCAAAATGCCCAAGACAGATTCCCGAGGGAAGGGCCAGCAGGGTCGAGGCCGTTACGACAAGTGTGGTAGGTCGCACGAGGGGGCGTGCAGGGTAGGGAGTTCGGGCTACTTCAAATGCAGCCGAACAAGACATATGAGCAGGAATTGTACTACTACTTCGACCGCTACTACCATATCACTTTCTAATCTGATTTGCTTTCAGTGTAATCAAAGGGGCCACAAGAGGTCCTAGTGTCCGATTTTGGCAGCAGCAGGAAAGGTGGTGGCACCTACCCCTGCTACATTGAGTATTACAGACGGTCGACAGGGTTGAGCCGAGGCGCCAGTGGCGAAGAGTCGAGCTTTCTAGTTGACAGTAGAGGTGGCGCGAGCAACCCTGACATGGTGATGGGTATGTGTTTTTCTCTTATCTCTGCATTTGATATTGATTGTTTCTCATGGTTATATGTTTTGTATAGGATCATTCTTAGTGAACGGAATTTCAGCTATGGTATTGTTTGATTCAGGGGTTACCCGATCATTTGTCTCGCTTGCACATAGCAAGTGGATTAACAGAGATCCAGGGGAGCTGGATTGCCTACTTGATGTTGAGATAGCCAATGACAGGACCGTCAGGGTCACGAGAGTTCATAGAGGGTGCTCGCTACGATTATTTGATGAGCAATTCTATATAAATTTGGTTCCCATTCCCCTGTGAAGGAATAAGGTTATTGTGGGTATGGACTGGTTGAGCCCTAATGGGGCAGTGATTAACTGTGAGCACCAGCTAGTGAGGGTTCGCACTCCTAGTGGGGGAGAGTTAGTGATACAGGGCGAGAGCCCACAGCGCGAACCAATTTTGTGTTCAGCAGCAAGAGTGAGACGCTATTTTCAGCAGGGATGCGCAGGATGCGTCACCTATGTGATGGATACCTGAGAGAAGGGTAAGGAAACGGTTGATGATGTACCAGTAGTGAGAGAGTACCCAGATGTATTCCTGGAGGATCTGCCTGGGATACCTCCAGAGAGACAGGTTAAGTTTCGGATTGACCTGGTCTCGGGTGCGGCTCCGATAGCCAAGCCACGGTATCGGTTGGCTCCACCTGAGATGCAGGAGTTGTCTACACAACTGCATGAGCTACTAGACAAGGATTTTATCAGGTCAAGCAGGTTGCCATGGGGAGCCCCGATCCTGTTTGTGGGGAAGAAGGACGGGTCACACCGTATATGAATAGATTACCGGGAGCTGAATAAGGTAACGGGGAAGAACTATTACCCACTTCTGAGGATAGATGATTTTCTTGATCAGCTTCTGGGAGCATCTTGGTTTTCTAAGATTAATCTATGGTCCAGATACCACCAGATGCAGGTCAGGGATGAGGATGTGCAGAAGACAGCTTTTAGGACCCGCTATGGTCATTATGATTTCGTGGTGATGCCATTTGGGCTCACCAACGCTCCAGCCGCATTCATGGATCTCATAAATCGCGTATGCAGGACGATGCTGGATCAGTCTGTGATAGTATTCATTGACAATATCTTGATTTATTCCAAGACTCAGGAGCAGCATGAGGAGCACCTGAGAGAGGTGCTAGAGACACTGAGGAGGGAGAGACTTTTCGCGAAGTTCTCCAAGTGTGAGTTCTGGTTGCGCGAGGTGCAATTCCTTGGACACCTCGTCAACAAGAAGGGTATACTTGTAGATCCGGCCAAGATAGAGGCTGTGATGCATTGGGAGGTCTCGAGGTCTCCATTTTAGATTTGGAGCTTCCTGGGTTTGGCAGGGTATTAGAGGAGATTCATTCAGGATTTTTGCAAGATAGCAGTACCGCTCGCTCGACTGACTAAGAAGTCAGTGGCATTTCGCTGGGGTCCTGAGCAGTAGTCAGTATTTGAGACGCTCAGGCAGCGACTGTGTGAGGCACCGATCTTTACCCTGCCAGAGGGAGTTGATGACTTTGTAGTCTACTGTGATGCTTCGATCACAGGTATGGGAGCAGTGTTGATGCAGCAAGGGCATGTGATAGCTTATGCCTCTATACAGTTGAAGCCTCACGAGGCTAACTATCCGACACATGATTTAGAGTCGGGGGCAGTGGTGTTCGCCCTCAAGATTTTGCGACATTACCTCTATGGGGTCCGTTGTACCATTTACACGGATCAAAAGAGTTTGAGGTACCTTATGGATCATACGAATCTGAACATGAGGCAGCGTCGGTGGTTGCACATGGTAAAGGATTACGACTGTGAGATCCTTTACCATCCGGGCAAGGCCAACGTAGTGGCCGATGCTCTAAGCCGCAAGGCGATGGTGGCCCCAATCAGAGATATATGTCTGAGGATGATAGTGATTACTCCATTGCTGGAGTAGATCAAAGAGGCACAGGTTGAGGGCCTAAAGGAGCAGAGGCAGAAGTGTGAAAGGATCATGGACCGAGTAGCTTCCTTTGATTATGACAGTCGAGGATTGTTTACCCTATATGGGAGGGTATCGGTACCGTACTGGGGTGGGGTATGGCATGTGTTGATGGACGAGGCCCACAAGTCTCAGTTCTCCATCCACCCAGGGCCGAAGACAATGTATAGAGATCTTCGACCCGATTATTGGTGGCCCTACATGAAGCGGGATGTAGCGTGGTATGTAGAGAGATGTCTGACCTGCAGGAAGGTTAAGGAAGAGCACCAAAGACCCCACGGCAGGATGCAGCCATTGGATATCCCGTGTGGAAATGGGAGGATGTCACCATGGATTTCATTACTAAGCTTCCCAGGACCGCACGTGGAGTTGATTCGAATTGGGTCAGCGTGGATCGGTTGGCCAAGAGTGTTCATTTTATATCGATCCAAGAGAGTATCTCGACTGAGAAGTTAGTCGATATTTATGTGCGAGAGGTAGTGGCACATCATGGAGTGCCTGTTTCGGTGGCGTCAGACCGAGACGTCCGATTCACTTCCAGGTTTTGGAAGTGGTTTCATGATGAGATGGGTACTCATCTTCATTTTAGCACCGCTTTCCACCCACATACGGATGGGCAAAGCGAGAGGACGATTCAGACGCTCGAGGACATGCTACGGGTATGTGTCGTAGATTTTAGTGGTAGTTGGGATACATATCATTCATTATCGTAATTTTCGTATAACAACAGTTACCACGCCAGTATTGACCGCCCTCCCTTTAAGATGCTTTATGGGAGGAAGTGTAGAACCCTAGTATGTTGGGGTGAGGTCATTCAGAGAGTCCTGCGGAGTACATAGGTGGTACTCAAGACCACAGAGTTGATACAGTAGGTTCATAGCAGGTTGCATACTGCGTAGAGTCGGCAGAAGAGTTACGTCGATAAGAGGCGCTCGGACTTGGATTTCTAGGTAGGCGATAGGGTCCTCCTGAAGGTGTCACCCTGGAAGGGTGTCATCCGATTTCGGAAGCGGGGAAAGCTGGGCCCAAGATTCATTGGTCTCTTTAGGTTTTGTCCCCAGTGGGTTCGGTTGCGTATCGGTTAGATCTTCCGGCAAAGCTCAGCCAGATCCACAACACTTTCCATGTTTCTCAGCTGCGGAAGTGCTTAGTGGATGAGTCAACAGTTGTACCATTGGAGGATATTCAGGTTGATGGCTACCTGAATTACATCGAGAGACCCATTGTGATCTTGGATCGGAAGACAAAGACCTTGAGGAACAAGGTGGTTCAGCTAGTAAAGATGCAGTGGCAGCACCGCAAGGGCTCGGAGTGAACGTGTCAGCCCAAGGAGGAGATAAGAGAACACTACCTAGAGTTGTTTGTAGAGACAGCATACTTCGAGGACGAAGTCTAAGAAAAGTGGGTGAGAATTGTAACGCCTCGTTTCTAGTGTCTATTTGATCTACTTTTATATCATTTGTATTAGTGACTCGACGAGTAGCAGCCCTAACTTGTCGAGTAGATGTGAGATTGGGACGCGGGTTTAAGTAATCTACTTGCTGAGTCCACGCTTGGACTCGACGAGTAGGCCAGTCTGGATGAAACCCTAATTAAAGGTTTTTCACCCTATTTAAACAACATTATGAGCTTCAGGTCCAGCCTCCATCACCTCCAGAGCAATTCTTTCGAAACCTTAATTCCCCTTTGGCAAGCTTGAGCTTTCTTATTGATTTTGAAGGTTTTTGGTGCATTGTGTATCTAGTAGAAGAGTTGGAAGGAAGAAGGATCAAGGGAGAAGGACTAGATCCAGGAGCAACATCAGTTTCTCTTCACTTACAGGTAATCAAGCTCAAAACTTGACTTGTAGTTTTATAGATTTTCTCCTTTGCCCCTTTATGGAGTTTGGGGTCAATAAGCTTGATTCTTAAGACTTGGACGTCCCAAGTCGATTCACCTTCAGATCTAGACCCTAGAACCAAGTTCATGGCACAAAGATGCAAGCGTTATGGCCATATTAGCCCATGCACCCCTTTAGACCTCATTTTAGGTCCTTAAAGCTTATACTTCCATGCATGCACATAAAGTTCCTGACATTGCGTGCTAGATCGATCTTAGAAGCCCAGATCTACCTTTTGGATGAGTGTTGATCGTCAGAAATCGAACTATAAGGCCTAGACAACACCAACTTAGCGAGTTGTTCTTTGAACTCGGCGAGTCCAGAGTTGAGTCCCCGTTTCTGTTATGGTTCAAGGAACCTAGTTAAGTGTAGCAGAGGTTTAGAAAGGCCCTAAGGAGTATTTTGACGTTTTAAGATTTAGCCATGACCGGGAAATCATGGGACTCAGTGAGTGGAAAGAACACACTTGGCGAGTCCATGGCAATCTTCTTAACCGCAAGAACAAACTCGACGAGTTGTTCATAAAACTCGGCGAGTCATGGACTGGGCACGTTCATATGATGAAGGAGGACTCGACGAGTTGTTCATACACCTCGGCGAGTCAGATGAAGGCTGACTAGATGTCATTATAGAAGGAGAACTCGTCGAGTCTTTGCTAAACTCGGCGAGTAGAGTTAGTTAGAGGGATAAAAGAAAGGATAGGAACTTGACGAGTTGGCGGCCGAACTCGGCGAGTAGGGTCAACTGGAAGTTGACTTTGACCAGGATATTGACTTTGACTAAGGGTAAATGGTCATTTTACCCTAAGACTAGTTATCAGTGTTTGACTAAGTGTCATTATGGGAATTGTAGTCGGGGAGTTACCGGAGCAGCAGTCAGACAGTTCTCGATGAGCATTTCAGCAGTAAGCCATACGAGGTGAGTTCTCCTTCAATAAGAATGGGTCTATGGAACGAAGGTTGGCCCATAGTATGATATGATAGTAGCTGAGTGTGGCTGGGGCCCATATTCTATCTTAGTAGGGTGTAGGCGAGGCCCGTATCTCATAGTAGTAGTTGATTATGATGGATGAATAGTAGACTAGCTTTACATGTTATTTGTGTGATACTTGTATGTTGGGTGTAGTAGTTGAGTGTGGGTGAGGCCCGTATCTTATCATAGCCGAGTGTGGGCGAGGCCCGTATATCGAAGTAGTTGAGAGTGGGCGAGGCCTATACCTCAGAGATAGTGAAGTGTGGGCGAGGTCTGTATCTCCTAGATAGCGGAGTGTGGGTGGGGCCTGTACCTCCTAGTAGCGGAATATGGTTAAGGCCCGTATCTCCACGAGTGTGGGCGAGGCATGTATCTCCTAGTTTCATGCTATGTGTATATGGTATGTGGTATATTGGGGAGACTCACTAAGCTTCGTGCTTATGGTTTTCTGTTTTGGTTTCAGGTACTTCCACTAGCACTGGGAAGGGCTCGGGATGATCGCATGGCACTAACCACATTCTTCAGCCTGGGAGTTAGACTATGATATTTGGATATGTTATTTTGACATGAGACTTGATATGTGACATTGTTATGATATTTTAAGACATACAACTTATGGTTTTCATTATGATATTGGATTTGATGGTTTTGGGTAATGTTTTCAAACAAAAATTTTGGGTTGTATTTTTGGAATGTTATAAATTATCAGATTGCTCGTCTCATTGTGTTCTTCATATTTTTGTCATCGCTAAATCTCAATATCTTATTATTTGGCACAATACGATCGTCAAAATGGACTCCTATAACTGGTATCAGAGCCATACCTTGAAGATCTAAGCGATTATTTTAAGGGAACAACTCCCGATCGACTACTTCTATCTTGAAGATTTTTCAAATTTTCATACTAAAGTTTCTGGGTTCAAAACTAGAGACGTTCATGATGAGCTTTTCTGATTTTTGAGTGTTGATTCAAAGATTTTTTAAGCTTTCAAGAATAAATGTTGTTGCTGTCTTGTTCAAGTTTCTGCTAAAAATCGGGGTTTAGGAAGTTTTTATCTTGCTGTTAAAGAAAAAGAAGAAGGGAGTAGATATTTGTTGTCTAAAATATTTGAAGAATTTGCTCCATGCATTTTTTGTTTTGCTATGGAATGAAGACACAATATGTTGGGTTTTGTTGAAGAGATTGGAGAAGATTTCTTTTTGAAGAATTTATCAGCAGATTTTTTTGAGTTCATCATAGAAGGTATGAAGCTCTTTTGTTCTTTAATTTGAAGCAAATTGATCATTGTAAAGTATCTTGGACGTGTGCAATTGTGTTATGAAAGCATGTCCTTTACTCCACCATGTCATGCACTGCCCATGCCTTCCTAACACATCCATGTGACTTTGCCCACTTATTCCCCGCTTTTTGTCCCCTGCACACTCCACCTTTTACTTTAAGCATGCCTTGTCCCCTCACCTTTTACGTTTCTCTCTCCTACTTTCTACCACTTTTTACCCTTCCCAACACTCTATCTCATCCCTATATGCTTTAGGAAATATTCCCTTTGACAATCACGAAGATGTAGCCTCTTCGGTATCAAATTTCATGAAAAATGGCCTTTTTTCTTCGTCATCCTACTCATCCTCGGTGCCTAGCACCGAAGACCAAAATCTGACCGAAGAGTCCATACCGAAGACATCAGGCTACATCGGAATTCTGCTGAAAGTGATCATATGCGCAGCCTCTACAGTACTCCTCTTTACACAACACCGCAAACTTGATAGCGCAACTGGCTATTCTTTAATGCTCAATCCTCGCATACCGCATACCTACATCATTCCCGGACACCACTTCTTGCTCTACGCTTCAACTACCCATAGCCTACCCTCTCTACACAAACAATCCAACTCGTATCCCCCCCCCTTCACTTCTATTCCTCGATACTTCATTCCAATCCTCTTAAAGACCCTCCATTTACCTGAAAACCTTCCTCTTTGGCCTCTACCCTGAACTCAACTCAGAGACCTCAGGTCTTTTGTATCCCCTCCTTGGTATCCCTCTCCTCCTCGCTCTTCAGCCCCTCTCAACCTTCCTAACTACTTAACCTATACTCCTCTCATAGCCAATTTTATAGCCAAAATTTTTAGCCCATTTATTTTATTTAAAATTCATTTTTTTAAGCCAATTATTTTATTTAACACTCATTCTTTTTTACACCCATTATATTATTTAAAACTCAATTATTTTTTTTACACCAATTTTTTTTATTTAGCTTTTTCTTTTTTTTGCTGAAACTGTAACAGCCCGGAACCCCAGGTGTTATTTATTCATATATTTTTGGTGTTTTGTGAGGGGACTCGGCGAGTTGGAGCTCAAACTCGCCGAGTAGGATCACGGTTTTGGACGCGGGTTCGCGCCTGGACTCGGCGAATCCAAGGAATGGACTCGGCGAGTCCATGCTGTTTAATGAAACCCTAATTTCCCGGTCCTGAGCCCTATTTAAGGGACCTTATGGCCTTCATTGCGGCTACCTTCGACCTTGGGAGCACCAGAGCAGCTGAGAGTTCTTGTGAGTGAGATAAGAGGCCATTATTCACCATTTTTGTGTGTATTTGCAAGAAGGGAAGAGGAAAGCCAAGCTAAGGGAGTTGGGGAGCTTAGATCTACTCCCATTTCGACAGAGGAAGCTAATTGAGGTAACATTCAGAGCTTATTCTCGTGTTTTTCTTGATATGGCCAAATCTAGGGTTTCTTCATGCCTTGTTTGCCTTGTATTTGGAGTATGAGAGGTTCCATGGGGAAATAGTACCTAGATCTGGACCTTAGTAGGTCCAGAGAGTCCCAAATGCCATGCTTTATGCCTTTCCTTTTGAGTTGGAGACTTAGGTTTCCATTTTAGATGTCATTTCATCAAAAGAGGCCTTATAAGCGTTGCTTGGTAGCCAAGATTGAGACTTTACATGATGAATGTGCTTGGGAGGGCTAGATCTATGAGTTGTTGGAGCGGATCTGACCTCAGAAGCGATATTGATTCGATGCATGGCATGGACTCGCCGAGTCCGAAGAACAGACTCGGCGAGTAGCATGAAGATTGTCCTAATCACTCAGCGAGTGGTCTTGCCGAGTTAAAGGATGACTCAGTGAGTCAGGGAGAGTTAGAGAGGGTTGACAGGTGGATTGAGTCAAGCTGGAACTCGCCGAGTTGTTCTTGAGACTCGGCGAGTTGAGTCGTGGTGGCCCCGCGATTATGCCAGGTGAAACTCGTCGAGTCAGAGAAATACTCGACATGTCAAGAGAGGATCCAAGGGAGTCAGTGGACACGTGTAGACTCGCCGAGTCGCCCTAGTGCACTCACCGAGTCCGGTCAAAGTTGACCGTTGACTTTTAGGGTTTGGTCAGCGATGTGGCCTTTGGGCCAAGAGAGGGGTAAAATGGTCTTTTACCCTTAAGAGGGTGTCAAGAGAGGGTTGATCCTAGACTCGAGAGTTATATTCATGAGAGTATTTACCTTATGTGTTAGGCGGTGGCAAGTTCGAGATTCAAGTGTGGGGATATCTGCTTTCTGCTTGCCAGGTGAGTCTTCTCACTATACTTTACCTTGAGTAGGTAATCATAGTTATGTGATAGAGTATTTGTATGCTATATGCCTGTTATGTGTTGTACTCCATTATTTCTATGTGATTTATGTTGTGCATGTTTGCAAAGTTGGAACCGGAAGGTTCCCAGAGTTAGAACCGGAGGGTTCACAGAGTTAGTACCAGAGAGTTCATAGAGTAGGGTCCACGGACCCACAGAGTTATAGCCTCGAGTGGCTAATATATGTATGTGTGGTATTTTGGGGAACTCACTAAGCTTCGTGCTTACAGTGTTTTGTGTTATCTGTTTCAGGTTTCTCTCAGGATCACGGGACGGCACCGGCTCGATTGTACACACCAGAGAAAGAGTCATGTTTTGAGGATCCTGGTTTATTATGCAAGTGAAAATGGAGTTATGTTTTGTAATTCGATTTTGAATAAGACTTTCAGCAAAGTGTTTTTTTAGAATTAAACGATTATTTTTAAAATGAAAAATTGTTTTGAAAATTTCGGTGTTACAAGTTGGTATCAGAGCCTTGGTTTGAGGGATTCGGATGCGCCTTCGGGTAATTCTGGACTCAAACTGAGGAAGTAAGAAAAGTTTTCAAAGAAATAATTTTCTAAAGCGAATAAGAGTTCAAAGAGAAAACAAGAAAGAGCAGTGTGTACAATCAGCCAGAGCCCGAACGGTGATTTCCCAAAATACCCTTACTTTTGTGTTATGAGATATTTATGATGCACTTTATGAGATATTATTGCATGCTAGAGACAGGCTAGGTATTCCATATCTTAGGACTAGAGTGGCCTGATTTGTGATGCCTTAGCCTAGGAATTGCTGTTATATGCGATGTGCTTTTGAGTATGTGATGAGTGAGAATATTTAGTTGGAATCCTTTAGGGGATTTGAGTAGAGGAGTAATCTAGGGGATATACCTAGATGAGTACTGTGGTACTTAGAGAAAGAATAGTTAGAACCCACGAGGGGAAGAGTTGCAGAGTTTGGTGGTACTTTCGAGGATGAGCAGAGCAAGCGGAGTTATCACCCAGAGTGAGTCATATATATTCTTCGATGCTCGAATGTTGCTTGCTTCGTGCTTTGTGGAACTCTCGATGATGGGAGTCAGCTACCAAGAGAATATGACAATATTCAGGAGGTAGATGGCTAGCATCATTAGGAGCTCTTCAGCAGCTGATGGCAGAGAAGTGTGGGAATCTAGGAAGAGCCTAGGGAGTAACCTTAGCCAGATGAGTGCACTGGCAGAGTAGAGAATTTCGCTGGGGAGCGAGCGCACGACGGAAATTGGTGAACGAGAAGGTCGAGCAGCTACTTAGGAGCTTTGGGATAGTCCGTGTTGAAAGTATGGGTAGATGTGGCAGGTAGTATGGGCCCGTACTACTAAAAGCAGAGGACCCATACTTGATACAGGGAGTATTCTGAAGGTTCTAACGAGCGTATTAAGGAGTGATGTTATGGTTCGAGTACCATGCATCGGAGCGGATTGAGGAGTGATGTTATGGTTCGGGTACCATACATCGGAGCAGATTGAGGGGTGATGTTATGGTTTGAGTACCATACATCGGAGCGGATTGAGGAATGATGTTATGGTTCGAGTACCATACATTGGAGCAGATTGAGAAGTGATGTTATGGTTCGAGTACCATACATCGAAGCGGATCGAGGAGTGATGTTATGGTCCGAGTACCATACATCAGAGCAGATGGAGGAGTGATGCTATGGTTCGGGTACCATACACCGAAGCATATTGAGAAGAGATGTCATGGGATGAGTACCATGGTTTGTAGTGAATGATGCTTGTGATTCTCTGGTTATCCGGTCACGATTGATGAGGTAGAGATTGGACGCTATGGGTTTTAGGCCTGTAGGCCATGATTGAGTTTGAAGAGGCGTCCCTCGAGAGGGAGATCGAGAGCCTATCAGATTATTTTGGTAAGGAGTTAGAGGGAGGGGAAAATTTCGGTCTGAGTTGAGCAATCAGTCGATAGAGGAGATGTCACCTTCTATGACCTGAGTGGTGCTATTTATGTTCGTGTGCGGAACATGAGAAGCCTGATGTTTAAGTTTCGGGTTTGGGGGTAAAACCCTGCAGGTTGTCATTGATGATGATTTTCCATCAGAGTATCAGGTAGCATGTGTGCTGCGAGACAGTGATTTACCATGAGTAGATAGTCAGTTGGGACTGAGATAGTCAAAGACCATGTTACACCTATTTGAGTATAGTAGGGCGTATTGTAGAGGTATCAGTGGGGAGTCCAGTCAAGTTAATCAGTGCAGTGGTTTTTCTATCCATGTTGGGTATTGAATATGGGAGTGGGTCCCTGTTCTTGGGATCATCCATGTGTTGGAACGTTGGTTGATGAGTCGAAGTGGGGAATATGATGATTTCGTGGTCCAGTCTATGAGTCAGTGATGTTATTGGACAGTTGAGTTGTTGGTATTGGATTGGTACGAGACTTGGAACGACTAGAGGCAGTCGTAACGAGAAGTTCTTGAGGATTTCATCTGAGGTTCAGAGTTATGAGATCGATTGATTTCCTTAAAGGGGACTATTGGGTGTTGCGTAGCACTTTCCAGGGGAAGGTGCGTTATTGCCGGTGGAAATAGTTCGTGAGGTTGTTGATGTGTCATATAGTGATGGTTCAAACCCTAAGTGGGGGAGAACCGGGTGGTTTATTGAAAGAACCAGAGATTTGTGCAAGAGCGGTTAGGGGTTGGATACAGAAACCTGCAGCTTGAATTCAAGAGATCATGGTCATTGGTGGTCAAGGAAAGGTGTAGGGCGAGATAATGCATGTGGTGTATGCCTGAGAGAAGGATGGGTGTCTCTACGGCGAGTGGTCAATGGTCAGGAATCTGGTGATGGTCAGAGTCGTTTCAAGTGGAAGACTCGTAATGATGGTATGGGCAGTTGAGAACTCATCGGTTGAAATATGGGTAGCAGATTATCGAGTAGCCAATTCCCGGGCTAGGATGTGTATTCTTGCTTGAATTTTGAGCAGTAGTGGAAAGGGTTTCGTAGGATCATCAGTGTGTTCTGAAGGGTTAGCGCCTTCCTTGTATTCCAATTGAGTGTTTGGATGCACTAAGTTGCGCATCGAGTGATATCAGAAATTATTATGGGATTCAGAGGAAATGTATTGTTGTGTGTGTATGGTGTTGGGAGTAAGGGAATCAGTGGTAGAGGCAGGACATTGTGATGCTCTGTTAGGGTGTTCTGTGGTTTCCGTGTATAGCGTCCCGATTTCAGAGTTATTTAGAGTCTTGGGTTAAGATGACTAGTGATGTATCATGTATCCACGGTTCCAGTGGGAGCCCTTCGTGTATTGTCATCAAGAGGGATTATTTAAGGAAGTGGATCTCCGCAGAGGTAGGTTCTGTGTTATGGCGGTTGCCGCCAGAGTCTGTAATGCATATCGGGGCAAGTGTGTGTGTAACTATCTATGAGAGTCTTTGGTGCATGAGTTAGTGAACATAGTGTGGCGTTGTAATGAGAATGAGAGTATAGGGTGAAGCTACGGGGAGCCGTAGTATTCACCAGTCAGAGGGTGTTGACGTGTTGTGATGCTACGGGGAGCCGTAGTACTCACAAGTCAGAGAGAGAGAGAGAGAGAGTCGTGATGCTACGGGGAGCCGTAGTATTTTCCAGTCAAAGGGTGTTGTGATGCTACGGGGAGCCGTAGTACTCACAAGTCAGAGGGAAGGAGTCGTGGTGCTACGGGGAGCCGTAGTACTCACTAGTTAGTTGGCGTTGTGATGCTACGGGGAGTCGTAGTACTCACAAGTCAGAGGGAAGGAGTCGTGGTGCTACGGGGAGCCGTAGTACTCACTAGTTAGTTTGCGTTGTGATACTACGGGGAGCCGTAGTACTCACTTGTCAGAGGCTGTCGTAATGTTGCGGGAAGCCATAGTACCCACTACACGGCAAGAGAGTGTGATGATGGAGTGTTCTCCGATAAGTGCATGATGCAGAAGAGTTTGGGGCTTGAGTAGCCCTAGTGTTGAGTTTTTGGAGCCTAGTGGTTAAACCAGGGCGAGACTGGGGTCTCCGTCTCTGTCGGGAGGGTCAGCGAGGCGCGCGGGATAATATGTACAGCAAACACCAGAGGTTAGAGCTGAGTCGATCTCCGTTTGGATTGTATTTTTATGAGGAAAAGGGAATTTTGTGACTTGCATGTCACTGGGCCGTGATAGTGGTCACGGGGAAGAAGTTAGTGAGATGTTTTGGATCATGTTATGTGTCACCTCTGGGGGTTCAGCTGAGGGGCCAAAAGCTGACCTGGTGCTCGGTATCGAGGATGAATGCGAGAAATGAGATAGAGTTTACCATGGTGATGTCTGCGGACACTTCAGAACGAGCGAACGATTCAGATGCTCGAGGATATGTTTCGGGCTTGTGTATTAGATTTCGTGGGGGAATCGTGGCCTGTATTTTCCCTTGGCAGAGTTTTCCTACAACAACAACCATCATTAGTGCATCAGTATGCCACCCTTTGAGTTGTTGTAGGGAAAGGAGTATCGGACCCCATTTGCGGGGAAGAGGTAGAGCAACGTGTGATGCGAAGTACAGAGATCGTGCTTCGGACGTCAGAGCAGATACAGCAGGTCAGGCAGAGGTTGTTGACCGCTCATAGTCGCCAGAAGAGTTATGCGGACAAGTGTCGGTCCGAGCTCGAATTGTTGGTCGGTGACTTTGTACTCCTGAAGGTCTCTCCTTGGAAAGGAGTGATTCGATTCAGGAAGAGGGGCAAGTTGGGGCCCCGATATATTGGTCCTTTCCGAGTGATCGCGAGGGTAGGCTGGATAGCCTATCGTTTGGATTTGCCAGCAGAGTTGGGGCAGATTCACGACACTTTTCATGTGTCGCATCTGAGGAAACGTTTAGCCGATGAGTCGGCAGTGGTTCCAATAGAGTATATTCAGGTGGATGTGAGCCTGAATTATGCTGAGAGACCAGTGGAGATCGGATATCAGAAAATCAAGGTTCTGAGGAACAAGGAGGTACCCCTTGGTTTTGGTTCGGTGGCAGCATTGTAAGGGATCCGAGATGACCTGGGAGTCGGAGCGTGAGATGCATGGGCAGCATCCGGAGTTATTTGCAGAGCGTGACTTCTAGGGCGAAGTCTAGTTCTAGTGGGGGAGAATTGTAATAGCCCGGAACCCCAGGTTTTATTTATTCATATATTTTTGGTGTTTTGCAGGGGACTCGGCGAGTTGGAGCTCAAACTCGCCGAGTAGGATCGCGGTTTTGGACGCGCGTTCGCACCTGGACTCGGCGAGTCCACGCTGTTTAATGAAACCCTAATTTCCCGGTCCTGAGCCCTATTTAATGGACCTTATGGCATTCATTACGGCTACCTTCGACCTTGGGAGCACCAGAGCAGCTAAGAGTTCTTGTGAGTGAGATAAGAGGCCATTATTCACCATTTTTGTGTGTATTTGCAAGAAAGGAAGAGGAAAGCCAAGCTAAGGGAGTTGGGGAGCTTAGATCTACTCCCATTTCGACAGAGGAAGCTAATTGAGGTAACATTCAGATCTTATTCTCGTGTTTTTCTTGATATGGCCAAATCTAGGGTTTCTTCATGCCTTGGTTGCCTTGTATTTGGAGTATGAGAGGTTCCATGGGGAAATGGTACCTAGATCTGGACCTTAGTAGGTCCAGAGAGTCCCAAATGCCATGATTTATGCCTTTCCTTTTGAGTTGGAGACTTAGGTTTCCATTTTAGATGTCATTTCATCAAAAGAGGCCTTGTAGTCGTTGCTTGGTAGCCAAGATTGAGACTTTACGTGATGAATGTGCTTGGGAGGGCTAGATCTATGAGTTGTTGGAGCGGATCTGACCTCAGAAGCGAGATTGAGTCGATGCATGGCATGGAGTCGCCGAGTCTGAAGAACAGACTCGGCGAGTAGCATGAAGATTGTCCTAACCACTCAGCGAGTGGTCTTGCCGAGTTAAGGGATGACTCAGTGAGTCAGAGAGAGTTAGAGAGGGTTGACAGGTGGACTGAGTCAAGCTGGAACTCACCGAGTTGTTCTTGAGACTCGGCGAGTTGAGTCGTGGTGGCCCCGCGATTATGCCAGGTGAAACTCGTCGAGTCAGAGAAATACTCGACGTGTCAAGAGAGGATCCAAGGAGTCAGTGGACACATGTAGACTCGCCGAGTCGCCCTGGTGCAGTCGCCGAGTCCGGTCAAAGTTGACCGTTGACTTTTGTTGACTTTTAGGGTTTGGTCAGCGATGTGGCCTTTGGGCCAAGAGAGGGGTAAAATGGTCTTTTACCCTTAAGAGGGTGTCAAGAGAGGGTTGATCCTAGACTCGAGAGTTATATTCATGAGAGTATTTGCCTTATGTGTTAGGCGGTGGCAAGTTCGAGATTCAAGTGTGGGGATATCTGCTTTCTGCTTGCCAGGTGAGTCTTCTCACTATACTTTACCTTGAGTAGGTAATCATAGTTATGTGATAGAGTATTTGTATGCTATATGCCTGTTATGTGTTGTACTGCATTATTTCTATGTGATTTATGTTGTGCATGTTTACAGAGTTGGAACCGGAAGGTTCCCAGAGTTAGAACCGGAGGGTTCACAGAGTTAGTACCAGAGGGTTCATAGAGTAGGGTCCACGGACCCACAGAGTTATAGCCTCGAGTGGCTAATATATGTATGTGTGGTATTTTGGGGAACTCACTAAGCTTCGTGCTTACAGTGTTTTGTGTTATGTGTTTCAGGTTTCTCTCAGGATCACGGGACGGCACCGACTCGATTGTACACACCAGAGAAAGAGTCATGTTTTGAGGATCCTGGTTTATTATGCAAGTGAAAATGGAGTTATGTTTTGTAATTCGATTATGAATGAGACTTTCAGCAAAGTGTTTTTTTAGAATTAAACGATTATTTTTAAAATGAAAAATTGTTTTGAAAATTTCGGTGTTACAGAAACCCAACAAATACCTTAGTCTTTTTCTTATTAAAACCAATTCATTTCTTTATTTTATTTTAAAGAAATTATTTTATCTTAGCACCAATTTTTGCCACAATTCAACTCATGATCGGAAACACTTTTGTGAAGAATAATTTTTACAAGATTCAATTTATTGTCTTCAAGAAAGAGATTATTATTGGATATTTATTCTAGCTTCAATCGTCACGATGGATTACTTCTTGTTGTTTATATTGGAAGAATTTTATTATTGTTTCCATGAGGATTTCCCTTTAATCAAGGTTCGTCTACCAATAGTCATTGGATCAGTGTCTATTGACAAGTTATCCTCCATACCGATGTCGGACATCATAATTTTCTTCACGATGATTGCACCGCAATTGCGTCTAATCAACAAAGTTGCTTCGCAACCTTCACTCTATGGGATTTTTATGACTTGTCGCTCTTGATCTTTGGTTGATGAACCGTGTTTCTTGAGCAAGTGAGATTTATTTTTGAAGACCACTTCAAGGGTTCCAGCACCGTAGTTTGGGTACATCATCATTTTTCAGTAGACCAGGGATTTTTCATGCAAAGTTCTTATTTTTTTTTTTGTTTGAGTAGTTTTCATTGATAGAATCAGCCGGTTATAGATGACCAAAGAGTATTTATTTTACTCTCATTCTCGTGTTTCATCAAGACCCTTCATACATCTAGGGAGGGCATACGAAGTTCTTGGTATCCGACCCTCTCCATCCATATTGATTTATTTATTTTTGATATCCAATCATCGGTTATCAAAAATAGGGAGAGAATATTATGTTATCATCTGGATATGATTTCATGATTGTTTGAGCTTGGATTTTCAAGACTTCTGAATACGATGATTTATTTAGTGATGCGACGTGGCACTAATTTTTGGTCATTTTGATCAAATTTTTGGCTTCACTAGATGTTTCCCGGATCCAGATTATTTATTATCCAGACTCTGCCACAGGATGTTTCATATTTTTTTAGCAGGTTGTTCTTTTGAAGAATTTTAGGTGTATTATGATTCGAGAACTAGAGATGTTTCAGACTTCTTGAAGTCGAAGTGTTTTTCTGATTGGATCTTCAACTTGATCATTGTGTTTGTGATGAATTTCAAGATTTGGATCTTATTTTTCTGCCTCAAAAGTGGTGACCTTGAAGCCAAATACCTTTACCGATTAGAGATTCATGGCCACCATCAAAGATCACAGACATTTCAGAGTTTCAAATACATTTTAGCATTTGGTTCTTATTATATATCATTTTAATTATCGCACTTTCTAGTTGGTTGCAGTGTATTTTAGCCTTTTATCATTGTATTTGTGTCCCTCATCATTTGCGAGAAATTAGGGAGAGAATGTTGGAGCATGAAAATGCTCTACAAATTATGAGTGATAAGTTAGGTTATTTTATTTCCTTTTATTGTATTGTAAGGTACCTCTCTCTATAAATAGAGAAAGAGTGGTCATGTATTATGTGTGCACCAAAAATGTAGTCCTCTAGTTAGAAAGAGTATGGTGGGATCTCTCCTACCAAGTGTTCTTCATTTTCATATTGTAACTCTTTGTTTCTAGTAAAATTGTCAGATTACTCATGTCGTTGTGTTCTTCATATTCGATCGTCAAAATGGCTCCTACATTAACCTTGGTTTTTCATTGTTGGTGAAGCTTGTGGTTGAAGGAAGTGCTTTTTGGTGGCTTTGAGGTCTTAAATCAGCATAGATCCAACGTTCTCATATTGTTTCTGGACTCCTAGAGGAATAAAGCTTCTACCTTGTGGTTATTTCGTCTAATTTAGCTTGTGGACCACTTTGGTCACTTTTTGTGCATTTCAATGAAGTTTTTTGACTTTACGGAACTTCAGAACCTTTCAGTTGGTTCGATTAACTTATGGGCTTGTATTTGTATGTGGAAATGTCCTAGCATGCACCTTTGTTGTGTGATGGGTGAGTTTTCGACACTTTTAGGTTAGGGTTAGAGTTTGGGAGAGAATGAACCATGAGAATGGATAAAGTTGCAAGCTTTATCCATTAAGACACTTATAAGTACCATATATGAGCTTTTGAGCTCTAGAAATTAAGGGTTAAGATCTTATTAGATTAAGTTGTTTTGGGGATTCACTGTGACATGGTGGATAGAGGGTCACGGCGTAGGTCGCAATACCCAGTTGTTAGTTTCTTGTCCGTTAGTCACCATATCACGACTATAGGGCTAGTTGTGGTATGATGGTCGAGGTTGGTTAACTGTTGAATTTGACTAAGTTTGACTTTTGGTCAAAGTTGGGGATTATAGGTTGTAGACTGAGGTGTTACCTCTAATTGTTATAGATGATTTGGATAGCTGACTCTGCGTGACTACGAGTTAGTCTTTTAGCTCTCTGATCGGTTGAGTTTTCTAACTATACTATGTAGGACATTAGGTGTCATTGTATATAGGGTATTGATATGGTTGATTATCTTTGTTACTCATGCTTGACTAATTCCATGCTTGTAGGTTGGGCCGTATGATTGAAATATAACTATTAGGGTAGACCCGTTACTTAAATGGTGTGTGGTACTGAAATGAACTAGCTAAGCTTAGTGCTTACGATTTTAAGTTTAGCTGTTTCAGGTACCTCTGGCAGAAAAGGGAAGGGCACAGTGTGATCGCATCGCATTATAATTTGAGATGTTTCGCACTTATAATTTTATTACTATGATTTATGTCGTCAAAAAATTGGGATGTTACTTTTTATCATTGAATGGCAAGGTTTTTTTTGGTTTAAAAATGAAATTTTGTTACATTTCAAGTTGGTATTAGAGCCTTGGTTTATGGGGTTTAGACTAGCAGTAGGTGCATCTGAACTCAAACTGAGGAAGTACAAGGACCTTTTTACAAAAAAGAATTCCTAAAAAGGTTTTCTATAATATATATATATATATATATATATATATATATATATATATATATATATGTGTGTGTGTGTGTGTGTGTGTGTGTGTGTGTAGCGCATGCAATCAGCCAGAGCTCAAGTAAGTAATTACCAGGATACCCATACATATTAATATGTTATATGTTCTTTGTATGACATATATGCTAGAAGATATGTTGGGGATCTTCTTATTATAGCATCCATGAATGCTTTCTTTGGAGAGATGCCTTTTATTTGTTGCTTTATGCTTCTAGGGTTTTTTCTAATGATGATAGGTTATCTAATGAATGTTTTAGGGTGGTAGTTGATTAAGACTAGATAGTCTTATAATTTTAATTATTTGTTCTTTTATGATGAAGGTCTTATGGTAGAGACATCTATTTGAATGTTTATTTTATGTTAGTTATGTACGACTTGCATTCAATGAGAAGATTTATCAGGGTCAACAGAGACCTTTCAACACGTGTATTGAGTGGAATCCTAGGGATGCCTAGGAAGAATATATCATCTGGATAAAATTTCAGTTAGTGAATGTAGGGAAATGACTTAGGAGTTATGGGAAGATTCTTGGGGCATGTATGGATAGGTATGGAAGGCAGTATGGCCCGTACTACCAGAAGCATAGGGTCGGTACTTGAATCAGGGAGAGTCACAAGAATTATGAGGAGTTGTTAGAGGAAGGATAGTGTGGGATGACACTATGTTTATACTTTGACCTTGATGTTGTATTTTTAGTATGGTGATGACCCTTCTTGGTGGTGGTCTTGGTGTTGGAATAGTGTCTAAGGCTACAACTATATTAGGCAAGTATTTGACCCGGTTGAGCATGGTCCTTTTGGGTTGCCTTCACCATAGCAACATGACAGGATGATTTATAATGAGAGAAGGAATATTATTAATATATTATAAGAATAATATAAGGAATAATAATATTGTTATTTGATTAATATAAGTCATAAATTAATTTAGAATTAATTTGTTGACTTAAAGAGATTAATTAAATAAAGGGGTATAAACTGTCAATTGTTTGATAGTTGGACTTTGGGCTATATATCCTTTATGGATAAGGGGTGGACGATTTCTAGGGCTAAGGATAGCCATAAAATCGGCTAAGGCTTATCATGGAAAGGATTTGGATTGCTTAGGGCTTAAGTTATCAGATTAGGGTTTAAGGGTGAAACCCTAGGAGCCTTACAAGTATAAATAGACCTCTAGGGCTAAGGGAATTCATGACTTATGCTTTGAGTAGAAATCCTGGCCGATTTGATTCCCTCTCCTCTCTCCTAAATCATCTTCTTGATAGTTGGTGTTTGTAAGCCATTAGAGGAGTGACAATTGTGACTCTAAAGTCTCAAGGACAAGAAGATCAAGCAAGTGATTCAAGGTAAACTTATAATCTCTAATTTCATATTGTTGTTATTGTATATTAGCCATTAGAAGTCTTGGATTCAATGTATGATCAATTAGAGAAACCTAGATCCAAGCATTAGGGTTGCATGTGCACATAGGGATGTTCATATGGCTAAAACCCATCAGTGGTATCTGAGACAGGTTGGTTTCTATTGAATTCATACTTTGATTGCTTGTTTGTTGCTGAAAAAAATCATTTTTTGTCCTCTGGCTGACGAACTCAGCGAGTCCCATGGTGGTACTCGGCGAGTAGGCTCAACTCGGCGAGTCCATCTGGGTACTCGGCGAGTTCGAGCGTCAGAAAGAGGAAACTTCGGGATTTCTTGTTGTTTATCTTTGAGATACTTGCCTTAATCAAATTAGATCAATATAAATTTGATTTTATGATATATATATATATATATATATATATATATATATATATATATATGAGTATATTGTTGACCTAATTGAAGATATTTATCAATTAATAAAATATTTGTTTCCTTATGTGATAATTGATTAATTATTTTATTAAATTGGTAAATTGTTTTGCAAGAAATCATTAAATAAATCAAATATGGATAATTATGGAATTAATTTTTAATTGAGATTATTTGATCCTCTTTCTTTTTAAAAGTTTAAAACTTGCCCTCAAGTTTTGAAATTTATGTTTTGTGATTAAAAGTTTAATTTAGACAATTTAAATTTCAAACCCTAGAATTTTTACAAGTTTAAAATTCAACCCTATACTAATATAATATTACAAGATTAATATATATATATATATATATATATATATATATATATATATATATATATATATGTATAATTAAAATGCTAGTCTTACCGTTAGTAGGCCTCATTCACGAAGCCGGTCTATAAGGTGGGTATAAGGTTGCTGCCTATAAAATGACGCTTAATGGGTGTACACTCACACCCGCCGCTTGCTTGATCAGTGGAGGGTCGTTAGCCGAACGGTTAGGATAGGGAAACCTCATTTCTTCATTAAAAGTATAATATAAAATACAAAGTAACTACATGTTTTTCAAAAATTTCCCAATCTTAGTTACTTTAGGAAAAGTGAATTGATGCAATCCCATGAAATTACACTTTGCACCCTTGCTAAGAAGTAAGTGGAGCGTGTGTGGTTTACCGGCACACTAATTGGTTCTAAGCAAAGGTGGAAAGGGTGATCCATTGTTTATCATAGTTCGATGGAGCGTGTGTGGTTTACCGGCACATCGAATAGGTGATCATTACAATGAAGGCACCATGTAAATTTGCATGGTAATTCACACCCACTTTGTGATCCTCGGTATCCCAGTCACAAACAAGAGGGGCATATCGAGATTTAAACATGTCATTGAAAAGTTTTCAATGAATCTCATCCAAACCTAGGAATTCTCAATACATTTAGAACTTAAAGTTATGTGGTGGAGAATTAGTGAATCGTCATTCACTTACCTTCAAATTGTTTGCATGTTAGATTACGGCATCGCTTTTCTAATATGTAAATATTGTTGTTAGATCCTAGCCCTAATTTTTTCTTATTGGGTGATAATTAGGGATTCATATTCTAATCTATCTTTGTCCTTTCTATTTGTAGATGTCAAACGCAAACAACGTTGCTGCTAGTTTATTCACATTGATGAGCCTTTGTCAAAAGGTTACTTTCGATGGGACGAACTTTAGCGAATGGATAAGATACATTCACACAATTGCTTGTTTTGAGGACAAGGAGTATGTCCTAGATGAGAAGCTCGAGAAAATCAACCCAGAAATCGCTACTCCGGCTGAAATGACCGTTTTTGAAACTCACGAGCATGATGCAACGAAGGTACATTGCATCATGATAGCCACCATGAATGCCGAATTCCAAAAGTCCTATGAGGACATGTATCCGTATGAAATGCACCAAGACTTGTTGGAGAGATACCACCAGAACGCGAGGCAAGAGCGTTACGAGATTTTCACTAACATGATTTCCGCTAAAATGGGTCATGGAGAATCTCTTACCGTGCACCTGCAAAAGATGCAAAGGTATGTCGATCGTCTTTGCAAGTTGAATGTTGACTTTGGGGAAGACTTGGCGATCGACATGGTGCTTCACTCGTTGCTCCCGTGTTACAATCAATTTAGGATGACCTACCACATGAACAAGGAAGAGGTCACCCTAAGCAAGCTCCAAGGTCTCCTTAGGGTTGCTGAAAGCAAACTAAAGGACAAGTTTGTTGCACCCACTCCCAATCCACCCGCTGATCCTGTTTTGGCCATTGGGTAAGGAAGAGGCAAGAAGAGGAAGGCTCAGTCTAAGAGCCACCGCAAGGGAAAGTCCCGAGATGGTTCCTCTTCTAGTGGGACCAAAGTTGATCCTGCTAAACCCTGTCCTAACCCTAAGGAGGCAGAGTGCCATCATTGCCATAAAACAGGGCATTGGAATAGAAGCTGCCCAGACTACCTGCAAGCCATAAGGGAAGGAAAGATCAAGCCATCTTTCGCAAGTATTTATACAATTAAATCTAACGATTCATCTCATGCTATTTCTTGGGTCCTTGATACCGGTTGTGGTTACCATATTTGTTCTGAATTGCAGGGACTAAGAAGAAATAGGGATGTGGAGCATGGAAGAATAAATCTAATCATGAGGAACAGAAGATCGTCGCCTGTGACCAAGATTGGAGTGTATTCTTTAGTGCTTAGGAATGGTTTGTCTTTAGATTTGAACAATTGTTGCTATTCGCCAGAAATGGCTAGAAACATCATTTCATTTCATGGTTTGTTTAGAAAAGGTTTTTGATTTTCTTTTAATAATGAGAATGGTTCTATTCTTTCTTATCTAAATGGTGTCTTATATTTTGAAGCTATACCATGTAATGGAATTTATGAAACTGTTATGATTGTAGATAACTTAGGATATGATGTTTTATGCATGGATTCTTCCAATAGTATGGATAGAGCATCCTTGTGGCATTGTCGTCTTGGACATGTCAACAAGAAGCGCATAGCCCAACTCCAAAAGGATGGAGTGTTGGAGTCATTCGACCTTAGGGAAGATGACACATGCGAGTCTTGTTTGCTTGGAAAGATGACTAAGTCACCCTTCACAAGTACATGTGAAAGGGGTGAAGGTCTATTGGACCTAATACATACCGATGTATGTAGACCGTTTAGATCAACCATGAAGGTTGGAAACCGCTTCTATGTGACTTTTACTGATGACTATAGTAGATATGGGTATATCTACTTAATCAAGCAAGAGTCGGAAAGTTTTGAAAAGTTCAAAGAGTTCAAAAATGAAGTGGAGAATCAATTGGGCAGGAAAATCAAGATGCTTCGACCCGATCGAGGAGGAGAGTACCTAAGTCTTGAATTCCACGATTATCTCAAAGAGTGTGGAATAGTTTCACAATTGACGCCACCTAGGACACTGTAGTTGAATGGTGTGGCAGAAAGGCGTAATCGAACCTTGTTAGACATGGTTTGCTCTATGATGAGTCGTGCTTCACTACCTATCTCTTTTTGGGGGTATGACTTAGAGACTGCCCCCCATATCCTTAACCGAGTCCCTACTAAGAAGGTTGCCAAAACACCTCACGAGATGTGGACAGGGAAAGCTCCCTCGTTGGCACATATCAAGGTTTGGGGTTGCGAGGCTTTCGTAAGACGAGATACTCACGACAAGCTTGAACCTTGTAGTGAGCGATGTATTTTCATCGGCTACCCGCAGAAATCCTTTGGATATCTCTTCTATAGACCGAAGGACAATGTTGTCTTTGTTGCAAGGAGAGGAGTTTTCCGAGAGCGAGAACTCATAAGCCAAGCAGGCAGTGGGAGGCAAATCGAGCTTGAAGATATTCAAGAGTCGATAGATGAAGGAACCTCTACCGCTGGCACTCAACGAGATCCAGTCCATATATGACAACCAAGTTTGGAATTTGGTTGATAATGTGCCCGGACGTAAGACCGTCGGGTGCAAATGGATCTTCAAGAAGAAGACCGACGTGGATGGAAACGTACACACATATAAGGCGCGATTGGTTGCGAAGGGCTTTACTCAAACTCCCGGAGTTGACTATGATGAAACCTTCGCACCAGTTGCGAAGATTAAGTCTATTAGAGTGATGCTAGCTATTGCCGCATTTCATGATTATGAGATTTGGCAAATGGATGTCAAAACCGCTTTCCTTAATGGGAAGTTGGCTGAGGATGTTTACATGGCTCAGCCAGAAGGTTTTGTCGATCCGAAGCATCCGAATAGAGTGTGTAAGCTTGAGAAGTCCATTTATGGACTTAAGCAAGCGTCTCGCAGATGGAATCTTTGCTTCGATGAGAAAGTCAAAGAGTTTGGATTTGTACAAAGAGAAGATGAATCGTGTGTATATGTCAAAGCCAGTGGGAGTATAGTAAGCTTCCTCGTTCTGTATGTCGACGACATACTACTAATAGGAAACGATGTCCCGACTCTGCAGGAGGTTAAGTCCTAGCTCGGGAAGTGCTTCGCTATGAAGGACCTCGGAGAGGCTTCTTATATTTTGGGAATAAGGATAGTGAGAGAGCAAAGTAAGAGACTAATAGGACTTAGTCAGAACACTTACTTAGATAAGGTACTAAAACGTTTTAGGATGGAAAACTCGAAGAAGGGAGAGTTACCGATACAAAGTAATGCCAAGTTGAGTAAGACTTAAAGTTCGAGTATCGAAGCTGAATTAGCATAAATGAGCCGAGTACCATACGCTTCCGCAGTTGGCTCAATCATGTATGCTATGACTTGTACTTGCCCTGATGTAGCCTTTGCTTTGAGCATGGTTAGCAGATATCAAGGGAATCCTGGCAGAGCCCATTGGATTGCGGTTAAGAATATCCTTAAGTACCTTCGGAGGACGAAGGAATGGTTCTTGGTCCTCGGAGGGAGTGATGACTTGAAGGTGTGAGGGTATAGTGACGCCAGCTTTCAGACCGACAGGGACAACTACCGTTCGCAGTCGGGCTGGGTCTTTACCCTGAATGGAGGAGCAGTGACTTGGAAAAGTTCCAAGCAGGAAACCATAGCTGATTCAACGTGCGAATCAGAGTACATTGCAGCAAGCGAAGCGTCAAAGGAGGCAATATGGTTAAAGAACTTCATCGGTGATCTTGGAGTTGTACCTGCCATAAAGGAGCCCATGGAGATTTTCTGTGATAATGAAGGAGCGGTTGCCTTGACCAAGGAACCGAGGGATCATGGTAGATCTCGGTATATCGACAGAAAATATCACTTTATTAGACATCATGTAGAAGAAGGACAACTCGTAGTGAAGAGGATATGATCAGAAGATAACCCAACAGATCCGCTTACGAAGGGACTGAGTAGGGTTAAGCACTTGCAGCATGCTAGATGTATTGGGCTAAAGGATGATATTAGTATAGATTAGATAGTAGTAGAAACATGTAATAGATAAATGTTATTAACATTTGATGATTAAATAAAAGAGTATTATTTATGAGTAATGTTACTGTCTTATGTTAATTGTTTAACTATTGTTTCATTTTGCATGTTTTGACTTCCAGAATAATTGAGTTTATTAAGAATAATCGAATTGTTCAAATTATCCACAAGCGTTCATATGTTGGAAGTAGATATGAATGAAGATTGTCATGAATTGGTGTGTAGATTGTCTAAATGGTATTAGACATAGTAAAAGTTTGCTGCAACATTCATGAGTGCTTATGAACTAGTTTTGAGCATTGGAACAAACCCGCGCTTGCTGGAATCACCTTATGGAATGTGATAAAAAGGGTGATCACAAGACGATAATATCATATAGTCTTAAAACCAAGATATATGGTTGGTTATTTGTTCATTGGTTATATATTGATAATGCGAAACCGCATCAGTAACTTGATGTTAAAAAACGCATTGTTGTGTATAGTTGATTAATGAATAAGTAAATGCATATAAGTCGAAGTTTATCTGTTACTTTTATCTCAAGAGGGTAAAAGCGATATCTCGGCCGCTCGATGATTTGATTTGACTTATGTGTCGGGCCCGGTCAGAACTGAATTGATGTGTTCGATTAAGTTCTATGTCAAATGAATCGGAGATCGAGAAACCAAATGCTAGACAAATTGTTCCATAGAATTGTCAGCATGATATCTAAACAGAGGACTGTACGATCCCTTATCTGAATGACAAGATTGATTAGATCAGAGTTTGACAGCGTCTTTGAGAGCTACGATTGCTAATCGGAATATACTTGTGTATATATAGTTACTAGACTTATCCAAGTGGGAGACTGTTGGAATAGTGTCTAAGGCTACAACTATATTAGGCAAGTATTTGACCCGGTTGAGCATGGTCCTTTTGGGTTGCCTTCACCATAGCAACATGACAGGATGATTTATAATGAGAGAAGGAATATTATTAATATATTATAAGAATAATATAAGGAATAATAATATTGTTATTTGATTAATATAAGTCATAAATTAATTTAGAATTAATTTGTTGACTTAAAGAGATTAATTAAATAAAGGGGTATAAACTGTCAATTGTTTGATAGTTGGACTTTGGGCTATATATCCTTTATGGATAAGGGGTGGACGATTTCTAGGGCTAAGGATAGCCATAAAATCGGCTAAGGCTTATCATGGAAAGGATTTGGATTGCTTAGGGCTTAAGTTATCAGATTAGGGTTTAAGGGTGAAACCCTAGGAGCCTTACAAGTATAAATAGACCTCTAGGGCTAAGGGAATTCATGACTTATGCTTTGAGTAGAAATCCTGGCCGATTTGATTCCCTCTCCTCTCTCCTAAATCATCTTCTTGATAGTTGGTGTTTGTAAGCCATTAGAGGAGTGACAATTGTGACTCTAAAGTCTCAAGGACAAGAAGATCAAGCAAGTGATTCAAGGTAAACTTATAATCTCTAATTTCATATTGTTGTTATTGTATATTAGCGATTAGAAGTCTTGGATTCAATGTATGATCAATTAGAGAAACCTATATCCAAGCATTAGGGTTGCATGTGCACATAGGGATGTTCATATGGCTAAAACCCATCACTTGGATCCGGTGTAGGATCTGGTTCTAGATCGGGGGATGTTGAAATTTATGACTTGATTGGTGTGGAGGTTTTGAGGGTTATCTTAGAAGATCAGTCAGTATGTCTTGAATGATCAAAGATGAGCGTCTGAGAGCCATTTGGGCTGAGTTAGGGACTGGTCAGCCAAGGGCTCGCGGTATCTCCTTTCAGGAGTTTCGTTCTTGTGGAGCTACTAAGTTTTTCGGGAAGAATGAGCCTATTCTGAGTATGCATTGGATTGCATACATGGAGAGTGCCTTTCTAATGAAATTTATCCCAGATGGGGCAAAGTCGAGGTTTGATGCATGTCTCTTGCATGATTGAACACGAGCCTGGTGGGGTAAGGTGGTTCATGCTCTTGGACCAAAGTGATGGGTTTTGATCATTCAAACACTTCTTAAGTGTACATGCAACCCTAATAACCTTGGATCTATGTTTGTCTAATTATCATGCAAAGTTGAATTCCAAGTTTATATTCATATCTAGCATACATTGGGAACAATTTTTAACTTGAATGAAAGATAGAATAACTTACCTTGTTGTTGCTTATGATCCTTGAAACCTTGTGAGACTAGCACCCCAAGTGTAATGCCTCAAATGCTTCACACAACACTAAATGCTTTTGGAATGACTTTAGAGAGAATACAAACTTCTAAAATCGGCCTAGCCCTCTTGTTTCATATGTGTAGCCGATTTTGGTGGAGAATGGGTTTCTTATATAGTGTTGACACATCTAGGGTTACACCATGTAAACCCTAATGTATCATGACTCTTCATTTCCATGACCCATGGGTTTGTAACTCCCATGGAGCATCCTATGGGTGGAACCCAACTTGATAATCCATGGAGCCTCTTAGCCCACTATACAAGTTATGGATGATTTGATCAAACTAATTAAATAATATTATTAATATATTAGAACTTATAATATATTAATAATTCACAAGTGTTATTTCTCTCATTTAGTCTATCCAATTGCATGGTGCCATGTAACCCAAATGGACCATGCCGGGTCGGGTCAAGTACATACCAGAAATAGTTATGGACTTAGACACCTTATCCAACAGTCTGCCACTTGGATAAGTCTAATAACTATAACTGTAATACTTCAGGAACCGAACGGCAATCGTAGCTCTTTCAATGTCTCTCGGAACTAAGAAGATGATGATACGCCATTTAAGATAAGTGATCATATAATCCTCTGTTCTAGATATCAGTCGGACAAATACATGGAACAATGTCTTACTTATTGTCCAGCAGTTTGTTTCCCGATTTCCGATTTGTTTGACAAAGAACTTAATTGAACACGTCAACTTAGTTCTGATCGAGACCGGTGCATAGGTCAAAACAAAATCATCGAGGGGCCCAGATATCAGCTTCTAATCCAAGAAGGAACATATAAACTTTAACCCATATGTTTGTTCTACCACTCATTGAATTATACACAAAAGCACGTTTTATAACATCGAGTTACCAATGCGTTTTCGTACAATCAATGCATAACCAACTCATAAGTAACAAATCATATCTCTAGGTTTGATGACTTATATGATATTACCGTCTCACAATCACTCGCGATAAATTCCATGAAGTGATTCCAGTGAGCGTGGGTTGAGTCCAATGCTCGGAACTTATGAGCATTCATGATTGTTGTAGCCATGTCCAACACCTTTGACCTCTGCAAGCAATCATGACAGTCATGATTCATACCTACTTCCGACATTTGACCGACTGTGGAGGTTCGAATAATATGATATACCAAACATAAATATTCTGGAAGTCAAAACATGCAAAAGAAATATAGTAAACGATCGACAAGAGATAGCAACACTTTACTCATAAATAAAACACCTTTTATTCATCATCTAATGTCAGTTACACTTTACAAATTTTGAGGTTATCTAACTACTAAATCTAATATCATCCTTCAGCCTTATGCTCCGAGCATGCTGGAGATGCTTAATCCGAGTCAGTCCCTTCGTGAGGGGATCTGCTGGATGCTCATCCGATGATATCCTCTTCGCCATGAGGAGTCCTTCTTCTATTTGATGTCTGATAAAATGGTATTTTCTTTCGATGTGTCTGGATCTCCCATGATCCCTTGGTTCCTTGGCTAAGACAACAGCACTTTCACTATCACAGAAAATTTCTGTTGGCTCTTTAATAGTTGGTACAACTCCAAGGTCTACAATGAAGTTCTTCAGCCATATCGCCTCCTTTGCTGCCTCGCTAGCTGCAATATACTCTGATTCGCAAGTTGAATAAGCCATTGTCTCTTGCTTGGAACTCATCCAAGAAATTGCTCCTCCATTTAGGGTAACGACCCAGCCTGACTAAGAGCGGAAATTATCTCTATCAGTCTGAAAGCTAGCATCATTATACCCTACAACTCTCAAGTCATCACTCCCACCGAGGGTAATGACCCAGTCCTTAGTCCTTCGTAGGTACTTGAGGATATTCGTTATCGCAGTCCAGTGTGCCTTGCCAGGGTTCCCCTGATATCTACTAACCATGCTCAAGGCAAAGGCTACATCAGGTCGAGTACACGTCATAGCATACATGATCGATCCTACAGCCGAAGCATAAGGTATTCGACTCATTTCTGCTATGTCAGCCTCAGTGCTAGGGCTTTGTGTCTTACTCAATCTGGCATTACTCTGGATGGGTAACTCTCCTTTCTTGGAGTCCTACATGCTAAATCTCTTCAGCGCCTTATCCAAGTAGGTACTCTGACTAAGTCCAATTAGTCTTTTACTCCGGTCTCTCAAGATCCTTATCCCTAGAATATAGGCAGCTTCTCCATGGTCCTTCATAGAGAAACACTTCCCAAGCCAGGACTTAACTTCCTGCAGAGTTGGGATGTCATTTCTTATGAGTAGTATGTCATCCACATACAATACCAAAAAGCTAACTATACTCCCACTAGCCTTGACATATACACAAGATTCATCTTCACTCCTAGAAAAGCCAAATTCCTAGACTTTCTCATCAAAGCAAAGATTCCATCTGCAAGGTACTTGCTTTAACCCATAAATGGATTTCTCAAGCTTACACACTCTATTAGGATACTCTTTATTGACAAAACCCTTTGGCTGACTCATGTAAACATCCTCATCCAACTTTCCATTAAGGAAAGCAGTTTTGACATCCATTTGTCGTATTTCATAGTCATGAAATGTGGCTATGGCTCAGAACCCTAATTGTAACGCCCGTGTTTCTGGGCTTGCCATTTTAGCAATGTAATAGTCTAGGTTAACCTTTGTAACCCCAATTCGAAATAATAAAATGTATTATTTGTGAATTATGTGAATTATGTGATTTATGTGTGTTTTCTTAATTATTATAATTTAATGAATTAAGGATAAAATGAGTGTCAAAAATTAAAGTATTAGATATGCCTGATATCTTTGCATAAAGTTGTAGTGGCCGAAACGAGGTTTCCGAATATATATATAGAACGCCCAAATCTGACTTCGTATGAGGAAGTTATGATTTTCTAAAGTTTCGAATGGGCAGTATGCAGCCCGAATACTCGATTTGAGATCGAGCAGTTTTTAGCCGAAACAATCTAAACGAGAATCGAAGACCTCATTGTTAGTAGTGAAACGATGAAAAGATAGGCGAGAACGGACGTCAGACGAAGAAGTTATGAATTTATAACGAAATTTTTTGTCCTGACCTCCTAAAAATAATTAATAAAAATAAAAGTCAAAATTAGCCGACGGAGTCTAAATGAAAGTTGTAGAGTATGGTCTGACCAACGCGTGGATATAAAGAACGTCGAAAACGGAGCTCGTATGCGAAAGTTACGCAATTTAGAAGTTCGACGAGTCAATTACGCTCAGCGTAATTTGAGTACGCCCAGCGTACTCAGTCAGATGCAACTTGTCTGACCAATACTCGAGTGCCACAGATCGACGCATGTAGTGACGTCAAAGTACGCCCCGAGTACTGAGTACGCCCCGCGTAATCCCAGACCCAACAGCCTATAAATAAAACTCGAGATCAGCCATTTCCTTGCGATTTTTCTTACTTTCTCTCTAAGTTTTTGCCTCGATTTGCATGCCAATCATATACTGAAGCCCCGGAATCATTCCCGAGCCCCGAAGCAAGATCCGAAGCCCTGAGGATCCCGAAGAGCGTTATTCCCGAGCCGAAGATCTGCCCGAGAGGAGCCCGGTTTTTGTGAAGATCTTCCAGATCTACGGAGAGACACTACTTCTGCAAGCCGTAGTGCTGCCCGATCGTCTTCCGATCAGGTGAGTGTATAGTCCCTTTTCAATACACGATATTATACAAGTAATCGTTGAATGTATTTGAGAATACAGGAAGTGAGTGTGTAGTTATTTTCATTCCAACGCAATATAATGAAGTATTTAATATAAAATACGTGTTACATGTATATATTTTGTGGTTATATGTTTGAATGTGTATTCACTCTCTTCTATCTCATAGATCTGATATATTCTCTATGAAATACATGTTATGTGTGTATGCCTCATATGTTATGTGGAATATGTATTGATTAAAGCATGCTATACAGGTTTTTAAACAGTGTATAAAAATGTATATTTTTATCTACTAATATGTTGGGTAAAACATGGGTAGATAATTGGTGTGAAATAAACAGATGAGAGGCCTCGGTGTTATTGGTGTTATTCTAGTCATTCAACAGAGTATGGATGACGACCACGGACTATTCTAGACTGTCCTGTGGAACACTAGCAGGCTCATTACCTGTAGGTGTTATGAACAACGTGTTCACCGGTGTACTCTATCCCCCACATGGTTGCCTTTAGGGCACTTATTGTTGAGGAAGCCCCTCTGCAGTAATGTCCGTCCCGATGAAAATCCTGAATTAGGTTCCTTATAATAGAAGTTATTTTAGGGACGTAAAGCGAGGATAACGGGAATGGGTAATCGGGTTTTATTGTTGATTGGTCAAATTAAATATAATTATTTATTGTGGGTTGAAAACCCTATATGCTCACCAGGCTCCCAAGCCTGACCCACTTAGTTTATTTGTATTACAGGAAGTGGCGCAAGAGCTTAAGATGGGCGAATCATCAAGTTGTTTTGTTTACAAGTCTGTATATGTATATATCTGTTGAATGACTTGTAATGTTATCGTTTATGCTTTATGATCTGTATCGGAACATGACATCCCGACTTTTGATTATGAAATGAAATCATATTTCTATATGAAATGTTTTGATAAATATCTATTTTATCATGTTTTGTTTTTGTGAACAAATTCCGCATCTCTTTTAAAATCAAACGGATTTACTCTGAAAATGTTTAAAAAGCATAAATGAAATCAATATTTTCTAGCCGAGATTTTGGGGATATCACAGTTGGTATCAGAGCATTAGTTTAAGCGAACTAGGAATTTGTAGGATTTCTAGACTTAAACTTAAGATGCTAAGTGGAGATTGGGAGATGTGTGTCTGATAAATTTAGACACGAGCACTAGTTTATTTTAGGAGAGTTGCCGAAAATGCTTTTGTCACCATGCATTAATATTGTACAACCAGTAGAGTTTACATTCATTACATTGTCTCAAAACATTACATTCTCGAAAGTGATAGTTCGATACTAGTTAAACGACAGCAAAACGTCATAGAGTTCAATTCATCCTTCACTTTATCTGTTACCTGAGAATACAAGTATTTTGAAAAACGTCAACATATGAAATGTTGGTGAGTTCATAAGTAGAGTTTGAAAATCCAATGTTTGTATTGTTTGAAAACCACCAGAAAATCCGATATTTTCTGAACAGAAAAGCTTTTGAAAATGTTGTGAAGATCCATAGGTATGCTTGTTTGTTTTCTATACTTGTAAAATATTGTTCGTTAAAAATCGTATGTATTCTGAAAGTGTATGTATTGAAAACCCTAGGAAAACCCGATGTTTTCCTAATTCTTTGAATTCCATGAAATTACTTTGAAACCATTGCAACGCATGAAGTTATCATTCCAGACGACATTGGATCATTGTTGAGCATGACTATCCGCCACAAACACGCGTTACACAAACGACTAGTCTATAGCAATACTAACGATCCCGAAGGCGTCGTCCGTACTAGTCACGCTATCCAACCGTCCTGTAGTCCCACATCCGAAGAGAAGGAGGGCACGAAGGCCTCGACGAATCCATTAGCCGGTTGGGGATAAAAAGGTACGAGGGGTCCCAGACCCGCCTCGCAAAAAGGCAGACTCCACTAGCGACACTAAAGGACCCTTGGGGGCCAGTAGTCTACAGCTATGGAAAGTCCGGTTACATCGTGTCGGGTTGGTAAAACCCAACACTTCGTAAGATGAAGTCTTTGGGCCTTAAGATCAGGTCGTCGGGCTAGCTAGGCTCAACGAACAAGATTTTACACTTGTGGGGCCCAAAGATAGTGCGTAGACGTCTGTGCACATGTATAATGTATTCCGAATCGTCATTTGTATGAATCATAGTATCGTTGTATTTGTGGCTTCGGATTTTCATTGGTTCGAGACCGAACCAATTCGTTTGACAACGACTTTTGGTATTGTAGTGTATTGTATTTTGTCGATAGTAGTAGCACCATTATTTGATCATATTGCATGTATAGAATTAGTCTTGGAAATTTTCTGTTTTCAGCTCCTCCTCTTTTGTAAAATTTACCTTTTCAACCCTTTATTTAAAATATTTTCCGGTTTGGTATTTAAATCAATTTTATTGACATTTTAACACCAAAAATTATTGAAATAATCATTTTCCAGCACATTTTCCATAGAAAACAGCTTAAGACCCTGAAAATGCAGTTTTCTTGGTTTTAATCCCTTCTTTTCGCAAATTTGACAATTTTGGCCCAAATAGAAAATTTTTTGCAACTTTGGTCCTTTTTAAATTTAAAAAGCATTTTAAACCTTTGAAAAGGAATTGGAACACTTATAGTCCACTGTTTTACTGAAAGTTACAGTTTTGGCCCTCCAAAACAGAAAAATTCGCATAATGGGCCTTATTGGGCCGAAACTTTCATTTTTAGCCCATTAAGCTTGAAATTCATGTTTTTAGTCCTCTAATTAAGTGTAATTCCAGAAATAGTTTTATGGAAACTGTTTTGGCACACTTCATCCATCAGAATCTGTGAAATGTCAATTTGGGCCCTTATTTTTGTATTTTTCACATTTTAGGCCCAAAATTTGTGTTTTTAACCCAAAGAAAATTATTACTAAACCACTTAGCCATTTTTCTTGAAACACTTTGTGTTTAGAAATATATTTGAAGCTAAAATCATTTAACACAAGATATTTCTCGGTTTTGATGGGTTTTAAGGCTAGATCCAACATTAAAACACATAAAAGCATACATATAAGCATGGAAATCATACAAGGCATACAAACACATATAGATCTACACTTTCACTTGTATTCCCCCCCCCCACAAAACTCATAAAAACAGAAAATAGGGGGTATGAATCTCACCTTGGGGTTTGGAAGTCGGTTTTGATGAAGAAGTGAAGAGATCTCGACCCTAGATGTGTTATGGAGATGATTTTCGAGCTCTATGGTGCTATAAGAGTATGATTCACGAAAGTATGGTGTAAGAGGAGATCTTTGAGTAGATCAAGGAGTGAAATCATAGATCTAATGAAAACTTACCAAAGATGATGACCTAGGTGGGAAAAACCTTCTTGAAATTCTTAAAATCTCGAAAAATTGAGAGGAAGTAAGGGTGGTTTTTCTTGAGAGTGTTTAAGAGGAATGATGAGAGAAAATGATGGGTTTTAGAATGAAATTTGGAGGTAGAGAGGCCATATGGCCGTGAGTTTGAAGGAGGGAGAGAAAGAAATGATTTCCTTGCCTAGATACATGAGCTTACCTTGTTGTATGGTGGTTATTATGCATGGATGACCACCATGCAATATTGAGGTGGCAAGGTTAGGATAATTCATTTCTTTTTTTTTTTTTTGTTTTTTTGGAATGATCTTGGGCCGAGATTGGGCTAAGGTAAATGAGGATGAGGTGTTTTTGCCCATTGTTGGTCTTGGCCGAATTTATGAGGCCCAAAATAAATTTTCGGCCCATTGGGCTCTTAAGGAGACTCACGGCCCAAAATGGTAAAAGAAATGGGTTTAGGGTCCATTAGGGGTAATTAAATCCCTTTGTGGCCCATCATGGCCTAAAGTGGTCAAGTTTAAGACTTATTGGTCCATTATGCCCAATAGGAGAATTTTAGTTCATAAGGAACTTGAACCGGAATTCCTACGGTTTCCAACCCCTAGTTGAACCTATAAGAGGTATTTGAACGAGGAAAGGGTATAGCATTCACTTAAATTACAAGCCCTACTATAGTTGGTGGTTTCATGAGAATAGAAACTCCTAGCAAAAGTGCCAGTTGTGACATCATCCCCCCGTTAGAGGGAATTTCGTCCCGAAATTCTTTCGAATGGTATGATCATGAATGAGAGGATAGGTACTTCATTTGATCTTCGCGCTTTCCTTGTGAATTTCGTTCCACGCGCAGCATTCCACCGAACCTTCACAATGAAAATGTGGCTTTGCTTTGTATGCTCTACTTTCCTATCTCAACACCTCGACTAGTTCTTTGACGAACATGAGATTCTTGTTTATTTCGATCCCTTATAAAGGTATGGTAAGAGCTTTGCCTGATAGGCACTTTTCAGATTCGAGACACAGAACACAGGGTTCACGTTGTTGAGCTCTACAGGCAGTTACAGCCTATATGTCTTTGGACCACTCCGAGTAAGAATCTCGAACAGTCCAGTGTATCGTGGGTTTGGTTTTCTCGTTTCCTAAAGCGAATCATTCCTTTCCAAGGAGATTCCTTTATTAGCACGCGATCCCTGACCTGACATCCTAATGGCTTATGCCGCTTGTCGGAATAGCTCTACTGTCGGTCTCGCGATGCTTGAAGTCAAGCTTTGATTTGGATTATCTTCTCTGTTGTTTCGCAAATGGTTTCTGCTCTCATGAGAGTACTGGCGAGTGATATGCATTTATGACTGTAAAGAGTTTCGAAACGAGCAATCTTGACGCTCGTGCGATAACTTGTTATTGTAGGGGAATCCAATCACGGGCAATCAGGTATCCCATGACTTGCTGAATTCAAGCACCTAGACTTATAGCATGAATTTGAGTGGTTGAATAGTTCGTTCGCTTTGGCTAGCGGTTGAGAGTAGCAAACAATGCTCAGATTTAGCTATGTCCTTATAGCCTTCTGGAATGACTGTCAAAGTCTTGATGTAATCATGTTATCTCGGTCCGAGATGGTAGTTACTGATACTTCACGGAATCTCATGATCGGTATTGGTAAGAAATGGGCAGATTGGGTTAACCTATCGACGATCGCCCGGATAGCGCCTAACTCAACTCTTATATTAATAAGCTTTGTCGTTTGACTTCGAGGGTTTTATCCATCCCTACAGTGCTTTCATTCGATATTCTCCAGCTTTGATGTTTTCAAGGTTGGTCGTGGATGTTGACAGTGTTTTGTTCTTGTCTCGAGAGTAGATGAGTATGTTATTGATGAAATTAATGAGAAGGACAACTAAGAATGGTTGGGAAACTCGGTTTGTAGGGTCCATGAATACCGTGGGAGTATTCGTTGAACAAAGGGGTATCATAATGAACTTGAAATGGTCGCGACGAGTTCAGAATGCAGTTTTGGAATGTCGCCTTCTCGGACTCAGAGTTGATGATAACCGATTCTTAGATCTATTTTAAAGAAGTAACAAGCTTCTTGGAGCTGGCCAAATAGATCGTCAGTCCGTGGCAGTAGGTATCGACTTTTAATAGGGAGATTGTCCAATTTCCTAAAATCAATGTACCTTCGGAAGGATCTGTCTTCTTGAAAAACAAGACCGGAGCTCTCTAGGATGAGGAGCTTGGTCTAATGAATCCCTTGCGCAACAATTCTACTCAGTTGACAGGATAACTGGTGAATTTTTTTTTTTTGGCGGGAGTCAACCTATAGGGTGAATTGGCAATTGATGTGGTTACCGATATGAGGTTGATTCGAAATTCAACCCGTCTCTCTGGGGTATTCCGAAAGTTTCTTAGAAAACACATTTGGGAAGATCGCAAGCTACTGGGATACTCTGTATGCCTACCTCTTCTTTGATCTTGTCCACATCATGAGTGAGGAAAACGTAGTTCTTCTGGTGCAGGCACTTCTGTGCCTTGATGCACGATATAGGAAGAGGATTAGCGCCAGGTTTATCACCATGGATTATTAGAGTTTTCGTGATTGGGAAGGTGAAGGCAAACGGCCTTCTCGCGGCACATAGTATCAGCACGGTGGGAGCTTACCCAACCATGACGATTATCACATTAAAACTCCTAATATTTACTGGCATGAAATCTATTTGTAGTGAATGGTCGTTTAGTGTTAAGGCGTACTCCACATGAGTACCCTAGATCAAATCATTTTTCCCCTTTGGCCATGTCCATTGAAAAGGCTTAGCTTAGCTTTGGGGATGTTGTTTTAGTAAGTGTTTGAAGTTGTTACTAACCAAAACTTCACTCGGATTTACCATTGAATAAGAGGTAAGCGAAAGAGTTGTCAAGTGGGAACGTACCAGTAACAATCGTTGGGTTTTGGGATTGCTTCGCCTTGACCCAAGGTTAGGACCATTTCTGATCCTTCTGCTCCTCGGTTGTTATCCCTAGGGCAATTGCACCTGATGTGACCAGTTCCTCCACACCTAAAGCAGGTGCGACTGGTCTCATCATTGGTGTTGTTGTTAGGGTTGTTGCGATTGTTGTCATTTTCATTTGGCTGACGATTCCGACATGGATAAGTTCTACAGAATTTGGCGATGTGACTCTTTCGGTTGCATTTGTTGCAATGCATCTCCCTGCAGGCTCCATTATGATGGAATTTGCACTGGTTGCATTTTGGAAGGTTTCCAGCATATGGTCTCCTGGCTGCTGGGGTAATAGAGGTCGTGGTCGCATGAACAGCAACAACACGTTGCTCCCTTGAGAACCCTTGAGTGTGTTGTGTCTTCCTCTTACCTCCAGACCTCAGCTTCCTGCTCTTAAGCTTGGGGTTTGGAGTTCCTTGACAGGTTGTCACTTGTTGGTTTCCATGTTTGTTCCTTTGGCTGGAGTTGTCAATGCTATTCCTGCCTCCATTAGGGTTGTTGGCATTGATCTGTGCCATGGCAGCGGTTACTGCTGCCATTACAGCAGCTTGGAATGTAGCAGAGTCCATCTGCAGGAGTGGTGTCTCGCGGGTGCGCTTGTTATTCTTGCGGGATGGCATTTTCCTGACGCACATTGATAACCCAGATCGTAAGTGATAATCGGCATTCCTAGTTGTACTCTATAAATTTTTTTTTTCGCATCTTGTTGTATAATTCTTACTGCCTCCATCTACATCCCTATGATGTATTTTGTGGTAATAGGTGATCACAGATCTGGAACGATTGTTACGTCTATCCTTAGATTATATGGGTTGTTTTAGTTTCGAGATCCTTAAGTATCTAGTGGTTCCGAGGGTTCGCTTGTGCATATAATTGAGTTGTTGCAGCAATATGAAATAAATAAATATAACACATAATCGTTTCAGGGGTATGTACCATCTTATTACACGAAAGAGAGTCATGTCGGATAGTAGGGGAAATTAGAAAAGGCTGATCCTAGTCGTGGCGAGAAGTGTCTAGTGGTGATGCTGATGAAGTGGATGCACCTCGGAGACGAGCTACTTGTTGCTCGGTATATCGTAGGCGTGCCTCCCGAACTAACTGTCTCGCTCGAGGGTCTCCATTCACTTCCCGTGTTTTCCTTTCATCCCTCTTAATAACAAACCACATTTGTTTCGTTCGATTTGGGGTGTCCTGAGCTTGGTTATCGATACCTCGAGTGCGTCGCACCCCGACTGGGAGGGCCTGGTCAGCTGGTCCTCTATGGCTAAAATTAAAGAGACCTCAGCTCTTACCGTGGTGTGGTCGTATTCCTTACTGGTGACTTTATCCCCAAATATCGGGTGCCCGAGGGGGCATGGGGTCACCGGGGCCCATACTATAAGTCGGTGCCCTGGATTTACATGGAGGATTGATGTCATTGAATTCTACATCCGTGTCGTCATCGTCATTGCCCTCCGGCTCTTCCTCTTCGAGGTCCACTATTGACTCAGCGGGTTCACCTGCGAGTTCTACTTCGTGTCCCTCCTGGGGTTCTTCCTCTGGGTCGAGCCACCCGACTATTCCTTGACTAGGGTGATAGGGTTTCCTGGCTAATGATACTCGTCTATAGCGTATTGCATGATGGGCTATGAATACTAGAAACAAATAGCATACCAATTACTCCTATAGCTCTACGACTATTGCATAGATTCAGTTGGGGTTCCCTTCTTGGAGATTAAGGGGTATGATTTTAGGTTCCTAGTTATCACGATCTCTTCACGACATGTGATGGTTGTACCTTGGAGGGAATGTAGTTGATCAGGCTACATCCGCTCCTTGATACAACTAAGAACAGTCCTGAAGTAGCCGAGATACTAGCATTATCTTGTTTGGTTCGGTGTTAGGTTCCTATTCCTAATGCAAGCAAGGGTGTTTTATTTACTTTGTTTTGTTCAGAGTTATGTTAGTTCCTCTTTTTGGTTTATAGTTGCATATCAATGTGTGGCTAGACATGCTAGTTCACTATAAACAAAGCTCTGATACCAACCTGTCACACCCCCGAACCAGACGGCGGAAACGTCCGGGGGCTGTCGTGACTCAATTGAATACCATAACATTGAATATATATGAAACATAACAACATTCGTCACCATGCATTAATATTGTACAACCAGTAGAGTTTACATTCATTACATTGTCTCAAAACATTACATTCTCGAAAGTGATAGTTCGATACTAGTTAAACGACAGCAAAACGTCATAGAGTTCAATTCATCCTTCACTTTATCTGTTACCTGAGAATACAAGTATTTTGAAAAACGTCAACATATGAAATGTTGGTGAGTTCATAAGTAGAGTTTGAAAATCCAATGTTTGTATTGTTTGAAAACCACCAGAAAATCCGATATTTTCTGAACAGAAAAGCTTTTGAAAATGTTGTGAAGATCCATAGGTATGCTTGTTTGTTTTCTATACTTGTAAAATATTGTTCGTTAAAAATCGTATGTATTCTGAAAGTGTATGTATTGAAAACCCTAGGAAAACCCGATGTTTTCCTAATTCTTTGAATTCCATGAAATTACTTTGAAACCATTGCAACGCATGAAGTTATCATTCCAGACGACATTGGATCATTGTTGAGCATGACTATCCGCCACAAACACGCGTTACACAAACGACTAGTCTATAGCAATACTAACGATCCCGAAGGCGTCGTCCGTACTAGTCACGCTATCCAACCGTCCTGTAGTCCCACATCCGAAGAGAAGGAGGGCACGAAGGCCTCGACGAATCCATTAGCCGGTTGGGGATAAAAAGGTACGAGGGGTCCCAGACCCGCCTCGCAAAAAGGCAGACTCCACTAGCGACACTAAAGGACCCTTGGGGGCCAGTAGTCTACAGCTATGGAAAGTCCGGTTACATCGTGTCGGGTTGGTAAAACCCAACACTTCGTAAGATGAAGTCTTTGGGCCTTAAGATCAGGTCGTCGGGCTAGCTAGGCTCAACGAACAAGATTTTACACTTGTGGGGCCCAAAGATAGTGCGTAGACGTCTGTGCACATGTATAATGTATTCCGAATCGTCATTTGTATGAATCATAGTATCGTTGTATTTGTGGCTTCGGATTTTCATTGGTTCGAGACCGAACCAATTCGTTTGACAACGACTTTTGGTATTGTAGTGTATTGTATTTTGTCGATAGTAGTAGCACCATTATTTGATCATATTGCATGTATAGAATTAGTCTTGGAAATTTTCTGTTTTCAGCTCCTCCTCTTTTGTAAAATTTACCTTTTCAACCCTTTATTTAAAATATTTTCCGGTTTGGTATTTAAATCAATTTTATTGACATTTTAACACCAAAAATTATTGAAATAATCATTTTCCAGCACATTTTCCATAGAAAACAGCTTAAGACCCTGAAAATGCAGTTTTCTTGGTTTTAATCCCTTCTTTTCGCAAATTTGACAATTTTGGCCCAAATAGAAAATTTTTTGCAACTTTGGTCCTTTTTAAATTTAAAAAGCATTTTAAACCTTTGAAAAGGAATTGGAACACTTATAGTCCACTGTTTTACTGAAAGTTACAGTTTTGGCCCTCCAAAACAGAAAAATTCGCATAATGGGCCTTATTGGGCCGAAACTTTCATTTTTAGCCCATTAAGCTTGAAATTCATGTTTTTAGTCCTCTAATTAAGTGTAATTCCAGAAATAGTTTTATGGAAACTGTTTTGGCACACTTCATCCATCAGAATCTGTGAAATGTCAATTTGGGCCCTTATTTTTGTATTTTTCACATTTTAGGCCCAAAATTTGTGTTTTTAACCCAAAGAAAATTATTACTAAACCACTTAGCCATTTTTCTTGAAACACTTTGTGTTTAGAAATATATTTGAAGCTAAAATCATTTAACACAAGATATTTCTCGGTTTTGATGGGTTTTAAGGCTAGATCCAACATTAAAACACATAAAAGCATACATATAAGCATGGAAATCATACAAGGCATACAAACACATATAGATCTACACTTTCACTTGTATTCCCCCCCCCCCACAAAACTCATAAAAACAGAAAATAGGGGGTATGAATCTCACCTTGGGGTTTGGAAGTCGGTTTTGATGAAGAAGTGAAGAGATCTCGACCCTAGATGTGTTATGGAGATGATTTTCGAGCTCTATGGTGCTATAAGAGTATGATTCACGAAAGTATGGTGTAAGAGGAGATCTTTGAGTAGATCAAGGAGTGAAATCATAGATCTAATGAAAACTTACCAAAGATGATGACCTAGGTGGGAAAAACCTTCTTGAAATTCTTAAAATCTCGAAAAATTGAGAGGAAGTAAGGGTGGTTTTTCTTGAGAGTGTTTAAGAGGAATGATGAGAGAAAATGATGGGTTTTAGAATGAAATTTGGAGGTAGAGAGGCCATATGGCCGTGAGTTTGAAGGAGGGAGAGAAAGAAATGATTTCCTTGCCTAGATACATGAGCTTACCTTGTTGTATGGTGGTTATTATGCATGGATGACCACCATGCAATATTGAGGTGGCAAGGTTAGGATAATTCATTTCTTTTTTTTTTTTTTGTTTTTTTGGAATGATCTTGGGCCGAGATTGGGCTAAGGTAAATGAGGATGAGGTGTTTTTGCCCATTGTTGGTCTTGGCCGAATTTATGAGGCCCAAAATAAATTTTCGGCCCATTGGGCTCTTAAGGAGACTCACGGCCCAAAATGGTAAAAGAAATGGGTTTAGGGTCCATTAGGGGTAATTAAATCCCTTTGTGGCCCATCATGGCCTAAAGTGGTCAAGTTTAAGACTTATTGGTCCATTATGCCCAATAGGAGAATTTTAGTTCATAAGGAACTTGAACCGGAATTCCTACGGTTTCCAACCCCTAGTTGAACCTATAAGAGGTATTTGAACGAGGAAAGGGTATAGCATTCACTTAAATTACAAGCCCTACTATAGTTGGTGGTTTCATGAGAATAGAAACTCCTAGCAAAAGTGCCAGTTGTGACATCATCCCCCCGTTAGAGGGAATTTCGTCCCGAAATTCTTTCGAATGGTATGATCATGAATGAGAGGATAGGTACTTCATTTGATCTTCGCGCTTTCCTTGTGAATTTCGTTCCACGCGCAGCATTCCACCGAACCTTCACAATGAAAATGTGGCTTTGCTTTGTATGCTCTACTTTCCTATCTCAACACCTCGACTAGTTCTTTGACGAACATGAGATTCTTGTTTATTTCGATCCCTTATAAAGGTATGGTAAGAGCTTTGCCTGATAGGCACTTTTCAGATTCGAGACACAGAACACAGGGTTCACGTTGTTGAGCTCTACAGGCAGTTACAGCCTATATGTCTTTGGACCACTCCGAGTAAGAATCTCGAACAGTCCAGTGTATCGTGGGTTTGGTTTTCTCGTTTCCTAAAGCGAATCATTCCTTTCCAAGGAGATTCCTTTATTAGCACGCGATCCCTGACCTGACATCCTAATGGCTTATGCCGCTTGTCGGAATAGCTCTACTGTCGGTCTCGCGATGCTTGAAGTCAAGCTTTGATTTGGATTATCTTCTCTGTTGTTTCGCAAATGGTTTCTGCTCTCATGAGAGTACTGGCGAGTGATATGCATTTATGACTGTAAAGAGTTTCGAAACGAGCAATCTTGACGCTCGTGCGATAACTTGTTATTGTAGGGGAATCCAATCACGGGCAATCAGGTATCCCATGACTTGCTGAATTCAAGCACCTAGACTTATAGCATGAATTTGAGTGGTTGAATAGTTCGTTCGCTTTGGCTAGCGGTTGAGAGTAGCAAACAATGCTCAGATTTAGCTATGTCCTTATAGCCTTCTGGAATGACTGTCAAAGTCTTGATGTAATCATGTTATCTCGGTCCGAGATGGTAGTTACTGATACTTCACGGAATCTCATGATCGGTATTGGTAAGAAATGGGCAGATTGGGTTAACCTATCGACGATCGCCCGGATAGCGCCTAACTCAACTCTTATATTAATAAGCTTTGTCGTTTGACTTCGAGGGTTTTATCCATCCCTACAGTGCTTTCATTCGATATTCTCCAGCTTTGATGTTTTCAAGGTTGGTCGTGGATGTTGACAGTGTTTTGTTCTTGTCTCGAGAGTAGATGAGTATGTTATTGATGAAATTAATGAGAAGGACAACTAAGAATGGTTGGGAAACTCGGTTTGTAGGGTCCATGAATACCGTGGGAGTATTCGTTGAACAAAGGGGTATCATAATGAACTTGAAATGGTCGCGACGAGTTCAGAATGCAGTTTTGGAATGTCGCCTTCTCGGACTCAGAGTTGATGATAACCGATTCTTAGATCTATTTTAAAGAAGTAACAAGCTTCTTGGAGCTGGCCAAATAGATCGTCAGTCCGTGGCAGTAGGTATCGACTTTTAATAGGGAGATTGTCCAATTTCCTAAAATCAATGTACCTTCGGAAGGATCTGTCTTCTTGAAAAACAAGACCGGAGCTCTCTAGGATGAGGAGCTTGGTCTAATGAATCCCTTGCGCAACAATTCTACTCAGTTGACAGGATAACTGGTGAATTTTTTTTTTTTGGCGGGAGTCAACCTATAGGGTGAATTGGCAATTGATGTGGTTACCGATATGAGGTTGATTCGAAATTCAACCCGTCTCTCTGGGGTATTCCGAAAGTTTCTTAGAAAACACATTTGGGAAGATCGCAAGCTACTGGGATACTCTGTATGCCTACCTCTTCTTTGATCTTGTCCACATCATGAGTGAGGAAAACGTAGTTCTTCTGGTGCAGGCACTTCTGTGCCTTGATGCACGATATAGGAAGAGGATTAGCGCCAGGTTTATCACCATGGATTATTAGAGTTTTCGTGATTGGGAAGGTGAAGGCAAACGGCCTTCTCGCGGCACATAGTATCAGCACGGTGGGAGCTTACCCAACCATGACGATTATCACATTAAAACTCCTAATATTTACTGGCATGAAATCTATTTGTAGTGAATGGTCGTTTAGTGTTAAGGCGTACTCCACATGAGTACCCTAGATCAAATCATTTTTCCCCTTTGGCCATGTCCATTGAAAAGGCTTAGCTTAGCTTTGGGGATGTTGTTTTAGTAAGTGTTTGAAGTTGTTACTAACCAAAACTTCACTCGGATTTACCATTGAATAAGAGGTAAGCGAAAGAGTTGTCAAGTGGGAACGTACCAGTAACAATCGTTGGGTTTTGGGATTGCTTCGCCTTGACCCAAGGTTAGGACCATTTCTGATCCTTCTGCTCCTCGGTTGTTATCCCTAGGGCAATTGCACCTGATGTGACCAGTTCCTCCACACCTAAAGCAGGTGCGACTGGTCTCATCATTGGTGTTGTTGTTAGGGTTGTTGCGATTGTTGTCATTTTCATTTGGCTGACGATTCCGACATGGATAAGTTCTACAGAATTTGGCGATGTGACTCTTTCGGTTGCATTTGTTGCAATGCATCTCCCTGCAGGCTCCATTATGATGGAATTTGCACTGGTTGCATTTTGGAAGGTTTCCAGCATATGGTCTCCTGGCTGCTGGGGTAATAGAGGTCGTGGTCGCATGAACAGCAACAACACGTTGCTCCCTTGAGAACCCTTGAGTGTGTTGTGTCTTCCTCTTACCTCCAGACCTCAGCTTCCTGCTCTTAAGCTTGGGGTTTGGAGTTCCTTGACAGGTTGTCACTTGTTGGTTTCCATGTTTGTTCCTTTGGCTGGAGTTGTCAATGCTATTCCTGCCTCCATTAGGGTTGTTGGCATTGATCTGTGCCATGGCAGCGGTTACTGCTGCCATTACAGCAGCTTGGAATGTAGCAGAGTCCATCTGCAGGAGTGGTGTCTCGCGGGTGCGCTTGTTATTCTTGCGGGATGGCATTTTCCTGACGCACATTGATAACCCAGATCGTAAGTGATAATCGGCATTCCTAGTTGTACTCTATAAATTTTTTTTTTCGCATCTTGTTGTATAATTCTTACTGCCTCCATCTACATCCCTATGATGTATTTTGTGGTAATAGGTGATCACAGATCTGGAACGATTGTTACGTCTATCCTTAGATTATATGGGTTGTTTTAGTTTCGAGATCCTTAAGTATCTAGTGGTTCCGAGGGTTCGCTTGTGCATATAATTGAGTTGTTGCAGCAATATGAAATAAATAAATATAACACATAATCGTTTCAGGGGTATGTACCATCTTATTACACGAAAGAGAGTCATGTCGGATAGTAGGGGAAATTAGAAAAGGCTGATCCTAGTCGTGGCGAGAAGTGTCTAGTGGTGATGCTGATGAAGTGGATGCACCTCGGAGACGAGCTACTTGTTGCTCGGTATATCGTAGGCGTGCCTCCCGAACTAACTGTCTCGCTCGAGGGTCTCCATTCACTTCCCGTGTTTTCCTTTCATCCCTCTTAATAACAAACCACATTTGTTTCGTTCGATTTGGGGTGTCCTGAGCTTGGTTATCGATACCTCGAGTGCGTCGCACCCCGACTGGGAGGGCCTGGTCAGCTGGTCCTCTATGGCTAAAATTAAAGAGACCTCAGCTCTTACCGTGGTGTGGTCGTATTCCTTACTGGTGACTTTATCCCCAAATATCGGGTGCCCGAGGGGGCATGGGGTCACCGGGGCCCATACTATAAGTCGGTGCCCTGGATTTACATGGAGGATTGATGTCATTGAATTCTACATCCGTGTCGTCATCGTCATTGCCCTCCGGCTCTTCCTCTTCGAGGTCCACTATTGACTCAGCGGGTTCACCTGCGAGTTCTACTTCGTGTCCCTCCTGGGGTTCTTCCTCTGGGTCGAGCCACCCGACTATTCCTTGACTAGGGTGATAGGGTTTCCTGGCTAATGATACTCGTCTATAGCGTATTGCATGATGGGCTATGAATACTAGAAACAAATAGCATACCAATTACTCCTATAGCTCTACGACTATTGCATAGATTCAGTTGGGGTTCCCTTCTTGGAGATTAAGGGGTATGATTTTAGGTTCCTAGTTATCACGATCTCTTCACGACATGTGATGGTTGTACCTTGGAGGGAATGTAGTTGATCAGGCTACATCCGCTCCTTGATACAACTAAGAACAGTCCTGAAGTAGCCGAGATACTAGCATTATCTTGTTTGGTTCGGTGTTAGGTTCCTATTCCTAATGCAAGCAAGGGTGTTTTATTTACTTTGTTTTGTTCAGAGTTATGTTAGTTCCTCTTTTTGGTTTATAGTTGCATATCAATGTGTGGCTAGACATGCTAGTTCACTATAAACAAAGCTCTGATACCAACCTGTCACACCCCCGAACCAGACGGCGGAAACGTCCGGGGGCTGTCGTGACTCAATTGAATACCATAACATTGAATATATATGAAACATAACAACATTCGTCACCATGCATTAATATTGTACAACCAGTAGAGTTTACATTCATTACATTGTCTCAAAACATTACATTCTCGAAAGTGATAGTTCGATACTAGTTAAACGACAGCAAAACGTCATAGAGTTCAATTCATCCTTCACTTTATCTGTTACCTGAGAATACAAGTATTTTGAAAAACGTCAACATATGAAATGTTGGTGAGTTCATAAGTAGAGTTTGAAAATCCAATGTTTGTATTGTTTGAAAACCACCAGAAAATCCGATATTTTCTGAACAGAAAAGCTTTTGAAAATGTTGTGAAGATCCATAGGTATGCTTGTTTGTTTTCTATACTTGTAAAATATTGTTCGTTAAAAATCGTATGTATTCTGAAAGTGTATGTATTGAAAACCCTAGGAAAACCCGATGTTTTCCTAATTCTTTGAATTCCATGAAATTACTTTGAAACCATTGCAACGCATGAAGTTATCATTCCAGACGACATTGGATCATTGTTGAGCATGACTATCCGCCACAAACACGCGTTACACAAACGACTAGTCTATAGCAATACTAACGATCCCGAAGGCGTCGTCCGTACTAGTCACGCTATCCAACCGTCCTGTAGTCCCACATCCGAAGAGAAGGAGGGCACGAAGGCCTCGACGAATCCATTAGCCGGTTGGGGATAAAAAGGTACGAGGGGTCCCAGACCCGCCTCGCAAAAAGGCAGACTCCACTAGCGACACTAAAGGACCCTTGGGGGCCAGTAGTCTACAGCTATGGAAAGTCCGGTTACATCGTGTCGGGTTGGTAAAACCCAACACTTCGTAAGATGAAGTCTTTGGGCCTTAAGATCAGGTCGTCGGGCTAGCTAGGCTCAACGAACAAGATTTTACACTTGTGGGGCCCAAAGATAGTGCGTAGACGTCTGTGCACATGTATAATGTATTCCGAATCGTCATTTGTATGAATCATAGTATCGTTGTATTTGTGGCTTCGGATTTTCATTGGTTCGAGACCGAACCAATTCGTTTGACAACGACTTTTGGTATTGTAGTGTATTGTATTTTGTCGATAGTAGTAGCACCATTATTTGATCATATTGCATGTATAGAATTAGTCTTGGAAATTTTCTGTTTTCAGCCCCTCCTCTTTTGTAAAATTTACCTTTTCAACCCTTTATTTAAAATATTTTCCGGTTTGGTATTTAAATCAATTTTATTGACATTTTAACACAAAAAATTATTGAAATAATCATTTTCCAGCACATTTTCCATAGAAAACAGCTTAAGACCCTGAAAATGCAGTTTTCTTGGTTTTAATCCCTTCTTTTCGCAAATTTGACAATTTTGGCCCAAATAGAAATTTTTTTGCAACTTTGGTCCTTTTTAAATTTAAAAAGCATTTTAAACCTTTGAAAAGGAATTGGAACACTTATAGTCCACTGTTTTACTGAAAGTTACAGTTTTGGCCCTCCAAAACAGAAAAATTCGCATAATGGGCCTTATTGGGCCGAAACTTTCATTTTTAGCCCATTAAGCTTGAAATTCATGTTTTTAGTCCTCTAATTAAGTGTAATTCCAGAAATAGTTTTATGGAAACTGTTTTGGCACACTTCATCCATCAGAATCTGTGAAATGTCAATTTGGGCCCTTATTTTTGTATTTTTCACATTTTAGGCCCAAAATTTGTGTTTTTAACCCAAAGAAAATTATTACTAAACCACTTAGCCATTTTTCTTGAAACACTTTGTGTTTAGAAATATATTTGAAGCTAAAATCATTTAACACAAGATATTTCTCGGTTTTGATGGGTTTTAAGGCTAGATCCAACATTAAAACACATAAAAGCATACATATAAGCATGGAAATCATACAAGGCATACAAACACATATAGATCTACACTTTCACTTGTATTCCCCCCCCCCACAAAACTCATAAAAACAGAAAATAGGGGGTATGAATCTCACCTTGGGGTTTGGAAGTCGGTTTTGATGAAGAAGTGAAGAGATCTCGACCCTAGATGTGTTATGGAGATGATTTTCGAGCTCTATGGTGCTATAAGAGTATGATTCACGAAAGTATGGTGTAAGAGGAGATCTTTGAGTAGATCAAGGAGTGAAATCATAGATCTAATGAAAACTTACCAAAGATGATGACCTAGGTGGGAAAAACCTTCTTGAAATTCTTAAAATCTCGAAAAATTGAGAGGAAGTAAGGGTGGTTTTTCTTGAGAGTGTTTAAGAGGAATGATGAGAGAAAATGATGGGTTTTAGAATGAAATTTGGAGGTAGAGAGGCCATATGGCCGTGAGTTTGAAGGAGGGAGAGAAAGAAATGATTTCCTTGCCTAGATACATGAGCTTACCTTGTTGTATGGTGGTTATTATGCATGGATGACCACCATGCAATATTGAGGTGGCAAGGTTAGGATAATTCATTTCTTTTTTTTTTGTTTTTTTGGAATGATCTTGGGCCGAGATTGGGCTAAGGTAAATGAGGATGAGGTGTTTTTGCCCATTGTTGGTCTTGGCCGAATTTATGAGGCCCAAAATAAATTTTCGGCCCATTGGGCTCTTAAGGAGACTCACGGCCCAAAATGGTAAAAGAAATGGGTTTAGGGTCCATTAGGGGTAATTAAATCCCTTTGTGGCCCATCATGGCCTAAAGTGGTCAAGTTTAAGACTTATTGGTCCATTATGCCCAATAGGAGAATTTTAGTTCATAAGGAACTTGAACCGGAATTCCTACGGTTTCCAACCCCTAGTTGAACCTATAAGAGGTATTTGAACGAGGAAAGGGTATAGCATTCACTTAAATTACAAGCCCTACTATAGTTGGTGGTTTCATGAGAATAGAAACTCCTAGCAAAAGTGCCAGTTGTGACAGCTTTTATGTGCTAAATGTTATATGTTGCCATACATAATATTAATTGTTCGGATCTACGGTTTGTTGCCAACCGGATCTGAAGGTTTATGTGTTTAGGATTCTAAGCGTCTGTATACGATATTAGGACTAGCATGTAATCGTTTGGAGTAATACAGTGAAATTATTCGGTGTATAGATCAAAAATGGTGAGAACAAGAAGCGGAGTTGGAAATGCTGATGAAAACAGGAATCAACCGCCTATAATTCAACAAGTACCTGTTGTAGCAGATGCACCTGAGCCGATAACAATAGCTGGTGTACAAATGATGATTCAAACGATGTTGGATCGTCTTATGGAAGAAACAAGACGCCTGCTTAGGCAGAATCATGAAGAACCATCAATTCAAGTAGAAGAGCCCGAGGAGAATGGAGGGTAGTCTGAAGGAGAAAAATTTAGCGGGATCATTGATCAAGACGAACAACCAGTGGTTAGACGCAATAACCAGTATGGAGGAAATGATGGTCGTGGGTGCAAGTATAAGGATTTCATGGCATCCAAACCACCATGTCTATCCGGAAGCCCGACGCCGGTGCAAGTTATGGACTGGGTCTCTGAAATGGAGACCATGTTTGAAAGTTGCGAATGCAGCAACAGGCAGAAGACTGCTCTTGCGATCCCTCTGCTAAAATCTGGCGTGTTTAGTTGGTGGAAGCTGTTAGCTGACTCTATGCCCAAGGGAGAAGCAAGCAAAATGTCTTGGGAAGACTTTGTGGAACAACTAAAACTGCAATACTGCTCCGAGCAGGACCTTCTGGAAATCAGTAATGAGTTTCAGAATTTGAAGAAAGGGAAATTGAGCGTTACTGAATACACTGCAAGTTTCACAGAAAAGATGAAGTTTATCCCATATTTGGTGCCTACAGAACTCTCTAAGGTCAACAAGTTTGCCCTTGGACTACCAACGGACTATGGTCCAATGGTTAAACAAGCAACCACATTGAAAGACGCCATCTGGGCTGCTAGAAATGTTGAGACCCAGATCAGGGAAAAAGGTCTGGAAAGGTCAGAGGTTGGTGAGAAGAGGAAAATCGATGGATTTTCAGGGTCCAGCAAGAAAAGTAAATTCTCGAAGTCTAGTTCGAGAGGAAGTGGAGGAAAGGTAGAGGCGAAATGGTGCGACAAGTGCAAGAAGAAGCATCATGGGAAGTGTGGCGGGGAAACCACATGCTTCAAATATGGAAAGCTAGGGCATTATGCCAACGACTGCACCTTCACCAAGAATGTTTGTTATGGTTGTGGTGAGGAGGGGCACATCTCAAGGGATTGTCTGAAAAAGAAGGAAGCAGCAAGACCCAACATTCTGCCAAATCCAAAGGCGAAGATGAAGCTGATGTCGCTTCAGGTACCTTTTGTAACAACCCGTTATCCCGGGCATTATAAACCGAGTCTTGTAACCCTTTTTGAATGTAATGGGAATATCATCGATAAATGAATTGTTCAAAAGCTCTGATTTGGAGTACGCTATGTAGTAGATATCGTCTTAAAGGTTCCAAATAAATAAAGAACACTAAAATCTGAGTTATGGCGAAAAAGCTATGACCATTCTAAGATTTCTGTCAAAACCGACAACACCGATCAAACGAAAAACGCAAAGTTTCAATACGATAACATTTAGCCTTAGGTATCTAAATGAAAGTCATAGATAACATTAAACCGTGAGCGTACACAAAAAGAACGTCCAAATCTGACTTCGCATGAGGAAGTTATGATTTTTCAAAGAAATTCCTTAAAAACGATTAGTTATAAAATAAATAATAAAAATAATTTTGGAATTTGCCAACGGAGTCTAAACGAAAGTTGTAGATCGTAGTCTCATCTACGCGTGGATATAAAGACCATCGAAAACGGAGTTCATATGAAGAAGATATGGATTTTTGAAGTTTATTAAATAAATTAATTAATTATTTAATTCAAAATTCGGATATTATCCGAAGAGGAGTCAGCGTCCTTCTCCGAAGTACGCGCTGCGTACTCCTGTACGCCCCGCGTAACCGAGAGGATTGGCCTCGGATCGTCCACGTCGCCATATCCGAGGAAGCCGACCCGTCCGACCCGTCCGACCCGTCCGACCCGACGTCCCATCCGACCCGGCGTCCCATCCGACCCACCTCCCCAGCAACCCGTCCCATCCGACCCGATAACCCAAGAACCCGTCCCATCCGAACCGAGGCAGTCGAGGCTTCGGTCATGCATGACGTACGCGTACGCAGCGCGTACGAGCGTACGCCCCGCGTACCGAGGCAGACTTGCCTTCCTATAAATAGAATGCGAGGGTTTCCAAAGAAAGGGTTCATTTCTCTTCTCTCTCTCTCAGCATTTCCTCGTTTTCCGTGTCCGTTCAAACCCGAAGCTCTGGTCTTTTTGGCTCAAGTCCCGAAGGCCGATTCTACTCCCGAGATTCCCGAGAATCCCAAGAAAAATCAGTTTCCCGAGACGAAACTCTGCTCGGTTTTCCACCTCACAATCTTCAAACTATCAAGTGAGTTCATATCCCCTTTGAACACTCTTTAAATACATTTTAAATGTTTTATACTCTTTTTAGGGAGGAATACAAGTTAACACATGACTAAATTCGTGTGAAACATTAACCTTTTGGTATACTTTTCATACTGTTGTTTTAACTATCTGGTGAAGTTATTATGATACAAAACCCCTCACAACACAGCTTTACCCTCTTTGGGATATAATATGTTTATAAATAGAAATATGTTTTATTTATACGTTTACATACAAACACATCATATCAAGGGTAACATTCTTTACTAAATCATTTCATGCATTCAAAGAACTTATGATTATGCTTTGTCAAACATTGTGAAAGAGGTTAAACTTTGCATACAAACTACTACCTTATTACGGACTTAGTTGAGAATCCATGAGTCGTGTATATCTTCAAACGTTACTTTCTTTATTAGAAAATAATGCAACAAGTCCTGTCTATAACCAGAGTCTCCCGTTCGGAGAACGTGTCAAATGTGTATAGATCTATACGGGAAGTCATGATCCCGCGCCCTGACTGTTAGCTACAGTCCGTCTTTTGGGGTGACAGTTGTCATAACGCTACGACGCCTGAAGAACGTCGCTACAGGCATATTATGTTTAGTATGGTTATAAAACTCATCGGATATACAATTATTATGGTATTATGCTTTTATGAACGAGTAGTCATTAAAACTATTCTTCATCTAATAAGTGCGATCTTCGTATAGCTTTACTATGTAAAACTATGCCACACCTTTCGAGCACGTCGATTGCTTGCGATTTTCGGTCTTAGAGACTGCCAGCTATGTCAGGGAAATAAGGGTTTTTCCTGTATACAAACCAAACAACTAATAGGAAAATAAGGGATTTTCTTGGTACAATTAGTTGCAATTTACATCACGAACATTCATATGCATTGCATACTTTAATAAGAAAATAAGGGTTTTTCTGGAAAACATGCAAACACTTTCGAATGGCATACATCTTCTCAAAACACTACTTATGAACTCACCAACTTAAATGTTGACACTTTTTCTTTGAAATAACTTGTATTCACAGGAAACCGCTAGCCAGGTAGCAACTACTTCTGAAGACTAACGCATTGGCGTTAGTAACATATTTTGGATCACCATTTTATATTTGATTTCTTTTGCAAACATGTAACACCTACAATCATGTAAACTTTTCAAACATATTTATATTATGGTGGTGTGTACTTTCCTTTCTATGAACTGTTATGATACTGAATATGATGTCCTCCGCCCCCGAACGATTCCGCCGTTCCGGTTTGGGGGTGTGACAGATTGGTATCAGAGCTTCGTTTATAGTGAATTAAGTATATCAAAACCATTTTTTTATATACAACTATAAACTCAACTGGGCAAAAACACTCTGAGAAGAGTCATGCTTTTGAAATTAAATCTATTTAGTTTTTGTAAGTAAGCATGCATTCATTTAGTAATAAATAACAGTTCCACATCGTACCATATTAGAAGTATTATTAATGAGTTGTGCAGTACAGGTACGCCTTGGGACATGTAATCGGAACTGGGAAGGATATAGCCTGATCAACTATATTTGTCCGAGAGCCGACTAACGTGTGCCGAGGGGTGTCTGCAGTGGACAACAAATTTTAAAAAACTTACCAAACCGTTATTAGAATCAAACACAATAATTTAAATGCTATAGGAGTAGTTGCTATTTAAACTAACTTACATGTTTTGCATGTTCCGACTTTAAAAGCATGCTAAAACCAATACCACAATCATTAAGTGAACCGTTCATAGTAGAAATGGCCAACGGGAAAACTGAAGGCACTAAAGAGATATACTTAAACTGCACCCTAACTCTAAACGATAATCCCTTTCAAATCAACCTCATGCCAGTATCGATTAAGAGTTTCGATGTCATCATTGGCATGGATTGGCTGAGTTCACATCGTGCGGACATTCTATGTTACGATAAGGCCGTTCGCCTTAATCTGCCAACCGGCGAAACCTTCCTCGTCTTGGGCGACAAACCTAGTACCACTCTTAGAATCATCTCAAGTATCCAAGCTCAGAAGCACTTACGAAAGGAGTGTCACGCATTTCTTGCACACGTTGTAGACGTGAAACGCGAAGTCCGGGACATCAAGGATGTGCCCGACGTATGCGATTTTCCCGATGTATTTCCCGAGGACCTTCCAGGGATACCACCCGTAAGACAAGTCGAATTCAGAATCGATCTGATTCCCGGAGCTACCCCAGTAGCCAAAGCACCCTATCGATTAGCCCCGGCAGAGATGCAGGAGCTATCCAGTCAACTGAATGAACTACTGGGAAAAGGATTCATCAGACCGAGCTTCTCACCTTGGGGAGCACCCGTGTTGTTTGTGAAAAAGAAAGATGGATCGTTCAGAATGTGCATCGACTACAGAGAACTCAACAAACTGACGGTCAAGAATCGTTATCCTCTACCGCGCATAGATGATCTATTCGACCAACTGCAAGGGGCGAACTATTTTTCTAAGATTGATCTGAGATCCGGGTATCACCAGTTACGAGTGCTAGAGGAGGATGTGCCGAAGACCGCCTTCCGAACTCGTTACGGACATTACGAGTTCGTAGTGATGCCATTCGGATTGACCAATGCGCCCGCAGTCTTCATGGATCTGATGAATAGAGTATGCCGACCTTACTTGGATCAGTTCGTCATCGTTTTCATTGACGACATCCTGATCTACTCCCGAAGTAAGAAAGAGCATGGCGATCATCTGCGACAGGTTCTAGAGATATTACGAAAAGAGAAACTTTATGCGAAGTTCTCGAAATGTGAATTTTGGATCCGAAGAGTCGAATTCTTAGGACACGTGGTAAGCGAAGAGGGAATCCACGTGGACCCATCCAAAATTAAGGCCATTGAGAACTGGTCAGCACCGAAGACTCCTACAGAAATTCGCCAATTTCTAGGTCTCGCTGGCTACTACCGCAGGTTCATTCAGAACTTCTCACGAATAGCAAAGCCTCTTACAACCCTAACCCAGAAAGGTGTGGCCTTTGACTGGGAAGAGAAACAAGAAAGAGCGTTCCAAACGCTCAAACGAGCCTTGTGCACCGCACCAATACTATCCCTTCCTGAAGGAATAGAAGACTTCGTAGTTTATTGCGATGCATCAAACCAAGGACTCGGATGTGTTCTGATGCAGCGAGGTAAGGTCATCGCCTACGCCTCAAGACAGTTGAAAACACATGAGGTTAACTACACGACCCACGATCTTGAGCTAGGAGCAGTAGTGTTTGCCCTGAAGATCTGGAGACATTACTTGTATGGAACGAAGAGCACTATCTTTACCGACCACAAGAGCTTACAACACATTTTCGATCAGAAGGAGCTCAACATGAGACAACGGCGATGGGTCGAGCTACTCAGTGATTACGAATGCGATATTCGCTATCATCCGGGAAAGGCAAACGTCGTAGCCGATGCCCTTAGTCGAAAGGAGTACTCAGGCCGGAGAGTGAAGTCATTAGCTATGTCGATCCATTCGCACCTATCAACGCAAGTCAAGGAAGCTCAATTAGAGGCCTTGAAACCCGAAAACGTGGCAGGTGAGGCCCTTAGAGGAATGGACAAGAACTTAGAAATCAAGAGTAACGGAGCACGCTACCTCATGAACCGGATCTGGACACCAAAGTTTGGGGGATTCAGAGAGGTAGTTATGAGCGAGGCACACAGGACCCCATACTCCGTACACCCGGGGTCAGACAAGATGTATCTAGATCTCAAGCAACTCTACTGGTGGCCAAACATGAAAGCGGAGATCGCTACGTACGTGGGCAAGTGTTTAACTTGCGCCAAAATAAAAATAGAACACCAAAAACCCTCAGGCCTACTCCAACAACCTGATATACCTGAGTGGAAATGGGAGCAGATTTCCATGGACTTCATAACCAAACTGCCCAAAACTCAGAGTGGCCAAGATACTATTTGGGTAATCGTCGACAGATTAACCAAATCAGCCCATTTCTTACCTATCAAGGAAACCGATAGGATGGAAAAACTATCAAGAACCTACATCCGGGAGATCGTACGACTTCATGGAGTACCAATGTCCATCATCTCAGATAGAGACAGCAGGTTCACTTCCAGATTTTGGCAATCACTGCAAAAATCCATGGGAACAAGGTTGGACATGAGTACAGCATACCACCCTCAAACTGACGGACAGAGTGAGAGGACGATCCAAACCTTGGAAGACATGTTGCGAGCATGTGTAATCGACTTTGGCAAGGCATGGGATATTCACTTGCCTTTGGTCGAGTTCTCTTATAACAATAGTTATCATACTAGTATCAAGACCGCTCCGTTCGAAGCCCTTTACGGCCGTAAGTGCAGATCACCCCTGTGCTGGACGGAAGTGGGCGACACCCAATTGGCAAAAGGTCTAGTCACTAAGAGCACCCTTACTGGCCCAGAGATCATCAGAGAGACTACCGAAAAGATCGTGCAAATACGAGAACGACTGAAGTCCTCAAGGGATAGACAAAAGAGCTATGCCGACAGGAGACGTAAACCCTTGGAATTCCAGATTGGCGACCGTGTGCTACTGAAGGTCTCACCCTGGAAAGGCATGATACGCTTTGGGAAGCGTGGAAAGCTAAACCCCAGGTACATTGGACCCTTCGAAATCATTTCGAGAGTTGGTCCAGTGGCCTACAAACTCCAACTTCCAATCGAGCTTAACAAAGTGCATCCAGTATTCCACGTGTCGAACCTGAAAAAGTGTTTGTCCGACGAAACACTTGTAATTCCACTCGATGAAATCGCGTTAAACGAAAATCTCAACTTTGTGGAAGAACCCGTCGAGATCATGGATAGGGAAGTTAAAAGGACCAAACAGAGTCGCATTCCAATAGTAAAAGTTCGATGGAATGCTAAGAGAGGACCCGAATTCACATGGGAACGGGAAGACCAAATGCTACAAAAGTATCCGCATCTCTTCCTCAGCCCCTAAAACTCTTACCTTGTATTAAATTTCGGGACGAAATTCCGTTTAACGGGGGGATGATGTAACAACCCGTTATCCCGGGCATTATAAACCGAGTCTTGTAACCCTTTTTGAATGTAATGGGAATATCATCGATAAATGAATTGTTCAAAAGCTCTGATTTGGAGTACGCTATGTAGTAGATATCGTCTTAAAGGTTCCAAATAAATAAAGAACACTAAAATCTGAGTTATGGCGAAAAAGCTATGACCATTCTAAGATTTCTGTCAAAACCGACAACACCGATCAAACGAAAAACGCAAAGTTTCAATACGATAACATTTAGCCTTAGGTATCTAAATGAAAGTCATAGATAACATTAAACCGTGAGCGTACACAAAAAGAACGTCCAAATCTGACTTCGCATGAGGAAGTTATGATTTTTCAAAGAAATTCCTTAAAAACGATTAGTTATAAAATAAATAATAAAAATAATTTTGGAATTTGCCAACGGAGTCTAAACGAAAGTTGTAGATCGTAGTCTCATCTACGCGTGGATATAAAGACCATCGAAAACGGAGTTCATATGAAGAAGATATGGATTTTTGAAGTTTATTAAATAAATTAATTAATTATTTAATTCAAAATTCGGATATTATCCGAAGAGGAGTCAGCGTCCTTCTCCGAAGTACGCGCTGCGTACTCCTGTACGCCCCGCGTAACCGAGAGGATTGGCCTCGGATCGTCCACGTCGCCATATCCGAGGAAGCCGACCCGTCCGACCCGTCCGACCCGTCCGACCCGACGTCCCATCCGACCCGGCGTCCCATCCGACCCACCTCCCCAGCAACCCGTCCCATCCGACCCGATAACCCAAGAACCCGTCCCATCCGAACCGAGGCAGTCGAGGCTTCGGTCATGCATGACGTACGCGTACGCAGCGCGTACGAGCGTACGCCCCGCGTACCGAGGCAGACTTGCCTTCCTATAAATAGAATGCGAGGGTTTCCAAAGAAAGGGTTCATTTCTCTTCTCTCTCTCTCAGCATTTCCTCGTTTTCCGTGTCCGTTCAAACCCGAAGCTCTGGTCTTTTTGGCTCAAGTCCCGAAGGCCGATTCTACTCCCGAGATTCCCGAGAATCCCAAGAAAAATCAGTTTCCCGAGACGAAACTCTGCTCGGTTTTCCACCTCACAATCTTCAAACTATCAAGTGAGTTCATATCCCCTTTGAACACTCTTTAAATACATTTTAAATGTTTTATACTCTTTTTAGGGAGGAATACAAGTTAACACATGACTAAATTCGTGTGAAACATTAACCTTTTGGTATACTTTTCATACTGTTGTTTTAACTATCTGGTGAAGTTATTATGATACAAAACCCCTCACAACACAGCTTTACCCTCTTTGGGATATAATATGTTTATAAATAGAAATATGTTTTATTTATACGTTTACATACAAACACATCATATCAAGGGTAACATTCTTTACTAAATCATTTCATGCATTCAAAGAACTTATGATTATGCTTTGTCAAACATTGTGAAAGAGGTTAAACTTTGCATACAAACTACTACCTTATTACGGACTTAGTTGAGAATCCATGAGTCGTGTATATCTTCAAACGTTACTTTCTTTATTAGAAAATAATGCAACAAGTCCTGTCTATAACCAGAGTCTCCCGTTCGGAGAACGTGTCAAATGTGTATAGATCTATACGGGAAGTCATGATCCCGCGCCCTGACTGTTAGCTACAGTCCGTCTTTTGGGGTGACAGTTGTCATAACGCTACGACGCCTGAAGAACGTCGCTACAGGCATATTATGTTTAGTATGGTTATAAAACTCATCGGATATACAATTATTATGGTATTATGCTTTTATGAACGAGTAGTCATTAAAACTATTCTTCATCTAATAAGTGCGATCTTCGTATAGCTTTACTATGTAAAACTATGCCACACCTTTCGAGCACGTCGATTGCTTGCGATTTTCGGTCTTAGAGACTGCCAGCTATGTCAGGGAAATAAGGGTTTTTCCTGTATACAAACCAAACAACTAATAGGAAAATAAGGGATTTTCTTGGTACAATTAGTTGCAATTTACATCACGAACATTCATATGCATTGCATACTTTAATAAGAAAATAAGGGTTTTTCTGGAAAACATGCAAACACTTTCGAATGGCATACATCTTCTCAAAACACTACTTATGAACTCACCAACTTAAATGTTGACACTTTTTCTTTGAAATAACTTGTATTCACAGGAAACCGCTAGCCAGGTAGCAACTACTTCTGAAGACTAACGCATTGGCGTTAGTAACATATTTTGGATCACCATTTTATATTTGATTTCTTTTGCAAACATGTAACACCTACAATCATGTAAACTTTTCAAACATATTTATATTATGGTGGTGTGTACTTTCCTTTCTATGAACTGTTATGATACTGAATATGATGTCCTCCGCCCCCGAACGATTCCGCCGTTCCGGTTTGGGGGTGTGACACCTTTCTCGTTAACAAATTGCCTGCCCAAATTTTATTTGATTCTGGAGCCAACTACTCCTTTATATCGCATGAATTTGGTAGAAAACTAGCTTTGCATATTGATAGACTAGATAATGCCTTATTAGTCGAAGTTGCTAGTGGCAAGTTTGTACCTGTTAGCCATCGTATGAAAAACATCTTAATTGATCTGAATGGGAATAAGTTCCACGAGGAATTATTGCCTATTGAACTTAATGGTTTCGACATCGTTTTGGGAATGGATTGGCTTAGCGCCAATGATGCCGAAATTTTATGCAAGAAGAAAATAGTGAAAGTGAACCCGCCTGGGAAGGAATCGTTTATGGTGTACGGAGATAAACGCAGAGTAAATTCCGGAATCATTTCTCTAATGAAAGCCAGAAAATGTTTGACCAAGGGGTGTACATCATACTTAGCATTCGTGATCGATGCTAAGAAGGAAAATAAGGTGATGCCAAATATTCCTATTGTGTGTGATTATCCGGAAGTATTTCTAGAAGATCTTCCTGGATTACCACCCGATCGGCAAGTAGAATTGCGTATTGAATTGTTGCCCGGAACAACGCCAATTGCAAAAGCACCTTATCGATTAGCACCGACGGAGATGAAGGAGCTAATGATGCAACTTCAGGAGTTATTGGAAAAAGGTTTCATAAGACCTAGTTCATCACCCTGGGGAGCTCCGGTGTTATTCGTAAAGAAGAAAGATGGAAGCATGAGGATGTGCATTGATTACTGAGAGCTGAATAAGGCAACAATAAAGAATAGATATCTGTTGCAAAGGATTGATGACCTATTCGATCAACTACAAGGTTCAAGTTATTTTTCAAAGATCGACCTGAGGTCAGGATATCATCAGCTGAAAGTAAGAGAGCAGGATATAGAGACTGCATTCAGAACGCGATATGGACACTACGAGTTTTTGGTTATGTCGTTTGGACTAACCAATGCTCCAGCAGCATTCATGGATTTAATGAACAGATTTTGTAATCCGTTCCTAGATAAATTTGTGATAGTGTTCATAGATGACATTCTGATTTACTCGAAAAGCCAAAAGAAGCATGGCAGACACTTGCGAGAAGTGTTAGAAGTCTTGAAGAAGGAGAAGCTGTATGAAAAGTTCTCTAAGTGTGATTTTTGGATTCGTGAAGTCCAATTCTTGGGTCACGTGGTCAACCAAGAAGGGATAATGGTTGATTCAGCAAAGATTGAAGCTGTAATGAAGTGGGAACAACCGAAAAGTCCCACGGAGATCCAAAGCTTTTTAGGATTAGCCGGATATTACCGAAGGTTTATCCAAGGCTTTTCATCACTCGCTAGTCCATTAACAGCTTTGACCCACAAAGGAGCTACTTGTGCTTGGAGTGATAAGCATAAAGAAGCATTCGAGAAGCTAAAGAAGAAGCTATGCGAGGCACCGATTCTTTCTCTACCCGATGGGGTTGAAGACTTCGCTGTTTATAGCGATGCGTCTAGGGTTGGATTGGGTTGCGTTTTGACCCAAAGGGATAAGGTGATCGCATATGCGTCTCGACAACTGAAAGAGCATGAAAACAACTACCCGACTCATGATTTGGAGTTGGCAGCGGTAGTTTTCGCACTGAAAATATGGAGGCATTACCTCTATGGCACGAAGTGCAAACTTTTCACTGATAATAAGAGTCTCCAATATCTCTTTAGTCAGAAAGAATTGAATATGAGGCAATGACGTTGGCTGGAATTACTTAAATACTACGACTGTGAGATACTTTACCACCCCGGTAAAGCCAATATTGTTGTTGATGCTCTCAGTCGGAAAGTCAATCTTGAAAGGAGAAGGCCAAGAGCGTTGAGAATTGAAGTTGTCTCGACTATTTTGGAAAGTACAAAGAAAGCTCAAAACAAAGCTTCTGAGAAGAATGACCGGAAGGAGGAACGTTTGGGCAAAACGTTGGTGTTCGGTATAAACAGTCATGGGATGAAGGTGTTCCAAGATCGGATTTGGATACCTAATACAGGAGGATTCAGAGATCTTCTGATGGAAGAAGCTCACAAAACCATATACTCGATTCATCCCGGTAGCACAAAAATGTATAGGAACCTGAAATCCTATTATTGGTGGCCGACGATGAAGCTCGACATTGCGAAGTATGTGGCCGAGTGTGTGACTTGTGCAAGAATCAAGGCACAACATCAGAAACCATACAGGAGTTTAGAACCACCACCTGTGCTAACGGGTAAATGGGAAGACATTGCTATGGATTTTGTCACTAAACTACCCAGAACAAAAAGTGGTCACGACATGATTTGGGTGGTCGTTGATCGATTCACTAAGAGTGCGCATTTCCTAGCAGCCAATGAGAAATGGTCTATGGAGAAGCTTGCGAATTCTTACGTGAAGGAAATTGTGAGGCTTCACGGTGTTCCGTTAACGATTGTGTCGAATCGTGATAGCCGTTTCACCTCGAGGTTTTGGAAAAGTCTACAAGAGGAATTAGTGTCACACCCCGAAAACCAAAGGTGGAAACATTTCCAGGGTTGACTCCACGTTGAGTATCAAATCCAATGCACATAGTAAAGCAGTAATAACAAAACATTACATTACATAATATTGTTTACATCTGTTTGAAAGTAAAGTTGTACAAGTGTTTTACATATTTAATATGAACAAAAGTAAAGACGAGTCTTCGGGACGCTCCGTCTTCTCCAAATGGTTGCGGTGTACCTGTCTAACGCTGACCTGAGAATACAAGCGGTTTGAAAATCAGCATAAAGCTGGTGAGTTCATAAGCGGCTTAGTTTTGAAAAGAACGAGTTCCTTTACTTTCTGGAAAAGTTGTTGATTAAGAAAAATCCCATATTTTCTTATGAAAACGGTTTGATTATCCTTTGTTACAATTTCGAAAACAGTTGGTTATGTCGTTCCAGGAAAATCCCATATTTTCCTTATAGTTTTAGTTATTCGTTTGTTACTTTATCCGTTTATGTGTTGTTGTGCTACCCAGGAAAATCCCATATTTTCCTATGTGTTGAGTTGTCTATTTGTATCTAGGTTCGTTACTGATTGTAATGTTATCCCAGGAAAATCCCATATTTTCCTATGTGTGGTGTTTGGTTCTTAAGTCTGATTTTGAAGTACTAGTAATTACCTTGTGAGTAGTATTAGTTATGTGTTCTAAACCCTTAGTTATTCTACATTCGAATGAGTATAATCTACTAACTTAGTTGTATTTTCGAATATTTGGAATCACACAGAAGCGTACATTACATTATTTTCGAAGTTCTGCTAAGTTCCAAAAGAGTATATTAGTTGTGTTTTCGAAGCTCTGTCGACATTCTGAGGCGGATATATTTGAAACTCAGTAGAGGTCCAGAGGAGTATTTTCGTATTAGTTTCGAAACTCTGGTGACACTCAAGGAGTACACTAACTGTATATTCAAAGTCTTAGTGTCAACCAAAGGCGTCATTTCGCATTCGTAGTCGTATTCGCATTCGCAGTCGTATTCGTATTCGTATTCGTATTCGTATTCATATTCGTATTCGTAGTCGTATTCGTATTCGATTACATTCGTATTGATCTTAAATATGATTAATATGATTTCTTATTCAAAAAGAATATAGTTATAACACTCTTAAAAGAAATCTATGTTTAACCTGCAATTCAAAATGTCAGTTACCACAAATCTTTGGAAATCAAGACATTTAGTAAGTAAAACCATTGAGTTGAAAATCAGTTTAAGTACAAAATACACTTGTACTTTTTGCTTGTATTCCCCCCTGAAAACATTGAAAAACCATTGAAAACACGGAAAAAGGGTAGGGGTATGAACTCACCGGACGCGGAAATGTGTCGGTTTCGGATGCTAAACGTCGAATCGAGGCCTGATAACACGCGAGGTTCCTATGTAATATGAAATGGCATACAAATATATCTAATTAAATTCATAAACTCTAATTAGATATGAAGTCACACTCCAACGAACGAAAACACCTCAAAACGGGTGTTTGGAGTGACCCGGGTGACATCTACGGACGGGAATTGAAGCGAAGGACTTGGGATTTGAGTTTACTTCCTAATGAGTTTACGGCCTAAACACTACCCACACATGAGTTCACGGCCGTGAACTCATGTTGGCAAGGGTTATGGAGCTTAAAGGGGTCACAAATCGCTATTATCACTTGGAAATGCTTGGAATAATTTTACCTAAGGCTTGGAATGAATTAAAATCACCAAATACAACACTTAAAGGAGTTTACGACCTTAGCATGGAGCTTATGGCGGTAAACTCTCATACACCCATCAATATGTTTTTTTAATGTCTCAAAGTTAATCACATGTGATTCTAAAAATTCCTACAAGCCTTAAAATGATTTTTGGGCACAATAAGACATGCTTTTAGGAATTTACGGCCATGGAGCACCTTCTATGGCCGTAAACTCTCAAATGAAGAGTTTTGATGTGTTTAAGTTCCTTCAACTATTTTTGGTTGGTTCTATGATTTATTCCAAGGCTTTTGGTGGTGTTGGATGGTTTTCTAACACCTTAGAAGTGAGTTTACACCCATGTTTGAGGAGTTTACGGCCCAAGCACATGCCTTGGCCGTAAACTCATACAAACCCCTCAAAATTTATGTTTGAAGTGTTCTAGGTCCATAACCAATATTCTAAAAGTCGTATCTAAGTCTTGTTTGAGCCATGGAAGGGTTTATGGGCTTAAAACCCGTTAAATATGGGTTTACGGCCTAAGCACCATCCTGGGCCGTAAACTCATATATAAGGCTCTAAATCATGGTTTGAGGCATTCTAGTTCCATTTCATTAACTCATCTAGCCATATACAAGGTCTAATTATGGTTTGGAAGGGTTTTGTTACTCCAAAAACCCCATTTATATGAGTTTACGGCCTAGGACTGTTCTAGGGCCGTAAACTCATGGTAATGGTCCTAATCCATGGTTTAAACTCGAATTTGAAGGCTCAATATGATGCAAAATGAGTATAGGAAGGTACTTTGAAGATTTGAGACCTTAAACTTGAGATTTGGACCTTAAATTCTAGTTTGAGGAGAGAGGTTGGAGTGAAAGTTGTAGAATGGAGCAAAAGCTTCAAAATGAAGACTTGGATCACTTTAAATAGTGTCCAAGTTCGGGACATGGTAGAATTCTACCCGATACCTGCGTTAGACGGGGCTTTTGGTCGCACCCGGCCAATTTGCCGTAACCCGATATGGTTGATTCCAGAAATGTTCTGATCATTAATATGAGACGTTAGAATGAGTTCTAAGGGTATTAAGACACTTATTAAGTCATAAAATAAAATATACATTAATGACTTAATAAAATGTCGGAATCGGAAACGAAATCGAAAACGGCGATTAGATGATCGGAACGAGTCGCGAGTAGGGTTACATTTAGGGATATGAATTTCGGGTTGTTACAATTGGGTACCAAGTTGTGTTTAAGTACAGCTTACCATCCGCAGACTGATGGTCAGAGCGAACGGACGATACAAACACTTGAAGATATGTTGAGAGCGTGTACGTTGGAATTCCTAGGTAATTGGGATGAACATTTACCTTTGGTAGAATTTTCCTACAATAATAGTTTTCACTCGAGCATAAAGATGGCACCTTATCAAGCATTGTATAGACAGAAGTGTCGTACGCCGTCCTGTTGGCTTGAGGCTGGGGAAAAACAGTTTATGGGGCCGGAGATAGTCCATCAAACTGCTGAAAAGTTGAGAATAATTAGGGAAAAAATGTTAGCAGCTCAGGACCGTCAAAAGAGCTATGCTGACAAAAAGCAAAGACCGATGACCTTTGAAGTTGGAGATTCAGTTTTGCTTAAAGTCTCGCCGTGGAAGGGACTTAAAAGATTTGGTAAAAGGGGAAAGTTAAGTCCAAGGTTTATTGGACCGTTTAAAGTTCTTCAGAGAATTGGGAACCAAACTTACAAGCTCGAACTCCCAGAAGAACTGAATGGAATTCATAACACTTTTCATGTGTGTTACTTGAGGAAGTTCACGGGAGAATTTCCCGACATAATTCCACTTTCGGAGTTGAGGATCGATGAGAACAAAAGATTGATTGAGGAACCGGAGGCAATCGTTGACCGAAAGACTAAGAAATTGTGACGTAAGATGGTTGAGTTAATGCTTGTCCGATGGAAAAACACGAATGGGCTGACCCTCACCTGGGAGACGGAGAGTGACATGATGAGTCGCTATCCACATTTGTTTGCTGGTGTGTGATTCCGGGGACGGAATCATTATAAGGTGGAGAGAATTGTAACGCCCGTGTTTCTGGGCTTGCCATTTTTATCAATGTAATAGTCTAGGTTAACCTTTGTAACCCCAATTTGAAATAATAAAATGTATTATTTGTGAATTATGTGAATTATGTGATTTATGTGTGTTTTCTTAATTATTATAATTTAATGAATTAAGGCTAAAATGAGCGTCAAAAATTAAAGTATTAGATATGCCCGATATCTTTGCATAAAGTTGTAGTGGCCGAAACGAGGTTTCCGAATATATATAGAACGCCCAAATCTGACTTCGTATGAGGAAATTATGATTTTCTAAAGTTTCGACTAGGCAGTATGCAGCCCGGATACTCGATTTGAGATCGAGCGGTTTTTAGCCGAAACAATCTAAACGAGAATCGAAGATCTCGTTGTTAGTAGTGAAATGATGAAAAGATAGGCGAGAACGGACGTCAGACGAAGAAGTTATGAATTTATAACGAAATTTTCTGTCCTGACCTCCTAAAAATAATTAATAAAAATAAAATTCAAAATTAGCCGACAGAGTCTAAATGAAAGTTGTAGAGTATGGTCTGACCTTCGCGTGGATATAAAGAACGTCGAAAACGGAGCTCGTATGCGAAAGTTACGCAATTTAGAAGTTTGACGAGTCAATTATGCCCAGCGTAATTTGAGTACGCCCAGCGTACTCAGTCGGATGCAACTTGTCTGACCAATACTCGAGTGCCACAGATCGACACATGCAGTGACGTCAAAGTACGCCCCGCGTACCCTCGTACGCCCCACGTACTGAGTACGCCCCGCGTAATTTGAGATTACACCCCGCGTAATCCCAGACCCAGCAGCCTATAAATAGAACTCGAGATCAGCCATTTCCTTGCGATTTTTCTTACTTTCTCTCTAGGTTTTTGCCTCGATTTGCGTGCCAATCATATCCCGAAGCCCCGGTATTATTCCTGAGCCCGAAGCAAGATCCGAAGCCCCGAGGATCCCAAAGAGCGTTATTCCCGAGCCGAAGCTCTGCCCGCGAGGAGCCCGGTTTTTGTGAAGATCTTCCAGATCTACGGAGAGACACTACTTCTGCAAGCCGTAGTGCTGCCCGATCGTCTTCCGATCAGGTGAGTGTATAGTCCCTTTTCAATACACGATATTATACAAGTAATCGTTGAATGTATTTGAGAATACAGGAAGTGAGTGTGTAGTTATTTTCGTTTCAACGCAATATTATGAAGTATTTAAAATAAAATATGTGCTACGTGTATATATTTTGTGGTTAAATGTGTGAATGTATATTCACTCTCTTCTATCTCATCGATTTGATATATTCTCTATGAAATACGTGTTATGTGTGTATGCCTCATCTGTTATGTGGAATATGTATTGATTAAAGCATGCTATACAGGTTTTTAAACAGTGTATAAAAATGTATATTTTTATCTACTAATATGTTTGGTAAAACATGGGTAGATAATTGGTGTGAAATAAATAGACGAGAGGCCTTGGTGTTATTTGTGTTATTCTAGTCATTCAGCAGAGTATGGATGACAACCACAGACTATTCTAGACTGTCATGTGGAACACTAGCAGGCTCATTACCTGTAGGTGTTGTGAACGACGTGTTCACCGGTGTGCTCTATCCCCCACATGGTTGCCTTTAGGGCACTTATTGTTGAGGAAGCCCCTCTGCAGTAATGTTCGTCCTGATGAAAATCCTGAATTAGGTTCCTTATAATAGAAGTTATTTTAGGGACGTAAAATGAGGATAACGGGAATGGGTAATCAGGTTTTATTGTGGATTGGTAAAATTAAATATAATTATTTATTGTGGGTTGAAAACCCTATATGCTCACCAGGCTCCCAAGCCTGACCCACTCAGTTTATTTATATTACAGGAAGTGGCTCAAGAGCTTAAGATAGGCGAATCATCAAGTTGTTTTGTTTACAAGTCTGTATATGTATATATCTGTTGAATGACTTGTAATGTTATCGTTTATGCTTTATGATCTGTATCGGAACATGACATCCCGAATTTTGATTATGAAATGAAATCATATTTCTATATGAAATGTTTTGATAAATATCTATTTTATCATGTTTTGTTTTTGGGAACAAATTCCGCATCTCTTTTAAAATCAAACGGATTTACTCTGAAAATGTTTTAAAAACATAAACGAAATCGGTCTTTTCTGGCCGAGATTTTGGGGATGTCACACTAATAGACTTAATATTGGCCACTGGAGAAAAGGTCTCATCATAATCAACTCCCGGAGTTTGTGAGAAACCCTTTGCAACCAGTCGTTCCTTATAAGTGTGTACCTTACCATCCATGTCGGTCTTCTTCTTGAAGATCCATTTTCACCCGACAATCTTACGACCTGGTACATTCTCAACCAAGTTCCAAACTTGATTGTCATACATGGATTGTATCTCGCTGGCCATTTCCTCTTTCCACTTGGCTGATTCAGGGCCTGCCATGGCTTCTGCGTAACTGTTAGGTTCGTCCTGTCCTATCAGTGTCTCATCACTGATAAGTGTATCACCTTCCGCAGTAATATGGAATCCATAGTAATGCTCAGGTGCATTCCTAACCCTTGTGGAATGCCTCAGAGGTACAGACTTGTCAATTAGCTCAACAGGAGTTTCTTCCTCAAGTTGAGTGCTAGGGTTTGAAGTTCCTTCACCGCTTGACTCTTGAATTTCTACAAGGTCAAATTGCCTCCCACTGTTTCCTTGGCTTATGAACTCTCTCTCTCTCTCTCTCTCTCTCTCTCTCTCTCTCTAAAGAAAGCACTCCTAACTACAAAGACCACATTTTCACTAGGTATGTTGAAGAGGTAACCAAAGGATAGATGTGGGTAGCCGATGAAAATACACCTCTCGCTTCGAGGTTCGAGCTTATCATGAGTCTCGCGTCTCACGAAATCCTCTCAACCCCAAATCTTGATGTGGTCTAGTTTGGGAACTTTACCAGTCCACATCTCATGAGGAGTTTTGGCAACTTTCTTTGTAGGGACCAGATTAAGGATATGGGTGGCAGTCTCTAAGGATATGGGTGGCAACTTTCCATGTTATTATCATTAACAGAATCAATACACAATACATTATTTCCTAAGTTATCAACCACAGATACTGTTTCATACACGCCATCACAAGGTAATGCTTTAAAATAAAGAACATTAGTAAAGAAAGCATTAATCGAACCAACTTCATCATCAAATGAAAAGGTGAAACCTTGTTTATACAATGCATGAAAGGAAATAATGTTTCTTGCTATTTCTGGCGAATAACATCACTTATTCAAATCTAAACTAAACCCACTACTTAGCGATAAAGTATAAACTCCAATCTTGGTGACAGGTAAAGCTTACATATTCCCCATGATCAAGTTTATTCTTCCTTGCTTCACATTCTTACTTCTTCTTAGTCCCTGCAAATCAGAACAGATATGAATACCACAACCGGTATCAAGTAGCCAAGAGTTAGAATGCGGTGAGTTATTAGATAAGATAGTGTAAATACCTGCATGGTTGGGTTTAACTTTCCCATCCTTCACATCTTGCTGGTATTTTGGGCAGTTCCGCTTCTAATGTGACTTTTCATGGCAATAGAAGCATTCATCCTCTTTTGGGTCAGAAGAAGGAGTGATGAAACCTTTCTTGGTTCCACTTGAAGAAGAGCCATCAAGGGTCCTAGCCTTGGTACCCTTCAAAGAGCTCTTTCTCTTCTTCCCTCGACTTTTCCCGATTGCCAAAATTGGGGCGGAGTTTGGAGTAGGAGTGTTAACAACCGACTTCCCCTTAAGACCTGTTTCTGCAGTCTTGAGAAGTCCCTGAAGTTTGCTGAGTGTGACCTCTTCCTTATTCATGTGATATGTCATGCTGAATTGATCATAGCACGATGGTAAGGAGTGCAAAATGATATCTATTGCAAGCTCCTCAGGGAAGTTCACATTAAGCTTCAGCAACCGATCCACATACCTTTACATTTTCTGCATGTGGCTCATGACGGATTCCCCGTCCTTCATCATGGTTGTTATCATGGAGTAGATGATTTCATACATCTCTTGTCGTGCACTTTGATGGTATCTTTCCATCAGATCTTTGTGCATTTCAAAAGGGTAGAAGTCCTCACATGACTTTTGGAGCTCCGCTGTCATCATGCCCATCATGATGCATGCCCTTTGGTAGCATCCCTTTCATGTGCTTGAAAGTCAGCGATCTCCTGGGGAGTTGCAGTGGTCTCATCAATCTCCTTAAACTCCTTGTCGAGGACATATTCTTTGTCCTCATAGTGGGTAATCATCCTGATGTTTCTGATCCATTCATTGAAGTTGGATCCATCAAAAGTGACCTTCCCACACAATTTCATAAGGGTAAAGGAGCCATTAGGATTAGAGCCTGAAGCAGCATTGTTTGAAGACATCTGAAGGAAGAGGACAAGATTAGTTTAGATATTAAGAGAGTCCTTAATAAAACACCCAAATGTAATATTAAGGCTAGGATCCAATCACAATATATTATAACTTAGAAGAGGTATGTCGTAATCTAAGCTATAACATATTTGAAAGGTAGGTGAATGATGATTCACCAATTTCCACCATGAAAAACGAAATATTAAATATTAGGTTTTTGATTGGTTCTTAGAAATTCCTAGATTCTTTTGAGATTCAATGAACTTTTCAAAGGCATGTTTCAATCTCGAGTGTGCCCTCCAAGTTTTGTGACTGGGATACCGAGGATCACAAAATGAGGTGTGAAGTAACCATGCAAATCACTTGGTACCCTTAAAGTTTATCACTCAATCGATGTGCCGATAAACCACACACGCTCCACCAATACTATGATAAACCTTAAGTCACCCTTTACCTACCTTGTTAAGTCCAAGTTAGTGTGTCGGTTAACCACACACGCTCCACCAACGACTTAAACAAAGTGTAAAGTGTAATTTCATGGATTAGCACCTTATTCACATTTTTCCTAAAGTAACTAAGATTTGGAATTTAATAAAAGCATTTAGTTACATTATAATATTCATCATACTTTTAATGAGAATTTATAAGTCCTTGTCTTACCCGTTCGGCTAACGACCCTCCACCGATCAAGGAAGCGGTGGGTGAGAGTGGAAACCCATTAAGTTGTCATTTTATAGGCAACAACCTTATACCCCCCTTATAGACCGGCTTCGTGAACGAGGCGTACTAGCGGTAACACGACTTGCTCTTATACACACACACACACACACACACACACACACATATATATATATATATATATATATATATATATATATATATATATATATATATTATTAACTTATAATATTATAAATTCTAAAGGTTGAATTTTAACTTTTAAAATTCTAAGGGTTGGAATTAAAGTTTTAATCAAGACTTTACTTGTTCCAAAACTTGAGGGCAAGTTTTGTAAACTTTCAAAACTTTTCATTTCTTATAACTTATGAATTTAATTGAGTAATAAAAATGAAGACTCTTCATCTTTATAACTCTAGTGTTCTTTTAATGGTTTTAATAAAAGTGTGACTTTTGATTTTCCATAACTTGAGGACAAGTTATGGACTCCATTAACACATTATGATCAAGAATTAAACTACCAAGTAGGTTACAAATAATTCCTATGATCATCTAATCTTCATAAGTTCAAGAACATGAATATGAACATTTTCAAGAGTCAAAAATTACACTTAAAACTTTGTAATTTTATAATTGCCATTGCAAATGGATTATCATAAACATTACACCATCTAAAACAAGTTTTCAAGTACCAAAACAGTTTAGGGTAATGTTTCTAGTCCATTTCCAGCAACAAATGTCGAAAATTTGCATTCTGAGGCTTCTACTCGTCGAGTGCATGAACCTACTCGGCGAGTAGGATGAATTTATACATGAACTCGGCGAGTCCCCCCATGGACTCGGTGAGTTCATCAGGCAGATTGCACATCGACTTTTTTCAACAACTTTGCACAAATAACAAACAAACAAGCCTAGGCTCTGATACTACTGATGGGTTTTGAGCATTCTAACACTTCCTAAGTGTACATGCAACCCTAATAACCTTGGATCTATGTTTGTCTAATTATCATGCAAAGTTGAAGTCCAAGGTTATATTCCTATCTAGCATACATGGGGAACAATTTTTAACTTGAATGAAAGATAGAATTGTTGGATTAATGTCTAAGTCCATAACTATATTTGGTATGTACTTGACCCGACCCGGCATGGTCCATTTGGGTTGCACTTCACCGACACAATTTATATGGATAATCTTTTGAGAATAGTATGTTTATGATTAATATTAATATGTTATAAGTTCTAATATATTAATATGGAATCATATTATTTAAATAGTATTGATCAAGAATTAATTTATAATTAATTAAGTGATCAAAAGGAACTAATTAAATATGGACTCTTATATATATATGGAATGGGCCAAGTTCATTTAGGTTGGGCTAAGCTTTCATGGATAGTCCATGGAGTGTTTAACCCATGGATCCTAGGAAATGAAAGGTCATGGGTATTAGGGTTTAACCCTAATCCTCCATACTATATAAAGATGTCTTTGGTTGGTGAAATTGGCACTAGTGTGGATACACTAAAGAAGGGCTAGCAAATTTCACTAGAGAGAACCAAGTAATCATATTCTCTAAAGTATTCCAAGGTGTCTTGGTGATTTGTGATTCCACTTGAGGCTTCCACACTATTGGGGCTAAGCTCTTAAAGCTTGAAGACATCAAGCTACATCAAGAGGTATGTATTCTATCTTGTTACATTCATAGTTTTTTTGTATGCTAGATTAGGATAATACCTTGGATGTTCTTGTTTGCATGTATAATAGAGAAAACATAGATCCAAGGTATTTAGGGTTGCATGTACACTTAGGAAGTGTTAGAATGCTCAAAACCCAACAGTGGTATCAGAGCCACGGGTTGTTTTCTGTTATATTGATGCAAATATTTTATTTTCAAAGTTGAAAAAAAAAGGAAAAAAAAAACATGAAGTTCGTCAAATTTTAAGATAATTACTTGTTCTTGTGAAAAAACTAATTATTTGTAAAATTTGAATAATTTGCTTTATGAGTTGAATTAGGTCAAATTTAATAAAAGATAAAATAATATGATTATTTTATTAGTTTTAAAAGTTTGATCTAAAGAGTTTTATTTTTTGAAACCTCCATAAGTTATGGATATGAAAAGGTTTTAAAAAAAAATTGATTCAAAGTTTTATGGAGTTACAAAAAATTTGGTGTTAATGTTTTAAAGGATTCCATAACTTAAGAATAAGTTATGGATCACCAAAAGTTTTTTGTGTTAGCTTGTTTTATGAGTGAATTTAGATTAATGAATAAAATTATGTGATAGTTGGTTTTAATCCAAATTAATCTAAGAATTGATTCTAAAATGTGTTTTTGTAACTTGTCATCAAGTTATATGAAAAGTCACATTTAAGAATCATAAAACTCATAAAAATTGGCAAAGGTTACAAAATGAAGAGTCTAGTTCTAATTAAATGGTGTTATGACTCCATAACTTGTCCTCAAGTTATGGAGGACCAAGAGTCTCTTCATTTAATAAAATAAAATAAGATAAAAAAAAGTGTAACCTTAATTAATTCCATAAGTTATAAAATAAAGAAAAGTTAATTCTTTTATTAGTTTAAAGTCTTCCATAACTTGTCCTCAAGTTATGGAACTTGAAGAGTTTTTGGATTAAAACTACTTTAAACACATAAGTTATGGAATTAATTAGTTTTGAATAGTTTCAAAACTTGCCCTCAAGTTTTGGAATTTGTAAAGTTTTCACTTATGAATACTTTAATTCCAAGTTAGCCCTTAGAATTTTAAAAGTTAAAATTCAACCCTTATACTTTATAATATTATAAGTTAATAATATATATATATGTATAAGAGTAAAGTCAGTCTTACCGCTAGTACGCCTCATTCACGAAGCCGGTCTATAAGGTGGGTATAAGGTTGTTGCCTATAAAATGGCAACTTAATGGGTGTCCACTCTCACCCACCGCTTGCTTGACCGGTGGAGGGTCGTTAGCCGAACGGGTTTGACAAGACTATAATTCTCATTCATTAAAAGTATTAATGATAATACTAAGTAACTAAACTCTTAATAATACCCAATCTTAGTTACTTAGGAAAAATGTGAATAAGGTGCTAACCCATGAAATTACACTTTACACTTTGTCTAAGTCGTTAGTGGAGCGTGTGTGGTTAACCGGCACACTAACTTGGACTTAACAAGGTAGGTAAAGGGTGACTTAATATTTATCATAGTATCGATGGAGCGTGTGTGGTTAACCGGCACATCGATTGAGGGGTAATTTATTAAGGGTACCAAGTGATTTGCATGGTTACTTCACACCTTGTTTTGTGATCCTCGGCATCCCAGTCACAAAACCTGAAGGGCACACTCGAGATTGAAACATGCCTTTGAAAAGTTCAATGAATCTCAAAGATCTAGGAGTTTCAAAACCAATTAAAACCTAATAATACATTTCGTTTATCTTGGTGGAAATTGGTGAATCGTCATTCACCTACCTTCAAATATTTTATAGCTTGGATTACGGCATACCTCTTCTAAGTTATAAACTAGTTTGTTGGGTCCTAGCCTTAATATTTCATATTGGGTGTCATATTAAGGACTTTAAATCAACTATCTTGAATATCTCCCAAAAGATGTCTGGTTTAGACACTTATGATCTTCCCAAATCTCTTGAAACAAGGTTTCCTAATGAAGATGATGTCCCATGGATATCATACTTCTTTCTCCTCCTTCAATTATTCTCCCTAACCCACAAGTTCTTGAAAAGTTTAAGGTCACTCAAGCCCTATTGGCAAGGCAAGGTCTAGGTGTGAGCACATCTTGGAGATGTAGTCACATATTGACAAGCCGGGAGAGTTGGGTGTCAAAGTCTTGAGAAAGTTGGTGGTTCAATCACTTTCTAAGTCACATAGTGAGTTCCTTTGGGACACCTATGAAACAGACTATGACAAGACCCTTAATGATCTTATCTATTTGTTAAGATCAACTTCCTTAATACTTGATGGACATTGACAATAGTGACACAGGAAATCCAGTAAAGCATTCTCTTCCCAATGGAAAGGGATCGGCCATAGTCAATTCGGTTGACCAAATGGTAAAGAGAAAAGCTAAGTCTGTGATAATCCTGTGTGTCTTTATCAAAGGGTCCATATGTTTATATTGCCAAAGAAAGGGGCATTGGTTGCGAAGCTGCCAAAATTTACCTAAGGATGTTAAAGTCAATAAGTTTGACTCTACTTCTGGTAAAGTCCACTATCTAAGTCTGTTAAGTTTTTATTATGAGATTCTTGATACATGATGTGACTGGGTCACATGGTGATGTTTTAAGAATGAAAGAAAAGTGAAGAAACTTAAAGAAAGAATATGCTGAATCTGATGGCGTAGATGGATTTCTATCGCGTAGTTTGAAGATCGGATTCTTGAGCTACTTCTTAGGAGTTATGAGATATTGCTTAAGGAATAGATAACAACAAGTTTTCATATGGATTGTAAGGATAAGTTTTTCCGCAAAGTTTTAAAATAAAAGAAAATTTTTTATTTTATTTATTTTAAAATATCCTTACAATGACATTTGAGGAAAAATTGTTGCTTATATGATTCCATTAAGAGCAAGAGTGGAAATATGAAATTGATTCTTTCATTTGTGGTAATGTCTAAATTTACCAAATAAGGAAAGATTCTCATCACCCAAGTTTCAAGTGGACCGGAACTTGGAATCATGCAAGTTGTATAGCATGATGAATGAGAACTTTCAAGTTTTGGAAAAATTAAGATTAATTACTTATTCACATGGATGTGTGAGTCAAGTAATGGACTAAGGGATCGAGTACATAGTCTTGTTCACTGATTTAGTCCACCACAAAAGTTTGATAAGACTATTCGTCATAGTTTACTAAAGCTCAGTAAATATGATTATACTTACAAGTTTAAGTGTAACTCTGAGACATTGGAAAAAAGGTTCCAAAGTAAGGCAGAGCGAATAAGAAGAATCAAATTAGGCAGAAGGATAAAAGTTTCTCAAATCTGAAAAGATGGGAGAGTACTTTAGTATCAGTTTTGTGATCATCTTAATGATTAAGAAACCATATCAAAATTAGTTCTCTAAGGAAATCTTAGTGCATTCTTATGACTAAGAAGAGGAACTTGAATTGTTGAAATGGTTAAATCAAGAAGATGAGTCATACTTCGTTCCAATACAAGTCTTAGAGTCATACTCCAAGATTGTCTTTTGAGTGACATGTCTTAAAGAAGGTTTAAAACACTTGTCAAATGTAAGAGTAAAAGTTTTCTACTCTTGTACATTTGAAATTGGTAAGTTGTGATGTTTTGGATAAAACAAAGACCAACTTAGGCCAATTGGATAAAGTGTTTGTCTTGATTAGAATCCGCACTATCTCTTGTATATTTGACAAGGGAGTCTTATAGGTCAAGAGGACAGTGGGAGTCTTAAAGGTCTTGAAAGTCTCAAGAACTAATCAAGAATAAAACCTGAAGTTCTTCACTAGCACACGACTTGAGGTTTATAACCTATCGTGTTGACTTATTCTGTGCCCATTCCAGTTAAAGTTGGCTTTGCATATGAGTTCTTAGAGTTCTCAATTAGTTGCATAACAACTTGGAAGCAATGGCAGGCCCTTGAGCTGCCAGGTGGCAAGAAATTAAGATTGAGTTCAGTCCATATGAGTTTGGATTTGTCATTATCCTTGTCTTGTGTCTATGATTTTGACAATTCACATGGATAAGAACACATACACCAGTAAATCTATGTGTCATAAGGTTTCTCTCCGATTCATGAAAATGATGGTGAGGAAACACTTTCACTAAGTAGATTTTAGCTAGATAGCAATTGTGATATTTGCATTCTCAAAGTCATTAGTGGAGCGCGTGTGGTTAACCGGCACACTAACCTGGACTTGTGAGAAGTGGCAAAAAGGTCTAAACATTATGATTACGGCATCCCTCTTCATAATTGTTTAGATACACAAGTGTGCTATCTAAGGGAAGGTGTATGATTTTGATAAAGACTTATCAAAACACTCTAGTATCAGAAATCTGAACTTTGGTAAGAAAGTCAGCTGATTTCTGAGTACATGTCAAAGCTAGTGGGAGCATAAGTGTTATGCTAATAATCATCATGTTAGTGGGAGCATGATAATTATGATAAATATTGCAAGTTAGCAATGTTAATTATAGAAAACAAAAAATTTCAATTGGGAAAAAGTTGTTTTGCTATAATTAAGGGAGAGGAAATTATACTTCATATCAAATCTATAAGGTTTAGATCTGAGGTTTTAATCATTTAGTCAAGGATATATATGAATTTCATGTTGGAATGGCTCAACATAAGGAAATTCTGTATATGGGTCCATTATTTGCGTTCTAAAATTCGATTATGATTACGGCATCCCTTTTCATAATCTGAATTATGAGAACTTGGCAAATTGAAATGGAAATATTATAGCAAAAGACTGGTTTAGTCTTTATGTAAGACATCATGAATCGTGTCCCATATGCTTCGGATATAGGATCGATTACATGTGCTATATTCATCCGTTCTAAAATTTTCCAAATGCCTGGGGCATTAAGAAGGGAAAAGGTTTAGAACTGGATATGACTAAAAGGATTAAACAATTGTCGAGGACAATCTAAGGTTTACCAAAGATTGGTTGCTCAAGGACAATTGGAAGTATAGTGATAATTCTGGAAGGACCATATTGACATAGTCTGTAAGGAGGCAACTCTTGTTCAGAAGTGATAGTCAAAATGGAATCTGGAAATGTTTCAAAGTTAGAATTTTCAATCTGTTTAAGATTAGGAAACTTAATGCAAGAAGGATGTTTCCAAGGAGCTGATCTCCTTTGGAATACTCTGTAATGATTGTTGTCAAGTCTTTCTGACTTTGTGCATAATCATTACAAGAGGATCAATGCATATAAGTTTAGAATCTAACAGATTTCAGTAAATGGCATGAATTTGGAATTCTTGCATTTGCAGTATGGATTTGGGGGTGTGAAAAGAGAATCATTGAAGTTATGTTCAATGGATCTAGTTCACAAAGTAAAGATCATAGACAAACATAGTATGCATACTTGGTGTATGGCATAACTAGTGTTTAAGAAAACATAGTGTACATGCTTGGAGCATGGGACAACTATTGTTTTAAATTCAAGAATAAAGTTGATAGCTGAAACAGTATACAATGAATAATGTGTAATCATATGGTGATAAATAAAAGGTGTTTTATTTATGTTCAAAGGGTTGATACCATATTGGATTCTATTATTATTGTGTTTCACTTTGCATGTTTTGACTTCCCGAATAAACTGGGTTATTCTTCCGGAATGACTAAGTTATTCAAACCATCCACAGTCGGTCATATGTTGGAAGTAGATATGAATTAAGACTGTCATGATGGGTTGTAGAGGTCTAAGGTGTTGGACAAGGCTACAGCAATCATGAGTGCTCATAAGTTCTGAGTATTGGATTCAACCCGCGCTCATTGGAATCACTTCATGGATTGTATCACGAGTGATCATGAGACGATAATATCTTATATTCTTCAAACCTAGAGATATGAGTTGTTACTATGAGTTGATAGTACATTGATTGCACGAAAACGCATTTGGTAACTCGGTGCTATAAAACGTGCCTTTGTGTATGATTCAACAAGTAGTAGAACAAGCTATATGAGTCGAAGTTTATCCGTTCCTTTTACCTTCGGGATAAAAGCGATATCTGTGGGCCCCTCGATGATTTGATGATGACAAATGGAAGTGCTCGGCCGGGCCAGGACTGATTTGATTTGTTCAATTAGTCAGTCGTCATAAATCGGAAATCGGGAAACAACAAATGGACAGAGAGAATGATTATAATCCATGTCTCAGTCCATATGATATCTAGAATGGAGGAATATATGATCCCTTATCTAATGGACAAGTTCGTTGACAAGATCAGAGTTCGACAGCAGCTTTAAGAGCTACGATTGCCAGTTAGGTTTGAAGTCATACGCAATAATAGTTTTAGACTTATCCAAGTGGGAGACTGTTGGATTAATGTCTAAGTCCATAACTATATTTGGTATGTACTTGACCCGACCCGGCATGGTCCATTTGGGTTGCACTTCACCGACACAATTTATATGGATAATCTTTTGAGAATAGTATGTTTATGATTAATATTAATATGTTATAAGTTCTAATATATTAATATGGAATCATATTATTTAATTAGTATTGATCAAGAATTAATTTATAATTAATTAAGTGATCAAAAGGAACTAATTAAATATGGACTCTTATATATATATGGAATGGGCCAAGTTCATTTAGGTTGGGCTAAGCTTTCATGGATAGTCCATGGAGTGTTTAACCCATGGATCCTAGGAAATGAAAGGTCATGGGTATTAGGGTTTAACCCTAATCCTCCATACTATATAAAGATGTCTTTGGTTGGTGAAATTGGCACTAGTGTGGATACACTAAAGAAGGGCTAGCAAATTTCACTAGAGAGAACCAAGTAATCATATTCTCTAAAGTATTCCAAGGTGTCTTGGTGATTTGTGATTCCACTTGAGGCTTCCACACTATTGGGGCTAAGCTCTTAAAGCTTGAAGACATCAAGCTACATCAAGAGGTATGTATTCTATCTTGTTACATTCATAGTTTTTTTGTATGCTAGATTAGGATAATACCTTGGATGTTCTTGTTTGCATGTATAATAGAGAAAACATAGATCCAAGGTATTTAGGGTTGCATGTACACTTAGGAAGTGTTAGAATGCTCAAAACCCAACAAGAATAACTTACCTTGTTGTTGCTTATGATCGTTGAAACCTTGTGAGCCTAGCACCCAGAGTGTGATGCCTCAAATGCTTCACACAACACCAAATGCTTCACACAACACCAAATGCTTTTGGAATGACTTTAGAGAGAATACACACTTCTAAAATCGGCCTAGCCCTCTTGTTTCATATGTGTAGCCGATTTTGGTGGAGAATGGGTTTCTTATATAGTGTTGACACATCTAGGGTTACACCATGTAAACCCTAATGTGTCATGACTCTTCGTTTCCATGACCCATGGGTTTGTAACTCCCATGGAACATCCTATGGGTGGAACTCAACTTGATAATCCATGGAGCCTCTTAGCCCACTATACAAGTTTTGGATGATTTACATAATCAACCCATATATTTAATTAGTTATCTTTTGATCACTTAATAATTCTTGATCAAACTAATTAAATAATATTATTAATATATTAGAACTTATAATATATTAATAATTCCCAAGTGTTATTTCTCTCATTTAGTCTATCCAATTGCATGGTGCCATGCAAGCCAAATGGACCATGCCGGGTCGGGTCAAGTACATACCAGAAATAGTTATGGACTTAGACACCTTATCCAACACAAAGGACATCGATACCATTAATTAGGCCAATTTCGTTACTAGATTCAAGGAAGAGTATGTACTAGAAATTTAGGTTCAAAGGTTGGAACGAGAGTGCCATACTCTCACATAGACCATAGAGACTTTGGCGGAGATCATCGTAATGTTTCGAGAGAAGGAACAAATGGTTCCATAGTACGTTGTAGATAAGGTGATAAAGATTTTGAGGCATCATAACATTTTAAGGACTGAAATCAGGAAATTTATCAATATGATGACATGTAGGACACTTGGGCAGATGATTGATGCGACTCAGAAATGGGAAATTAAGTTGGAGCTTCATAATAAGAAGAAGCAGCCATAGGTTCAAGCTACCGTTATTCTAGCTAAGAAATTCAATACTTTTGATTCGCAATCTGGAAGCCAGCAGGGTCCGGGGCGATGTGGCAAGTGTGGTAGGTCATACGAGGGAGCTTGTCAGCTGACTAGATCAGGTAGTTTCAAGCATGGCCAGATGGGGCACTTTACCAGAGACTGCAAGCAGGGGGCACTCATATGTTTCTATTACAATCAAATTGGCCATAAGAAGGCCAACTGTTCGATCTTATCTGGTATAGTGGTGAGGGCACCCGCTCTATCCACCTTAAGAATCACTGATGGTTGTCTCCTTTGGTGAAGGGTCAAGCTTTTCAGTTGATAACAAAGGAGGCTAGAGCATCATCGGACATTGTTGTTGTTATGTATTTATTTCTTTAATTTATATTGCTTCCCTTTTGTGCTTATTGTTATGATTTTGATTAGGTATGTTCCTAGTAAATGGTATGTCTTCTCTTGTTTTGTTTGATTCAGAAGTCAGTAGATCGTTTGTATCCCTTGTGTTCTGCAAAAGGTTTTTTATTCCTCTTGGAGCATTAGACCACCCTCTAGTGGTGGAGAGTGCAGATGCTCATATTGCTAGTGCATCAAGGGTTTATCAGGGTTGTGTCTTGGAGATCTTCGACATGAAGTTCCCAATCGATCTTATTCATATTCCCTAGAAGATATGTGTGTTGTTATGGGTATAGAATGGCTGAGCCTGTTTAGGGATATGGTCGACTGAGAACATCAGTTGGTGCGAGTTCGGACCCTAAGCGGAGGAGAACTGGTTATTCATGATGATTAGGGTTGTAAACAAACTAAATGTTCGGCGAATCATTCATGAACCGTTCAGGGGGAAGTTCATTTATGTTCGTTTATTTAATAAATGGATAAACATGAACACAAATTCTCATTCATTTAGTTAAACGAATGAATATGGACAATGGCCTCGTTCGTTCATTTATGTTCATGAACATTCATTTATGTTGTTAGTTTATGTTCATTTATGTTTAAGTTTATTTATGTTCATATATCTTCAATTGTTTTTTGTTACATTGCTATATTATATGTTCATTCGTGTTCATATATGTTTAATTTTTTTTGTTTATAATTTTTTCATTTATGTTCGTTTAGCATGTTCACGAACATAAATGATCGAACATGAACAAAGTAATTTGTTAAATGAATGAACATCAACAAGAAAACTCATTCGTTTATTTGTCCATGTTCGTTCGTTTGTTTGGATAGGTTAAACAAACAAACATGAACGAGTCGTTGTTCATGTTCTTTCGGTTTGTTTACAGGCCTAATGGCGAGGGTACACAGAGCGACCCAACCATTTTTTCAACTATCAATGGTAAGAGATACTTATAGCATGGGTGTACTAGATTTCTAGCTTATATTGTGCATACTCGGATTGAGAAGAAGAATATTATCATTGATATGCCTATGATTTGGGATTCCCCCGGTGTGTTTCTTGAGGATTGTTTGGGACTGCCTCCTAAGAGGCAAGTAGAGTTCATGATGGACTTAGTTCTGGATGCGGCTCTGATAGTCTATGCAGCATGTTTACTTACACCTCTTAAGATGCAAGAGTTGTCCACCCAGCTTTAGGAGTTTTTGGACAAGGGGTTTATTCAGTCGATTAGTTCGCCTTGGGTATCACCTATCTTGCTTGTCAAGAAGAAGGATGGAAGACACCAAATGTGCATTGACTATCGGGAGTTGAACGAGCTTAAACTAAAGAATTGTTACCCGCTTTCAAGGATCGATGATTTATTTGATCAATTGTAGGGTGCGCCTTGGTTTTCCAAGATTGATTTGAGGTCAAGATATCACCATATGAGAGTCAGAGATGAGTATATTCAAAAGACCGCCTTCACGACTTATTATGGACGTTACGAGTTTATGGTGATGCCATTTCGGCTCACCAACATATTGGCAGCGTTCATTGATCTCATAAACTAGGGTTGTAGGAAGATGTTGGATTAGTTAGTATTTATGGTTATCGATGGTATATTGGTCTATTCTAATACCAGTGAACAACATGCAGGTCACTTGTGAGAGGTTCTTTATACTTTTAGGGGAGAGAGAGAGAGACTATATGTCGAATTCTCCAAATGCGAATTTTGGTGACGTAAGGTTTAGATTTTGGGACACCTCGTCAACCAAAATGGTATCTTAGTCAATCCGGCTAAGATCGAGACAGTGATGCAATGGGAGGTTTTGAGGTCTCCATCTGAGATTCGGAGTTTTCTTGGTTTGGTTGGGTACTATCAGATATTCATCCATGATTTCTCAAAGATAGCGGTGCCACTGACACATTTGACAAAGAAGACTATTGTTTTTTTTGGGACCTGATCAGCAAACAACATTTAAAAACCTAAGACAGAAATTATGTGAGGCATCAGCTTTGACCCTTCGTGAGGGTGTTGACGATTTCATAGTCTATTGTGATGCTTCAATCATAGGTTTGGGAACTATACTCATGCAGCATGAGCGAGTGCTTGCGGCCATATTATTTTAGTCGTGGTGCGGTTAGGAGTTAGGTGGTCCTGATAAGCCAAACACTAGAATCCTTGGGATTTGTTACTAACTAAGTGCAGTAGTCCTTAGGGTTTTGCCATTCTCGTCATCCTCCATCCTCACAACGAAATCGTAACACCCCCCTAATCTCTAGTTCTTGCATTCTTAGTGTTTTGATGTTGGTTTTCCATTGTTGGTGAAGCCTATGGTTAAAGGAAATGGTTTTTGGTGGCTTTGGGGTCTTGAATCAGCTTAGATACAGCATTCTCATCTTGTTTCTAGACTCCTGAAGATATAAAGCTTCTACTTTGTGGTTATTTCATTTAGATTTAGCTTGTGGATCATTTTGGTCATTTTTAATCTATTCAAATGAAGTTCTTGAAGTTTGAGGAACTCCATAATCTTTTAGTTGGTTGGGTTAACTTCAGGCTTGTGTTTTGTGGGGAAAATGGCCTAGCATGCACCTTTGTTTTGCCTTCCATGAGTTTTGGACACTTTATGGTTAGGGTTAGAGTTTGGGAGAGAATGAACCATAAGAATGTATAAAGTTGGAAACTTTATCCATTAAGACACTTATAAGGAACAATTTTGAGCTTTTGAGCTCTAGACATTAAGGGTTAATAGCTAATTAGATTAAGTTGTTATGGCGATTCACCGCGGTGCGGTGGATAGATGGTTAATCGTGATTGTCTTGTTCTTTAGTCACCACATCGCGACTAGGGGTTGGTCACGATGCGGTGGTCAGTGTTGGTTGACCAAGTATGAATTTTGGTCAAACATGGGGATTTTAGGTTGTAGATTGAGGTGTGACCTCTAACTGCTATAGGTGATTTGAGTAGCTGATTCTACACGTCTTCGAGTTAGTCTTTTTTAGATCTTTGGTCAGGCGAGTTTTTTCACTATATTATATAGGAAACTGGGTGTCGTTGTATGTAGGGTATTGATATGCTTGATTGTGTTTATGAATCATGATTGAATGGTTCCATGCTTTTTGGGTTGGGCCTGCATGATTGAAACATAAATATTGGGTTAGGCCCATTAATTGTATGGCGTGTGATATCATGGGGAACTCACTAAGCTTTGTGCTTATGGTTTTAAGTTTAAATGTTCCGGTTACTTCTGGTGGAAAAGGTAAGGGAACGGAGTGATTTCATCACATCTATTTTTATAATTTGAGATGTTCCACACTTATAATTTTATTACTCTTATTTATGTCATCAAAAGAATTGGGATGTTACTTTTTCCGATTGAATGGCATGGTTTTCTTTGGTTTAAAAATGAAAATTTGGTTTGAAAATTGGTTACACAAAAGTTTTTCTATAATAAAATACTCATTTGTTAAAAAAATTCTTTATAAAAAATATATATCTTTAATTAATAGTACTTTAAAAATTCTTTTGTTCCAAAACTTATACCGAAGCCAAAGAATAATCACAAAACTATAGATATAGTTCAATTTTTTCGTTTCCTTTACTTTCTGCAAATCAAATCAATCATTCTAAAATACTTAAACATACAAATAGTCAAAATAATTATAACCAAAATGTATAAATACTCAAAGTATGTACACCCCAAAATATACATATAATTAAAGTACTTACAACCCGAAACACACACAACTAAATATTTAACAACTCCAAAGCGAACTTCAAATCCCTTAAAATATAAGAAAATTGATCAACAACGGTTTTTCCATGATCCACTCGAGCGACCATATTGTAGAATCTATTTCATCCTTTGATATGATACTTCGCTTCCAAGGGTTCTACATTTTCCTAAGTTTGTTCCCAAGATACAACCCCTTGTTATAGAATAGTTACCACAATGGGAATCTCACACTGGATAAACCACTACTTCATCAAGCGAGGTACCTATAAGTTGATTAATGAATAATTGATTTCATTGATAAGAGGAAATGCATATATATACAAGAGTATATCCTATTTTGGTGGATCTATAACAACTTAGTGAGGACTTATTCTGAGTGACTAAATCTAGCTATTATCTACAACAATATTGATGGGTTTTAGCCATAAGAACATCCTATGTGCTCATACAAACCCTAATGCTTGGATCTAGGTTTCTCTATTGTACATGCAATTCATCCAAGACTATAAACCCTAAATCTAATATATGATAATCAATATAACATATGAATTAGGTTTAGATCATACCTTGGTTGTTATGTAGCAATAACAATCCCAAATCCTTCTTGTAATGACTTTAGAAAGCTTAGAGTCACAAATGTCACTCCTCTAATGGTTCACAAACACCAAGAGCAAGAGGATGAAGAAGAGAAGAGAAGGAGACACCCAAAAGCCATCCAAAACCCTAAGGAGTTACTTGCCCGTGTTTTTGGTGCTCAAGGGATCTTTAAATAGTGAAGCTATTAGGGTTATCAAACAAGGAAACCCTAATTTGGATGCTTAAGCCCTAAGCAACCCATGTACTCCTTTCTTAAAGGCCTTTGGACGATTTCTAATGGGTTTCCCCATAGAATTCGTCCACCCCTTTAATATGGAGTCCATTAGCTCAATATTCAACTATCATACAATTGACAGTTCAAGTCCCTTAATTTTAATTAATCTCTTTTAGTCACAAACTTAATTCTTATTAATTCTTGACTAATATTAATTAAACAATATGATTTCTCCTTTAATACATTATTCTCATAATATATTAATAAATCATAATCAATCCTTTCTCTCCATAATTCATCCTATCAAGTTGCTATGATGAAGGCAACCCAAAAGGACCATGTACCATCGGGTCAAGTACATACCAAAATAGTTATGGACTTAGACACTAATCCAACAGTCTCCCACTTGGATAAGTCTAATAACTATTCTGCGTATGACTTCAGATCCTGATCTGCAATCGTAGCTTTCCAAAGCCGTTGTGAACTCTGATCTTATCAAATATGCGTGTCCTTAAGATAAGGGATCATATATTCCTCCAGTCTAGATATTATCGTATAGACTGAGACATGGATCTAAATCATTCTCTCTGTCTATGTGCTGTTTCCCGAATTCAAATTTATGACGACTGACAACAGACTATAATTTGAACACATCAATTTAGTCCCAGCTTGGACAAGCGCTTAGGTGTCATCACTAAATCATCGAGGGGCCCACAGATATCGCTTTTATCCTACTTTGGATAAAAGGAACGGATAAACTTTGACTCAATGCTTGCTTGCACTCACTTACCGAATCACACACAACAATATGTTTTATAACACCAAGTTACTGGTGTGTTTACATATTATCAATGTGCAACCGACTCGCAAGATACAACTCACACATCTCGGTTTCAAGAATATAAGATATTATCGTCTCACCAATCACTCGTGATAAAAATCCATGAAGTGATCCAAGTGAGCGTGAGTTTAATCCAATGCTCAAATCATATTCATAAGCACTCATGAACGTTGCAGCAAACAATTGCTTATGTCTAATACACTTTAGACAATCCACACACCAATTCACGACAGTCTTCATTCATATCTACTTCCAACATATGAACGACTGTGGCCGGTTCGAATAATTTGACTATTCTCAACCAATTAAATTATTCGGGAAGTCAAAACATGCAAAGTGAAACACAAGGGTAATACTAATCCCATACAGCCTCAAACCTTTGAGTATAAATAAAACACCTTTTATTTATCACCACATCGATTACTCATTATTTGTCGTTTTGGGTAATCAACTTCTTACTTGAATTATTACCACACTTGTCCCATGCTCTTAGCATGCACACAATGTTTACCTATGGTTCTTACTTTGTGAAATAGATCAAATGAACACATTACCAATCATACTCATTTCACAAGTCCCAATCCTTTCTATAAGTGAAAGAATATCAAATTCTTGCCACTTATAGAATATGTTAGATTCTAACATTTTATGTAATTATCCTTTCGTAATATCACTGCACTGAAGTCACAAGGACTATTGCCAATGAAATTACAAAGTCCTCTATCGGAGATTGTTACAAGACAATTCCATAGATGTGATGTCTTCCACTCAAAGTACATTCCTTTGAACATTCTTTTGCATAAAAGTTTCTAATCTAGACATTGATTTTTAATATTTCACTCCCAATATGGAAACCTTTCCATACTTACCATATGACAACTCATTCTTAATAGAATCTTATCTATTCATAATAATGTCGATATGGTCCATCCAATACTATACCTCCAACTACTCACAAGCAACCAATCCTCGGCGTACTTTGGATTGTCCTTTGATAGTTGTTTAATTATCTTAGTCAAAACCGATTCTTGTCCTTTTTCCCTCTAAATGCGCTAGACATTTGGAAAAATTTTAGAATGGTCAAATATTATAGCATTTGCAATTGATCCTATACCCAAAGCGTGTGGGACACGATGCATCACGTCTTACATAAAGATTCGATACTTTATCAATCTTTTGTCATAATATTTTACGTGTCACGTTCTCATAATTTGATTTATGAAAAGGGATTCTATAATCATAATCGTTTTTGAGAACGTACTATGTATCCTTGACTAAACTTATTAACATTCCACAACCTAAGCCTTTAGATTTGAAATGAAGTATAACTCAATCCTTACGACTTTGTAAAGTATAACTCTTGTTTTCTATAATTAATATTGCTAACTTGCAATACTTGCCTTAATAATCATACAATCATAACATTTATGCTCCCACTATCACGATGATTATTATAACCATAACACTTATGCTCCCACTAGCTTTAACATGTATTCAGACACAGCTTAACTTTTAGAAAAATGTAACACCGTAAATTTCAAAACAATTCTTTCATTTTAAATAATCATTTTATTCTTAGAACACTTGTTAAAAATCTCATTCATAATCAAATTACAAAACATAGCTCCATTTTCACTTGCATAGAAAACCAGGATCCTCCAAAATATGACTCTTGCTCTGGTGTGTACAATCAAGCCGGTGCCGTACCGTGATACTGAAAGAAACCTGAAAACAACAAAACACAAAACACTGTAAGCACGAAGCTTAGTGAGTTCCCCAAAATACCACACACATAACACATACAAGCCACTCGAGGCTATAACTCTATGGGTCCGTGCACCCAAACTCTGTGAACCCTCAGGTTCTAACTCTATGAACCTTCCGGTTCTAACTCTAGGAACCCTTCGGTTCCAACTCTGCAACCATGCACAGCATAAATCACATAGAAATAATGCAGTACAACACATAACATACATAGCATACAAATACTCTGTCACATAACTCTGGTTACCTACTCAAGGTAAAGAATAGTGAGAAGACTCACCTGGCAAGCAAAAAGCAGATATCTCCATACTCGGATCTCGAACTCGCCACCGCCTAACACGTAAGGCAAAATTCTCATGACTATAACTCTCGAGACTAGAATCAATCCTCTCAATGCACCTTCTTAAGGGTAAAAGACTATTTTACCCCTCTCTTGGCCCAAAGGCCACATTGCTGACCAAACCCGAAAAGTCAACGGTCAACCCTTGGTCAAAATCAAAGTCCTCAGTCAAAGTCAACCCCTGACTGACCCTACTCGCCGAATCAACTCTATGACTCGCCGAGTTTCTATAATCAGAACTTCACTCAATCCGCGACCTAACTCGCAGAGTCCAACAACTCTGAGTCCACTCACACACAACTCACCGAGTCATCCCTTGACTCACCGATTCTCGACTCAACCAGGGAATATCGGGACTCTTCGACAAGACTCGTCGAGTCCAAGAACAGACTCGCCGAGTCCAAGACTATCATCAACCTACTCGTCGAGTTGTTCATACAACTCGCCGAGTTCCAGGCCATCTTCATCCAACTCGTCGAGTACACCCATGTGACTCGCCGAGTACCACCGGTCTGAATCCATTCGGAAGCATTCCAGGCCATGCAATTGCTCCAAAACATAGATCTAGCCTCCTACCACTCATCCATTCACGTAAAGTGGCAAACTTTACGTGAATCCAAAGAGATCTAGGCCATTTGCACATTGGGCTAGGGTTTGGGACATGAAAGCTTCACTAAACACTCCAACACAGGGACTTTCATGCTCTCTGATTCTTCTCCCTTCTAGATCTGAGGTAGCAACCTCAGATCTAACCTCTAGACTTCCCATTACATCCATAGACAAGTTCCCACAAACCCCAAAATGAAGAAACACATAATAACAGCCCAAGAACGAGATATTACCTCCAAGAGATGCCCCAACTGCAATGTAATTCGAATCCAAGCAAAGCCCCTTGCTCCAAGCCTTCAATCTCCCAAAATTCCTTCAACAATTACTTCTCCAAGCTCCAATCCACTCAACAATGGTGCTTCTCCGCGATTTAGGGTTTTCTGGGGCTCAAGGGGTGATAAGGAGGCTGGGAGGAAAACATAATGTTCTTTATATAGGGCTCAACCCCGAGAATTAGGGTTTTCTCCAATCAGCGCCTACTCGTCGAGTCCTCCTCACTGACTCGCCGAGTCGGCTACTTAGCACGCGACCCAGTCGCGACTCTACTCGCCGAGTCCATCCATGGACTCGCCGAGTCACTCTTTCACAACTTACTCTTTTAGCCCTTCAACTCTACTCTTGATATTTCGGGATGTTACAATTCTCCCCCACTTAAATTATGCTTCGTCCTCGAAGCCTATGGCAACTCAACTCCAAAATACTCCCACGGCACGCCACCTGGCCCTAACTGGACCAGGTTCATCAAAGCATAACCATCGAACTCGAACTCACTTCCTCTTTCCTTGCGGTGTCCTGACCACCGTCTCAAACCAGGCACCGGCTGTACCCTCTGATAATCACACTCAACAATCGAGAATTACCCGAGATGTATCACTGCACCAAATATCAACAACCGATCGACCCATAAGGGCTAGAAAGTCATGAACCATCGGATCCCCGATCCGAATCCCACTTTATCCATTCCGGAACGACTGAGAGACCCATTCTCACTCTCAGAGCAACTCTCACGAGTTTTCCTCTTGCAATCACATACACCTGCTGAACTAGCTCCAACACCCTCAGGTTGGAAAACTCGATACACTGATGATATCCTCAAACATTCCCCCCAGGATGAACCACTGATACATACCCAATACCCTGATCAGAATCACACTGAGAGTCCAGGATTCTCTCCCTGGATCCCTTCCGAGCCTCCTGGCTCTACACCTGCGGAATCCCTCCCGCGTCCTCAACAGACATCCCATCATGATGTCATTCCATACCACTGTAACAGACACCGCATTCAACCCTCACACTCTAAATCATCCATTCGCACTACTACCTTCACTTCCGTGAACCAACACTTCCCCCCCCGGGGTTACATACCTTTCTCTGCCCTTACCTAGGGAAATCCACTTGACAACCTTGCCACTACTCCATGTATCGCACATGCTCTGGATCTGCTCACTAGGACTCTCGGGTCCATGCGTTACCTCTCCTCAGCAAATGAGGGTCCGACACCTCCTCCTATACAACAGCTCAAAGGGCGGCATACCAATGCACTAATGATGGCTGTTAATATAGGACAACTCGACCAAGGATAATTACGTGCCGCAGCTTCCTCCGAAATCTAATACACATGCCCGAAGCATGACTTCGAGCGTCTGAATCGCTCACTCGCTCTGAAGTGTCCTCAGACAACCTCCTGATAAGCTCTAGCTCATTTCTCATATCCCTCTTCGAGACTGAGCACCAAGTCAACTTTTGACTCCACAGCTGAGCCTCTAAAGGTCTCCCATAACATGATCCAAACATCTCACTAACCTTTTCCCCGTGACCACTATCACTGCCCAGTGACACGCAAGTCACGAAATCCTCTTTTCCTCATGCGAGAAAATACGGTCCAACCAAGGATCGTCTCAACTCTGATCTCTGGTTTCTGCTGCGCATATCCCTTACGCATCTCACCGCATCTCCCGACAGAGACGGAGACCCCAGTCTCGCCCCCGATTCAACATCCAGGGTCCAAAAAGTCAATACTAGGGCTACTCAAACCCAAAACTCTTCCACATCATACATTGTTCGGAAAACATTCCATCATCACATTCTCTTGCCATCTAGTGAGTACTGCGGCCCCCCCCCCCCCCCCCCCCGCAGTATCACAACACCCTCAGAATAGTGAGTACTACGGCTCCCCGCAGTATCACAACACCCTCTGACTAGTGAGTACTACGGCTCCCCGCAGTATCACAACACCCTCTGACTAGTGAGTACTACGGCTCCCCGCAGTATCACAACACCCTCTGACTAGTGAGTACTACGGCTCCCCGCAGTATCACAACACCCTCTGACTCCACTAGCTCGTGCTCCGAAGACTATCATCAACGGCTACCCATACTCGACTCGAATATCCATCACAGACTCTGGAGGCAATCAACATAACAAATGCCCACCCTTGCGAAAATCCACTCTCTCAAATAATCTCCCTGGATGCCCATACTCGAAGGGCTCCCACTAGATCCATAGATACCTGATATACCACCAGTCCATTCAATTCAAGATTCACGAGTAACTCCGAAATAAAGATATCATACCCAGATATCTCGGAATACCCCAACAGAACATCACAAGATCCTGCCACAACCACTGATCTCCTGCCCCAAGCATCATATAGACACAATAATACATTTCCTCTGAACCCCATAATTAGATCTGCATTTTTTTTTCCAAATTGCAACCTCGGTGTATCCAATTTCTCAATTGGAATACAAGAAAACGCTAACGCTACTAAATACGCTGATAATTCTCCGAACCCATTTTCTACCGCTCAAAATCCAAACAAGGATACACATACTGACCCGGGAGTTGGCTGCCCAATCATTCTCTATCTACTTGCAACAACTCTGACCACCAAACACCTGCCGTGGAGACATTCATCATTCTCAACAAGTACTTCCCGCATTAACTCACTCTGAACTCTTTCCTCGATCACCGACATCTCTGGTCTCATGATTTCTTACAGCAGATCTCTATACTCCACTTATAACTGCTCTTGACAAATCTCTGCTTTCTTACATACTGTACCCGGTTCTCCCCCACTTAGGGTTCGAACCATCACCAATTAGCACGCAACCAACCCACAACTATTTTTCACCAGCGAAATCGCACCTGCCCCAGGAAAGTGCTACACAACGCCCGATAATTCCTTCTTAAGGAAATCAATCGACCTCATATACTGTGAACCTCTGATGAACTCCTTAAGAACTTCTCATCACGACTGCCTCTAGTCGTTCCAAATCTCATACCAATCTAGCACTAAGCATCTCAACTGCTCAATAACATCTCTGGCTCATAGACTGAACCGCAAAATCATCGTACCCCTCACCTCAACTCATCAAACATCGCTCCAACACCAAGAACAGGGACCCACTCCCATATTCAACACCCAACATAGATAGAAAACTCTCTGCACTGCTAAACTCGACTGAACTCCCCACTGATACCACTATAATACATCCTACTATACTCAAATAGGTGTAGTGTGGTCCTCGACTACCTCAGTCCCAACTGACTATCTGCTCATGATAAGTCACCGCCTCGCGGCACACATGCTACCTAATACACTGGGGGAAAAATCATCATCAATGACGACCTGCAGGGTTTACCCCCAACCCAAAACTCAACATCATGCTTCTCATATTTGCACACGAACATAATCAGAACCACCCAGATCATAGAAGGTGACATCTCCTTTATCGACTGATCGCTCAACTCAGATTGAAATTCTTCCTTCTCACTGACTCCGTACTAAAATACTCTGAGAGGCTCTCGATCTTCCTCTCAAGGGACGCCTCTCCGAACTCAATCATAACCGGATAGCCGGGGAACCACAAACATCTTTCCTTATGAACCATGGTATTCATTCCATGACATCTCTTCTCAATATGCTCCGGCGTATGGTACTCGAACCATAACACCATTCCTCAATCCGCTTCGATGTATGGTACTCGAACCATAACATCACTCCTCAATCTGCTCCGATGTATGGTACTCGAACCATAACATCTCTCCTCAATCCGCTCCGATGTATGGTACTCGAACCATAACATCACTCTTCAATCCGCTCCGATGTATGGTACTCGAACCATAACATCACTCTTCAATCCGCTCCGATGTATGGTACTCGAACCATAACATCACTCTTCACTCCGCTCCGATGTATGGTACTCGAACCATAACATCACTCCTCAATCCGCTTCTTAGGACCTTCAGAATACTCCCTGTTTCATGTATGGGTCCTCTGCTTTCAGTAGTACGGGCCCATACTACCTGCCACATCTACCCATACTTTCCACACGGACCATCCCAGAGCTCCTAAGTAGCTGCTCGACCTGATTTGTCACCAATCCCATCGCGCGTGCTCGCTCCCCAGCGAAATTCTCTACTCTACCCGCGCACTCATCTGGCTAGGGTTACTCCCTAGGCTCTTCCGTTGTCCTCCCACTTCTTTGCTATCAGCTGCTGAAGAGCTCCCTGTGATGCCAACCATCTACCTCCTGAATATCGTCATATTCACTTGGTAGCTGACTCCCATCATCGAGAGTTCCACAAAGCACAAAGCAAGCAACATTCGAGCATCGAAGAATACATAGGTCTCCCTCTCTGTGATAACTCCACTTTCTCGGCTCATCCTCGGAAGTACCACTGAACTCTGCAACTCTACCCCTCATGGGTTCTAACTGGGTACTCTCACTCATCACATACTCAAAAGCATAACACGTATAACAACAAGTCCTAGGCTAAGGCATCACAGATCAGGCTACTCTAGTCCTAAGATGTGAAATACCTAGCCTGCCTCTAGCATGCAATAATATCTCATAAAGTGCATCATAAATATCTCATAACACAAAATAAGGGTATTTTGGGAAATCACCGTTCGGGCTCTGGCTGATTGTACACACTGCTCTTTCTTGCTTTCTTTTTGAACTCTTATTCACTTTTTAGAAAATTATTTCTTTGAAATTCTTTTTTTTTTTTTTTTTTTTTACTTCCTCAGTTTGAGTCCAGATTTACCCAAAGGCGCATCCGAATCCCTCAAACCAAGGCTCTGATACCAACTTGTAACACCGTAAATTTCAAAACAATTCTTTCATTTTAAATAATCATTTTATTCTTAGAACACTTGTTAAAAATCTCATTCATAATCAAATTACAAAACATAGCTCCGTTTTCACTTGCATAGAAAACCAGGATCCTCCAAAATATGACTCTTGCTCTGGTGTGTACAATCAAGCCGGTGCCGTACCGTGATACTGAAAGAAACCTGAAAACAACAAAACACAAAACACTGTAAGCACGAAGCTTAGTGAGTTCCCCAAAATACCACACACATAACACATACAAGCCACTCGAGGCTATAACTCTATGGGTCCGTGCACCCAAACTCTGTGAACCCTCAGGTTCTAACTCTATGAACCTTCCGGTTCTAACTCTAGGAACCCTTCGGTTCCAACTCTGCAACCATGCACAGCATAAATCACATAGAAATAATGCAGTACAACACATAACATACATAGCATACAAATACTCTGTCACATAACTCTGGTTACCTACTCAAGGTAAAGTATAGTGAGAAGACTCACCTGGCAAGCAAAAAGCAGATATCTCCATACTCGGATCTCGAACTCGCCACCGCCTAACACGTAAGGCAAAATTCTCATGACTATAACTCTCGAGACTAGAATCAATCCTCTCAATGCACCCTCTTAAGGGTAAAAGACTATTTTACCCCTCTCTTGGCCCAAAGGCCACATCGCTGACCAAACCCTAAAAGTCAACGGTCAACCCTTGGTCAAAATCAAAGTCCTCAGTCAAAGTCAACCCCTGACTGACCCTACTCGCCGAGTCAACTCTATGACTCGCCGAGTTTCTATAATCAGAACTTCACTCAATCCGCGACCTAACTCGCCGAGTCACTCTGAGACTCGCCGAGTCCAACAACTCTGAGTCCACTCGCACACAACTCACCGAGTCATCCCTTGACTCACCGATTCTCGACTCAACCAGGGAATATCGGGACTCTTCGACAAGACTCGTCGAGTCCAAGAACAGACTCGCCGAGTCCAAGACTATCATCAACCTACTCGTCGAGTTGTTCATACAACTCGCCGAGTTCCAGGCCATCTTCATCCAACTCGTCGAGTACACCCATGTGACTCGCCGAGTACCACCGGTCTGAATCCATTCGGAAGCATTCCAGGCCATGCAATTGCTCCAAAACATAGATCTAGCCTCCTACCACTCATCCATTCACGTAAAGTGGCAAACTTTACGTGAATCCAAAGAGATCTAGGCCATTTGCACATTGGGCTAGGGTTTGGGACATGAAAGCTTCACTAAACACTCCAACACAGGGACTTTCATGCTCTCTGATTCTTCTCCCTTCTAGATCTGAGGTAGCAACCTCAGATCTAACCTCTAGACTTCCCATTACATCCATAGACAAGTTCCCACAAACCCCAAAATGAAGAAACACATAATAACAGCCCAAGAACGAGATATTACCTCCAAGAGATGCCCCAACTGCAATGTAATTCGAATCCAAGCAAAGCCCCTTGCTCCAAGCCTTCAATCTCCCAAAATTCCTTCAACAATTACTTCTCCAAGCTCCAATCCACTCAACAATGGTGCTTCTCCGCGATTTAGGGTTTTCTGGGGCTCAAGGGGTGATAAGGAGGCTGGGAGGAAAACATAATGTTCTTTATATAGGGCTCAACCCCGAGAATTAGGGTTTTCTCCAATCAGCGCCTACTCGTCGAGTCCTCCTCACTGACTCGCCGAGTCGGCTACTTAGCACGCGACCCAGTCGCGACTCTACTCGCCGAGTCCATCCATGGACTCGCCGAGTCACTCTTTCACAACTTACTCTTTTAGCCCTTCAACTCTACTCTTGATATTTCGGGATGTTACAAAAAACAATGCCTATTGAATTTCTTTAAGTTCATATTTCTAATACCCAATGCTTTGATAATCTTTTATCAAGGCTTTATAAACTTATACACTTTTGCCTTAGATAGTTCATGTGTGTGTCTTAAACAATTCAGACAAATTGCCAAATCTCACAATTCGAATCATGGAAAGGGATATCGTAACCATAATCAAATTTGAGAGTACAATTTTACAATCGCTATCTTCTTAAAATCTCTATTAGTGAAAGAATTTCCTCACAGTTATTTTCATGAAGGAGGGAATCTTATGACACTTAGATTTTAATGGTGTATGTGTTCCTATCCATGTGAATATGTCAAAAACAAAGTTTACGACAAATTCAAACTCATATGGACCGAACTTTCTTAATCTTGATTTCTTGCCTTATGGTAACACGACTGCCCACCATGTTTTCAAAGTAGTTAAGCAGCTCGCCCTTTCCTGTTAATGTACTTTTAATTTATCAAGGTCCTTGCCTTTTATGCATTCAAATGAGAGCTCATCGGACTCATATGCATAATTAACTCGATTGGAACGGCACAGAAACAAGATAACGTCAACACGATAGGTTGTAAACCTCTATTTGTGTGCTAGTGATGATCGACAAGGTTTATTCTTGATTAGTTCTTGAAACTTTTCAAGACCATTAAGACTCCCACTGACTCCTTGACATATAAGATTCTGTTGTCAATAAACATTTCTTGACAATCAAATATTCAAGAGTTAGTGTAGCTTTTATCAAGACAAAACAGTTCATAAATTGGTCCTAGTTGGTCTTTGTCTTACATCACAACTTTCCAATTTCAAATGTGCAAGAATAAGAAAACCTTTTTCCAAATTCTACATTTTATGAATATTATAAACCTTCTTAGTACTTGTCACTTAATCTTAACTTTAAGACTTGTTTTGGAAAGAAATATGATTGACTTCTTGATTTAACCATTTCTTCAATTCTTGATTTCTCTTCTCAGACATACATTTGTACTAAGACTCACTTAGAGGATCAATTGAGATATGGTTCTTAATCATTAAGACCCATCACAAAACATAACAGGTACTCTCCCTTCTTCTTAGAATAGAGAAACTTTTATCTTTCTGCTTACTTGATTCTTCTTATTTGTTCTGCTATTGATTTAAACCTTTTCAATCAATTCAAAATTATACTTAATCTTATAAATGTAATCATATTTACTAAACCTTTAGTGAATCATGACCAATATCTTTGTTACTCTTGTGGTGGACTTGATCAACACACAACTTTGTGTACTCGATCTCCTAGTCCTTCACTTGACACTTTATCAACGACTTAGTTTAATTCCCAAATATGAAATTTCTCATTCATCGTGCAACCAAGTTGCATGATTCCAAGTTTCTGTCCAATTGAAACTTGGGCGATGAGAAACTCTCCCTATTTGGTAAATTCTCGACATTTCCACAATTATCATAATTAAGAATCACATCCATTCGTTGTAGAAATATGCAAACATCAATTTTTCATAACGATTTCATTGCAAGGAAATAAATAAATAAATAAATAAATGAGTCAAATCAAAATTTATTTTATTCATAAAAGCAGCGGAAAACATTTGTCCTTACAATGCAAAATCAATTGAAAAACTATGTAATCAAATATTCCTAACAACTCTATCATAACTTTCTAAGCTCAAATCTAATCTTCGAATCCATGCGATCGAGATCCATTTCTTCGTGATTAGACTCATCTTGCTTTCTCATCAAGCTTCCTCTCTTTTCACTGATCCTGCAAAACATTCAAATGCAATCTTATCACATTATGTATTAAGAATCAATGAATAGGAACTTAATGGAGTTAGATAGTGGATTTTACCTGAAGCACATCCATACTCTTTGACTCTCCCATCTTCTAGACTCTTCAGGCTCTTAGGGCAGACTTGTATCCAACGCCCTTTCTCTTGGCAGCAAACGCAGGTCGGTTTTCCTAGAACGTCCTCGGAAGCATGGTTGGTTGACTTTCCCAACAAATAAGCTCCATTGCTTTGCCAAATCATTTCTGATTCAGCAGCAATGAGCATGTAAGTTAGGTCAATGAGGTTTTCGTCATGATCCATCATATAATAGTTTCTCTTGAACTTATTATATGATTCGGGAAGTGACTGCAGAACCCAGTTCACAGCCAACTTATCCGGGAATGACGCACCCAACATTATTAACCTATCGATGTGTGATTTCATTCCTAGAACGTGGGCACACACGGATTTACCATCTTCATGTTTTATTTCCAATAGGGATTTAGTGACATTGAACCTTTCAATTCTTCGATCTTGTAGGTTAGGGAGAATAACGGGAGGAGGTGGAGGAAGTGAAGCATGATTTCTTGTTCCTCGATCGAATTATGGAATATCATCTTCATGTGGAATGCTTGTTCCACAGGATTTGGGAAAACCATAGTTGTCGAACTTTGACATCTACAAAACGGGAGAAAACAAATTCAAGTTAGTTGATCGATTGAGTCCTTAATAAATCACCCAAATGAGATATTAAGGCTAGGACCCAACACAATATTCCACAACTCGGGAGAGGGATGTCGTAACCCTAATTGCAGAACATTTGAAGGTAAGTGAATGATGATTCACTAATTTTCCACCATGAAAAACGAAAAATAGATTAAGTCTTAAATGTATTGAAAACTCCTTGATTCTTTGAGATTCATTGAACCTTTTCAATGGCATGTTTAAATCTCGATATGCCCCTCTAGTTTGTGATTGGGATGCTGAGGATCACAAAGCGGGTGTGAATAACCATGCAAATCTACATGGTTCCCTCACATGTTACAGTCACCTATTCGATGTGCCGGTAAACCACACATGCTCCACCGAACTATGACAATCATTGAGTCACCCTTTGCTACCTTTGCTTAGAACCATTTAGTGTGCTGGTTAACCACACATGCTCCACTAATGTCTTCGCAAGGGTACAAAGTGCAATTTCATGGAATTACATCAATTCACTTTTGCCTAAAGTAACTAAGATTGGGAATTTCATGAAAACATTTAGTTACTTTTAAATTTCATTATACTTATAATGGAAGGTTTCTGTCTTATCCTACCCGTTCGGCTAACGACCCTCCACTAGTCAAAAGTGCGGTGGGTAAGAGTGGATACCCCTTCAATCGCCATTTTATAGGCAATTTCCTTAAACACCCCTCATAGACCAGCTTCGTGAATGAGGCATAGTAACGGTAAGACTAACTTTTACTCATACATATATATAATGTTAGACTTTTAATGTTATATATAGTATAGGATGTATTTTACACTTTTAAAATACTAGGTGGTCAAATTTAACAATTATACTTTTAATTCAATTAAATTGTAAACCAAAACTTTATGGATTTATTAAATCTCTTTTAATTATACACTTTAACTAATTAATAAAACCATAAGGGTGTGATTTGAAATTTTTCAAAACTATACTAGGGTTTTAGAATTTAACATTTCTAAATTAAACTTTTAATCAACTTTTAAATTCCAAAACTTGAGGGCAAGTTTTGAAACATTTAAAAACATTAGGGTTTAGAATTTAAATATTTCAAAATCAAAATTTTCAATCAAAATTTAAATTCCAAAACTTGAGGGCAAGTTTTGAAACCTTTTTCAAAACATTAGGGTTTCAACTATTTAAATTTCAAAACAAAACTTTTGAGTTCTAATTTAAACTATAAACCCTAAAGGGATTAATTTGAAACTTTGTCAAGAATATTCTAGATCACATAATTCAAATAAGGCAATTAACTATAATTGGTGGTTATCTAATTAGATCTAGTTCAAATTCTTGCAAGATAATGATCAAATAATTTCCATAACTTAACATTTATCAAATAAGGTAACAATTATCTATTTAGATGACCAAAATCTTTTATTTTGACAAGGATAATCATAAGGAATCAAGAACCGTAGTGGGAGGAACTTAGGAGGTATGTTGGACTGCGGATGCTGCTTGAGCTTTGAGGAGTGAATCGGCCATCTGAGACATCCAGTATTGAATATGAAGAATCCCTGATACAGTATAAGCATTGTTGACGGCATCATCCCAATACTTAGCAACCATCTGAATTTCACGTTCCTTTTGTTGTTGTTGTTGTTTGATTTGTTGATCCTTTCAGGCTTGGAATGCCCTTCGAAAGGCAACATATTTCTTGATTTTGGCATCAGTAGTTGGTTCATACCGACTCCATGAATCACTTGAATCATCTCTGTCAATTCTTTTAGTGTGCACCAAGGTGTCCCTTGGGTTCACGGATCCTTACACATGTGTGCTCATCGTGCCTAAAGCACCTGTAAATGATAGAAGCAGAGTAGGATTTCCGGAGCTTCCTTGGTCTCCGTGACCTGTGGTCACGTTTAGCCTCGGCTCCATTATGGCATGAGCAAAAAAAGTGCCCTGCGGATGGTCAAGTATTTGAAGTGTTTGGGATATGTTCAATAGGATGGAGTCTAACTCCTCCGGAGAAAAGAAATGCAGTCGGGAAGCCCTGGAGACCTTAGGGCGTTGTCCAGATTTATCTGCTTGAGATAGAACTGGAGGCATGTCTCCAAGTTTCAGATGATGATGATGATGATGATGAAACAAGCTCACATGATGAGCTTGAGTGGTATTCGATGGTGGTATTGAATGGAGCTACGGCAATCCCAGGGATTACCTTAGCCTGTGGAGAGGCTGAGGTATCAGTTCGGTCACGCATTTGGCTAGAGGTATTGGTGGTTTTTCTTTTCTCGATGATCGAAATTGGTTGTCTATCTTCCTCAGAATCACTGTCCGATACAGTGGTGGGTTTGGTTTTGCGTTTCTTGGTGGGTGCGGTTGGTTTGGGAGCATCCTTTTGTGGTGTTCTTTGTTTCTTTTTGGATGCCAACTGCTTTCTTCTTTGAGAAAGATTGGATAAAGTAGTGGCAGAGGGGACTGCGGTACCCTCAGGGATAATGGTTGCTGATGAGATTAAAACAACTTTTAATCTATGAAGATCGATTAGATCTTGAACAAGTATATGAATATGAAACAGCAAGAACACAATATTAATAACAAGGCAGAACGCAATAATAAGAACAAACAGCTTGAATCAAACGTGTCGAATGATTAAATAAAATCCTTAGAAGAGCTCGATTAAGAACATCAACTGTAAAGGATTGGAAGATTACAAGAGAGCAATATCGTAAAACTCTGGAATGCTAAAACTGAAATCTTGAATCTTAACCTAATATGCATGCAAGCGATAACTTATATACTATACATAAAAGGCTCTCGGTTGGACAGGCCCAAACCGGAGAATACAAGGCTAATCTACGAGCCCAAAAGATGCAACATAAAACAGAACTTCAGCCCAACAATCTCCCCCTTTGCGTCAATTTGGAGCGAGACCTTCACTTCTTACTTGGGCCGGCGGCTGAAGCTGGTACCTTCTTCTTCACGGTACTAAACAGACACTTGTTTATGGAAATGATGGTCTGTCTAAACCGGATGTACCAATTGATCATATCTTCAAAGTACTTGATGTCATCAGCCGAATTGTCCTTACACCGCTTGACGATTGATAAGACGTGTTCCAAGCAGGTAGTGGTGTAGAGGTGCTTGTCAGCTAACGCGAACAGACATTTCTGTCCTTCGGCTCTGGTGAACATCACAGAGTTTCGCCTCGAATCTATCTTGCCCATTTTCATCGTGTTTAGATCACTGGCCGATCCCACAGGCTTGACTTTCGGTTTCTTCTTAAACACTGTGGCAACCTCCTGATCCATTAGGGCCACCTCCATGATGTAGCATGCCAGCATCCTTTTGACATGGTCTAAGATGGGACCATATTCGGCTTCGTTTGTCAGCAAGATGTTGTACAAGACTATCCAATCATGAGGGTTCAGATTGGGCAGATCCGCCAGAGAGATCATGTGAGCAGTTCTTGCAGATCCTCGGATAAGCTTGAACTTGACGTTTGTGAATCTCCCCACGGCAAACGGCTTCATCACCCGAACATTGACAATCTTCTGGGCGCTCCATGTAAGGTATTGAGGGCGAGCGGCCTCCAGGTAGAAGTCAATGAGCTCCCTGTTAAGCTCATCGTTCGGATGCGGGACTTCGAAAATGTTGGAGAAGGCGTGGAAGATGAACGCCTTTCGAGTCAGCGGCATATCGAATTGCTAATCGACCGAGTTGTTGCAGTCGAACGATATCACCGGCTCGAGCCATAGTATGCTTGGAGTCTCTATGGCCTCTTTTATCAGACGATCCCTGGTCCAGGCAGGGAAGAGCAGCTTTCGGCTCTCAAGGAGATCGTTGGCTTCTTTTTGTTTACGTTCGGCTTCTTCAGCTTCACGTGCCACACGACTGACATCGTCATCAGTATTGCGACTGTTCTTTCTCTTTAACATGTCCGCAATAGTCTCCTTGTCTTCATCTTCATCTTCATCTCCTCCCTCTGCTATGTTTTTGCCTTTGTTCTTCACACCCGAACCCGAGGCATGACCAGTTGGGGGTGGTTCGGTTGTGTGAGTGGCTTTGGAGGAAGGAGGGGGTTTCGATCCTTTCTTCTCATCTCCCCCTTGTTTCGGAATGGACACGAAACTGGGTAGGCCTTCAATTTTACTCAAGAGGTCCGCAAGATCCTCTTGTAGCTTTGCCAAGCGGGCATCGATGGAGGCACGGAGTGCCGAGTTGTCGTCGCTAAGGTTTTGTCTGAGGGTATCTAACTGCCAGCATGTGAGGTTCACGTGGGTTAGCCTGAAATCGAGCACAATAACATACAGAAAACATGATATCAGGCCTGCTAGCAGTTAGATACATCAATGAGCCTATCATCTGACGATAGAGCGTGATGTCGACAGCCGGTTTATCCAGTGAAGGGGTAAGTTTGGTGCCGAATGCCATTGTGACTTTGACTTTTGAGTCTCCCATCATGCCAAACTTTGCTAGGAGAGTCTTTGTGTAAGCTTCCTGATTGATAAAGATGCCTTCGGGTCCCTGTCTTATATTTAAACCAAGGAAATAATTAATAGGACCCATTGAGCTCATTTCAAACTTAGTCTCCATCAACTTTCTGAATTCAGCTGTTAAGCTGGGATTCGTAGAGCCAAAGATGATGTCATCGACATAAATTTGAACTATCATAAGGTGGTTACCTTCCTTTTTGCGAAAGAAGGTTGGGTCAACCGAACCTTGTTTGAATTTGGACATCTTTAAAAATTTTGTAAGCGTTTCATACCAGGCTCTCGGAGCTTGTTTGAGGCCGTACACAGATTTATCCAGAATGTAGCAATGATTTGGATACTTTTCGTTTACGAACCCAGGAGGTTGCTCCACATACACAGTTTCTTCAAGTTCTCCATTGAGAAATGCGCACTTGACGTCTATTTGGAAGACCTCAAAGTTTTTGTGAGCAGCATAGGCCAGAAATATTCTAACCGATTCTAGCCTAGCTACTGGAGCGAACGTCTCTTCGTAATCTATCCCTTCCTCCTGACAGTATCCTTTGACAACCAGACGAGCCTTGTTCCTTATGACATTACCTTCCTTGTCCATTTTGTTTCTAAAAACCCATTTGAGACCAACAACTGAAGCATCCGGAGGAGTTGGAATGAGGCGCCAAACTTTGTTCCTTTCAAACTCGTTTAGTTCGTCTTGCATTGCTTGAACCCAATCAGAGTGATCGAGGGCAGTGTTCACTGTCTTCGGTTCAACTTTTGATACAAATGAGTTAAACATACAAAACTCAACCTTTGAGAATAAGGATGTCTGTTTTGCCTTCAGTTGAGATCGGGTCAGAACCTTTTCAGATACATCACCAACTATTTGAGAGATAGGATGATCTCTGGTCCATTTTGTAAGAGGAGGGTAATTCGGATCGAAGGTTGGATCTAGTTCAGCGTTCATCATCTCTTCAGGCTCAGATTGGCTATCAAAATCAAGCGTCATATCATCATGCTCCCCCTCAATTGATGAGTTTTGACAAACATGAGGTTCAGGAGTTTCTTGTGGTGCTGGATTTTCAGGCATTGGAGCACCTTCGTTTGGAGGGGCATCTTCGGTTGGAGTGTTACCTTCGGTTGATGAAGGACCTTCGGTTGAAGTAGTAGAGCTTGGCTCCCCCTGGACTTGTGAGCTAGGCTCCCCCTCGACAAGAGAACTTGGCTCCCCCTCGACCGAAGCATTGTTGGTTGGAGATTCATCAGTAGGCGATTCTCCTTCATGCATTCTTCTTGTAGCATCTTCGACAATCTGCTTCATATGATCTATTTTGTTGTCGGCTGCACCTGCTTCTGAGAGAGAAGCTTTTTCCGGTTCGTCAAAGAGATCCAGAAAATTCTCGTACATATTGGCGACTGAGACTGTGACTTGACCAGTTTGAGGAAAGATTTCCCTGGCAGTGTCATCTATGGCCTGTAGCTTCTTGACATAGCTATCGTCGAAGGTCACATAGTATGTCTCTTCAATCCTTCTTGATCGTTTGTTTAGGACCTTGTACGCCTTTGAAGTGAGTGAGTAACCCAGAAAGATTCCCTCGTCGGCTTTGACATCAAACTTGTTGCGGTGTTCTTTAGAGTTAAAGATGAAACACCTTGAGCCAAAAACGTGGAAAAATTTCACATTGGGCTTCCTGTTGTTTAATATCTCATATGGTGTGAGCGTGAATCGCTTGTTGAGATAGGACCTGTTTTGTGTATAACAAGCAGCAGAAATAGCGTCAGCCCAAAAATAAAGAGGTAAGGAAGCGAAACTTAACATAGTTCGGGCAGCTTCACTCAGAGATCGGTTTCGTCTTTCGACTATTCCGTTTTGCTGTGGTGTGTAGGGAGCTGAGAAATTATGGCTAATTCCCTTTTCTGCAAGAAACACTTCAAACTCCCTGTTCTTGAATTCGAGACCATTGTCGCTCCTGATGTTGCGAACGACCTTCTTGAGCTGGACTTCAATTTGCTTGATAAACACTTTCAGCTTTTGAGTCGCTTCAGATTTGAGTTTTAGAAAGAACACCCATGTAAATCGAGAGAAGTCATCAACAATAACAAGAATGTACTTGCTACCACCGATGCTTTCAATAGATGAAGGACCACACAAATCGATATGAAGTAATTCGAGTGGTTCAACAACTTTTGTGTTAATTATGGATGGGTGACTTTGACGACTCTGCTTTCCCATTTCACATGCAGCACATAAATGCTCTCTGTCAAACTTGAGCAATGGAAGACCCCTAACATGACCTCCAGTGACAAGTCGGTTGATATCTTTGAAATTGAGATGAGAGAGTCTTCTGTGCCACAACCAGCTTTCGTCGGATTGAGCTTTTGATAGCAGACATAATGTTGGGTTTCCTTTGATGGGTTTCATGTTCAACGGTAACATTTCACCCTTTCGCTCTGACTTCAGAATCACTTTCTTTGTCTTTTTCTCTATGATTTCAGAACCTTCATCATCGAATGAAACTTTGAGACCTGTACCTCCAACAAGCTGAGATACACTGATGAGGTTGTGTTGAAGTCCTTCCACATAGGCCACCTTCCTTATGGTAAAATCACCATTCGTTATCATCCCATATCCCTTTATGGTGCCGAAAGAGTTATTTCCAAACTTAACGTTGCCACCATTTGCAAGAGATCTGTATTCCCTGAGTTCCTCTTTCCTTCCTGTCATGTGACGCGAGTAGCCACTGTCGATGTACCATTCTTCGTCAAACTGCTCGTCACTGATAACCTGCAAAAATTAACCAGATTTAGGAACCCAAAGTTTCTTGGGTCCATGTGAGGTTTTCATGGGAACAGGAATAGTTAGAGAGATGTCAACAAGATATGTTCTTTTAATTAAAGTTGTTTCATCTTTCCTTTTAATGGTGAATACTTTTATTTTGTTAGGATTGGGTTTGTTCGCTTTGGACTCAGGTTTGGATTCATCGACCTTCTGCTTTCCCTTCTGTTCAGCAGATGGACGAGGTTTTTGAGAACCCACGGTATTAGCGTTAGAGCAAGATGGAGATGAACAAGAAGAATTAGGAAGAGAGGATTTGGATTTGGATGGAGGTGTCTTCCTTGCTGATGACTCTAGGTGACCCTTTTGCTTTTGATCGTTGGTGGGTTTAACCTTTGAGTCTAGTTCTCGTCTGACTTCAGAGCCGAACCTCTGAGTTCGGTTGGAGTTGTTCTTGGAACCGAACCTTTGGTTTCGGTTGAAATCCTTTTCAGAACCGAACCTTTGCTTTCGGTTGGTATTCTCATGCGAACCGAACCTTGGCTTTCGGTTGGTATCTTCTTGCGAACCGAACCTTTGGTTTTGGTTGTTGGAATTATCAGGCTTTCTTACGGGATTGTTTTCATACTTCAGATTCTTGTCTTTGTGTGAATAGTATGCATTCTGGGAGTGCCAGAATTGTTTTCTTTCAGAAAGGTTTTTCCTGTATCTTAGGTTCCGTTCGATCTTTTTATCCCTCATCTGTTTAGGTTGATGATGAACGTTCGCTTTCGCATTTGATGTCACCTTGGCTTGTTCCTTTTGAACTTTAGGAGTTTTTCTTTGAGCCGAGGAAGCAGCGGGAATATCTGAAGAAGATTCAGTTTGCCCTGAGGAAGTGGAAGGAGTATCTGATGAAGTTTCACTTCGAGCTGTTGGCGTTGAAGGAATGTCTTCTTTTGCTGAACGATCAACCTCTTGAGGAGTATCTTTTGTACCACTTGTGCTTGGTCCACTGAAATTATCAGGCTTGTTCAAGGGTTCAGGTATGTATCTCCCTTTCTTCATCCAAGAGGTTCTTTCAGATAGGCCAACGGTTTTGTTTCCATTGTCAATAGGAGCTTCCCAGAAGAACTCATCACATCCATCAGCATTGTCTTCGTTAACAATAGCCGTGAGTTCAACTGTTTGATGTTCTGTTACTCCAGTCACTTTGTATACCTGATTCGGAGTGGTTCTGACTTTTTGATACACAACAGGCTTTTCTACTAATTTCGGGGACTTTTGTTGGGACAATCTAGCGAATTCCACAGAATTTTCAGAAACAAGATTTTTGTGGTTTTCAGTTTCGCTTTTAACAAATTCTGAGCAGTCAACCGTATCCTCTACAGAAATTTCACTCATGTTTTCGTCCTCGTTAAGCTCAGATGCATTTTCAACATCGATTTTATTTTCTGAGCTTACTTTGGCATTTAGAGAGTCAAACTTTTGTATGGTTTCGGTTCTCAGTTTAAGTCTGTCATTTTCGTCCAAAAGATTTTTGAGCATGTCCTTATGGTCTTTGGATTTAATGAAGGACTCAATTTTGTCCAGTCCAATTTGATAAGTTGGGTTGACATCATCAGACGAAATCACACTCTCAGAATTGTAAGCTTCGGTATCGATTTCATCCTCCTTAAATTCTAGGAATGGTAAAATCATACGGTGGATCTTTTTGCCTATCTCACAGTCCAAGTGAAGCTGAGTAATATTGGAATATAAACGTTTAGCTATTAAACAAAAAACATTTCGTTGTTTTAACAATTTCAAATTGTCTCTCTGCAAATAAATGTTTTCGTCTTTGACTTTAATTAATTCCGACTCTTTTAACTCAATCCACATACGCCGCTCCTCACTCTTCGACGCCACCCTGCTTAATTGATCAGTCAGGTTAGAATTGGTGACTCGAGTTTGAGTTAAGCTACTATCTAAATGAGAAATTCTTGTGTTAACGTTTTTTAGTTCTTTCTCATATGAGGATGATTGTACTTTAAATGAAATAAAAACAGATTGTACCTTCTTTATCAGTTCATCAAGCTCATTGAACTGTTGGCTGAGTGGTTTGGCCGTGAAGCACATATCTTCCTGCACCTTCTGTCCATTGCTTCCTCCATCGGTATTGTATCCCCTCATCTGAGATGCGCTAGACACCATGAAGCATTTTCCACCACTGCTTTCCTCCTTAGCCATATAAGCCTTTCCATGAGTAGGCTTCCTCACTTCTTCGTCTTCTGAGTCAGTAGACCAAACTTCGGTGCTACCGAACTCATCGTCATTAACCGAACCCTGCACAATAAGAGCATTAATAGAAGGGTTAGAGGTAGACTTTTTCTTTCTCAATTCATCCAATCTCTTCTGCAGCACGGCTTCCTCATCCTTTCCGTCATCCTTTTCAGCCATCTTTTTAAGAACACAGTCCTTAGCATAGTGATTCTTGCCACCACAGTAGAAACAGCTTACTCCGGAATCGCCATCTACCTTCGGTTCCTTCTTGGACTCCTCAGCCTTCGGTTCATTGTTCGACTTTTCAGAGCTGTAACTCCCCTGCCAGTTTTGGTTTTTGTTGTTGGGGAATCTCTTCTTTATGAACCTCTTAGGATTGGATACCATCATGGCATAATCCTCAGTTGAGAGGTCATATTCTTCTAAATTGAGCTCTTCATCCTCCATCACAGCTTTACTTTTAGATAGGAGGGCCAACGAACCAAGACTGGAGACAACATTTTTCTCTTGAACCACAATCTTCTCTTGGGACTTTAGAATACCCACCAGTTTTGCCAAAGAATATGATTTAAACTGTTCATGGGCTTTGACTGTGGAAACAACTGCTCTCCATTCAGATCGCAGTCCGTTCAAGAAAGTAACCTTTTGTTCGATGAGCTTCCTTTCAATGTCGTGTTTGATCATCTTACTGAGAAGATGATTGAAGCGATCAAACGTCTGGGTCACAGTTTCTTCGGCCCCTTGCCTGAATTCACCAAATTCAGATAGAAGCAAGGTTTGGATGGAATGTTCAAGATCTTCGTCTGTTGAATACAGTTCGCGAAGTCTATCCCACACTTCCTTCGCCATAGTGCGTGAGCTGACCAGTCTGAATGTGTCGGACTGAAGGGCGAATCTGATCAACCTTAGTGCCTTAATATTGCTCTGGAATTTATCTTTCTCATCTTGCGCAATATTCGTCACGTCCTTGAGCAAATCATTGTACTCTTTTTGCGTCTTGATTATTCTGGATGTCGCGGAATGAGAAAACGGTCCGTTAATGATAGCTTCCCGTATGAGAAAACCATTGTCTTCCGATCCAATCACATAGTCTTCAAAATGATGTGCCCATACTTCATAGTCATGGGTGTACAAGATTGGAATCTTTGTCGTCGAACCGATGCTGTTGGAAATATTAATAGGGTTTGATTGCGTTGCGTCCATAATGATTGTAATAACCTGTTCAAAGATCAAACTTGTAATAAAGCAGATTAGGGCAAAACAATAAATACTAAGATACGTCAATCAAGATGACGGCTCAATAAATATCGATGATTGCGGAAAACCCTAATGGAAATCTTTTTCACAGAAAAGATGTGTATCGATTACACAGTCTCCTGCTCTGATACCAATTGATGAGATTAAAACAACTTTTAATCTATGAAGATCGATTAGATCTTGAACAAGTATATGAATATGAAACAGCAAGAACACAATATTAATAACAAGGCAGAACGCAATAATAAGAACAAACAGCTTGAATCAAACGTGTCGAATGATTAAATAAAATCCTTAGAAGAGCTCGATTAAGAACATCAACTGTAAAGGATTGGAAGATTACAAGAGAGCAATATCGTAAAACTCTGGAATGCTAAAACTGAAATCTTGAATCTTAACCTAATATGCATGCAAGCGATAACTTATATACTATACATAAAAGGCTCTCGGTTGGACAGGCCCAAACCGGAGAATACAAGGCTAATCTACGAGCCCAAAAGACGCAACATAAAACAGAACTTCAGCCCAACAAATAGTGCCTCCAAATCTTGAGGGCAAACACCACTGCCCCCAACTCCAGGTCATGCGTGGCATAATTTGCCTCGTGAGGCTTCAACTGCCTCGAGGCATATGTGATCACATGTCCCCTCTGCATCAGTACCGTACCCAACCCTGAAATCTATGCATCACAATATACCACAAAATCGTCCGATCCCTCGGGTAATACTAGGATCAGAGCCTCACATAACCTCTGCCTCAGTGTCTCAAAATCCCTCTGCTGATCCTCACTCCTTAAAAAATCCACATTCTTCTTGGTCAAACGGGTCAATGACACAGCAGTCTTGGAGAAATCTTGGATAACTCTCCAATAATAACCCGCTAAGCCCAAGAAGCTACGAATCTCCGAGGCATTCCTCGGTACTTCCCATCGCATCACAGCCTCCACCTTCGCTGGGTCAACCAAAATACCCTCTTGATTGATGACATGAGCCAAAAACTGCACTTCCCACAACCAAAAGCCAGACTTGGAGAACTTCGCATACAGCTTCTCTGTCCTCAATGTCTCCAGCACCTCTCAAATGATGCTCATGTTGTTCCCTGGTCTTGGAGTAGACTAGGATATCATCAATAAAAATGATCACCGGCTGATCCAACATCGTCCTGCACACCCGCTTCATCAGATCCATGGACACGGCCGGAGCATTGGTGAGCCCGAATGGCATCACCACGAACTCGTAATGCCCATAACGAGTCCTGAAAGCTATCTTCGGTATATACTCATCCCGAATCCTCATCTGATGATACACTGGTCGGAGATCAATCTTAGAGAACCACGATGCTCCCTAAAGCTGATCAAACATGTTGTCAATCCTAGGCAAGGATAACGGTTCTTCATCGTCGGCTTATTCAGCTCTCTATAATCGATGCACATCTTGTGCGACCCGTCCTTCTTTTTCACGAAAAGGATCAGAGCTCCCCACGAAGAACTACTCGGACAGATGAACCTTCTGTTTAGTAGCTCTTGAAGCTGTGCAGATAATTCCTGCATCTCGGGTGGTTCCAACCGATATGGTGCCTTTGCTATCGGAGCGACACCTGGTACCAGGTCAATACGAAACTCCACCTACCTCTCCGGAGGCACTCCGGGTAATTCTTCAGGAAAAACATCTCGAAAATCCCGCAACATTGGTACGCTATCGATATCCATCACTGCCTCTACTCGCATATCTGGAACATAGGCCAAAAATCCCATGCAGCCTTGCTGCAGAAACCTCCTCGCCCTCGCAGCTGAACAAAGGTTCGTGGATAACCAGTTCTCCCCCTTGGGGTTCGAACCCGGAGTAACTGCCGCTCACAATCATGTTGGATTAATGTCTAAGTCCATAACTATAATTGGTAAGACTTGACCCGACCCGACATGGTCCATTTGGGTTGCATGGCATCATGCACTTGGATAGACTATAATGAGAGAAAGAAGACACTTATGCTTATTAATATATTATAAGTTCTAGTATATTAATAATAAGAATAATAAGATTATTTAATTAGTATTGATCAAGAATTAATCTAGGATTAATTAAGTGATCAAAAGAAGACTAATTAAATATATGGGTTGATTGTGTAAATCATCCATACTTGTATAGTGGGCTAATGCTCCATGGATAATCAAGTTGGGCTAAAACCCATAGGATGGTCCATGGATGCTCCATGGTGTATTTGAACCCATGGATCCAAGGAAATGGAAAGTCATGACAATTAGGGTTTACCCTAATTGTAACACTATATAAAGATCTTATTCTTGACAAAAATCGGTCACTAGAGTGAGTAATAGAAGGGCTAGCCGATTTCATGAAGTGTAGATTTCTCTCAAGTTATTCCAAGTGTATTTGGTGTTGTGTGAACCATTTGAGGTGTCACACTTGGGGCACTAGGCACTCAAGCTTCATGAAGACTTTCTACATCAAAGAGGTATGTATTCTATCTTGTTACACTCATTGTTTTGTATGCTAGATTAGGATAATACCTTGGAAGTTCTTATTTGCATGTATAATAGAGAAAACATAGATCCAAGGTATTTAGGGTTGCATGTACACTTAGGAGTGTTAGAATGCTCAAAACCCAATAGTGGTATCAGAGCCTAGGCTTGTTTTCTTGTTATACTTGCAAAAGGAGCTGAAAAATCGAGTTTTGATGCTGTCTGCCTAGGAGACTCGCCGAGTCCAAGGCAAAAAGCATCCAACTCACGGAGTTGGTTCGTGCACACGACGAGTTGGACCCCCAGACAGCATAAATTCGACTTTTTTGGCTGGAATTGGAGTAGGAACATTACCCTAAGATGTTTTTGAACTTATAAACTTGTTTTTGATGTGGTAATGTTCATGCTAATCCAATTTCAAAGATAAGTGTCAATAGATTCATGTTTTGTATTAGTTTAAGGTTTAGACTAATTGCATGAAAAAGTTTGATTTGAATTATCTTGTTCTTATGAGTTTCTTAGATTAATAGAAAGTTGAGTGAAATAGTTGTTTTCAATCCAAATTAATCTAAGAGTTGATTCTAAAATGTGTTTTTGTAACTTGTCCTCAAGTTATATGAAAAGTCACATTTAAGTTTCATAAAACTCATAATAGTTGGCAAAGGTTACAAAAAATGAAGAGTCTAGTTCTAATTAAATGGTTTTATGACTCCATAACTTGTCCTCAAGTTATGGAGGACCAAGAGTCTCTTCATTATATAGTAAATAAAAAAAGTGTAACCTTAATTAATTCCATAAGTTATAAAATAAAGAAAAGTTAATTCTTTTATTATTTTAAAGTCTTCCATAACTTGTCCTCAAGTTATGGAACTTGAAGAGTTTTTGGATTAAAACTACTTTAAACACATAAGTTATGGATTTAATTAGTTTTGAATAGTTTCAAAACTTGCCCTCAAGTTTTGGAATTTGTAAAGTTTTCTCTTATGAATACTTTAATTCCAAGTTAGCCCTTAGAATTTTAAAGAGTTAAAATTCAACCCTTATAATTTATAATATTATAAGTTAATATATATATATATATATATATATATATATATATATATATATATATATATATATATATATATATATGTATAAGAGTAAAGTCAGTCTTACCGCTAGTACGCCTCATTCACAAAGCCGGTCTATAAGGTGGGTATAAGGTTGTTGCCTATAAAATGGCAACTTAATGGGTGTCCACTCTCACCCACCGCTTGCTTGACTGGTGGAGGGTCGTTAGCCGAACGGGTTTGACAGGACTATAATTCTCCCTTCATTAAAGGTATTAATGAGAAATACTAAGTAACTAAACTCTTAATAATACCCAATCTTAGTTACTTAGGAAAATGTGAATAAGGTGCTAATCCATGAAATTACACTTTGCACTTTGTTTAAGTCGGTTATCTTGGTGGAAATTGGTGAATCGTCATTCACCTACCTTCAAATATTTTATAGCTTGGATTACGGCACACCTCTTCTAAGTTATAAAATATTTTGTTGGGTCGTAGCCTTAATATTTCATATTGGGTGTCATATTAAGGACTTAAGATCAACTATCTTGAATATCTCCCAAAAACATGTCTGGTTTAGACATTTATGATCTTCCAAAATCTCTTGAAACAAGCTTTCCTAAATGAAGATGATGTCCCTTGGAAATCATACTTCTTTCACCTCCTCTAATTATTCTCCCTAACCTACAAGTTCTTGAAAAGTTTAAGGTCACTCAATCCCTATTGGCAAGGCAAGGTCTATGTGTGGTCACATCTTGGAGGTGTAGTCACATATTGACAAGCCGAGAGAGTTGGGTGTCAAATTCTTGAGAAAGTTGGTGGTTCAATCACTTTCTAAGTCACATAGTGAGTTCCTTTGGGACACCTATGAAACAGACTATGACAAGACCCTTAATGATCTTATCTATTTGTTAAGATCAACTTCCTTAAAACTTGATGGACATTGACAGTAGTGACAAAGGAAATCCAGGAAAGCATTCTCTTCCCAATGGAAAGGGATCGGCCATAGTCAACTCGGTTGACCAAATGGTAAAGAGAAAAGCTAAGTCTGTGATAGTACCGTGTACCATTATCAAAGGGTCCATATGTTTATATTGCCAAAGAAAAGGGCATTGGTTGCGAAGCTGCCAAATTTACCTAAGGATGTTAAAGTCAATAAGTTTGACTCTACTTCAGGTAAAGTCCACTATCTAACTCTGTTAAGTTCTATTCTGAGATTCCTGATACATGATGTGACTGGGTCACATGGTGATGTTTTAAGAATCAAAGAAAAGTGAAGAAGCTTAAAGAAAGAATATGCTGAATCTGATGGCGTAGATGGATTTCTATCGCATAGTTTGAAGATCGGATTCTTGAGCTACTTCTTAGGAGTTATGAGATATTGCTTAGGAATAGATAACAACAAGTTTTCATATGGATTGTAAGGATAAGTTTTTTCCGCAAAGTTTTAAAATAAAAGGAAATTTTTGATTTTATTTATTTTAAAATATCCTTACAATGGCATTTGAGGAAGAATTGTTGCTTATATGATTCCATTAATAGCAAGAGTGGAAATATGAAATTGATTCCTTCATTTGTGGTAATGTCTAAATTTACCAAATAAGGAAAGATTCTCATCACCCAAGTTGCAATTGGACCGAAACTTGGAATCATGCAAGTTGTATAGCATGATGAATGAGAACTTTCAAGTATTGGAAAAATTAAGACTAATTACTCAGTCACATGGATGTGTGAGTCAAGTAAAGGACTAAGGGATCGAGTACACATTCTTGTGCATTGATTAAGTCCACCACAAAAGATTGATAAGACTATTCGTCATAGTTTACTAAAGCTAAGTAAATGTGATTATACTTACAAGATTAAGTGTAACTCTGAGACATTGGAAAAGGTTCCAATGTATGGCAGAGCGAATAAGAAGAATCAAATTAGGCAGAAGGATAAAAGTTTCTCAAATCTGAAAAGATGGGAGAGTACTTTAGTATCAGTTTTTGTGATCATCTTAATGATTAAGAAATGATAGGACAATTAGTTCTCTAAGGAAATCTTAGTGCATTCTTATGACTAAGAAGAGGAACTTGAATTGTTAAAGTGGTTAAATCAAGAAGATGAGTCATACTTCGTTCCAAAACAATTCTTAGAGTTATACTCTAAGATTGCAACTTGAGTGACATGTCTCAAAGAAGGTTTAAAACACTTGTCAAATGTAAGAGTAAAAGTTTTCTAGTCTTGGACATTTGAAATTGGTAAGTTTTGATGTTTTGGATAAAACAAAGACCAACTTAGGCCAATTGTGTGAAGTGTTTGTGTTGATTAGAATCCACACTATCTCTTGAATATCTGACAAGAAAGTCTTATATGTCAAGAGGACAGTGGGAGTCTTAAAGGTCTTGAAAGTCTCAAGAACTAATCAAGAATAAAACCTGAAGTTCTTCACTAGCACACGACTTGAGGTTTATAACCTATCGTGTTGACATATTCTGTGCCCATTCCAGTTAAATTTGGCTTTGCATATGAGTTCTTAGAGTTCTCAATTAGTTGCACAACAACTTGGAAGCAATGGCAGGCCCTTCAGCTGCCAGGTGGCAAGAAATTAAGATTGAGTTCAATCCATATGAGTGTGGATTTGTCACTATTCTTGTCTTGTGTCTATGGTTTTAACAATTCACATGGATAAGAACACATACACCATTAAATCTAAGTGTCATAAGGTTTCTCTACGATTCATGAAAATGATGGTGAGGAAACACTTTCACTAAGTAGATTTTAGCTAGATAGCAATTGTGATATTTGCATTCTCAAAGTCGTTAGTGGAGCGTGTGTGGTTTACCGACACACTAACCTGGACTTGTGAGAAGTGGCAAAAAGGTCTAACCATTATGATTACGGCATCCCTCTTCATAATTGTTTAGACACACAAGTGTGCTATCTAAGGGAAGGTGTATGATTTTGATAAAGTTTTATCAAAACAATCTAGTATCATAAATCTGAACTTTGGTAAGAAATTCTGCTGATTTCTGAGTACATGTCAAAGCTAGTGGGAGCATTAGTGTTATGCTAATAATCATCATGTTAGTGGGAGCATGATAATTATGATAAGTATTGCAAGCTAGCAATGTTAATTATAGAAAACAAAAGTTTCAATTGGGAAAGAGTTGTTTTACCATAATTAAGGAAGAGGAAATTATACTTCATCTCAAATTTATAAGCTTAGATCGTGAGGTTTTAATCATTTAGTCAAGGAAATATATATGAATTTCATGTTGGAATGGCTCAACATAAGGAAATTTTGTATATGGGTCCATTATTTGCGTTCTAAAATTCGATTATGATTACGACATCCCTTTTTCATAATCTGAATTATGAGAACTTGGAAAATTGAAATGGACATATTATAGCAAAAGACTGGTTTAGTCTTTATGTGAGACATCATGAATCGATTCCCATATGCTTCAGATATAGGATCGATTACATGTGCTATATTCATCCTTTCTAAAATCTTCCAAATGCCTGGGGCATTAAGAAGAGAAAAGGTTTAGAGCTGGATATGACTAAAAGTATTAAACAATTATCGAGGATAATCTAAGGTTTACCAAAGATTGGGTGCTCAAGGACAGTTGGAAGTATAGTGATAATTCTGGAAGGACCATATTCACATAATCTGTAAGGAGGCAACTCTTGTTCAGAAGTGATAGTCAAAATGGAATCTAGAAATGTTTCAAAGTTAGAATTTTCAATCTGTTTACGATTAGGAAACTTAATGCAAGAAGGATGTTTCCAAGGAGCTGATCTCCTTTGGAATACTGTGTAATGATTGTTGTCAAGTCTTTCTGACTTTGTGCATAATCATTACAAGAGGATCAATGCATATAAGTTTAGAATCTAACATATTTCAGTAAATGACATGAATTTGGAATTCTTGCATTTGCAGTAAGGATTTGGGAGTGTGAAACGAGAATCATTGAAGTTATGTTCAATGGATCTAGTTCACAAAGTAAAGATCATAGACAAACATAGTATGCATACTTGGTGTATGGCATGACTAGTGTTTAGAAAACATAGTGTACATGCTTGGAGCATGGGACAACTATTGTTTTAAATTCAAGAATAAAGTTGATAGCTGAAACAGTATACAATGAATAATGTGTAATCATATGGTGATAAATAAAAGGTGTTTTATTTATGTTCATAGGTTTTGATACCATATTGGATTCAATTATTATTGTGTTTCACTTTGCATGTTTTGACTTCCCGAATAAACTGGATTATTCTTCCGGAATGACTAAGTTATTCAAACCATCCACAGTCGGTCATATGTTGGAAGTAGATATAAATTAAGACTGTCATGGGTTGCTTGTAGAGGTCTAAGGTGTTGGACAAAGGGCTACGACACTCATGAGTGCTCATAAGTTCTGAGTATTGGATTCAACCCGCGCTCATTGGAATCACTTCATGGATTTTATCACGAGTGATCATGAGACGATAATATCTTATATTCTTCAAACCTAGAGGTATGAATTGTTACTATGAGTTGATAGTACATTGATTGCATGAAAACGCATTTGGTAACTCGGTGCTATAAAACGTGTCTTTGTGTATGATTCAACAAGTAGTAGAACAAGCCATATGAGTCGAAGTTTATCCATTCCTTTTACCTTCGGGATAAAAGCGATATCTGTTGGCCCCTCGATGATTTGATGATGACAAATGGAAGTGCTCGGCCGAGCCAGGACTGATTTGATTTGTTCAATTAGTTAGTCATCATAAATCGGAAATCAGGAAACAACAAATGGACAGAGAGAATGATTATAATCCATGTCTCAGTCCATATGATATCTAGAATGGAGGAATATATGATCCCTTATCTAATAGACAAGTCATTGACAAAGGTCAGAGTTCATCGACAAGGTCAGAGTTCGACAGAAGCTTTTGAGAGCTACGATTGCCAGTTAGGTCCTGAAGTCATACGCAATAATAGTTTTAGACTTATGCAAGTGGGAGACTGTTGGATTAATGTCTAAGTCCATAACTATAATTGGTAAGACTTGACCCGACCCGACATGGTCCATTTGTGTTGCATGGCATCATGCACTTGGATAGACTATAATGAGAGAAAGAAGACACTTATGGTTACTAATATATTATAAGTTCTAGTATATTAATAATAAGAATAATAAGATTATTTAATTAGTATTGATCAAGAATTAATCTAGGATTAATTAAGTGATCAAAAGAAGACTAATTAAATATATGGGTTGATTGTCTAAATCATCCGTACTTGTATAGTGGGCTAATTCTCCATGGATAATCAAGTTGGGCTAAAACCCATAGGATGGTCCATGGATGCTCCATGGTGTATTTTAACCCATGGATCCAAGGAAATGGAAAGTCATGACAATTAGGGTTTACCCTAATTGTAACACTATATAAAGATCTTATTCTTGACAAAAATCGGTCACTAGAGTGAGTAATAGAAGGGCTAGCCGATTTCATGAAGTGTAGATTTCTCTCAAGTTATTCCAAGTGTATTTGGTGTTGTGTGAACCATTTGAGGTGTCACACTTGGGGCACTAGGCACTCAAGCTTCATGAAGACTTTCTACATCAAAGAGGTATGTATTCTATCTTGTTACACTCATTGTTTTGTATGCTAGATTAGGATAATACCTTGGAAGTTCTTATTTGCATGTATAATAGAGAAAACATAGATCCAAGGTATTTAGGGTTGCATGTACACTTAGGAGTGTTAGAATGCTCAAAACCCAACAAATCGATCATGGCCCCATTGGTCCCCAGCCAGTCCACCCCAATAATCACCTTCAATCCTCGCAATGGTATGGGAACCAAATCAACACGAAACCTTTCGTCGTGCATATTCAGGCCACAGTCCTGACACACCTTCGCAACACTCACGGTGCGATCATCTATAATCTCCACCTCGAGCGGGGTATCCAGAGTCCCCGGTGCGTCTCGGAATTTCTTGCTAAGCGCAAGATACATAAAAGATCGGGTAGCCCCTAACCGAATAAGACATGGGCCATCATACCATTGACCAGAAAGGTCACAATCACAATGTCTGGCGTGGCCCAAGCCTCCTCGGTAGTCAGCTGGAATGCGCGGCTCTTCACCGCTGGAGCTTCCGCCTTAAGGCGGCCATCAGTAATCCTCATAGTGGCGGGTGCAGGCGCTGCCATAGGTCCTCCTCCTCCTCCTCCTTGCAACCTCGGACAATCGGCCTTTTTATGGCCTGTCTGGTTGCAGTGAAAGCATATCAAGCCCTTCTTGGGGCAATCCTTACTCAAGTGGCCTGCTGGCCACATGAGTAGCATCCTGAAATCCCGGCTGTCCGACAAGCCCCACCATGAAATCTCTCGCACTTGGCACACCGGCCCCGACTGTCTTAGGCTTCTTAGCTTGGGCCCCCGCTTCCTGAACCTGCTCAATCTTCCGCTTTGTGCAGGACTCCAACTCCATCTCCCTCTCACAGGCCTTATCAACCATCTTATTCAGGGTTTTGCACCCTGTAAAGCTCACAAATTCCTGTATGTCCCCTCTCAGCATAGAGTGATATCAGGTCCTCCTCATGTCCTCATCTGTCGCATACTGAGGGATCAACAAAGCTCGCTCTCGAAACTTGGCGGTGATCTCCACCACAGTCTGAATAGTCTGCTGTAAATCATGAAACTCCCTCACCACCCGTTGCACCTCAATAGGTGGTGCAAACTCCTGATCGAATCGTTGTACAAACTCGACCCACAACATGTCAGCCACATCGGCTGCTCCCACCTGACTATTAATCTTGCCCCACCAATCTCTGGCCCTGTCCATCAGCATACAGGAAGCAAATCCAACCTTTGCCTCCTCCAGGCAAGAACTCGTGCGCTGGGCATTCTCAATGTCCGCCACCCAGCGTCTGCTCACAATGGGATCCCTGACCCCAGAAAACTCTGGAGCTCTGCATGCCTTGAACTCCATAAACGAGGGGGTTCGAGCTCCACCCTGGCCCATAGAAATATCGGCCCTGAATGCTCCAAGTCTCTCCTCCATGATCTCCATCATACCCTCCTTGACCGTCCCAAAGATGATTAGGGTAGCGTCAAGGATTCCCCTTGTATCCTCGGCCGCAATCACCTCATGCAGCCTCTCATCGATACCATCAATTGGGCCGCCTGACCCAGCCCCGGATCCCGATCCCGATCCCGATCCTGATCTAAATCGCGTAACCACCATGTTGGACTGTCATTTAACAAAACATAATGATCAGAATACCCATAACGAGGTTACTTCCATACCGTTTTCCTTTGGAATTTCCAGGTAGAACGTGCGTTTGGGTACGGGTCCTGTGCTTCATGTAGTACGGGCCCAATACTACCTTCCACACCTACTTGTACCTTACCCCGCTGCTTTACCTGGTACCTCCAAATCTATCCACATAAACCATGACTCACAAATCTCGCATGAATCAAACTCGGACACCCTATGGTTGTCCTACTCATAACAGTCAAACCAATCACTATAGGTTGCTTTTAGGCATGCAAATTATACACATAAAGGATCAAATAGGCTAAGTCAATCATTCTGAGGCTATCAGCTCCTAACCATATATAATTTTAAAACATAAACTTAGCAATTCCATATAATCGACAAAGCTCACTATCATATAACGTGGCTATTCAACATGGGAAACTACTTACTTCGCTCGGCTGATCACGCGCATTGCACTCTCCTCCTTTGGCTTAAAAAATCCTTTTTAGGTTACTTTTGAAAACATTTTACCACTTCCTTAGTTTGAGTCCCGACACACCCGAGAATGTGTCCGAATCCCTCAAACCAAGGCTCTGATACCAACTTCTAGCGACCCAATTTTTACCAAGATTTTTTTAATTTCATTTATAATTAATCAAACAAATCCCATAATCCATAAATTTCCAAACCATTTGTTTTCCAATTCACAATTATTACAATTTCATTGTACTTTTTGAAAACATCAGAGAGTCCCAAACACACAAAAAGAGAGGTAGAGTGCACGCCACGTCATCACGCCTTGCCTTTGCCCTTAGGCTCTAAAGTACCTGAAACAATCAACAACCTGTAAGCGAAATGCTTAGTGAGTTTCCTAGAGCATACCACACACACACAAACCACATATCATATATCCTGTTAGCTTTAAAATCTACACACATATCACGTAAGCTGTGAGTACATGAAACCTGTGAGATGCCATGGGTTACCCACATGGTCTTTACCTAGGACTGCCATGGGCTCCCCAACATGGCCTTACATCCAATGCCATGGGCTACCCCACATGGTCTTACATCCAATGCCACGGGCTTCCCCTGGGGTCTTCATACAAAACATTCAATCACATAACAAAACACAAAATGTCTAACACATATATCATAATCACATAATGGGCCGGCCTTGGTGCCTTAGACCCATAGGTATGGTGAGAAGACTCACCTATCACGAATGCTGAACTGACACTTTGCGACCAAATATACGCCACGGGCTAATCCACTCAACTGCCTAAAAAGTATCACACAATATCCAGTCCTTTCCCCAAAGTCCATCCTGGTCAACTACATCCAAGATCAAGTCAACAGTCCATGTTGACCCTAACTCGCCGAGTACAACTAGTGACTCGCTGAGTTTACCGGGATAACATCTACTCACCGAGTCATCGAGGTGACTCGTCGAGTTCGTACGGTCTTGATTGATAATATTTATGGGTTTGAGCCATAAGAACTTTCCTATGTGCACATACAAACCCTAAATCTTGGATCTAGGTTTCTCTAACTGAACATGCAATATATCCAAGACTTTCATGGCTAGATCTAATGTAAACTAACAATAAAACATATGAAAATAGATCTAAAATAATACCTTGAGTTACTTGCTTGAAAACCTTCTTCTTCTTGGAGCTTAGAGTCACAAATGTCACTCCTCTAATGGCTTACAAACACCAACTACCAAGAAGATGATTTGAGAGAGGGAGAGAGGTGAGAAGTCGGCTCTAAGGTTTCCTCAAACATGGAGTGACCGATTTCTCCAACCCTAAGGGTCTATTTATACTGTGAGCTCCTAGGGTTTCACCTTAAACCCTAATTGGATAACTTAGCCTCAAAGCAATCCAATATCCCTTCTAGATAAGGCCTTGGACGATTTCTAGGTGATCCACATCCCTAAAATCGTCCACCCCATATCCATAAGGATTCTTAGCCCAAAATACAACTATCACACATTTGACAGTTTATGCCCCCTTATTCAATTAATCTCTTTAAGTCACCAAATTAATTCTTAATTAATTTATGACTCGTATTAATCAAATAATATTATTATTCCTTTAACATATTATTCTTATAATACATTAATAATAAGAATAATATCTCTTCTCTCTATATAAATCATCCTATCAAGTTGCTATGGTGAAGGCAACCCAAAAGGACCATGCACAATCGGGTCAAGTACTTACCAAATATAGTTACAGCCTTAGACACTAATCCAACAGTCTCCCACTTGGATAAGTCTGGTAACTATAAATGCAAACTCAATCCGATTAGCAATGGTAGCTCTCAAAGACGCTGTCAACTCTGATCTTATTAATATCCTGTCCTTTAGATAAGGGATCATACAGTCCTCTGTTAAGATATTGTGCATACAATTTTATGGAACTAATTGTCCAGCAGTTGGTTTCTTGATCTCAGATTTATTTGACATAGAACTTAATTGAACACATCAATTCAGTCCTGACCGGGCCTGACACATAAGTCAAATCAAAATCATCGAGCGACCGTGATATCACTTTTACCTTCTTAGGATAAAAGTAACAGATAAACTTCGACTTATATGCATTTACTTATTCACTAATCAACTATACACAACAATGCGTTTTATGACATCAATTTACTGATGTGGTTTCGCATTATCAATGCACAACCAATTAGTAAATAACAAACCATATATCTTGGTTTTAAGACCATATGATATTATCGTCTTGCGATCACCTTTTGTCACATTCCATAAGGTGATTCAAGCAAGCACGGGTTTATTCCAATGCTCAAAACTTGTTCATAAGCACTCATGATCGTTGTAGCAAACCTTTTCCATGTCTAATACCATTTAGACAATCTTCATACCAATTCATGTCAATCTTCATTCATATCTACTTCCAAAATATGAACGATTGTGGTCTGTTTGAACAATTCGATTATTTTTAATAAACTCAATTATTCTAGAAGTCAAAACATGCAAAGTGAAACAATAGTTAAATAATTAACATAAGACAATAACTTTACTTATAAATAATACTCCTTTATTTAATCATCAAATGTCAATTACATTTATCTATTACATGTTTCTAAAACTATCTAATCTAAACTAATATCATCCTTCAGTCCAATACTCCTAGCATGCTGCAAGTGCTTAACCCTACTCAGTCCCTTCGTAAGCGGATCTGCTGGGTTACCTTCTGATGATATCCTCTTAACCACGATATGTCATTCTTTTACTCGGTGTCTAATAAAGTGATACTTTCTGTCGATATGTCGAGATCTACCATGATCCCTCGGTTCCTTGGTCAAGGCAACCGCTCCTTCATTATCACAGAAAAGTTCCATGGGCTCCTTTATGGCAGGCATAACTCCAAGGTCACCAATGAAGTTCTTCAACGGTAATTCTAGCTTGTAAGCTTGATTCTCGATCTTCTGAAGAACTTTGAATGGTCCAATAAACCATGGACTCAACTTCCCTCTCTTACCATATCTTATAATTCCCTTCCACGACAAGACTTTAAGTAAAACTGAATCTCCAACATCGAAGGATATTGGTTGTGTTTTCTTGTCAGCATAACTCTTTTTTCGATCTTGAGCAGCTAACATCCTTTCCCTTATTACTTTCAACTTTTCAGCAGTCTGATGGACTATTTCAGGTCCCATAAACTGCTTTTCCCCAGCTTCCAGCCAGCATGATTGCGTTCGACACTTTTCCCCATACAAAGTGTGATAAGGTTCCATCTTAATGCTTGAGTGGAGACTATTATTATAGGAGAATTCTACTAGAGGTAAGTGTTCATCCTAGTTACCTTGGAATTCTAGGGTACATGCTCTCAGCATATCCTCCAATGTTTGAATCGTTCGTTGGCTCTGACCATCGGTTTGCGGATGGTAAGCTGTACTCAAACACAACAAAGTACCCAAATTCCTCTTGTAGACTCCTCCAAAACCTTGAGGTAAAACGATTGTTACGATCGGATACAATCGTTAGCAGAACCCCATGAAGCCTCAAATTTTCCTTCACGTAAGAATTCACAAGTTTATCCATAGACCATTTCTCTTTGGCTGTTATGAAATGCGCACTCTTAGTGAAGCGATCAACGACCACCCAAATCATGTCGTGACTGTTCCTTGTTCTGGGCAGTTTAGTCACAAAATCCATGGTGATGTCTTCCCATTTACCCATGGGTACGGGTAAAGGTTCTAAACTCCCATACGGTTTCTGATGTTGTGCCTTAACCCTAGCACAAGTTACACACTCGGCCACTTACTTAGCAACATCGAGCTTCATCGTCGGCCACCAATAATAGGGTTTTAGATCCCTATACATTTTTGTATTGCCGGGATGAATCGAGTACATGGTCTTGTGAGCTTCTTCCATCAGAAGATCTCTTACTCCGCCCGTCTTAGGTACCCAAATCCTATCTTGGAATACCTTCACCTCTTGGTTGTTTGTACCGAACACTAACGTTTTGCCCAAACGTTCTTCCTTTCAGTCATTTTTCTCCAAAGCTTCCTCTTGAGCTTTCTTTATACTTTCCACAATTGTCGAGACAACTTCAATTCTCAACGCTCTTGCACTTTTCTTTTCAAGGTTTACCTTCCGACTGAGAGCATCAGCAACAACATTTGCTTTACCAGGGTGGTAAAGTATCTCACAGTCGTAGTCCTTGAGTAACTCTAGCCAGCGTCGTTGCCTCATGTTCAATTCCTTCTGATTAAAGAGATATTGAAGACTCTTATGATCAGTGAAAAGTTTACACTTTGTGCCATAAAGATAATGCCTCCATATCTTTAAAGCAAATACCACCGCTGCCAAATCCAGATCGTGAGTGGGGTAGTTCTTTTCATGCTCCTTCAATTGCCTTGATTCATACGTGATCACTTTATCCCTTTGGGTCAGAACACAACCTAACCCAACTCCAGAAGCATCGCTATAAACTGCAAAGTCATCAACTCCTTCAGGCAATGAAAGAATCGGTGCTTCACACAATCTCTTCTTCAACTTCTCAAAGGCTTCCTTATGCTTCTCATTCCAATCATAAGTGGCTCCTTTGTGGGTCAAAGCTGTTAATGGAGTAGCAATCGAAGAAAAGCCTTGGATAAACCTTCGGTAATATCCAGCTAATCCTAAAAAGCTTCGAATTTGCATAGGACTTTTTGGTTGTTCCCACTTCATTACAACTTCAATCTTTGCTGGGTCAACCATTATTCCTTCTTGGTTAACCACATGACCTAAAAATTGGACTTCTTGAATCCAAAATTCACATTTGGAGAACTTTGCATACAACTTCTCCTTTTTCAGGACTTTTAGCACTTCACATAGATGCTTTTCATGTTCCTGCTTGCTTTTCGAATAAATCAAGATATCGTCTATGAATACTATCACGGATTTATCTAAGAATGGTTTACAAACCCTATTCATCAAATCCATGAAAGCTGCTGGGGCATTGGTTAGTCCGAACAACATAACCAAAAATTCATAGTGTCCATATCTTGTTCTAAACGCAGTCTTTTCGATATCCTGCTCTCTCACCTTTAGTTGATGGTATCCCGACCTAAGATCGATCTTCGAGAAATTGCTCGAACCTTGCAACTGGTCGAACAGGTCATCGATCCTTGGCAACGGGTACTTGTTCTTTATTGTCGCTTTGTTTAGCTCTCTGTAATCGATGCACATTCTCATGCTCACATCTTTCTTCTTTACAAATAACACAGGGGCTCCCCAGGGCGATTAACTAGGTTGAATGAAACCTTTGTCCATTAACTCCTGAAGTTGTGTCATAAGTTCATTCATTTCTGTTGGTGCTAATGTTGGGTTTTGAGCATTCTAACACTTCCTAAGTGAACATGCAACCCTAAATACCTTGGATCTATGTTTTCTCTATTATACATGCAAATAAGAACATCCAAGGTATTATCCTAATCTAGCATACAAAAACTATGAATGTAACAAGATAGAATACATACCTCTTGATGTAGCTTGATGTCTTCAAGCTTTAAGAGCTTAGCCCCAATAGTGTGGAAGCCTCAAGTGGAATCACAAATCACCAAGACACCTTGGAATACTTTAGAGAATATGATTACTTGGTTCTCTCTAGTGAAATTGGCTAGCCCTTCTTTAGTGTATCCACACTAGTGCCAATTTCACCAACCAAAGACATCTTTATATAGTATGGAGGATTAGGGTTAAACCCTAATACCCATGACCTTTCATTTCCTAGGATCCATGGGTTAAACACTCCATGGACTATCCATGAAAGCTTAGCCCAACCTAAATGAACTTGGCCCATTCCATATATATAAGAGTCCATATTTAATTAGTTCCTTTTGATCACTTAATTAATTATAAATTAATTCTTGATCAATACTAATTAAATAATATGATTCCATATTAATATATTAGAACTTATAATATATTAATATTAATCATAAACATACTATTCTCAAAAGATTATCCATATAAATTGTGTCGGTGAAGTGCAACCCAAATGGACCATGCCGGGTTGGGTCAAGTACATACCAAATATAGTTATGGACTTAGACATTAATCCAACAGTCTCCCACTTGGATAAGTCTAAAACTATTATTGCGTATGACTTCAAACCTAACTGGCAATCGTAGCTCTTAAAGCTGCTGTCGAACTCTGATCTTGTCAACGAACTTGTCCATTAGATAAGGGATCATATATTCCTCCATTCTAGATATCATATGGACTGAGACATGGATTATAATCATTCTCTCTGTCCATTTGTTGTTTCCCGATTTCCGATTTATGACGACTGACTAATTGAACGAATCAAATCAGTCCTGGCCCGGCCGAGCACTTCCATTTGTCATCATCAAATCATCGAGGGGCCCACAGATATCGCTTTTATCCTGAAGGTAAAAGGAATGGATAAACTTCGACTCATATGGCTTGTTCTACTACTTGTTGAATCATACACAAAGGCACGTTTTATAGCACCGAGTTACCAAATGCGTTTTCGTGCAATCAATGTACAACCAACTCATAGTAACAACTCATATCTCTAGGTTTGAAGAATATAAGATATTATCGTCTCATGATCACTCGTGATAAAATCCATGAAGTGATTCCAATGAGCGCGGGTTGAATCCAATACTCAGAACTTATGAGCACTCATGAGTGTTGTAGCCCTTTGTCCAACACCTTAGACCTCTACAAGCCAACCCATGACAGTCTTAATTCATATCTACTTCCAACATATGACCGACTGTGGATGGTTTGAATAACTTAGTCATTCCGGAAGAATAACCTAGTTTATTCGGGAAGTCAAAACATGCAAAGTGAAACACAATAATAATTGAATCCAATATGGTATCAAATCTTTGAACATAAATAAAACACCTTTTATTTATCACCATATGATTACACATTATTCATTGTATACTGTTTCAGCTATCAACTTTATTCTTGAATTTAAAACAATAGTTGTCCCATGCTCCAAGCATGTACACTATGTTTTCTTAAACACTAGTCATGCCACACACCAAGTATGCATACTATGTTTGTCTATGATCCTTACTTTGTGAACTAGATCAATTGAACATAACTTCAATGATTCTCTTTTCACACTCCCAAATCCTTACCGCAAATGCAAGAATTCCAAATTCATGCCATTTACTGAAATCTGTTAGATTCTAAACTTATATGCATTGATCCTCTCGTAATGATTATGCACAAAGTCATAAAGACTTGGCAACAATCATTACAGAGTATTCCAAAGGAGATCAACTCCTTGGAAATATCCTTCTTGCATTAAGTTTCCTTAATCTTACACAGATTGAAAATTCTAACTTTGAAACATTTCCAGATTCCATTTTGACTATCACTTCTGAACAAGAGTTGCCTCCTTACAGGTTATGTCAATATGGTCCTTCCAGAATTATCACTATACTTCCAATTGTCCTTGAGTAACCAATCTTTGGTAAACCTTAGATTGTCCTCGACAATTGTTTAATCCTTTTAGTCATATCCAGTTCTAAAACTTTTCCCTTCTTAATGCCCCAGGCATTTGGAAAATTTTAGAACGGATGAATATAGCACATGTAATCGATCCTATATCCGAAGCATATGAGACACGATTCATGATGTCTTACATAAAGACTAAACCAGTCTTTTGCTATAATATTTCCATTTCAATTTGCCAAGTTCTCATAATTCAGATTATGAAAAGGGATGCCGTAATCATAATCAAATTTTAGAACGCAAATAATGGACCCATATACAGAATTTCCTTATGTTGAGCCATTCCAACATGAAATTCATATATATCCTTGACTAAATGATTAAAACCTCACGATCTAAGCTTATAGATTTGAGATGAAGCATAATTTCCTCTCCCTTAATTATAGCAAAACAACTTTTTCCCAATTGAAACTTTTGTTTTCTATAATTAACATTGCTGACTTGCAATACTTATCATAATTATCATGCTCCCACTAACATGATGATTATTAGCATAACACTTATGCTCTCACTAGCTTTGACATGTACTCAGAAATCAGCTGGACAGTCTGAAATTTAGATTCATACACCCTTTCCGTAGATAGCTCACCTGTGTGTCTAAGCAATTTCAAGAATCATGAAAAGGAATACCGTAATCATGGTCTCAATTGCTTAGGCATTTGCCATTTCTCACAAGTCCATGTTAGTGTGCCGGTTAACCACACGCGCTCCACTAACGACTTTTGAAAATGCAAATAACACAATTGATATCTTCGTAAAATCTACTTAGTGAAAGCGTTTCCTCACCATCATTTTCATCAATCGGAGAGAAACCTTATGACACTTAGATTTATATGGTGTATGAGTTCCTACCCATATGAATTTGTCAAACCATAATCACAAGACAAAGATAATGACAAATCCAAAACCATATGGATTGAACTCAATCTTAACTTCTTGCCACCTGGCAGCTCAAGGGCCTGCCATTGCTTCCAAGTTGTTATGCAACAAACTGAGAACTCTAAGAACTCATATGCAAAGCCAACTTTAACTGGAATGGGCACAGATATGTCAACACGATAGGTTATAAACCTCAAGTCGTGTGCTAGTGAAGAACTTCAGGTTTTATTCTTGATTATTTCTTGAGACTTTCAAGACCTTTAAGACTCCCACTGTCCTCTTGACATATAAGACTCCCTTGTCAAACATCCAAGAGATAGTGCGGATTCTAATCAAGAAAAACACTTTACCCAATTGGCCTAAGTTGGTCTTTGTTTTATCCAAAACATCACAACTTACCAATTTCAAATGTACAAGAGTAGAAAACTTTTACTCTTACATTTGACAAGTGTTTTAAACCTTCTTTAAGACATGTCACTCAAATGACAATCTTGGAGTATGACTCTAAGACTTGTATTGGAACGAAGTATGACTCATCTTCTTGATTTAACCATTTCAACAATTCAAGTTCCTCTTCTTAGTCATAAGAATGCACTAAGATTTCCTTAGAGAACTAATTTTGATATGGTTTCTTAATCATTAAGATGATCACAAACTGATACTAAAGTACTCTCCCATCTTTTTAGATATGAGAAACTTTTATCCTTCTGCCTAATTTGATTCTTCTTATTCGCCCTGCCATACATTGGAACCTTTTCCAATGTCTCAGAGTTACACTTAAGCTTGTAAGTATAATCATATTTACTGAGCTTTAGTAAACTATGACGAATAGTCTTATCAATCTTTTGTGGTGGACTTAATCAGTGCACAAGAATGTGTACTCGATCCCTTAGTCCTTTACTTGACTCACACATCCATGTGGCCGAGTAATTAGTCTTAAGTTTCCAAAACTTGAAAGTTCTCATTCATCATGCTATACAACTTGCATGATTCCAAGTTCCGGTCCAATTGAAACTTGGGTGATGAGAATCTTTCCTTATTTGGTAAATCCAGACATTACCACAAATGAAAGAATCAATTTCATATTTCCACTCTTGCTTTTAATGGAATCATATAAGCAACAATTTTTCCTCAAAAGCCATTGTAAGGATATTTTAAAATAAATAAAATCAAAAAAATTTTCTTTTATTTTAAAACTTTGCGGAAAAACTTATCCTTACAATCCATATGAAAACTTGTTGTTATCTATTCCTAAGCAATATCTCATAACTCCTTAGAAGTTGCTCAAGAATCCGATCTTCAAACTATGCGATAGAAATCCATCTAAGCCATCAGATTCAGCATATTCTTTCTTTAAGTTTCTTCACTTTTCTTTGATTCTTAAAACATCACCATGTGACCCAGTCACATCATGTATCAGGAATCTCAGAATAGAAACTTAACAGAGTTAGATAGTGGTCTTTACCTGAAGTAGAGTCAAACTTATTGACTTTAACATCCTTAGGTAAATTTGGCAGCTTCGCAACCAATGCCCCTTCCCTTGGCAATATAAACATATGGACCCTTTGATAATGGTACACGAGACTATCACAGACTTAGCTTTTCTCTTTACCATTTGGTCAACCGAGTTGACTATGGCCGATCCCTTTCCATTGGGAAGAGAATGCTTTACTGGATATCCAATGTCATCATTGTCAATGTCCATAAAGTTTTAGGAAGTTGATCTTAGCAAATAGATAAGATCGTTAAGGGTCTTGTCATAGTCTGTTTCATAGGTGTCCCAAAGGAACTCACTATGTGACTTAGAAAGTGATTGAACCACCAACTTTCTCAAGACTTTGACACCCAACTCTCCCGGCTTGTCAATATGTGACTACATCTCCAAGATGTGCTCACACCTAGACCTTGCCTTGCCAATAGGGCTTGAGTGACCTTAAACTTTTCAAGAACTTGTGGGTTGGGGAGAATAATTGGAGGAGGTGAAAGAAGTATGATTTCCAAAGGACATCATCTTCATTTAGGAAACCTTGTTTCACTAGATTTGGGAAGATCATAGGTGTCTATTACAGACATCTTTTGGGAGATATTCAAGATAGTTGATTTAAAGTCCTTAATATGACACCCAATATGAAATATTAAGGCTAGGACCCAACAAACTATTTTATAACTTAGAAGAGGTATGCCGTAATCCAAGCTATAAAATATTTGAAGGTAGGTGAATGACGATTCACCAATTTCCACCAAGATAAACGAAATGTATTATTAGGTTTTAATTGGTTTTGAAACTCCTAGATCTTTGAGATTCATTGAACTGTTCAAAGGCATGTTTCAATCTCGAGTGTGCCCTTCAGGTTTTGTGACTGGGATGCCGAGGATCACAAAACAAGGTGTGAAGTAACCATGCAAATCACTTGGTACCCTTAATAAATTACCCCTCAATCGATGTGCCGGTTAACCACACACGCTCCATCGATACTATGATAAATATTAAGTCACCCTTTACCTACCTTGTTAAGTCCAAGTTAGTGTGCCGGTTAACCACACACGCTCCACTAACGACTTAGACAAAGTGTAAAGTGTAATTTCATGGGTTAGCACCTTATTCACATTTTTCCTAAGTAACTAAGATTGGGTATTATTAAGAGTTTAGTTACTTAGTATTATCATTAATACTTTTAATGAAGGAGAATTATAGTCTTGTCAAACCCGTTCGGCTAACGACCCTCCACCGGTCAAGCAAGCGGTGGGTGAGAGTGGACACCCATTAAGTTGCCATTTTATAGGCAACAACCTTATACCCACCTTATAGACCGGCTTCGTGAATGAGGCGTACTAGCGGTAAGACTGACTTTACTCTTATACATATATATTATTAACTTATAATATTATAAAGTATAAGGGTTGAATTTTAACTTTTAAAATTCTAAGGGCTAACTTGGAATTAAAGTATTCATAAGAGAAAACTTTACAAATTCCAAAACTTGAGGGCAAGTTTTGAAACTATTCAAAACTAATTAATTCCATAACTTATGTGTTTAAAGTAGTTTTAATCCAAAAACTCTTCAAGTTCCATAACTTGAGGACAAGTTATGGAAGACTTTAAACTAATAAAAGAATTAACTTTTCTTTATTTTATAACTTATGGATTTAATTATGGTTACATATTTTTCTTTAATGAAGTGACTCTTGAACTTCCATAACTTGAGGACAAGTTATGGAGTCATAAAAAATTATTCAATGACACAAGACTCTTCATTTTGTAACCATTGCCAACTTTATGAGTTTTAAGATTCATAAATGTGACTTTTAAGTTACATAAACACATTTTATGAACTTATTTTAGATTAATTTGGATTAAAACCAAGTAACAAATAATATTTTTCATCAATCTAAATTAACTCATAAAACAAGATAACACAAAAAAAAACTTTTCATGTTCCATATCTTAAGAACAAGTTATGGAATTCTTTAAAACATTAAGACCAAGTTTTGTAACTCCATAAAAAACTTTGAATCAATTTTTTTTAAAACCTTTTCAAATCCATAACTTATGGAGGTTTCAAAAATAAAACTCTTTAGATCAAACTTTTAAAACTAATAAAATAATCATATTATTTTATCTTTTATTAAATTTGACCTAATTCAACTCATAAAGCAAATTATTCAAATTTTACAAATAATTAGTTTTTCACAAGAACAAGTAATTATCTTAAAATTTGACAAACTTCATGTTTTTTTTTTTTCAACTTTGAAAATAAAGTATTTGCATCAATATAACAGAAAACAACCCGTGGCTCTGATACCACTGTTGGGTTTTGAGCATTCTAACACTTCCTAAGTGAACATGCAACCCTAAATACCTTGGATCTATGTTTTCTCTATTATACATGCAAATAAGAACATCCAAGGTATTATCCTAATCTAGCATACAAAAACTATGAATGTAACAAGATAGAATACATACCTCTTGATGTAGCTTGATGTCTTCAAGCTTTAAGAGCTTAGCCCCAATAGTGTGGAAGCCTCAAGTGGAATCACAAATCACCAAGACACCTTGGAATACTTTAGAGAATATGATTACTTGGTTCTCTCTAGTGAAATTGGCTAGCCCTTCTTTAGTGTATCCACACTAGTGCCAATTTCACCAACCAAAGACATCTTTATATAGTATGGAGGATTAGGGTTAAACCCTAATACCCATGACCTTTCATTTCCTAGGATCCATGGGTTAAACACTCCATGGACTATCCATGAAAGCTTAGCCCAACCTAAATGAACTTGGCCCATTCCATATATATAAGAGTCCATATTTAATTAGTTCCTTTTGATCACTTAATTAATTATAAATTAATTCTTGATCAATACTAATTAAATAATATGATTCCATATTAATATATTAGAACTTATAATATATTAATATTAATCATAAACATACTATTCTCAAAAGATTATCCATATAAATTGTGTCGGTGAAGTGCAACCCAAATGGACCATGCCGGGTTGGGTCAAGTACATACCAAATATAGTTATGGACTTAGACATTAATCCAACAGCTAATCGATATGGTGCTTTTGCTATCGGCGTCGTTCCTGGTAACAAGTCGATACGAAATTCTAATTGTCGATCAGGGGGCAATCTGGGAAGATCTTCGGGAAAAACTTCCGGATACTCACACACCACCGGAATATCCTACACCTCCTTTTTTTCCATCTTAGCATCGATCACGAACACTAGATATGATGTACATCCTTTGGCCAAACACTTTCTGGCTTTCATTAGGGAAATGATTCCAGAATTTACTCCGCGTTTGTCTCCATACACCATAAACGACTCTTTCCCTGGCGGGTTTACTTTTACTATTTTCTTTCTACATAATATTTCTGCATCGTTGGCGCTAAGCCAATCCATTCATAAAACTATGTCGAATCCATTTAACTCGATAGGCAATAATTCCTCTTGGAACTTATTCCCATCCAAGTCAATGAGGATGCTTTTCATACGATGGCTAATAGGTACAAACTTTCCACTAGCAATCTCGACTATTATAGCAATAACTAGCATATCTACAGGAAAAGCTAGCTTTCTACCAAATTCATGCGATATAAAGGAGTAATTGGCTCCAGAATCAAACAAAATTTGGGCAGGCAATTTGTTTACGAGAAAGGTACCTGAAGCAACATTGACTTCTTCTTTCACAGCTTTGAGTGTCATCTGAAAAGCTCTCGCCTTCGGCTTTGGTGGTAGATTGGGTTTTGCTACGTCCTTCTTCTTCAGGCAGTACCTCAAAATATGCCCTTCTTAATTGCAACCAAAACATACGTTCTTATTGAAGGTGCATTCATTGGCATAATGCCCAGGCTTTCCACATTTGTAACAAATGACTTCCACGCTGCACTTCCCACCATGTTTCTTCTTACACTTGTCACACCACTTGGCTTCGGCTCCTCCTCCAAATTTTCTCGAACCAGTCTTCGAGAATTTTTTTCTTTTTATTGGAACCTGAAGTTCTTTCAAAATTTCTCTTTTCGCCAACTTCAACCTTGCTGGCGGCTCTCCCTTTTATCATATCTTCAACAGACTTGGCAGCCCAGATAGCTGCCTCCAAAGTAAGTTCCTGACGTACTGTCACCGCATACTCCCATGGAAGTCCCTTTGGGTACCTGTAATTTTGTTAACTCATCTGGGACAATATGCAAAGCAAACTCCATTTTGTTTGTGAAGTTATTCGTATATTCGTCAACGGTCATACTCCCCTTCTGCAACATTAGAAATTGGTTTTCTAACTCTAGTACGTTTTGGGTCGAGCAGTACTTGTGCTTGAAGTGCACCACGAACTCTGCCCAAGTTAGTTGCAGTGGCTCATTAGGGCTTAGGGTTTTCCCTAAAGTGCTCCACCATCGAGCAGCACTACCCTTGAATTGACGTACTGCAAACGTGGTTTGTAACTTGCCTTGGCAATCACAAGTCATGAAAGCCAACTCCATTTCCGAGATCTAGTCCATTACTCCGACAGGATCTTCTTTTCCATTGAAGGTTGATGGCTTGCAAGTCGTAAAGTCCTTATACGTGCACCCATTTCTCTCCATTTTACCCTCGTGGTTATTTCTACCAACCACAAGCGGTTCACTATGACCAACCGATCTACTGTTGTTCCCTTCTTCAGATCGATCGTCATTTAGTTCACGTTGTTTAACAGGAACTGAAGGTTCATCCCTGTCGTTCAACAACATTTGCCTCAATTCCTCCCTCTGTTCAGCCAACATGGTCTGAATCATAGTTCGTACTCCAGCCATGGTGATGGGTTCGGGTGCAGCTCCTACTATAGGCACCTGTTCCACCACTTGGGGTTGAGGTTGTTGGTTTATGTTTGCATTTCTAGCTCCACTCCGAGTTCTTGCCATTACAATCTATATACTGAATAAGGTGAATTTAGGTCTTTATTCTTGTTAGACATGTCAATTCCCTTATCACTCCGAAACATTTACATGTTAGTTCTAATCTCGTATTCATACACTTAGAATCCTACAAACATAAGGTTTCCAGATCCGGTCTGCAACAGACCATAGATCCGAACAAATAATGGCACATATGGCAAACACATAGCATTTAGCACATAAGGGCATTTTAGGCATCTTCCCTAAAATAAACTAGTGCTCGTGTCTAAAATATGGTAGACACTCATCTCGCAATTATCACTTAGCATTCTAAGTTCAAGTCTAGAAATTCTACAATTTCTTAGTTCGCTTAAACTAATGCTATAATACCATCTGTGAAATCCCCTAATTTCTCGGCCAGAAAAGACCGATTTAATTTATGCTTTTTAAAATAAAATCAGAGAAATGTTTTTAAAAGATGTTGCGGAATTGGTCCCCAAACAACATATGATAAAAGTTTATCAAAACCCTTCATTAAGAAGGTATATATTTTCCATATATATCAAAATTTCGGTATGTCATGTTCCGATACAGATCAAAATCATAAACAAGACATTATAAGCCTTTCAACAGTTATTTACAACTACTAGCCTATAATCCAAAAATCTCTCGTCGTCCTCTGACTATGCTCGGGGTCCACTACCTGTAATCATAAAAAACTGAGTGGGTCAGGCTTGGGAGCCTGGTGAGCATATAGGGTTTTCAACCCACAATAATAATATACTTATTAAGTTCACCAATCAACAATAACCCTGATTACCCATTCCCGTTGTCCTCACTTTACGTCCCTAAACACCTATAACAAGGGACCCACCCTAAGGATTTTCATCGGGATGGACACTACTGCTAAGGGGTTTCCTCAGACATACATGTCCTAAAGGCAACCATGAGGGGGATGGAGTACGCCAATGAACATTTAATTCAACAACACCTACAAGTTGCGAATCGGCTAGTGTTCCACTGGACTGTCTAGAAAAGTCCGTAGTCGTCATCTATACTCCGCTAGATGACAACAACAACAACAACAACAACATCGAGGCCTCTCATCATTTTAACACACATCAACTATTTCATCTACCCATGTTCTACCCAACATATTTTGTAGATAAAAAGCATATACAGTTTAAAACTTGTATAAAACATCAATTCAACAGTCACCTCAAATAAACAATTAACTTATTTACACATAACACATATTTCAAGGTAAATACTTCATATCTATGTGTAAATTGAAAGTAACTACACACTCACAAAATTTTTGATAACCGGGCAGCAATTCGTTTCCTAAAACGATCGTTTCTAATAAAACCGGGAGTTTTATTAAGAAACCGGGCTTTGTAAAAGTCAGGCTTCGAAACCGAAAAGATAAATTTTCCAGGCTTCTCGGGCACTTCGTGGAGTATTCCGGGCTTTACAATCGATACCGGGGCTTTGCGGGATGTTAAGATGAAAGAAATATGGGTTTAGGGGTTAAAATTGACAATTTTTCAAAGTTACCTTGGAGGACTCGCACCCTTCTATATATAGGGGCGAGGCTTCTGCTCAGACGGTCAGAAAGAAGACACGCGTCGCAGATCTGAAGCTCGCAGAGGAGGTGGCTCGCACGTGGCTGCGCATGGCGCGCACATGGGTCGCATCTGCGAGGGCTCGCTGGCAGCTTCTAAGTGGACCGGAGTCTAGGTCCAAGGTTCGGACCCGAAGCAAGAGGGAAGGGAGATAGCTGGTGCGAAGGTCGGACACGCGGCATGCATTGCGAGGCTCGGACAAGGCTGCACACGCGTCGCTCCTTGGATGTGCCACGGCTTCGGAAGACTCAGCATCTCGGTGACTCAGCAGGACACGTGTCACATTCTAAGCGAGGGTGACGTGGCAAAGTGTGACTATGCGAATTTTCTCGATTTTCGCGCCAAAACATCTAAAATCCATAACTTTTGCATACGAGCTCCTTTTTTGACGTTCTTTATATGCACGCGTAGCTAAGATTACGCTCTATAACTTCCATTTAGACTTCGTCGGCTAATTTTGAATTTAAATTTTATATTATCATTTTTAACAGACCGGGACAGGAAATCCGTTAAAAATTCACAACTTCTTCATCCGACGTCCGTTTTCATCAGACTTTTACCGTTGTGCTCCTAATGATGAGACCTTCGATTCTCGTTTAGGTTGTGTCAGCTAAAAATCGCTCGATCTAAAATTTGAGTTTTTAGCTGTCTACTGTTAAGTTGAAACTTCGAAAAATCATAACTTCCTCATACGAAGTCAGATTTGGGCGTTGTTTTTATCGAACTTATCGGTTTAACGAATACTATGACTTTCGTTTATATCACTAAGGCTAAAAAGTAGTTTATCGAAAACTCACATTTTACGACATTCAGCACCGTGCCGGTTTTGTCGCGAAACTTCGACAGGTCATAGCTTCTTCGTTATAACTCGGATTTTGGTATTCTTTATATCCTCGAAATCCTTGTTTCGACCACTACAACTTTATGTAAAGATATCAGGCTTATCTCACACTTTAATTTTGACGCTTATTTTTATTCTTAATTAATTAAGCCCTAATAATTAAGCATAAAACACATAATTCACATAATATTCACATAATTCCTTTTCATTTCTTCAAAATGAGTTACAAAGGTTAACCTAGACTATCACCTCAATATAAATTCCTAGGCTAGAAACACGAGTGTTACATTAACCGATACATTGATTGGTTGATAAATGACATCGGGAGTACGAAGCACATTTTGCGTGGTTATTCACACCTTGTTTCTGATCCTCGGTATCCTTGTCACAAAACTAAAGGGCAGAATCGAGATTTAAACATGCCATTGAATTGTTCAATGAATCTCAAAGGATCTAGGAGTTTCAATCCAATTAAAACTTAATAACAATTTCGTTTTTCATTGTAGAAGTTGGTAAATCGTCATTTACCTACCTTCAAATATTTTGCAAGTTGGATTACGACATCCCTCTTCCAATTTGTATAATATTGTGTTGGGTCCTAGCCTTAATATTTCATTTTGGGTGTTATATTAAGGACTCTTTATCTAATCTAAACTTTGTCTTTCTTTCTTTTCAGATGTCTTCCAACACTGCTTCTGGCTCAAACCTTACTGTCTCCTTCTCTCTCATGAACTTGTGTGGGAGAGTCATATTTGATGGGTCCCACCTCAATGACTGGATTAGGAACATCAGGATGGTCACTCGCTAGGAGGACAAGGAATATGTCCTTGACAAGGAGCTTAAGGAAATTGATGAGTCTTTTGCTACTCCTAAGGAGATTGCTGAGTTTAGGGAACATGAAAAGGATGCCACCAAGGTAGCTTGTATCATGCTTGCCACTATGTTAGTTGAACTCCAAAAGTCCTATGAGGACTTCTACCCTTTTGGGATGCACCAGGACCTGATGGAAAGATACCATCAGAGTGCTCGTCAAGAGAGGTATGAAATCATCTCTTCCATGATAATAACCAGGATGAAGGATGGTGAACGCATCACGGGTCACTTGCAGAAAATGAAAAGGTTTGTGGATCGGTTGCTAAAGTTGAATGTGAACTTCCCTGAGGAGCTGTCTATAGATATCCTTACCTCCATGTTATGATCAATTCCGCATGACTTATCATATAAACAAGGAGAAGGTCACCCTTAGAAAACTTCAAGGGCTTTTGAGGACTGCTGAAACCGGTCTCAAAGTAAAAATGTTGTTTCTACTCCTACCGCAACTACTCCTGTTCTGGTAATTGGAAAAGGGAAAGGTAGGAAGAGGAAGGCCCCCTCAAAGAGCCACAAGGAAAAGTCTCTTGATGGATCCTATTCAAGTGGGACCAAGGTTGGTTTTGTTGCTCCCTCTTCCGTTCCTAAGGAAGCAAAGTGTTTCCACTATCACGACATAGCGCACTGGAAACGAAGCTGCCCCAAATACTTGCAGGATGTCAAGGATGGGAACGTTAAACCCACCCATGCAAGTATTTATAGTAGTTTGTCTAAAAACTCATCACATTCTAGCTCTTGGGTTCTTGACACAGGTTATGGATTTCACATTTGTTCTGATGTGCAGGGCCTAAAAGGAAGAAAGGATGTAGAGCAAGGGAAGATAAACTTGATCATGGGGAATAGGAAGGTTTCACCTGTCACCAATATTGGAGTTTACTCTTTATTGCTTAGTAGTAGGTTAAAAATAGATTTGAATAATTGTTGCTACCTATCTGATATGGCGAGAAATATTATTTGCTTTCATGGTTTGTACAAACAAGGGTATAGTTTTTAATTTGATAATGAAATTGGTGCTATGAATGCTTATTATAATGGTGTTTTTTATTTCAAAGCATTACCTTGTAATGGCGTATATGAAATTGTGAATTTTGTAGACAAATTAGGAAATAACCTTGTTAGACATGGTTCGTTCCATGATGAGTCGAGCTTCGTTACCTATCTCATTCGGGGGGTATGCCTTAGAGACTGCCACCCATATCCATAATATATTCCCAATTAAGAAGGTTGCCAAAACACCTCACGAGATGTGGACTGGGAAGGCTCCCACATTAGACCACATCAAGGTTTGGGGTTGCGAGGCTTTCATGAGACGCAAGACTCATGACAAGCTCGAACCTCATAGTGAATGGTGTATTTTCATTGGCTACCCACATAAATCCTTTGGTTATCTTTTCTACAGACCGAGTGACAATGTTGTGTTGGTTGCGAGCAGAGGAGTCTTTCGCGAGAGAGAGCTCATATGCCAAGGATACAGTGGGAGGCAAATTGACCTTGAAGAACTTCAAGAGTCAAGCGGTGAAGGAACCTCAAACACTAGCGATCAACCTAAGGAGGAAACTCCTGTTGAGTCGATTGATGAGTTTGTACCTCTGAGGCGTTCCAGTAGAGTTAGAGTTCCACCTGAGTTTTATGGTTTCTATATCAGTTATAGCACACTTGTAAATTTGGATGAACCTAACAACTACAAGGAAGCCATGGTAGGCCCCGAGTCTGCTAAATGGAATGAGGCTATTATTGGAACTTGAAAGTGAACCTCTAGTAATCCTAAGTCCACATTCCGAAGCTCATGCATTCCGGAGTAGGTGTTTCGGAGTCAATAATGGAAGAGTAGTCAGAACATAGTCCGGACCAGGAAAGAAGGTGAACAGAAGACTGAAGACATTCCAGAGTGACACTCACGTCCGAAATGAACACTGATCTGGAAGAACCTTATTTTGTCTTAAAGTATTTATTGTACCTGTACTTGTATTCATGTAACTTTTCATAGGACATAGTCTTTTATCTTATTTGGACAATCAAAATGTCAAAAATATTTCTTTTGTCTGGTCCTATGTAAACATTCTAGTTAAATCGATGTAACCTTTACTCATATTTAAAGGAGCATTCAATACAAGTCAACCACAGATCGTTCACAAAACTTTTGGCTATTTACTTAGCTCTTTCAAACCTTCTTCTTGTTCTTCATTAATTAACTTTACTTTGATCATTTACTCTTCTTCATCATTTAATGACTTGATCATTTGTTGAATTCATTATCTAAGACTTGACCGGTCTTTCCAGACTTGACTTGCATTTATTAGTAAGCAGACATTGATCTTAAGCATTTGCTCAAGGTTTGAGTTTTCAAACCTTGTCCCTGCGCATCGATCTTGTTCTCACAGTTGGTATCCGAGCTTGAGTGGTTGTCCTTTGAATCCATAAGATCAGATTATAGTTGGTTTGATATTACCTTGGTATTTCAACCATTTCTGTGTTTAGTATAAAAGTTCTACTATATACCACTTTAGCTTGAAGATATCTTAACTTCAATGGCTACTTCTAATCCTCAACAAATGATTTCAATGCAAATCGCAAATAGTGTGTGTGGCCCTACACGTGTCCCATTACTAGTTGTGGAAGAATATGATCACTGAAAAGTTAGAATGGAAATGTTTTTACTGGCCAAAAATAAAGGTGAAGAAATCTGGAGATTCGTCACAAAGGGTCCGCATGTTTCTGTAAGAACTGTTGTAAGAGATGCAGCTGCTCAGCTCATGCGCGAAGATGAAACTCGCCCCGCTCCTCTAATTGTAGATGATATCAAGAAGCTTCATGCTGATCAAGTTGGTTTCTCTGAAATGGTGTTTGGAGTTCCTCCTTCACTCTTTGAGCACATCAAGCTTTGCAAATCAGCCAAAGAGATTTGGGACACTCTTTAGGACCTGATTGAAGGTTCAGAAAATATGAAAGACAAGCGCCTCACATCACTTGTGAACAACTTTGACACCTTCACCACCACACCTGCTGAATCAGTGGCCTCTGCCTCCAATCATTATCGTATTGTGGTGAACAACATGACTGCTCATGGGATTATCCGAACTCCCTTGGAGTACAATCTCAAATTCATATACAGTCTTTGCAAAGGATGGGGAAATGTAAAATCCTATCTTCAAAGCAATGGCTCTTTGAAAAAGTCGAAGCTTTATCAACTTTTTGATGAACTTCACGGCCACGAGTCAAACGTTGCTCAAACCATAAGGGAACTCTCCGGAGGACCTCTTTCCCTTTTCAGTTCTTTTGAGTCAACTATTCCGAACTCATCTACTTCAGATCCTTTCAAACCCATTGTTCCATCTGTTCAAACATCTGCACCTACCTTGTCTCCACAATCTTATCATGTTGATGATTCCGAAACCATGAACTCTAAACTCCGTTTTCAGCAGGAGTTTGCTTTACTCTCAATGAAATACAAATGTCCTTTCAATTCCTCTTACAAACCATACCAAAACCGATTCCATGCTCCTCATCAGAACAATCCTCAACCATACTCAGCTCCAGAACCTAAACCCTCTTCGGAAAATCCTCTTGCATAGAAACCAAACCTGTCAAAACCAAACTCTTCTTGGGTACCTTCTCAAAGTCCCAAATCAGACAAACCAAAAATTGTGTGTCACAAGTGTGGACATGCAAACCATTTTGCTAAAGATTGTCTGGCTGATGCTCCACAAAAGCCAAAGGTCAAGGACTCCGCCTACTACGTCCGAAGCGCAGAAGAGATGGCTGAAAGTGAAAAAGCCTTTGTTACAACGGTTTCAAGAGATGTTGAAGGATATTGGTCATCTGGGGATGAGGATGACCAATATCCTTCAACATCTCTTGAAACCGTTGTAGTAAAGGCAAGACAAACCATTGAATGTGATGAAGGGTATTGGTCTTCAGGATCAGAAGATGAAGATGATGTTGCTGAACCTCTGTATTGCTACATGGCAACCCATGATCCACCAGGATGAAGCATCCTTCAACAGGTAAAATCTATGATCTCTAATAATAATTTTGAATTATATCTCTGTGAACCTTATCTGACCCAAATTCAAACAGATATGGACACCATCTATAGAGCCTATGAGTCTGCCATAGACGCAAGTGAGAAGAAGGAGTGTGAGTTAAATCGTCTTAGGTTACGTTTCGAGGATAAAAAGTTGAAAATCGAGTCTTTAGAGTGTGAACTTGTAATGTTAAGTGATGAATGTATGATTTTGAAAGATAAATGTGAAATCGCTTATTCGGAACGAAATATTTTGATTTCTGATAATAAACGTCTTGATGCCAAGATAGATGCTTTGCACAATTCTGTAGACATGCTTGAGGCAGACCTCTGGATGACTCATAATTTTCGTCACCCATGGTCTAAAGCACCTGGTCTTGGAAGCGAGTTTCCAAAACCAATTGCTAGTCCGCTGAAGGAATTGCAAAATTTGACATTCATGGGAGAGGTTCCGAACATTAAACATTCGGACACCCCCGTTTCTCCCTTGTCACATCTTCCGGAGACTACAGACCATTTTCAGTCCTTAATTCCTAAGTTTAAACCAATTGTTGTCAAGTTTCCTGATTCCACGCCATTTCTGCCTCTGTCCAACCTGGACCTGAATTAGACCACAAAATTTCATTATAGTCTTCCAAATTGTGTAGATTAGGTTCCCATGAGTAATCACACAAACAACTGTGTAGTTGAAGAAATTCCTTCCTTGGCAACCGAGACAGAAACCTCTGAGTTTGTATGGGCATCCTTAGATGATAAAATTGAAAAATCAAGTTGTGGTTCCTTTGATTCTTGCGAATCAAATTCCTTAGTGGTCTCAAAAACTAAGTTGGTTCCCATTACTCCCAAGTTTAGCAATCTATCTGCAGGTCAAACCTCAAAATCCTTGACTCACACTAAGAGAAAACCAATGTTAAATAGGAAGGATATTGTGGATCCAAAAGTGGAAGCTCTCAATGCACATAAAAAGTAAAAACTAGATTAAAATCCAGATTCATTGAAAACTCCAAACTAGTTGAATCTTGGAATTTTCATGCATTACCTCATAGTCAAAACTCCTTTGCTCCCACTATGATTCTCAAAAGACCCTCAAAATCTCCTATTGTTGTAAAACCCAAGAAAGTAAACAAATCTACTCAACCTAAATCTCACGTGAGTGTCACAACAGTCCAAAACACCTCTCCTCGAACTTTTTCAACTGTTTTTATTGCAAAATCTGATGGCATACTTTTTAAACCAAATCCTTCTATAACCAAAGTGTCATCAAGTAAATCTAAAAATGAAGGGAAAACATCTTTTTCAAAATCTTCAAAGAAATATCTAATGTGGAAAGTCAAAACTTCCATTGATGAAAAGTCAATCCCGGAGAGCACAATTGTTACCCACACTCCAAAAATCATAAGTCCGAAGAAGACTGTTTGAAATCCTCAAGTTATTAAATATGAATATTGGATAGATGAAAATACATTGACCTTCTGTCTGTTTCCAAAAACTTTAAAGAATATCACCCAAAAACCCAAAGTTGTTCCAAAGTCACCATCAAAGTCCAAAGCCCGTGCCTACGTTTCAAAGTCTAATTCGGATCCTAAAAACTCAAGTACTCACTAATTTTGCAGGCACTTTGTGCTTCGGAGCAAGATACAATATGGTATATTGATAGTGCTTGCTCCATGCACATGACGGGAAAGAAAGATTTTCTACGAGACTTAAAGCTTTCACCAAATGTTGGTTACGTGACATATGGCAACAACTCCAACTCTCAAATTCGTGGTTATGGAATTCTCACCAATGGAAACTTCTCTATCTCAAATGTGGCTTATGTAGCAGATATGAAACACAACTTGATCAGTGTTGCTCAACTCACTGATTTAAATCGACGTGTGGAATTTTGCAAGAAGTACAACTATGTAATGACCGAAGATCGAACAGAGTGTTTAATCAAGTCACTTCGTAACAAGAATATGTACCCGATTTACATCAACATGATTGTTGGCAAACCATAACTCTGCCTTCTCACCAAAGTTATTCCTGACGTCAGTTGGATATGGCACCAAAGCCTCACTCATCTAAACTTTCGGTACATGAATGATCTCGTATCCGGTGAAATGGTGAGAGGTTTACCTCTCGTCAAATTCGAAAATGATCATTTGTGTCCTGCGTGTGAGTGTGGTAAGCAATCGAAGAAGGGTCATCCTGTCATCATCGAAAAATCCATTTCGGAACCACTGGAGCTTCTACATATCGATCTTTGTGGACCATCTACGGTAGAAAGTCTTCATCATAAGAAACACATTCTTGTGATTGTTGATGATTTTACATGGTTCACTTGGGTTTTCTTCCTCAGGCTGAAATCCGAAACAACTTCAGAGCTCATAAATTTCATTAAAGGAATAAAAGTTCTTATCAAAATCCTAGTCAGGAGAATCCGAAGTGATAATGGATCGGAATTCACCAATTCCACTATTGAAAAGTTTCTCACAGAAAAAGGAGTTGACCACAACTTCTCTACTCCCTATACTCCACAACAAAACGGTGTAGTCGAAAGACGTAACAGAACTCTTGTTGAAGCTGCTCGATCCATGTTGAACTTTGCAAACCTACCACTTTACCTTTGGGCTGAAGCTATGTCTACTTCCTGCTTCACTCAAAATCAAAGTATCATTAATCGACGCCTCAACATGACACCGAATGAAGCAATGAATAGTCGAAAGCCATCAATCTTGTTTTTGCATGTTTTCGGATGTAGTTGCTTCATCAAAAACAACTGTGATCAGCTTACCAAGTTCCAACCTAAAGCTGATGAAGCCATCTTCCTTGGGTACTCCTCAAAATCGAAAGCTAATAGAGTTCTTAACCAGAGAACTCGTGTTCTGGAAGAAAGCTTTGATGTCACTTTCGATGACAACTTCATTCGGAATTCTGGCCCAAATCATATTATAACGTACATCATGGAGTCCGATGCTCCTCCGCCAGGATGTCCGAACCCCCAAAAAATTCTTGAAGTTGATTTTGAACACTCTTTGGTCTCTCTGAAACTTCTCTTGATTCGGAATCTCGATCAAGACCAAATGTCATTCCAATTCCTACTTCGGAAGCTCCCGTTTTACATAATATCTCTGGTCCAATTCCAAGCCTCCCTCCATTTGATTCTGAACCATTTCAACCTTCTCAGATTGAGGGGGAGAATGCTCATCCGTCTCTTGAATCAAATATGGATGGTTTCCAAGATACAGCTGCTGATTTCAAATATTCCAATCCTCTCAACAATGATGAAAATGAAAACTTTTTTGAGTTCCCTTCTGATAATGATGTCAATCTCTCAGGTTCAGAAGTTCAGGGGGAGCATCATCCTGATGTTCAAATCATTCAGGGGGAGCAAATCAAGTCCACTGTTGATATTGTATCGATGACTGCACAAGAACTACCACGATTACATGTTTGGAGAAAGGATCATCCTATAAACCAAGTAATCGGTAACCCCAATGTTAGTGTACAGACTCGTTCTACTGTAAATATTCAAAATGAATGCCATTTTTTAGCATTTATATCCATGGTTGAACCCAAATCCATCAAGGAAGCATTGGAGCATGCTGACTGGATTACAACCATGCAAGAAGAACTGGAAGAATTTGACCAAAATGAAGTTTAGACCCTCGTTCCCCCTCCTCAGAATCATCCCATTGTCGGTACAAGATGGGTATTTTGCAACAAGCTAGACGATGTTGGATATTATTCTAAATAAAGCAAGGTTGGTGGCAAAAGGATTTTCTCAGATCGAAGGGCTCAACTACGATGAGACCTTTGCTCCTGTTGCACGTCTGGAAGCCATGAAAATCTTTCTTGCTTATGCTGCTCATAAAGGCTTCAAAGTTTACCAAATGGATGTTAAGAGTGCCTTTCTTAACAATGAACTTGATACTGAAGTATATCTTCAACAGCCCCTGGTTTTGTTGATCTCTCCTTTCCGAACCACTGTTACAAACTCCGGAAGGCCGTCTACGGACTCAAGCAAGCTCCTCGAGCATGGTACGAGACCCTCACTGATTTTCTCAAGCGCTCCGGTTTTCAAAGAGGAATTCTAGATCCCACTTTATTCCGAAGATCAAATGGAAACCATCTCATGCTGGTACAAATTTACATGGACGACATCATTTTTGGATCTATGGATTCATCTATGGTTGTTGACTTTGCTAAACTGATGATCAATCGGTTCCAAATGAGCATGAATTGAGAGTTAAGATTCTTTCTTGGTCTTCAAGTTAAACAAACTGACAGTGGAATCTTTATTCACCAAGAGAAGTACATTTCAGAACTCCTCAAGAAATACTCAACGGACACCTGTGCCTCAGCCAAAGTACCAATGGGCTTCAGACATAAGATCTTTGCCGACCCTTCAGGTGTTTCAGTTGACGAAAAGAAATATCGCGAAATGATTGGATACCTACTCTATCTCACAACAAGTCGTCCGAATATCATGTTCTTAATATTTTTATGTGCCAAATTTCAAGTCAACCCAATGATGTCACATGTCTTGGCTGTGCAACATATCTTTCGATACCTTAAAGGCACAATGAGTCTCGGACTTTGGTACCCAGCAAATGAAAGCTTCCTTCTTCAAGCATATTCAAATTCGAACTACGGTGGTCTTCATCTTTATAGGAAAATCACTTTAGGTGGCTATCAATTATTAGGTGGTCGTTTGGTCAGTTGGTCATCCAAGAAACAAAATTGCATTGCACTCTCGACATTTGAAGTAGAATATATTGCTGTTGCCAGCTGTACATCTCAGGTTTTGTGGATGAAATCTCAACTTTTGGACTATGGTTACCGTTTTCAACGCATTCCTATCTATTGTGACTCTCAAAGTGCTATTGCGATTTCCCACAATCCAATTCAGCACTCAATGACTAAGCACATTGATATAAGGTACCATTTCATAAAAGATCATGTACTTAATGGTAACATTGAACTCATTTTTTTTCCATCTGACGATGAGATTGCTGATGTCTTTACCAAGGCATTAGATGAAACCAAATTCAATGGTTATGCTAACAAGATGGGTATGGTGATACCAGATCCTCAGTTCTTTAAAGAGACTTATTCTCTTTGATAGACGTATTTGAAAGAAATCTAGTTCCGATCTCAAAATATTTTCATTTCAGAACTACCTTTTCTCGGAATACATAGGATCATTTTACTTGTCTTTATTTCTGACCATCACTTGAGTTTTTAAGCTGTACAGATCATTCTGATTGATTTTTGTTTTGAGCCCACATTGATCTTGAATTCAAATCATCATCTTGGAATATACTTCCCAATGGCATCCCGGAATTCTACTCTGGAAAGGTATCACATTCTGCACTCCATAATTTTCAATATCGACTCCGGACTTTTCAAAATCGACTCCGGAATTTTCAAAATCCACTCCGGAATTTCAAAACCGACTCCTGAATTTCAAAATCAACTTCGGAATTTCAAAATCAACCCCGGAAGCTTTTCAAAATTTCACTCTGGAATTTCTTGAAAATCACTATTCTGGAATTTTTGCTCCGGACTTACAAACCCTTTCGAACCAAACTAAACTTCTACTCTGGAATCTCAAACCTTTTCAGCACACTAAATTTTAACTCCGGAACTGAAACTCACTCCGAAATATTTCTCATTCCGGACCTGTTTTCAAATCAAATATGTTCCGGAATACATCTCTTTATTCGGATCACACTTTGTCCGAAATAGATCATTCGGAAGTCCAAAGGATAATAAGGTGAAACATTTTTCTCTCAACGGTTACTTTTTAGGAAGATCTCTATCCTATCTTCCTCGATTTTCTTGACACGATTGCACGCCCCATAATCGCGGCCATCAACTTGACGGTTGAGTTTTCCATTCTTAGCCAGAAACATTCTCACCTTTCATCTCCCAGGTCACCTCAGCCCCCATAAATCCCTTTATCTTTTAATATGACCCATTTTCCTTTCGGATCCTCATCATTACACTCCTCAAATCGACCTACTAACCTTTCCTATAAATACCTTTCAAACCCACGTTTTACCTCTTTACACGCCCACTACCTCCAAACCCTTATTTCTCTCTGTGTTCTTTGTGTTCTTCAAGCATTCATCCACCTGCAGCAATGGCATCTCCATAAAAACCCACTCAAACTGCCTCAATCCCAAAGAAATCGATTGTGAGGAAGAAATCCTCCAAAGGATCCAAGGGTTCATCCTCATTTGCCGATCAAGAACCCTTTCTGAGAGACACTACCCAACTTGTTTCCCAAAGTCGACTAGACTACGATGAATCGATCAGGGTAATAATCGAGTTTATTGCAAACCATCCTATCTCCATTCCCCTCACCAAAATCCCTGAACCTCCGCTACCTCTTCATCACCTTCCTCGCGCTTTCACCAACATTACACTCGAAGATGGTACTTTGGAAACCACAATCATCGGTGATAAAACCGCTCCCATCTACAAACTGACCTTTCTTAAGGAGATTAATCTAAAAGCAAACCCAAAGGGTTTCAAAGTCGTCGAACCAACGTCTGAAGAGTTTCAAACGTTCCTGAATTACATTGCCTACACTCAAGACTACAAGGCCAAAGATTTCAAGAAGTCTGATGTATCTGGTCTCTGGACCGCACTCATGCACCTCATCATCAAAGGGCTGTCTGGAAAGCATGGAGGAACTGATACCTTAAGTAAGGACTGGCTCAATGTCGTCTTCAGCATCTACTCCGAACGCGAAAATGCCGTGGATATTCCTGAAGTCTTATGGAAAGATTTTTGTAAGTTTGTCGTCAAAAGGAAGAACAACGAAATTTCGAGCCCTAGGTTCTAGGCTCTGACACTTCAACAAATCTTCAAGGAGTTTTCCGAACCACTTCCGGTTAACACCTTTCTTCCGGAGGTATGTGTCTCATTCAAAGTATTTAAGGCCTATAGGATTCCGGACCAACGCTCTTTTGGTCCGGTTAGACGTCTTCCAAACCACATGTTGACCCTCATTCCTTCCGATTCCCTTTACTTAAGACAACATTTAGAGACTTCGGTTGTGTTCGACCCAACACAACCTGCCCCAGTCTCTGTTGAGCCCATTTCAGAAGAGTCCAAATTTTGGACCTAAGATTAAGAAACCAGCCAAGCGAAAGGCTTCTCCCCCAAAGTCAAAAACCAGAAAGAAAGCCAAATTCAGTGTCTCCTCTCAATAGGAAGGAACCCATGACATTCCGGGTGATTCTGGCCGTCTGAACACCCCACCTACCCACTCATCCGATGTACCCCTCAATGTTTCAAAATCACACGCACACACTCACGGGGAGTCTGCACACAATCCACCCTCACCTTCCCAAAAAGGTGATGACAATGTTGAAAATAGTTCCTCGCAGCCCCCTGGAACAAAGCCACATATCACCTTTGATGATCCTATTGTTTCATCTACACGCGCACACTTTGGAACCCCTGTTCCGGACCCCAAGCTTTCCGGAGATGGAGCAGACTCTCCAAGTCTGGAAGTCTCAACTGGTATGATACCCGGAAGGCGTACAGGACGACCAAGTGCCAATGATCCAAAATTGGAAGACTTTGTAAATAGGGACGCATGAAAGCGTCCGGATCTCACCAGAGCACAGGTGGAGTCCACGCTTATTTCCATGGGGAACAGGGCCATTCAAAGCCACATGCCTTACATTCCTCCCTCTGATGTCGATTCCGTAAACGAACTTACTTCAGAGCTGCCCCCCATTACCACTCACCAAAGTGTTTTCCAAACAAATCCGAATGAAGAAAAATTCCGAGGAAGTTATGCTCGATAATGAAGCGGAAAATATTTCGGCCACAACCTTCATGATTTCAACGTATTTTCAATCCAAAGCATCTGATTGGGTTTTGAGCATTCTAACACTTCCTAAGTGTACATGCAACCCTAATAAACCTTGGATCTATGTTTGAATAAATACATGCAAAGTTTGATTTCCAAGGTTCATAATCCTATCTAGCATACATGGGGAACTTTTATCCTAAAAGGATGGATAGAATTACATACATTGTAGTTGATTTTGATTCCTTGAAACCTTGTGAGCCTAGCACCCAAAGTGTGATGCCTCAAATGCTTCACACAACACCAAATACTTTTGGAATGACTTTAGTGAGGATGCACACACTCTAAAAATCGACCTAGCCTTCACTTGTACTTACGTGTGGCTGATTTTGGTGGATAGTATGTTCCTTATATGTCACACCCCAAAACCACGAACGGCGGAAACGTTCAGGGGTGGAGGACGTCATGTACATTATCACAACAGTGTAATATAATAAACAAGCAACAACATCATCCATTGCATTATAAGTAAAGTTTAATATATGTGTGTTCTTTCATTGTAATAAGACACCAAAAATATACAATCAAAATAAAAGACGAGACTTGCCTGCTCCGTCTTCTCAAAACCTGGCCTCCGTACCTGTCTACTGACGACCTGAGAATACAAGTTATTTTGAAAGCGAGTATTAGCTTTAAAGCTGGTGAATTCATAAGTATATAAGTGTCATTGCCTTGTTTGTGAAAATCTGTTATGAAAGCCATGTAAACCTTTAAATGAAAATGTTGAGGTAAGTATGAAATCCCTAGAAAAACCCTTATTTTCTATAAGTATGAAATGTAGTCTTCTACCAAGACCCGAATGTTCTGTACGTATGAAGTGTAGTCTTCTACCAAGACCCGAAGGTTTTGTAAGTATGAAGTGTAGTCTTCTACCAAGACCCGAATGTTTTGTAAGTATGAAGTGTAGTCTTCTACCAAGACCCGAATGTTCTATTTGTAAAATGATAGTTTTTCCTTTGTGTTGACTAGTACTAAAAGTGCTTAATCTAACTCATCGTTTATGTGAATGTATCACAAAATAAAGTAAACAGGAAAAATGTAATATTGTAAGTGTTGTCACTGGGTACTAGGACCAACACAGCATCGCGTTAAGCGAAATGTATAACCTAATGAACATCCAAAGATTGTCCAAAACAAGTATTAATGTAAGTGTCATCGCTGGGTACTAGGAGTAACACAATCATCGCAATAAGCGAAAGGTATAACCTAATGAACATCCGAAGATTGTCCAAAACAAGTATTAATGTAAGTGTCATCGCTGGGTACTAGGAGTAACACAATCATCGCAATAAGCGCAAGGTATAACCTAATGAACATCCGAAGATTGTCCAAAACAAGTATTAATGTAAGTGTCATCGCTGGGTACTAGGAGTAACACAATCATCGCAATAAGCGAAAGGTATAACCTAATGAACATCCGAAGATTGTCCAATTGTCCTCTGTAGCAGCAGCAGGTGGGTGGAAGGGTTAGTCCCAAATCGATCTACCTAATATACGTAGTAACCTTAGACCTCCGTAGATGGTCATCGACCACTGGTGCTAATCAGTGGGGTTCGGAATGGTAAGTCCCGCCTAGCTATCCCATTCAACCGAGATAGGAAAGACAATTTACACAGTAAATACTAATAAATCATCTTCGTAGTTCTAAGTACAAGTATCCAGGTAAGTGAATACAGGATAATGCACCTATGTAAAAGTGTTCCTGTATGGTATTCATGTATGTGTGTCCATGTAACAGGTAAGTATATGGAAGCATATTTATGTATGAGGTAAACATCTGTAAGTACTCATGTATCAGGTAATGTACTAGTATAGACTCATGAATGAACTGACTCTTGTGTCTTGTAATAGAAGTAATGTTTGATATCTTCAAATTATCCCTATGATAACTTACTGTAATATAACTGGTTGATCATGTAGGTTTATACACTCTTATTACTCAAGGGTGTGGGAAACTAAATGAAATATGTAAACTATATCATCAATACATATATATGAATATAAGTGTATATGCATAGTTTAGTTCAAGGATGTAAAATGGTTTTGTAAGACATCTTATGGGTTTTGAACAATAATTAACAATGATTTGATGTCATTTTAATATACATTTCAAAAGTAAAACATTTGGTAACAATGTGCATTTAAGATGTAAAACCATTTCATGCATCACATTTTGTAGTATGTGAAATCTGTTAAATGACAAACACTGTTATAAAATACATATCAATGATTTAATAACAAGTTTGTTTCTACTTGTATTCCCCCCCCCCATTAAAGCATTTAAAATCATTTAAAACATTGTTTAGGGGTATGAACTCACCTGTAGTTGGTGATTGGGATGAACTGAACGGTATAGGACGGTTAGGTGTCAAGCGAGGACTTGTGCACACACTACGATCCTAATGAACATATAATCACACATATATGCACTCAATTAGACTCAAATGACTAATTGATAATGTTAAGACATCCTAGACATAATAAACACTTTATATAAGTGTTTTAAGCCTTAAGGATTTCATCTAAGTTATTGTGGGACAGGGTATTTGTGTTTAGGGTTTCCAAAGGACCCTATATCAGAGTTTATTCTCCATAAACCATCACACATGGAGTTTACGGTTGTAAACTCTAGAGTTTACGGCCGTAAACTCCCAAACATGTGTGTTTGGTGTGTTTTGAAGTCCCAAATGCTTTCTAGAATTATTCTAACTTAGTGGTAAATTCCTTGGAAGGGTTTAAGGTCTAGAAGTACTCCAAATAGGATTTTACGGCCTCAAGGCCGTTTCCCCTTGGAGTTTACGGCCGTAAACTCCCTTGGGGTGTTGTTTTTGTTGTTTTCAAGCCTCTTGCTTTTGAAGGACATGTTCTAGATAATTGTTTAAGGCAAATGAGGACCCTAGGCACACTTTGGTGCCATTCCTTTGAGTTTACGGCCCAAGAGCATTCTCTTGGCCGTAAACTCACTTTGATAAGTGATTTTGGTGAGTTTTGGTCCTTCATTTTAAGTGGAACAATTTCTTGTGAAGGTCTAGGGCTTTAGGTGCAATGAAAACACCCTTTATGTCCATTTATATGGAGTTTACGGCCTAAGCTTCACTTGGGCCGTAAACTCACTTTTTTTTGTGTCATTTGATGTGGTTAAGACCTTATACTACTTGGGAAAATAGTCTAGATGCAAGCCTTAAAGTCCTAGAGCCTTAAAACACCATTTAGGGTGTGAATATGGAGTTTACGGCCTATGAGAGTTCTGGGCTGTAAACTCCCAATCTTGGGTGGATTTTGGCTTGTTTTCTTGTCCCTAACATGCATACATAAACATTTAAGGCCTTATCATAACACAAGTGTCGGTTTTGGCTTCGTTTCGGGAGTTTACCGCCCAAGAACACCTTGGGGCGTAAACTCCTAGATCTAATGATTTAGCCATCTAAATCATGTTATAAGCATCTAATAAGCATTCTAATACTACTAGAAAAGGGTACTCACAATCTGGTATAAAAACCCGAAGATCCTTCAGAGAGAAAATGGCTTTTCTATAATTGGAATTGTGAATAATGAATTAATTTAATTCAGAAAACTATTTATAGTCCTGAAATATTTTGACAGAAAATATTTTTATTCTCGAACTTGGACTGTAACATTATGAAACTTGAAATGTTCAAATTTCACAAACCCAGGAGCATCCACTCTCCTGATATTTCCTGAAGTGTAAACCCTAATGTACACAAACTGGTTCGGAAAAGTCTAAAAATCACTGAAATTGGACTGGCTTCTATTGAATAGATATTGTTCGTACAAATGGAAATTTTGGGTTGTCACATCATCCCCCCGTTAGAAGGAATTTCGTCCCGAAATTAGAATGTAAGCAAATAAGAAATTACAAATAACTAAGCAAAAAGGTGAGGGTATTTCAGTTTCATCTGATCCTCACGTGACCAAGTGAATTCCGGTCCACGCTTTGCATTCCGGCGCACCTTCACTATCGGGATACGGCTCTGCTTTGTTTGCTTGACCTCTCGGTCCATGATCTCTACTGGTTCCTCCACGAAGTTGAGGCTCTCGTTGATCTCGATCTCGTCGAGTGGAATAACAAGAGTATCGTCGGATAGGCACTTTTTCAAGTTTGACACGTGGAAGGTAGGATGTACGTTACTGAGTTCTTTCGGTAGATTGAGCTCGTAAGCCACAGGGCCGATTCTTGCGAGAATCTCAAAAGGCCCTATGTATCTTGGATTGAGCTTCCCACGCTTTCCAAAGCGTATCAAGCCCTTCCAGGGTGAGACCTTTAGTAGGACTCGGTCGCCCACCTGGAACTCCAATGGTTTCCTACGCTTGTCGGCGTAGCTTTTCTGTCGGTCTCTAGAGGCTTTTAATCGTTCACAAATTTGAACGATCTTCTCTGTCGTTTCCCGAATGATCTCCGGACCTGTGAGAGTGCTTTCGGGATCACGTCCCTTAGCTAACTGGGTATCACCCACTTCAGCCCAACACAGAGGGGATCTGCACTTTCGGCCATAGAGGGCCTCGAATGGAGCTGCCTTTATGCTCGTGTGATAACTGTTGTTGTAGGAAAATTCAACAAGGGGTAAATGAGTATCCCAAGCTTTCCCAAAGTCTATCACACGGGCACGCAACATATCTTCTAAGGTTTGGATAGTTCTCTCACTTTGCCCGTCGGTCTGTGGATGGTAGGCCGTACTCATGTCCAGCCTAGTTCCTAGGGAACTTTGTAATGACTGCCAGAACCTCGAAGTGAATCTACTATCTCGGTCTGAGATGATAGATAAAGGAACACCGTGCAGTCTTACAATCTCCCTAATGTAAGTTCTGGTAAGTTTCTCCATCTTGTCTGTTTCCTTGATCGGTAGGAAGTGTGCAGACTTGGTCAGTCTATCGACGATGACCCATATGGAATCAAGTCCACCCGTCGTCTTGGGCAACTTGGTTATGAAGTCCATAGTGATCCGCTCCCACTTCCATTCTGCTATCTCCGGTTGTTGTAGAAGACCGGAGGGTTTCTGGTATTCGACCTTGACCTTTGCGCAAGTAAGGCATTTACTCACGAAGGTAGCAATATCTGCTTTCATGTTAGGCCACCAGTATAGCTTTTTAAGATCCATATACATCTTATCTGAACCCGGGTGGACGGAATAACGAGTGTTGTGAGCTTCGGTCATGACCAATTCTCTAAAGCCACTGTGTTTCGGTGTCCAGATCCGATCCATGAGGTGTAAGGCTCCGCCACCTTTGACTTCTAAGTTCTTATCCATCCCTCTGAGGGATTCACCCGCCACGTTTTCAGGTTTCAAAGCGTCGAGCTGAGCCTCCTTTATTTGCGTGGACAAGTGTGAATGGATAGTTAGAGTCAAAGACTTGACTCTACGACCAGTATATTCTTTCCGACTTAGGGCGTCGGCTACTACATTGGCTTTACCCAGATGATAACGAATTTCGCATTCATAATCACTAAGTAGCTCGACCCACCGTCGTTGTCTCATGTTGAGCTCTTTCTGGTCGAAAATGTGCTGTAGACTCTTATGGTCTATAAAGATCGTGCTTTTTGTACCGTATAGGTAATTTCGCCAGATCTTCAGAGCAAACACAACTGCTCCTAGCTCAAGATCGTGGGTTATGTAGTTAACCTCGTGTGTCTTCAGCTGTCTCGAGGCATAGGCTATGACTTTACTTCGCTGCATCAGAACACATCCGAGTCCTTGATTGGATGCATCGCAATAGACAATGAAGTCTTCTATTCCTTCGGGAAGGGATAGTATCGGGGCGGTGCACAAGGCTCGTTTGAGCGTTTGGAACGCTTTTTCCTGTTTCTCTTCCCAGTCAAAGGCCACACCTTTCTGGGTCAGGGTCGTAAGAGGTTTCGCTATGCTGGAGAAGTTCTGAATGAACCTGCGATAGTAGCCAGCTAGACCTAGAAATTGACGAATTTCAATAGGTGTCTATGGTGCGGACTAGTTCTCGATGGCCTTAATTTTGGAAGGGTCCACGTGTATAGCTTCTTCACTAACCACATGACCCAAAAATTCGACTCGCCGAATCCAAAATTCGCACTTGGAGAACTTTGCGTAGAGCTTCTCCGCTCGCAATGTTTCTAAGATTTTTCAGAGAAGTTGAACATGCTCCTCCTTACTTCGAGAGTAGATGAGTATGTCATCAATGAAGACGATGTTGAACTGATCCAAGTAAGGACGACACAGCCTATTCATCAGATCCATGAATACTGCGGGCGCGTTAGTTAATCCGAATGGCATAACTACAAACTCGTAGTGTCCATAACGAGTTCGGAAGGCTGTCTTGGGAACATCCTCCTCTAACACTCGTAGTTGGTGATATCCGGATCGTAGATCTATCTTTGAGAAGTAGTTGGCTCCTTGAAGTTGATCAAATAAATCGTCAATGCGGGGCAAGGGGTAACGATTTTTAATGGTAAGTTTGTTGAGTTCTCTATAGTCGATGCACATGTGGAACGATGCATCTTTCTTCTTGACGAACAAGACCGGTGCTCCCCATGGAGAGAAGCTTGGTCGAATGAATCCCTTCTTGAGAAGTTCGTTAAGTTGACTGGAAAGTTCCTGCATTTCAGCCGGTCCCAGACGATAAGGAGATTTGGCTACGGGAGTAGCCCCTGACACTAAGTCGATTCTGAATTCGACTTGGCGTTGTGGTGGTAAACCAGGAAATTCTTCTGGGAATATGTCGGGAAAGTCGCATACTTCTGGGTTTTTCTGAATGTCTTTCAGTTCTTGACTGGTATCGACGACATGTGCGAGAAATGCATGGTACTCCTTTTGCAAGCACTTCCGGGCTTGAATGCACGAAATGATGCGAAGGCTCGTACTAGGTTTGTCGCCGTAGATAATTAAAGTTTCGTTGTTAGGAAGGTTAAGACGAACTGCTTTTTCGAAGCACATAACGTCGGCACGCAGAAGACTCAACCAATCCATACTGATGATAACGTCGAAACATTTAATGGTAACTGGCATGAGATCTATCTTGAAAGTATGGCTATCTAAAGTTAATGTACAACCTACGTATATGCAGTTTGTACTCTTTGTTTTCCCGTTAGCCATTTCTACTGTGAATGAATTATCTAATGCACATGGTTTTGGTTTAAGTAGGTGTGCAAATTTGTGACTTACAAAACTTTTCTCGGCTCCACTATTGAAAAGTATGCAAGCATATGAGTTATCGAGGAGGAACGTACCAGTAACTATCGTTGGACTAGCTACTGCTTCCTCGTGGCCTAGGGCCGTAACTCTTCCTACCCCTCCAGCCATTCCTGCTTTAGGGCAGTTCCTCTTGTAGTGGCCCACTTCGCCACAACCGTAGCAAGTTTGGCCCATACCAGCGTTAGGAGCCTGGGGGGCTTGAGCTGTTGGAGTTGGGCAGAAACGGGTCGTGTGCCCCTTCCGGTTGCAGTTGGTGCATTGCATCTCCCTGCAAGGCCCGTAGTGGTGGAAGTTGCACTTGGTGCACTTCGGGAGAGACCCAACATAAGTTTTTGCTGGTAAGGGGTTCGCAGGGACAGCGGGAGTCACTGTGGCAGCATTGATTGCCACAAGTTGTTGTCTCTTGGAGGATCCTTGCGAAGCCCCCTTTTTCCTCTTAGACCACCCTTTCTGGTTGTTGCCAGGGCTGGACTCTTGGGGTACGGGTGTAGGGATTGTTGTGTTTTGAGGTTTCCGGTGATCGATAAGAGATTGTGCCAGTTCCTTGGCACTATCAAAGGTAATAGGCCTGGAAGCGATCACACTTGACTGGATCTGGGGCGACAGTCCCCAGATATATCTCTCAATCTTTTTGCTCTGGAGAGCAACCATATCAGGGCATAAGTTTGCCAAATCACAGAACCTATTTGTGTAGGTAGTGATGTCGGATCCAACCATTTGTAGACCCCAGAATTCATGCTCGAGTTTTGGTATTTCACCTCGAGGACAGTATTCTTTCATCAGCATGTCTTTCAACTTTTCCCAGCCGATGGAATACGCCACCACCAAAGTTAGATAGTTAACATGGTTGTTCCACCATGTTAGTGCTCGGTCAGAGAAGGTACAAGTTGCGAACTTGACCTTGTTGCCTTTTTGGCATCCGCAGATCTCGAAGACAGATTCCATCTTCTCAATCCATTGTCTCAACACCATAACACCCCCAGATCCATTGAAGCTGCGGGGTTTGGCATTAGTGAAGTCCTTGTAGGTGCACTCCTGAGGGTGTCCATGGCTTTCGCCGTGGTTTGAGGGAGGTGCACCTATTCCTGATCCACTAGGGGCAGGAGCGTTGATTGCTGACACAGCAGCTGCAACTGCTGCTGTGAAAGCTGCCTGGAACATGTTTGCATCAAAAGGATTTGGTGGTTGAAGAGGTACAGGTGGTGGTGGAGGTGCTGCGTTGTTTGGGTTCCTCCTTGGATTCCTGCGTGGCGGCATCTTTAACTATACGCTTAAAAGATGACGACAAGGATAAGAATAAATGATTAATGAATATGTCTCATGAACTAATCCCCATAGTCCAACAACACATGGAATAGCTAAAATAGACGACTGACTAAGGTACTTATGGTAAGACTAAATACCCATATGGTATTTCTATTATGGTTGTGTTGGTAAGTTTTTAGACTTGTTGCCATATCACAACCATTCTTGGGCATATTCTAATCACTCCTCGGACCAGCATAGTTGATCAGGCTATGTCATTCCCAAGACTGACCATATATCCCCAGGCTTACTTGTGAGATTCAACAATCGTAATACTTTTGTTCTTGTCGTTGTGACACTGATTTTAGTATGAATGCAGGCACATATAGTTACTTAAATATTTTATTATTTAAAAGTATAACTCTGAAACAGAGTGTTTTAATCCCATGTATTTATAGTTAGTATATCTTTTATGGGTTGATATACTTAATTCACTATAAACAATGCTCTGATACCAATCTGTCACACCCCAAAACTACGAACGGCGGAAACGTTCAGGGGTGGAGGACGTCATGTATAGTATCACAACAGTGTAATATAATAAACAAGCAACAACATCATCCATTGCATTATAAGTAAAGTTTAATACATGTGTGTTCTTTCATTGTAATAAGACACCAAAAATATACAATCAAAATAAAATACGAGACTTGTCTGCTCCGTCTTCTTAAAACCTGGCCTCCGTACCTGTCTACTGACGACCTTAGAATACAAGTTATTTTGAAAGCGAGTATCAGCTTTAAAGCTGGTGAATTCATAAGTATATAAGTATCATTGCCTTGTTTGTGAAAATCTGTTATGAAAGCCATGTAAACCTTTAAATGAAAATGTTGAGGCAAGTATGAAATCCCTAGAAAAACCCTTATTTTCTATAAGTATGAAATGTAGTCTTCTACCAAGACCCGAATGTTCTTTACGTATGAAGTGTAGTCTTCTACCAAGACCCGAAGGTTTTGTAAGTATGAAGTGTAGTCTTCTACCAAGACCCGAATGTTTTGTAAGTATGAAGTGTAGTCTTCTACCAAGACCCGAATGTTCTGTTTGTAAAATGATAGTTTTTCCTTTGTGTTGACTAGTACTAAAAGTGCTTAATCTAACTCATCGTTTATGTGAATGTATCATAAAATAAAGTAAACAGGAAAAATGTAATATTGTAAGTGTTGTCACTGGGTACTAGGACCAACACAGCATCGCGTTAAGCGAAATGTATAACCTAATGAACATCCGAAGATTGTCCAAAACAAGTATTAATGTAAGTGTCATCGCTGGGTACTAGGAGTAACACAATCATCGCAATAAGCGAAAGGTATAACCTAATGAACATCCGAAGATTGTCCAAAACAAGTATTAATTTAAGTGTCATCGCTGGGTACTAGGAGTAACACAATCATCGCAATAAGCGCAAGGTATAACCTAATGAACATCCGAAGATTGTCCAAAACAAGTATTAATGTAAGTGTCATCGCTGGGTACTAGGAGTAACACAATCATCGCAATAAGCGAAAGGTATAACCTAATGAACATCCGAAGATTGTCCAATTGTCCTCTGTAGCAGCAGCAGGTGGGTGGAAGGGTTAGTCCCAAATCGATCTACCTAATATACGTAGTAACCTTAGACCTCCGTAGATGGTCATCGACCACTGGTGCTAATCAGTGGGGTTCGGAATGGTAAGTCCCGCCTAGCTATCCCATTCAACCGAGATAGGAAAGACAATTTACACAGTAAATACTAATAAATCATCTTCGTAGTTCTAAGTACAAGTATCCACGTAAGTGAATACACCTATGTAAAAGTGTTCCTGTATGGTATTCATGTATGTGTGTCCATGTAACAGGTAAGTATATGTAAGCATATTCATGTATGAGGTAAACATCTGTAAGTACTCATGTATCAGGTAATGTACTAGTATAGACTCATGAATGAACTGACTCTTGTGTCTTGTAATAGAAGTAATGTTTGATATCTTCAAATTATCCCTATGATAACTTACTGTAATATAACTGGTTGATCATGTAGGTTTATACACTCTTATTACTCAAGGGTGTGGGAAACTAAATGAAATATGTAAACTATATCATCAATACATATATATGAATATAACTGTATATGCATAGTTTAGTTCAAGGATGTAAAATGGTTTTGTAAGACATCTTATGGGTTTTGAACAATAATTAACAATGATTTGATGTCATTTTAATATACATTTCAAAAGTAAAACATTTGGTAACAATGTGCATTTAAGATGTAAAACCATTTCAAGCATCACATTTTGTAGTATGTGAAATCTGTTAAATGACAAACACTGTTATAAAATACATATCAATGATTTAATAACAAGTTTGTTTCTACTTGTATTCCCCCCCCCCCCATTAAAGCATTTAAAATCATTTAAAACATTGTTTAGGGGTATGAACTCACCTGTAGTTGGTGATTGGGATGAACTGAACGGTATAGGACGGTTAGGTGTCAAGCGAGGACTTGTGCACACACTACGATCCTAATGAACATATAATCACACATATATGCACTCAATTAGACTCAAATGACTAATTGATAATGTTAAGACATCCTAGACATAATAAAGACTTTATATAAGTGTTTTAAGCCTTAAGGATTTCATCTAAGTTATTGTGGGACAGGGTATTTGTGTTTAGGGTTTCCAAAGGACCCTATATCAGAGTTTATTCTCCATAAACCATCACACATGGAGTTTACGGTTGTAAACTCTAGAGTTTACGGCCGTAAACTCCCAAACATGTGTGTTTGGTGTGTTTTGAAGTCCCAAATGCTTTCTAGAATTATTCTAACTTAGTGGTAAATTCCTTGGAAGGGTTTAAGGTCTAGAAGTACTCCAAATAGGATTTTACGGCCTCAAGGCCGTTTCCCCTTGGAGTTTACGGCCGTAAACTCCCTTGGGGTGTTGTTTTTGTTGTTTTCAAGCCTCTTGCTTTTGAAGGACATGTTCTAGATAATTGTTTAAGGCAAATGAGGACCCTAGGCACACTTTGGTGCCATTCCTTTGAGTTTACGGCCCAAGAGCATTCTCTTGGCCGTAAACTCACTTTGATAAGTGATTTTGGTGAGTTTTGGTCCTTCATTTTAAGTGGAACAATTTCTTGTGAAGGTCTAGGGCTTTAGGTGCAATGAAAACACCCTTTATGTCCATTTATATGGAGTTTACGGCCTAAGCTTCACTTGGGCCGTAAACTCACTTTTTTTTTTGTGTCATTTGATGTGTTTAAGACCTTATACTACTTGGGAAAATAGTCTAGATGCAAGCCTTAAAGTCCTAGAGCCTTAAAACACCATTTAGGGTGTGAATATGGAGTTTACGGCCTATGAGAGTTCTGGGATGTAAACTCCCAATCTTGGGTGGATTTTGGCTTGTTTTCTTGTCCCTAACATGCATACATAAACATTTAAGGCCTTATCATAACACAAGTGTCGGTTTTGGCTTCGTTTCGGGAGTTTACCGCCCAAGAACACCTTGGGGCGTAAACTCCTAGATCTAATGATTTAGCCATCTAAATCATGTTATAAGCATCTAATAAGCATTCTAATACTACTAGAAAAGGGTACTCACAATCTGGGATAAAAACCCGAAGATCCGTCAGAGAGAAAATGGCTTTTCTCTAGTTGGAATTGTGAATAATGAATTAATTTAATTCAAAAAACTATTTATAGTCCTGAAATATTTTGACAGAAAATATTTTTATTCTCGAACTTGGACTGTAACATTATTAAACTTGAAATGTTCAAATTTCACAAACCCAGGAGCATCCACTCTCTTGATATTTCCTGAAGTGTAAACCCTAATGTACACAAACTGGTTCGGAAAAGTCTGAAAATCACTGAAATTGGACTGGCTTCTATTGAATAGATATTGTTTGTACAAATGGAAATTTCGGGTTGTCACATTATATAGTGTGACACATCTAGGGTTACACCATGTAACCCCTAATGTGTCATGATTCTTCATTTTCGTGACCCATGGGTTTTTAACTCCCATGGAGCATCGTATGGGTTTAGCCCAACTTGATAATCCATAGAGCCTTTTAGACCACTATACAAGTTATGGATGATTTACAAGATCAACCCATATATTTAATTAGTTATATTTTGATCACTTAATTAATTCCAAATTAATTCTTGATCAATAGTAATTAAATAATACTATTAATATATTAGAACTTATAATATATTAATAAACCACAAGTGTTATTTCTCCCATTTAGTCTACCTAAATGCATGATGCCATGCAACCCAAATAGATCATGCCGGGTCGGGTCAAGTACATACCATAAATAGTTATGGACTTAGACACCTTATCCAACAGTCTCCCACTTGGATAAGTCTGGTAACTATAACTACAAGTACGACTTCAGGAACCGATTAGCAATCGTAGCTCTTTCAAGGTCTCTCGGAATTGAGAAGATGATGATACGCCATTTAACATAAGTGATCATATAATCCTCTGTTCTAGATATCAACCAGACAAATACATGGAACAATGTCTTACTTATTGTCCAGCAGTTTGTTTCCCGATTTCCGATTTGTTTGACAAAGAACTTAATTGAACACATCGACTTAGTTCTGACCGGGCCCGGTACATAGGTCAAAAAAAATCATCGAGGGGCCCATATATCAGCTTCTAATCGAAGAAGGAACAGATAAACTTCGAATCATATGTTTGTTCTACTACTCGTTGAGTTATAAACAAGAGCATGTTTTATAACATCGAGTTACCAATGCGTTTTCGTACAATGCATAACCAACTCATAAGTAACAAATCATATCTCTAGGTTTGAAGACTTATATGATATTAACGTCTCACGATCACACGAGATGATTTCCATGAAGTGATTCCAATGAGCATGGGTTGAGTCCAATGCTCAGAACTTATGAGCACTCATAAGTGTTGTAGCCATGTCCAACAACTTAGACCTCTGCAACCAATCATGACAGTCTTGATTTATACCTACTTCCGATATATGACCGACTGTGGAGGTTCGAATAATATGATATACCAAACATAATTATTCTGGAAGTCAAAACATGCAAAAGAAATATGGTAAACGATTGACAAGAGATAGCAACACTTTACTCATAAATAAACACACCTTTTATTTATCATCAAATGTCAATTACACTTTACAAATTTCAAAGTTATCTAACTACTAAAACTAATATCATCCTTCAGCCCTATGCTCCGAGCATGCTGGAGATCCTTAACCTGAGTCAGTCCCTTCGTGAGGGGATCTGCTGGATTCTCATCCGATTATACCCTCTTTGCCACGAGGAGTCCTTCTTCTATTTGATGTCTGATGAAGTGGTATTTTCTTTCGATGTGTCTGGATCTCCCGTGAACCCTTGGTTCCTTGGCTAAGGCAACTACAGTTTCACTATCATAGAAAATTTCCATTGGCTCCTTTATAGCTTGTACAACTCCAAGGTCTCCAATGAAGCTCTTCAGCCATATCGCCTCATTTGCTGCCTCGCTTGCTGCTATATACTCTGATTCGCAAGTTGAATCAGCCACTGTCTCTTGCTTGGAACTCTTCCAAGAAATAGCTCCCCCGTTTAAGCTAAAGACCCAGCCTGACTGAGAGCGGAAATTATTCCTATAAGTCTGAAAGCTAGCATCACTATACGCTACAACTCTCAAGTCATCACTCCCACCGAGAGTAAGAACCCAATCCTTAGTCCTCCGTAGGTACTTGAGGATATTCTTTACCGTAGTCCAATGTTCCTTTCTAGGGTTCCCCTGATATCTGCTAACCATGCTTAAAGCAAAGGTTACATCAGGTCGAGTACACGTCATAGCATACATGATCGATCCTATAGCCGAAGCATAAGGTATTCAACTCATTTCTACTATCTTAGCCTCAGTACTCGGGCTTTGTGTCTTACTCAATCTGGTGTTACTCTGGATGGGTAACTCTCCTTTCTTGGAGTCCTGCATGTTGAACCTCTTCAGCACCTTATCCAAGTAGGTAATCTGACTAAGTCCAATTAGTCTTTTACTCCGGTCTCTCAAGATCCTTATCCCTAGAATATATGTAGCTTCTCCTAGGTCCTTCATAGAGTAACACTTCTGAAGCCAGGAATTAACTTCCTGCAGAGTTGGGATGTCATTTCCTATGAGTAGCATGTCATCCACATACAATACCAAAAAGCTAACTATACTCCCACTAGCCTTGAGATATACACAAGATTCATCATCACTCCTAGAAAAGCCAAACTCTTTGACTTTCTCATCAGAGCAAAGATTCCATCTGCGAGGTGCTTTCTTTAATCCATACATGGATTTCGCAAGCTTATACACTCTATTAGGTTAATCTGTACTGACAAAACCCTCTGGCTGACTCATGTAAACATCCTCAGCCAACTTTTCATTAAGGAAAGCAATTTTGACATCCATTTGCCATATTTCATAGTCATGAAATGCAACTATGGCTAACAGAACCTTAATAGACTTAATCTTGGCCACTGGAGAAAAGGTCTCATAATAATCAACTCCTGGAGTTTGTGAGAAGCCCTTTGCAACCAGTCATGCCTTACAAGTGTGTATATTACCATCCATTTGCACCCTACAGTCTTACGACCTGGTTCATTCTCAACCAAGTTCCAAACTTGATTGTCATACATGGACTGTATCTCGCTATCCATTGCCTCTTTCCACTTGGTTGGCTCAGGGCCTGCCATGGCTTCCGCGTAACTGTTAGGTTCATCCAGACCTATCAGTGTCTCATCACTGATAAGTGTATCACCTTCCGCAGTAATATGGAAACCATAATAATGCTCAGGTGCATTCCTAACCCTTGTGGAACGCCTTAGAGGTACAGACTTGTCAATTGGCTCAACAGGAATTTCCTCCTCAAGTTGAGTGCTAGGGTTTGAAGTTCCTTCACCACTTGATTCTTGAATTTCTTCAAGATCAACTTGCCTCCCACTATTTCCTTGGCTTATGAACTCTCTCTCTCTCTCTCTCTCTCTCTCAAGAAAGCCCTCCTTGCAACAAAGACCACATTTTCACTAGGTCTGTAGAAGAGGTAACCAAAGGATTGCTATTGGTAGCCAATGAAAATACACCTCTCACTTTGAGGTTCGAGCTTATCATGAGTCTCGCGTCTCACGAAAGCCTCGCAACCCCAAATCTTGATGTGGTCTAGTTTGGGTACTTTTCCAGTCCACATATCATGACGAGTTTTGGAAACTTTCTTTGTAGGGACCAGATTAAGGATATGGGCGGCAGTCTCTAAGGCATACCCCAAAATGAGATTGGTAGCGAAGCTCGACTCATCATGGAATGAACCATATCCAACAAGGTTTGATTACGCCTCTCAGCTACACCATTCAACTGAGGTGTCCTGGGATGTTTCAATTGTGAGACAATCCCACATTCCCTAAGATAGTCGAGGAACTTTGAACTAAGATACTCACCACCTCGATCGGATCGAAGCATCTTAATGTTCTTGCCCATTTGATTCTCGACTTCCTGTTTAAACTCTTCAAACCTTTCAAAAATCTCTGACTTATGCTTGTTTAAGTAGACATATTCATATCTACTGTAATCATCAGTAAAAGCCAAATAATAATGATTAGTATCCCTTGTGGCATGTTTGAAGGGTCCGCACACATCCGTGTGTTCAAGATCCAACAAACCTTCACCCCTCTCGCAAGAACCTGTGAAGGGTGACTTTGTCATTTTTCCAAGTAAGTATGATTCGCAACTATATGCTGACTTTAGGTCAAATGACTCCCAGACTCCATCCTTTTGGAGTTGGCCTATGTGTTTCTTGCTTATATGTCCAAAATGAAAATGCCATAATGATGCTTTATCCAAGTTATTATCATTAACAGAATCAATACACAATACATTATTTCGTAAGTTATCAACCACAGATACAGTTTCAAACACACCATCACAAGGTAATGCTTTAAAAGAAAGAACATTATTAAAGAAAGCATTAATCGAACCAACTTCATTATCAAATGAAAAGGTGAAACCTTTTTTATACAATGCATGAAAGGAAATAATGTTTCTTCCCATTTCTGGCGAATAACAACACTTATTCAAATCTAAACTAAACCTACTACTTAGCGATAAAGTAGAAACTCCAATCTTGGTGACAGGTAAAGCTTTCCTGTTCCACATGATTAAGTTTATTCTTCCATGCTCCACATTCTCACTTCTTCTTAGTCCCTGCAAATCAGAACAAATATGAATACCACAACTAGTATCAAGGACCCAAGAGTTAGAATGGGGTGAGTTATTAGATAAGATACAGTAAATACTTGCATGGTTGGGTTTAACTTTCCCATCCTTCACATCTTGCTGGTATTTTGGGCAATTCCGCTTCCAATGTGACTTTTCATGGAAATAGAAGCATTCATCCTCTTTTGGGTCAGAAGAAAGAGTGATGAAACCTTTATTGGTTCCACTTGAGGAAGAGCCATCAAGGGTCCTAGCCTTGGTACCCTTCGAAGAGCTCTTTCTCTTCTTCCCTCGACCTTTCTCGATTGCCAAAATTAGAGTAGAGTTTGGAGTAGGAGTGTTAATAACCGACTTACCCTTAAGACCTATTTCTGTGGTCTTGAGGAGTCCCTGAAGTTTGCGGAGTGTGACCTCTTCCTTATTCATGTGATATGTCATGCGGAATTGATCATAGCACGATGGTAAGGAGTGCAAAATGATATCTATTGCAAGCTCCTCGGGGAAGTTCACATTAAGCTTCAGCAACTGATCTACATACCTTTGCATTTTCTGCATGTGGATCGTGATGGATTCCCCGTCCTTCATCATGGTTGTTATGATGGAGCAGATGATTTCATACCTCTCTTGTGATGCACTTTGATGGTATCTTTCCATCAGATCTTGGTGCATTTCAAAAGGGTAGAAGTCCTCATAAGACTTTTGGAGTTCCGCTGTCATGGTGGCCAACATGATGCATGCCACTTTTGTACTGTCCCTTTCATGTGCCCGGAAGTCAGCGATATCCTGGGGAGTTGCAGTGATCTGATCAATCTCCTTAAACTCCTTGTCAAGGACATATTCTTTGTCCTCGTAGTGGGTAATCATCCTGATGTTTCTGATCCATTCATTGAAGTTGGATCCATCAAAAGTGACTTTCCCACACAAGTTGATAAGGGTAAAGGAGCCATTAGGATTAGAGCCAGAAACAACGTTGTTTGAAGACATCTGAAAGAAGAGGAGAAGATTAGTTTAGATATTAAGAGAGTCCTTAATAAAACACCCAAATATAATATTAAGGCTAGGATCCAATCACAATATATTATAACTTAGAATAGGTATGCCGTAATCCAAGCTATAACATATTTGAAAGGTAGGTGAATGACGATTCACCAATTTCCACCATGAAAAACGAAATATAAATATTAGGTATTTAATTGGTTCTTATAAATTCCTAGATTCTTTTGAGATTCAATGAACTTTTCAAAGGCATGTTTCAATCTCAGGTGTGCCCTCCAAATTTTATGACTGGGATACCGAGGATCACAAAACGAGGTGTGAAGTAACCATGCAAATCACTTGGTACCCTTAAAGTTTATCACTCAATCGATGTGCCGGTAAACAACACACGCTCCACCGATACTATGATAAACCTTAAGTCCCCCTTTACCTACCTTGTTAAGTCCAAGTTAGTGTGCCGGTTAACCACACACGCTCCACCAACGACTTAAACAAAGTGTAAAGTGTAATTTCATAGATTAGCACCTTATTCACATTTTCCTAAAGTAACTAAGATTGGGAATTTAATAAAACATTTTAGTTACTTTATAATACTCATCATACTTTTAATGAGAATTTATAAGTCCTTGTCCTACCCGTTCGGCTAATGACCCTCCACCGATCAAGGAAGCGGTGGCTGAAAGTGGACACCCATTAAGTTGCCATTTTATAGGCAACAATCTTATACCCCCCTTATAGACCGGCTTCATGAATGAGGCGTACTAGCGGTAAGACGACTTGATCTTATACATATATATTATTAACTTATTATATTATAACGTATAAGGGCTGAATTTGAACTTTTAAAATTCTAAGGGTTGTAACTAAAATTTAATCATGACTTTACTTGTTCCAAAACTTGAGGGCAAGTTTTGTAACTTTACAAAACCTTTCACATTCATAACTTATGAGTCATTAAAATGAAGACTCTTCATTTTATAACTTATGTGTTCTTGTAATGGTTTTTAACACAAAGAAACTTTTGGTTATCCATAACTTGAGGACAAGTTATGGACTCCATTAAAGCACATAAAGATCATGAATTAATCATATAAACAAGTAACTCTTATGATCTATCAAGAACTCATAAGAACATGAATATTCATATCAATATTTCAAGAGGATATGAACACATTCAATCAGGAAAAATTGATATTAGCCATTGTAAATGGATTAGAACAACCATTACACCATCTAAAACAAGTTTTATAACACCAAAACAGTTTACGGTAATGTTTCTAGTCCATTTCCAGCAACACAAATCGAATTTCTGCATTCTGCATGACCAACTCGTCGAGTACATGAACTGACTCGCCGAGTTGGTTGCATTTTCACTTGGACTCGTCGAGTCCTCCCCACGAACTCGTCGAGTCCCCTATGCAGACAACAAAAAATCGATTTTTCAACACTATTTTGCATCAAGTATTCACAAACAAGCCTAGGTTCTGATACCACTGATGGGTTTTGAACATTCTAACACTTCCTAAGTGTACATGCAACCCTAATAAACCTTGGATCTATGTTTGCCTAAATACACGCGAAATTTGATTTCCAAGGTTCATAATCCTATCTAGCATACATGGGGAACTTTTATCCTAAAAGGATGGATAGAATTACATACCTTGTAGTTGATTTTGATTCCTTGAAACCTTGTGAGCCTAGCACCCCAAGTGTGATACCTAAAATGCTTCACACAACACCAAATGCTTTTGGAATGACATTAGAGAGAATGGATACACTCTAAAATCGGCCTAGCCCTCACTTGTACTTATGTGTGGCCGATTTTGGTGGATAGTATGTTCCT